>NC_071335.1:33862500-34487500 GCF_027744825.2 Synchiropus splendidus
CTTAAAAACTCTTAAGGATTCATTTTAATACGTATATACCAATTTAGTAAGTATGTTCAAGGGAGAATAACTCTGTTAAGGAAATTTGCACAGAAGAATGCAAAGGGAAAACCTGGTCAGCTCAGCTCACATTCTGAACAGCATATGCTCATATTAAATAGCTATGATGAAGTTAATAGCATGTTACTGAACACAACAGCCAAGAAAAGCATGATTCTAAGACCTCACTTTCGTGGAACATAACCACAGACTTGGACTAGGCAAGGACAGCAAAGAATAATAAAATGGGTCACTTTTCATACGCCGTTTAAAGCAAACAGGATTTAGCTGAGTTGCGAGCATGGCAGGAACTTGGAATACATTATAGGGTTGGTGAATGAGCCAGGGGGAGCGTCTCTCATCGTGATGCTGTGGCTGCACTGTTACAGTAGATTTACTCTATTGTAGTCATTCAAGGGCACTTAAAAAGGGAAAAATAAGCACAGAGTGAAACAAATTGTTCACAAGAAGAAAAACACGAGCAATTCATACAGTGACCCGAAGGTTCGGGGTACAATTACGTGCTTTGTTGCGTTTCATAATGTGTGACAAAATGAGTTCAGAGAAAGGCCACTTGAACATTTACTTCCACCGTGCACATGTCTGATGGCAAACTTGTAAGTGAGACCTGTGAGAGTATGAACACGCATGACCAAAGTGACAGTTGCCTCCTGCATTCCCTTAATTCCACAGATGCCCGGATTCATCAGCGAGTTTTTACTGCGTCTGCACTTGAAGCGGTCTAAATCAAGAAGAAAGGTCACTCCCATAACTTGTTTCAACCCCCTGCTATTCTGACTTAAATCATCCAGGAGGTCCACTCATAAAACCACGACAACAGCAACACAAAGAGCCTGTTCAAACAGTTAAACATCCATCAATGCTTGGCAAAAATAATACACCGCATGACTCGGAGAATAGAAATGAGATCGGTTATGGCCTTGTCTCCTTGAATGATTCAACAGAGCTTTTAGGGAAAACACAAGGGGTTGAGGACACCGAGATGAGCTTGGAGTCAAGTCAATATCATTTGCCAAGAGTTGTGAGACACTCAACAAGGCCACTCCGTGTAGCAATGCAACAGCTGAAAAAAAGATGCACAAGGGCCAATGGCAATGGTCAGTGACAGCAGGAAAAGTGGGTTACAAGCTGTCTCAAACTTGGCAGCGAAACACACACCAGCTAGTTGCCTTGTTGACATTGGCACAGTGCTGGGGAGCAAAGGCAAAAGGAAAGTGGAGGGTGATCATTAAACCAGTCTGGTGACAGCTAAAGCCGGAGCAACAATGATGATGTGAAGTGTTAATGCGCGTAACATAGTGGGATTCAAGGGGGAGGGGAGAGGCGCGGGGTTATTGTCTGCACTTAGCACCATCTAACCTCTTTAAGCATGGGGCTGGAGGAAGAGGGGTGGGATTTGAGTGGATTAACTGGTACAACAGGATGGATAAGCAGTTGGTACTGGAAACATCATCCAAAAGATAACACTGACATCAACTGCACCATGAAATATCTCCTGATACAATCTACAGTATCAGACACAGGAAGGAGAGTCTGCCAAGATTCAACTACTGTCTGGTCTCCTTCCCAATCCAAGAAACGACTTTGGTGACTTCTTTTACTGTCCACAAATAAGCATGACATCATAAACATGATTTCCTTTTGCCATTGATAAAAGACTCGTGTTCACCCTTGGACTTGTGTCTGATAGCACCATATTTTATTATTCATTTCCTTGTGTCTTCTACGACCAAGTTAATCGACAACAGGAAAACGTGAGGTTTGATTCATGTCAGTTCTTGAGGAGCAATTAACCATGTTCCAGTTCACATAATGCCCAAGAGGCTTCTGTCAATAAGAGCCCACTGTACTCCAATCACTGGGAGCACAATCCAACCAAAATTAAACAAACAGAGTCAATATGATTTTTGGACTCCAGCGGTCCTGATTGGTTCCCATGACTGACAGCTCAGGGTGAGCCGAGGCCAGATGGACATTAATCCTGGCTCCCTGACTGACTGTCACACCACTGAACCGAGAGGATACACACACACCATCGACTTTCTCATGGATCCAGATCAAATGCATGATAGCTGACTATCCACCGCCCTGCTCACACTCAGACACACCCTTCAAGCTGCAGTCCACGCACACATACACTGAATACTAAGAGTAAGATGACATTTTCTCATCATCAGAAAAATGCTGCTACTGGGGAGTACAGTTTGGAATGCAAGCTACAGCTGTCCAACCGTCGAGGCACATTCTTATAAACGAAGCAGAACACACTCCAGAGTTGATAAACATGGGAAAGTGCTGTATACTTTCAATAATTACAGTTCTCAGGGCTCAGATTCCCAGAGTCTGGCAGACATAAGTGCCTGAAAATGCGTCAAAGCACTTCATCCAAACAGGCATGGGTGTGCCAGCTTCAGAACCACAGTGACGAATGCAGCTCAGTCCAGCTATTTAGCAAAACACCCAAGAATGAAGGCTAGCATAACAGCAGCATATCCACCCAAGACCAACGTGTCAACATTAACCATGACATAAGAAATGTATCACACCTTAGGCGAGTTGATCTTCAGGCATATGACTTTTTTTTCCCCACTCGGTCAACTGATATCCAAAGAAAGAATATTTCATCCGTCATTTTGCAGCTCAGAATTATGAAAATCAAAAATCTGTAAATATGAAAAGTTCACTGCAAAACGTCTAGACAGCATCAGTGTAAAGGTTAACTCAGCTAAACATGAGCAAATGCAAAACCGCATATCAGCTCAATACAAGTTTCTCTTTGAGAAAACTGCACCCACATCAATATATTCCGAGCTCCACACACAGGATGGACCAACATGACCTCCAGTGGCTTGACTCATATGGAGGAAGCAAAACTGGCTGTTGAAAAATAAAGGAAGTAGGAAAAACAAAGGCACAAAGAAAGACCAGTGAAACATGTCTGATAGATACATCTCTACCTGGGATTAGAGAGTAACTGAAACATAAGGCCCACGAAGCTGACCCCACCCTGTCAGAACTGACCACAGGTATTGCGCAATACATCCCCCAAGACAAGAGCCAGACGTGAAAATTATTACTCCATCAGAAAGAAACAGCCTCTGGCTCCAACACTAAGTGGGAAAAAAAAAAAAAAAAAAAAAAAAAAAAACATGTCTCACAGGCACAGAACGCAATTCGTACATGGGCGATCCCATGATCACCATGGAGTCTTTCAACATGACTGCAGTGCTTTCACATTTAACATAACTTTTAAAATACTTCTGTTTTAATTAAAGCTAAATTTGAAACTTGCTTATTTTCAATTTCACACCTACAGATAAATAACGTGTAATACAAAATGAGGGTTTGAGAATGACAACTATACATTGTGAGCAGCACCTGTCCCCGCTAGCATAAGGTCTCATTTCAAAGTTCCATAATGGTTCGGCTTTTTAGTTTGGAAAAGATGCAAGTGTTCCACCACTGGGGTAAATCTCTCCCCAGTTAAACCCTCGTATCGTAATGATTACAGCTTAGCAGTAGTTTCTGCTTGTATCCGACATGGCGCAACCTCATTAGTGGACCCACCAAAATAAAATTTTACCGACTTTTCTCTGATCATTGTAGCACTGTCAATGTAGTGTGTCAGTCATCATATGCCCATTCACTGTAGGAATATTCAAATGAGGTCATCATGTAAAGGTCACGCTTGAAAACATGGTATGCTTCATTGTTTCTTAATCTCCCTCTTCATCTACAATAATCCCAAAATGTGGTATTCAACAGCCTGGAGTCTGGTTCTTCAGGGGGTTCTGCCACCATGAGACAGATTTTAACAGTGACTGAATGACGGGTATCGATCTTAGATCCCACTCACTGCTCCAAGTTAAAAACATCCAAATGCCAAATGGCAGCAGAACAGGAGGTTTGTAAGGGGCCACATAATATAGGGCTTCTGCTGTGAAGGGCCGTCATGAAACATACATATTACTGAAGAATAATCTTGAAAATGTGTTACTAAAATACTACTAAGCAAAAAAAAAAGTTCAATGTGTAAATGTTATATATTTTTCTTTTTACATACATTGAACTCCCATAAATATTTGAAGACTGTGACAGGCCTGTATGTAATACATGTACATGATGATATAAAGGCATTATCTGATACTGGATACTTCTCCCCAAATACTGTGTACTGAAAATACTAATGAAATACTGAAAATAGAACAGAATTAGTAATGAATGAAAAAAAAAAAAAAACATTCCTTCCTGCTCAGACCTGGGGGCCACACGTCTGTGCTGGAGCTATGACAAGACATGAGCATTTTTAGTGGAAACTTGTGCAACGAGGAGGATCTAAAATGTGGGACGGATAGTAAACAATAAGAGGAACACATGGGGGGGCACAGGCAATGACTAAATCAAGGGGGAAAACTGTTTTCCTGACAGATGGAACCTGCACTGCGTGGAATCTGGAAGGCCAGAGGATATCAGGATGAAGGGTTGTGCGTGGGATGTCTTGTTGAGCAGTGTCAGTACACCCGATGGCACTATTCTTTCATGTTCACCCTCTTCACCTCAGACGAACAAACCGGAGAACTGTCCCCCACAGATGATCTCTGATGGCTCCTCGGTCGCCAGCTGATGGTGAAGAGGCGGCATGCAGAGCTCTAGATAACCGAAGCAAGAGCCGGTTCAGTCCCCCACAAAGTCCCATCAGACCAGCCCTAACACGACCCTGACCACTCTTCTTGCCTGGTCCACAATAGGTTCCTAGTTTGGCACGCCTCTCAATTTTGACACTTAAGCATGATGTTTCCTCCCCACTTTCCCCTCTTCAGGACGAATTCTGGTCATAGCATTTCTGTTAGGTTAAAATAGTTCATCATTAATGCAACATCTGAGAGCAGTAAAGAGGCGAAACAACCCAGGCTTCTAAACCAGCAAACATGTAGTGCAGAGTCCAACCAAGGAGCCCACGGGTGACCCCATTGTTTTTGCTGAAGTAGGAGGGGGGGGTCTGTGGGATCAAGTGGAGCCTCAATAACACCATTTGTCTCTGAAGGAGAACAAACATGAGGAACTCCTCAGAATGCACCTCGGAAAATGACTCAGCACAAGCCCCGGCAGCGCTCAGCAGACACGTCCAATCGATAAAGTCACTCTCCGGACAACTAGTGGAGTCTCCTGCCGTTATTTTGGGGAGACACGCGCGGCGAGCACACAACCGTGACATGCTAACCGCTGCACGCATCACAGAAGGCCGACGGGACGTGCGGCGACTGGAAGCTACAGAAATGCAGCGCAAGGCGACAGCAGCAGTGATGTTAATGGGTTTCCTCGGATTAAAAAAAAAATGGCGTGTAATAATAAAAGCAGTTCGGTACCGTTCACAACGCCGCCTCCGCTGCTCCTGAAGAATCACACAGACACTCCCCGTGTCGTCGGTCCAGCACCGAGGTGAAGGGCAGTGAATTCGCCGTGAGAGGCGACAATTTCAGCAGGTTAACAAAGAAGCAGCGTTCGTTCCTGCACGCCCTCTCCGCGTTCAAGCGGCCGCACACTGGCTCTCTCTTAAAGGATGGACGGGGAGGAGGGTGAGGGGAGCGCGGTGGTCGTTAAAAAGACGGGCACGTTACATCCAGCCGCAGCCAATCACCGCCCAGCACCCGGGGATTATGCAAAGCGCGCGTGACGTCACACTCGAACTGCTCGCAGCACCTGCCAGCGACGCAGGCGCTCTCGCCCCAACACATCTGTCAAGTCCCTGACGTGACGAAACAAGCTGTATTTTTCATTGTGAAACTATATTTACAGAGTGGAAAATTCAAAAGTAAATATATATAGTAAATATATATATATATATATAGTAAATATATATATATATATATATAGTAAATATATATATATATATATATATATATGTATATCACATTTTATAGTTGTTTTTTTTATTTATTTTTATGGTTTTTTTTTTTTCATTTTGAAGTTTTCCACTTCATGCATTGGAAAAGGTGGAAGTATAAACATAAGAGAACAGGAGGGCAGAGGAAGAGTAAAGATGAACGGGAGGTGAAAACAGTATGTATTCAGAGTCGGTGTCACTTGAGTGACGGACAAAGATTAATGCAGTTGAAGATGAGAGTGCAGGAAGGCTGGAAGAGTTGTGATGATTAATGGTTTAGACCAGGGGTCTCAAACTCGCAGCCCGTGGCCCATTTGTGGCCCACAGGATGCAGTTCTGCGACCAGCCACTAGTTGTACAATTATAGCTTGGGTGTGGCCCCAACAGGACACTCCCTCTTTGTCCAAAGCCAGATGGTTAGTGAACAATGTGAAGGTGAACTTGAACTGAAGGTGCATACAGCGCGAAGACATGTGACATTTGTGGGGGTGACTTGTTGTCGTGAACATGATATGTGGTGCTAGGGTTAGGGTCTCTTTTATTGTTATCAAACACATTTACCATAACACTGATTTAAAAACAACCGCATTTCTGACACAAATAAATAGTACCTCAATGTAAATGTTCAAAATGGCTTTATTTACATGCTAAAGGAGGAACTGAGAGGCCAACGATGTGCAGCGAAAACTAACAGACCCTTCACTTCACTCGTCCCTCGCCAAGACTTTGCCTCTAGCTGAGATTGAGGTTTTGAGGGAAATCATTTCCCAATACCCAAAAAGCTCCAAATTGTTAAATGATATTCATTATGAGATGCTTATCTTTAAGTTTGACCTGTTTAATCCAACCTTTGTACTGGCAGGTTATTACTGGAAGGAAGTCGACATTTAATTCAATAATTTACCAACATTGTCGCAACAGATATGGTTGTTTAGATGGTTGTCAGCCAGGTTACGGGAAAGGTGAAGTTGTGAAGCGAAACTGCCACACCGAAGTTTCACTCTCGTCCCTGAAAGTAGCTGGTCGGGTGACTGGACGACCCAGGTGTTGGTCAGGACTCACTAGCAGCAGGATAGCGTCCCCTGGACTCACACATATGCAGGTACAAAACAGACAGGAGAAAAGTGATGTGTCACAAAAGATATTTGTGAATTCACACTGTTATTATGGTTGTTGTCTGTGTATGAGTGGGAATTATTAGAAAGAGAGGGAAAAGCAACAAGGGCTGCGCATCTGCCTGTGCATATGTATCAACTTGTCATGTTTGACTTACGGCGTCATAAGACTGTGTGACATGTTCAAGATGATGTTCAAGCGAGCTCAACCAGATTAGCTTTTTACGCACCAACCATCTGACTCAACCTTAGCAGGCGATCTAAATTTACACTCCCACTAATGGGGCACAAAGGGTTTCTGTAACCAGCACAAATGTAATTTTGTGTCATGGGAGTTTCTTTCGGTGTCCACGGCCCCGATAGTCCAATTAAACAATGGCTGAATGGCCTTTGTAAAAATGTGGTGTAGAGCAGCAGCTGCAGACGCCACAAAAGCAAGTCATGGAAGGAGGAGAGTCTTTTACAGACCACTGCAGATGAGAATGTGTGGCACTGGTTCGGCCCAAAGAATGAGGAAGTTTAACAGAAAAGTGGAAACACTTCGATCATAGCTTCCAGCCAAATGATCTGGACTTGTTGGGGTGTGATGATGGATGATGACCTGACATGTCATTCTATCATGACGTTCATTCTACCTGAGTTTATGTAAAGATAAGTAGAACTGAACTTTCAGTCCGATATACTCCACTGGGCAGCACTAATGTCCTCCATTATCAGAGGCAGAGAAGGGCCATAATCCGCTCACATCCTGCCCATCCATCTCGGCTGCTTAGTAACATTGTTATCCAAGGGCGTGGCCTGAAACCAAACAGTGTGAGGAGGCAATATCTCTAAAGCTCGACTCACTGCAAATGCACCTTGTGGCCAAAACAGCTGCACACACTTCCCGAGCCTGCAAACCACAAACCAAAACAGATCGACACACACACGCTAACAAAGAAGAGCAGGTGCCAAGCAGGCGGATGCCGTCGAACACAAGTACATGTTTCCTGATCCTCTCACATCAAACGTGTGCACCGCACTTTATCCAAAAGGCCAGAACTATAAAGCCACTCAATAATGAAGTCAGGTCACGGTGGATCAGGGAGTTCAGTCATGCATACACTTTGAGAGCATTTCCCCCCCCCGAGCTGTACATAATGTATGATGATATTAAGAGTAACGAAGGAGAAGAAGAGCTGCATCAGCTGACAGGGAGGGTCGATAAACAGGAAATGAGCTCACCCCGCGAGCCTTCAGAGATTCGGGGTTGAACACTCGGGGCTTTCCCAGTATCCTGAAAGGTGCTTTGAATTAAACCAAGCGACCAGTGCGCGACGCGAAATCCCAAATGTTGTAGAAAGAGCACAACAAAGCTCAAGACTCTCTCTGCTCATGTGTAATAAGGCAGCTCAGGAGTCCCTCTACTGAAGTGAGACGCGCATCCAAGCACAAAAATGATTCAGATCCAATACATAAACCAAGATGAAATATTGTCCACAAAAACACCATAAAAGGGTGGACATGATCTCACAGCACATCTATGTATGCCTTTAGTGTAAAACAACCCAATGAAGTCTACACTAAAATACACCGTAGACACTTTAATATCAGTCTCAATTCAAATGCATTGTAGAAATGCATGAGCACAAGATGAGATGTCAAGGGCCTTAGACGTAAAAAAAACGTCTTTAGAGTTATTGTTTATGCACTTCACAATTAATTTCATATCAGTATATACGGCTTTGCAGGGCAGACATTACAAAGGGAGCACAAAGGGAGTGACAATGTTCTCGTCCAAAAGGCACCTTTAGATATCGGACGCTTGGGAGTAGGAAGAGAAATAAGGGCTTAGGGACCCATCTTCCCAGTAAAAGAGACTTTTACTAAGTGCTTTTTAAGTGTATCCCATTACGCTGTCACTCAAATGCACCCAGCAAGACTCATAGCAAGACAAAAGAAAATGCAAACAGACATTAAAAAAAAGGAAGACAAGAACATCTTCAGGAGACAGAGATGCTGGTGGTGTTTTTGGAGTATTATTTTTGACAGTCAACTCCAGTCAGTACCATTAAAGCTATCTTGTTCATCCAAACCCAGTTGATGTGTGCCCTAGAATTTGGACCCCTGCATCCACAAAGTCACCTTTCTGGATATCCCAAAAAACAAGACATTAAAAATATCAGCAGCAATATCATGTATCCTTTGTGTAGACCACTTGTCCAACAAATGCTGCGTTATATTGAAAAGTTCCATTCATTTTCGGAGAAGTGACAAGCCCCCCCCCCCGTCAGTGTCATGTGCCACTCATAGAAGTTCAAAACAGGGAGGTCGTTGGCAGCATTTTTCACAGTCTGGACCCAAGGACACCGCTCAAGTGAAGATATCCCAACGGTGAAGAGTCTCTTGAGGTCACAGAGGGTCAGCCTAGTTCACCAGCAGCACGTCTTCGTATGTTGTTGTTCTGGGAAAATATGAAAAGTTGACATTAGTTAAGTCAGCTTTGAATTCTTCAGTATTTTAAAGAGGACATGTTGAGCAAAAACCAGCACATGACGACTTTATGACCTAGTTAGTGACATACTCATTCCGCTAGATGGCGGTGTTTCTCCTTCAGTGTTTAATTCTCGTGTGGCAACACAACATTATAAGTGTGTTTGAATTACGATCTATTGCATCACGTGGAATTGCTCCCACCTGTCACAGCAGCAGAAGATGGAACAAGGTGAGGTTTCCAGTCCCCGAAACTTCCCAGAGCTTGGTGCATCTGTGCACTCAGCGATGAAGGCGTGAAGATCGGTGATGTGTACAGGTTCTTGGGTTTGATGCTGGAAAATATATTGAAAAACATCCGTTTTTATTGGATAAACAGATAGCTTGTTGAACTTGCCATGTGATTAAGTGACAAATGATGTGATGGAGCTCCCACCTTGATGGTCTCGTAGGCTCCCGTGATGAGAGCGATGAACAGTGACAGCACCATGTAGATGAAGAGGGAGATGAAGGTGTAGAGGTAGACCTGGCTGAAGAGCCACACTAGAGTGCTGCTCTCCTGCATTTCTGAGAAGGTGACGTACATGTCATCTCCATTGATGAGGGAGAAGAGGCACTCGGACACCATGGACAGGGAGCGGAACTGAGGGACACAAAACAAGCAGAGCCTGTTTACATCACACACAAGTTTCATCAGTGAGCCTGAGAAGATTCACTATGGAGGAAATAGAAAATACTTCTTTGAAATGGTGCCAACAGTTTGATTTAACATAAAAAAATGTTATTTATTATTTTACCTTGACATGATAGGGTCCCAGAACGATCCATCCGCAGAAGCAGTAGCCCAAATAAATGACGGCGACGCAGCAACAGAACCGGATGACGTTCGGGAACGCGGCTCGGAGAGTCACGATCAGAATCTACACGGGTCACAGAAAGAGCCATAAATAAAGATGCAGTAAGGTTTCAAGTGAAACCAAAGTGATGGAGAATTCAAAATGAGGTCTGCGTGAAACCTACGTTGTATTTCTGGAAAAATGTGAGGTACCGAATGACCCCCACCCACACCAGGAGCGTGGAAGTACCAAGGAGGATGCCGCACAGATCATACGAGGACATATTCTGGAGACAAGAGGTCATGTTTGTCAGTAAAGATAAGAGCTCAGAATATGTTCATTCTCAACCGCCGAAAAAGCCAAATGAAGTTCCTTCATATTCTTAAGCTGTAAAAGTAGCTGGACTCATGCTGAATGAATGATGAAACCAGACTCACCTTCGATTCAATGCCAATTTTGATGATGGTGCCGATGATGGTGAGGATGTCGCTGATGATGAGGAGAATGTACCAGCCATTGATGAACTCCAGGCGGTCGGACCAGCAAACGTTGCGGTTTAGGTTCTCCTTAAAGAACTGGACAAACTCCTAAGAAAAACAGTGCATAAGAGGGATGGGAAATGTTATGCATGTCAATTGCATATACTTTGAGCTATTGGGTTTCAAACAGAAAATCTGAGTCTGTTGGTCAAATATAGCAGCACCATCTACACCAGTGCTGGGCAACTCAATGTCCAAAGGAGCCACATTAAACTGTACAGTATGCTCTAATTCTTGTGAAGGGCCTTTGAGCCAAAAAGCAGAAGGACCGGAGAAAGAGTCTAAAATGTAAAGAGGAACCAATCTGGCAATTTGAGCATCTTTTATACAAGACATTGGACCCCTATGGAACACATCAGTATGTGTTGGTTTGCACAGAACTCTATATGATTTTAAATATTTACATTAGAAAATGTGCATAAGCCCCGCCCATCGAAAACTCTTCAGTTCCTGCGAGGTAAAATCCTTTCATTGCACTCTTAAACACCACATAAAAACATTTGAAGGTAAAATGTCTCGCAGCCAAAACCCCACTTCCGCATCTGCCTGCGATGACATTGAGATTACTTCTCCTAAGGAGTGTGTTGTTCATGCGCAGATGTGACTTGTGTTAAGATCATAACAATGCGAAAAACTGAACTAACTCAATTGAATCTTTCTGATCTGATGCAAAGCATGGAATATAACTCTTTGCTAAGTATGCTATGAGTCGTATTTAAAAAAGTTCTTCTGTAGTTGGACCTCATGTGTTCTGCACTCTGCCTATGTCTGATCCACCCCATAGACTTGAACTCAGGTCACCTGTTGCAACACGATGCCTCTGAGAATGGAACGTCCACACAGCACCAACGATAACAAGCACAACAGCGCCACCACCACGTCAAACGACACACGGGTGTAATTCTCAGCTGGAAAGAGATGATAAAAAAAATCAGCTTGAGTCACTTAAGACCATTAACCTTGTGCAGCACATGCCCACCCTGTCCAGAGACACTGGGGTCTTTACACTCCTTTATGGATGCCTGGTTTTCCAGGTGGATCTTCACCATGCCACTGTGTGCCCTGTTGTCCAGCACAATCTGGGATCAAGAACGGGGGCAGTTGAGACACAACAAAATCATAAAACAATATCAATCTTTATTTACAGAGCACTTTGAACAGCTACAAAATGAACTAAGAAGACATATACACCACACCCTATCCAATGGCACAATTCACCAACCAGATATTGATCATAAAATAATAAACTGATGCCTTAATGAGAGCAGAACCCAGAAAACACTATATTATGACTGACCACCGTGGAAATGCAGAAAGGATCGAGCAAGAAAACAAAAAGTTCAGTAAATAGACGAGTGATTAATTATAAAAAGTGATTTAAAAAAATAAAATATAAAGGCCACAGATAAGCTAAAGGTCACAAATTAAAGGTTGGTTTTACTTTCATATCCTTGAAGAAAATGGCAGAATTATCTCCCACAGAAAGAAGCTTACTAACCGTGATGTGGAAAGTGTAACAGTCTGGAATCTCATTGTTGATGATGGTCTGAAGGTTGATGGCCTTCAGCTGGAAGTCTATGGTGACATTAATAAACCTGACAGGAGGAAGCACATATCTTCATTAGAGAGCCAGACAGAGATCACAAGAGATATGTTGTGCAACACGAGCGTCTGAGTGACAACTATTGAAAACGATGCCACGATATAAACAAAACCCTGTGCCAGTCTGTTTGTAACAACCGACCGTGTCCTCGAAAGCATGCGTGCGTGCAAAGCTGAGATAAGTAAATCGTTGAATGTCTTGAGATTCCCAGATAATCTCTCGGAAGGAAGCCAAACCAGGAGAGTCTGACGGCATGTGAAAAATGAAGCCTTACTTGTGGAACTTGAGGGTAAAGTTCTTGTAGCTGCTAGCTTGCAGATTTGGAGGGACCTCCAGGGGGTTTACACCGACGCACTCTGCAAAGGTTTAGAATGCATTGATATAACAGGCATTTGTTTATGTCATGCTGCAGGTCTAGTAGTTGCTGACCTGTAACTAACAACCTACTTTCCGAAGTGAAGTTGAGAGTGTAACCTTAGTTGACCAACTTATTAAAATGCATGGGATACTTGCATATGAAGAAAACAAAGGACATTAACCTCACAGTAATTTTCTCATTTATTCTTATTATTCACCTCGTATGTGAAGATGAGAATCTGCCTGTCACACGTGTCGTGTTTTCATTGATACCCTCTGGTGGGTAACTTATTTCTCAGCCACACAGGACACATGTAGAAGCTACCATGCACACATGCCAGGGGGATAAAAGAAATACATGCTCAAATAGAGATGAAAAAAATGCTAAAAAGACATCAAAATGTATAAATGATGTAAATGCATGGCAAAATCAGTGGTTAGACAAATGGTTATTTGGTAGAAAATGAGTGGCTTGATGGGGGTATTTTGGATCAATTCAGTGTTTTCAATGGAGAAAATGCATTTTCAAGAATTACGAATAAGAAGAAAGAAGATTGGTGACAGATGAGTTGAAAACTAAAGGTTGACTCCATAAAGTGCTAAAAAAAACAATTTTAAGTCTTGAAATGAAATAAAACAAGAGTTGAAGAGCTTGAAAATGGAGACAACCCACACCTCATGGGATTCAAAAAGTGAGAGGTAGAATGAGACATCCAATAAAAATAAAAAAAAAAATGGCACAATGTGATTGTCATTGATGAAAAATTGGTTGGGTCTTTAGATTTAACTCATTCATTTCCATTTGATTCATATTGCTTGATGGGAGAGGCCTGGATAAAAGGCAAATCTAATAAACCAGAGGAGAGATTATGGATGATTATATTATTGTGCTGAAAGAGTGTATTCAAATAGATGAGACCAATAAGAAGTTATTAAAAAAATGTTTATTCATTTTTTTCGATAGCCATTAGTGTGTTGGATGAATTCATTTACATTGCCCCAAATATAAGTAAGGTCATCATGGGTCAAATTCTAAGATCATTATAAAACAGATGCAGAATCCTGACACAGAAAAAAGTGTAATATTAAATTGAATAAAGAAAATACAGACTCCATATTATCTTTTGAAAAGGATTATGGAAATAATTCTCGAATGTATGAAAAATTATTTTGCTACGATTAGAGAACAAACCTAAGGAAATTTTATATGAAAAATGAGTAGATAAAAAAGGTGCATTTATCAATGATGACAAAAAAAAATTAAACCACACAAATTCATGTTGAGGTCACGTGTACATTTTCGTGATCTGAAGGCATCACGGTGCTAGGTACAGTGTAGATCAAGCCAACATGCACTTTGCAGGCCGTGATGCCTTCAGCGTCATAGCTGGTAGCGGTTTAAAAAATGTCATCAATGCAGAATTCACTTGACGACAAGCTTGAAACACATTCAAAACACATTATATTAAGTGCGAGTGACATACGGTACCTGTGATGATTCGCGGATCTATGTTGAAAGTATCGTTTGCTGGGTCAATGCTCCCCTTCTTGTAGTACTGCTGGCAGAGAGAGAGGGCGCTGCCGTTCACACCAACACCGTAGATGTATGCGTATCGTCCGACTGTGGTTTCCGGTAATGCCAGATACTATGAGGAGAGGAGGGAAGAATTCAGAGGAAAGATGGGGGACACTTTCAAGAGGCTTTTTAATCTGTACTAAAATGCCCCAATATTATACAAAAAAAACAGACTACATTTCTGGAACCAAGAGATTCTGTGCTAACATGATCTGAGGTTCAACCATATGAATCAAAAATCCACCTGGAAACTAATATCACCAATAAAACCCCCAAACATGCATGATCATTCCATTCATTTTCATTCCATACATTTACCTATTGATCTCAAGAGAAACACTCAGTGGGTCCTACCTGCTCTACCGCATAGTTGATGTGTTCATAGACATCATTTTGAGTGTAAACAGCATATGAGGCATCTGAGGACTCGTCATAGTCTTTGAGGAAAAGGTGCCTGAAGGTCATAGTGTTTTCTTCCTTGAAGGTCACCACCACCTGATTACTCAGGCCAAAAAGAACCAGCTACAATAAAGAAGAAGAGGAATATTAATTAATAAAAATGGCCATTCAATACATGTAAACTGAGAATATGAACTTTCAGAAACACGACTGTAACTAATTGGATTTCATTTGAGACCTGACATGTTGAACAGACATGTGGATAACGTGAATGATCCAAAAAAAATAGTATAAGAAAGTAGATCCGAGCGTGAGACACTGACTGATATCACTGGGTTACAGAGCAGAAATGAAACCAGATCAAATCAAACTGAAATTAAAGACGTGTCATGTCCGACTAGAAATCTTCCAAGTTTCTAGCAAAGTAAAACTTGAATGTTCGTGTACAAATAATTTGATGATTTTGATATTCCAGAGCATTCTTGTGCATGTTATAGTGATAAACATCCCACTGTGACAACGATAAACATCAACATCCCATCAAAATCCCTTAATAAAAACGCACCACACAATAGTGAGAAACGACGCACCTGAGCTGTGACAACAACAATCTTGATCAGCTGCAGCATCAGCTTGTAAGGCTTGCGGCCCTTGGCATAAAACTTATCACATGGGCTCATGAAAAAATATTTTAATTTCCTGCGTATCGCCTCCTCTTCCTGATCGGGCCTGAACCAATGTCCTTCGGTCGAGCAGGGAGCCAGATGATTGACATGGTTGTTCCCGTGACTGAGTACATGCCCCTCCGGCTGCTCGCTGTGATCTTTGCTTAAATCCGCTGGCCTGTGCTGAGGTTCCTGGCACGTCCGTTCTGCCTCTGGAAAGAAAGCGGACCACAATCATTTGTCGATACAACAAGAGAGCTCAATGAATAGTAGGAATTGTTAAATGACCTGATAGAGAAAACAATGAATGAGGAAATTAAATGGAGTTACGAAACAATAACCAAAGATCAACAAATCAAACAAACTGTCTGGTAACAGACTGAAAGGCTAAGATCAGCTTTAACAGGTATCACTTCACTTGACAAACAGTCTCCGGATATTTCCTTGATGTAGTAATTCAGGCCTAAACTTTCCACAGTGATGAGTCAAGGGTTCATCTCTCGCATTGACTTCCTGTTTGTGCATTTCATAGTGAAACAGATTTATTATGGAAGTCAACCTACTAATGTAAATTACTTGTAACAGCTATAGTTTATAACACAAAAAAAAAAATCACAATTCACCAGCTCAAACTGTACATGTGCAGTTTGTTTTGGTGACGACAGACTTCCTTTTTCTTTAAAAGCCGCAATAGTGTAGAAATTATGTTATTATGTGTCCCTCGTGATCTCTTCCCAAATGTGTCAAAAAAAAAATTCCAAAGGAAGCTGACCACATGACAAAGACTCGGCTTCATGCTCAGTCTTTGGTGTTGGACTCCCAGACCATGTTAATGAGATGCCAGCAACCCACTTGTGTTAAAGTAAAAACATTTCTCACTCTTCCCTTCCAGGACTCAGCCTCTGAAGATGTGTTTGGTCTAGATTTGAGGTCGGTTTTCTTCAAAACTCTAGAGGAATAACAAGAGCAACAAGGCACCAAGTCTTCTCAGTAGTGATGAGCTGATAAGGCGTCAACGTCCTCATTTTCATAGCTCAGAAGGTGGCGCTCTCAGTTTAACATTTACATGAGGTTTCAGGGAAATTGTTATTTGAAGTCAAAGATTTTGGAGCAGTGCCATCTTGGGCTCTAACAATGAGAACACCGAAAGCTCACCAGCCCATCACTACCTGTCAGTAAGATGTTTCCGGTACAACAAGGAATAGAATGACATGAAACCCAAGACAAATCCATCCAAGTTGACCGAGATCCTCACTATGTGCCAAAGGCCAAACACTCTGCAGGGCAAACTCTTGGTAACAATCCACTTCTAATCTGCAAACAAAAGCCGATGAAAATCCAGAGCACCAACAAATATGCTGTGTTGCTCCTTCCTCACAATATGTACAGTAAACAGAAGATTGGAATAAGTCAACACCAGTATGTAATCAGCACTTTTTTTTTTTCAAGTCTCTCCAGCACCTTGGAGATAACTTCAGGCACAAGTGATCAGACTGCCGGCCGATAAACCTATTCCCAAATAAACATTATTATGCAATGACTAATACAAATACATTTGGTCGCAGATAAAAAAACAACTAAACAGCTAAATAAAAATGACACTACAAACTAAAACTCAGCTTTGGTAAGCATTTTTTACCCAATAGTTCTGGAATTTAGCAACCTGTATGTGAAGTCATTTTCTCCATATTCTGAATACTATTTATAATGTAAATCAAATTTATTTTGCTTGGTGGTTGCAGTTTATTCACTTGCATTTTTGCCAGCTACTAACATTTTGTCATTTCTCGTCACATTACTTATTCAAATGAGGCAGAATGTAGTAATAAAAAAATCCGAATCAATACTTGAACATATAGAAGTTATTGACCTCTTGCTTGCTGCATTTTAGTGAACATGAGTGACTTCTTGAATTTATTATCATAACTTCATTCAGTCTTCTTACTATTCACGGACTCTTGTCTCTTGCCTTTGTTTGTTGAGCACTCTTTATTATTCTCCTGTGATGAGACCTTGATATGAGTTTCCTACAGTTATTAGCTTCATTATACAGAACTGTAACAAAATAATGGAAACACCAAGGTGTTTCCATTATTTTGTCCAACCCCTGTATATTTAGAGGTAGCCTCAAACTTTTCCAAGGGATTGATGCTGTCATTGAACTGAGTTTGTATTTTGTAAAAACCCCTTTTCAAGACCACATAAAGATCACACATCACCCATTTTCTGAAACTATATTTCCATAATGGAGCCATTCTTATAGGTGGTGTGCAGGAGCCACGGCTGGCTTTACATCTCAATCACCTTGCTGAATTGAACGACAAGGAACAAGGAAAACAGAATAAAGGTAGAAAGGTTACAGGAGGGCAGACATAGTTTAGCTGGTGTTGTATTTTAAAATGCTGATGTCTAGCTAAAGCTCGCACATCTGTCCAGTGGCTTCGTTTGTCAGCAGTTTGTACGTTGAGCTTTCACATGTGAAACATAGATGTGGCGTCTTTCAACATCTGTGTTCCCTCAAGGCCTCACATGACACATGACACAGAAGCAGAGTAAACATTTTGATGATGCACATAATTCACAAAAAAGAGCTGTTTTTTTCCTTAACCCACGTCACCATTTTTTTAATTACTCAAATGTATACGATGTGATAATACAAAAAAAAAGCAAAACATTAGTTAAATGTATACAATGTAATAATACAAAAAAATGCAAAACAACTATGCAATTTTGTTGTTTGATATAATAATAGAATCACCAGACAAAGCCAGTCAGTGTCAGATCTTGCATTCAAACTAAAGAAAAAGCCACAGTCAGCTGGTTTTGGATTAATACGCATCACATGTCTGAAGTAACAACCAGCACAAGCTGAAATGGTGCGAGCAGAGTTTTAAAAGGGAGAAGTAAAGTCAGGGTCTTCCACACAGAACTAGGTCACCATAGCTTACAGGGTGTGATGGAACACTGAACATGGAGAAAGCTGGAGGGATCATTCCTTTTGTTTTTACAACTTCGAACCGCACAACACAACTGCTACACACCATTACACAATGTTAACAACAGAAAGAAAATCAGAAATCTATCTGGGGATAATCTCAAGCATTTACAATTTATATTTTCGGTCTATTTCTGTTACAGCATTTTATTCATAATTATTAAGCATAATGTACTCACTGAGTCACACTTTAAAAAAGTTGCAGGACTGTCACCAGCCCAACCCCATATTTAAAGCGCCTGAATTGCTCGAGCTGCAAACACCACTTATTGGTTTGAGGTTTTCTGTCTACTTTGACCAGGAGGCTTTGCTGCAAGTAGAGTGACAGTATCTAAATGAATTTGGCTAAAAACACGACGTCTGGTTTTGACAAAGATTGCGTGCAGAGGTGACATGAGAATGACAGCTGGAGGAATCCACACACTTAACATTTCATAGGAAAAAAAGGTGCGACTGTAAACATATCTCTGATCAAAGCACCGTGTCGATAGCCTGGGGAGATAAAACGGAAATTGGGTCCTTTTCTTGACAGTGCTGTCAGTTTGACGCGTCAAATCAAACTGAAAGAGTCTGCAAAAACAACTGGATTTTCCAGTTCATGGTGATATGGCAATGGCAAAACCCTGACATTTAAAAAAGCATATATAACTGTCTGAATTCAACAAGATGCCTGACACTTATTAACCCAAATCTTCTAAATATCACTGAGTAACAGGAAACGACTGAAAAGGATAAGCGGATAAAATAAATGTTTTCAAGTAACTGTAGCAATAAAAACATACACCGTTGCTTTATGCTTTGTCCATAGTTTCCTCTCGTTAACGTTTGATCCTTTTTCATCTCTATCTGTCAAGGTTAAGTATAAGACAAATACAAGAGAAGTTATTCGACATATTACTAATTTATTGCTGTTTATTTTGAAGGAGAAAAATACGACGCCATAAATCAAGTTTGCCATAGTGTTAATAGCTTTTGTGCATCCCGAAAATGTTAAGTGAAAACATATGTTGTATAGTCTACTGGTGTTAAAACACTGTCAAGCTAATTATTATTGAAACTACTAACTAACTAAACATAACAATGAGTGTTCAACGACAGACCAGACACAACAAAGAGAAAGTAGCGGTTGTGATAACATCAGAAAAGATGCAAGTTAATGTCTGAAAAGGTCAAATACCTGGACAATTTCCAGTCGTGGCCATGTTTGACGTTTTCTCACAACCAACAAGTTAACTTGAGGGCTGTAACTTGGCCAAAAAATACTGTCTTTGGTGAAGTCTCGCCGGCGAGCAGCCTCCGGACAAGTCAGCCGACAAGTTGTTGTTGAAACTCTCCTCTTCCGGTTTCGGAGTCATGTGACCGTAGCTCCACGTGAACAGTCAGTCAGCGATGTGCTCCTGAAAGATCGTCAAAAGAACGATTTCAAATGTTGAAATTAGTCCACATTTTAAACTATATAAGTTTGAAAATTATTATTTTAAAAGTATGTTCAGAACAGACTGGGATGAAACTGTAGGCGTCGTCGTCGTCGTAGTAGTAGTAGTAATAATAATAATAATAATAATAATAATAATAATAATAATAATAATATATATATATATATATACATATATATATATATATATATATATATATATATATAATTTTGTTTTGCGTGTGTGGTGTGTATGTGTGCATTCTACACCAGCTATTTGGCAGTGGGGAGAAGATAAGCTATCAGAGACTAAATCAACATTTGCAGGGGTCGTTGTACAGACAGTGCTGCTCCTCCTCTTCCGAGCAGAAAACAGACTTCACAAAGACCGTGACCATATTTTCAGAACACCTGCCTGAACACCACTCTTCGTATAAGTAAAAGCAAGACTACAAAAAGTTTCCAAAAAGAATTTGGAACATGGATTGTTCTCACCTTCGGCTACTGAGTTTCGCTTCCGTCGTCATTGTTTCAGTCTTCAGCAGACCGACAAGTAAGTGTAGTGGATCATTGTTGAGCATAAATAGTCCATGGATTATACTGAATGTTATCAAAGCCTACTTCATTATGATTATGTGTCATTACATTTGTCAGTCAAAACCTTGTGAACAGGAACTTAAAATTGAGTTATTATAAAAGAAACAATGACAAAAATCTGATCCAAAAACTAATGTTTTAAGCAGTAAATTAAACTATGATTCGTAAATCAAATTATTAAGACAAAACTAAAGAATTATCGATAAGACGCACATTGTGCAAGTTGCAAAACATTCTGAATCATAGTACAAAGTCTAGAAGGAGGTGAATCAGAAAGGAGGATGCGGTAAATACACAGGTAAATATTGTGAATGAATCAAAGTCTGGGTTCTTCTCAGGACAGCCAATTATAATTTTAGTTACATTTAGAATAGATACTAAATGTCTGATCAATTTGCCATTTATCGCGAGCATTAGTTGAGATTAAAAATTGATATCGACTGAGAGCTCTAGTTGCAGCATTATTTTGAAGATGACTTCATGTCTTCCATCTTTCCCGCTTACAGATGTCCACCTCCGTAACATGCACAGCTTCATAACTGCGGTGGAACAGCTTGAAGGTTCCAACCCTGGTCTGACCCCGCTGGCTCTGGTCAGGGCTCTTAGGAAGACCGCTGGTCACGATGACGCCATGACAATGCATTGCCTGGGTGCATCTAACAATCTAAGTGATGCCGAAGTCCTAGAAACGGCGATTCTAAATGCCTCGTCCTTTAGCTTTTTCGACAAAGCTATTCACCATCTTGTGACGGATTATGGTGAGGAGCGAGGCGTGGTCCTGGCTCCAGATGGCAGTACGGTGGCGCTTGCACCCTTGCTCTTAGGAATAGAAGCCGGGCTCAAAGCAAAGATGGAGGGAACATCACCTGCCTGCTTGTTCCCTCTAACATTAGGTCGAACACTTGGCTTGTCCTTCCTAAGCCTCCAGGACTTCCCACCCTCAAATCGGCTGGGACCTAATGGATGCTGGGACAATGTGGACCACCCTAGAATGTTCAGGCTATCAAGACCCGCCACTCTGGCCACAGATGCTGTGATACATGGAGGCATGGATGGAGCCATTCTAGGCCACGACATTTACCATCTACCTGCTGCTGAAGACCCTCAGCCCCTCAGTCAGGTGCTGAAAGGATACTACAGTTTTGAGATACGAGGAGAGCAGGACTTTGATTTGAATAAGCACATCAGCCCAAGAAGAAGGGAGCTCTCGAGAGCCATTCTGGAGCCCCTGAATCTCCAAGAGGAAGTGATGGAGACGCTCCGATTGGTCTGGAAGTTGGAGAAAACAGAATGGATCGCCTTTGATACCGGAGTTGGGAATTCTGTTAAGGACGGATTGGAGGTTTTTGTGCACAAATACTGGGGTGAGTTTACCGTTGACAATTTCAAAGCAGATATTCCCTCTATTTTCTCTGTAAGGTGTTATTTCAAACATCTGTCTCCATTTTCTGGACTAGACTGCCCACAAATCATCCCTCGCTGTCAATGGGGAGCAAAGCCCCCCAAAGACACCCCTCTGCCGCTGTCGCTGCCCCTCCAGTTCCTCTACATTCATCACACCTACGAACCGTCGTCGCCATGTTTATCATTCGCCACGTGCGCCAGTGACATGAGGTCGATGCAACGCTTTCACCAGGAATACCGAGGTTGGAACGACATTGGATATAGGTAAGTCATTTTTAATTCAACTTTGTCAACCGCGGTTTGTAGGTATGATTTGACACCTCCGAGGCTGCAGCGTGCACTCCAGGGTTTGATGTCCTGTTGTCGGCTGGAGCTGGGACAGGGATGAGGCGAGTCTGGGACAGAGCGTTACTTGGTTTATGACTTTGTCACAGCCAAACTGCACAGAAGCGCACATTCAGAGCTGGACACGCACCGGGCACCTCTTCACTTCTGGAGAGACGTCACTCACTCGGCAACCCCTCCCACATGCAGCGGCCACACACATAGAGGAACAGCGCACCTGCAGCAGACACTCTACATTCACTCCTACAAAAGACTATTTTAAGGCTTGGAACGCATTGTTTCTTTTTCCATTCATTGTAATGGGAAAAATCGATTCAGATTTCGAACAAATCACTTCTGGAACGGCCGTCTGGAACTAAATCAATTATATGTATACTTACAGTACATAACAGAAATAAAGCATTACTGCGTTAATATAAAAGCGTTAATATAACGAAGAGGTTAGTGACATGTGAATACCAAAATGTTATTGTAGAGCGATACGTTTTTGTTTGTTGCAAATCGAAGAAAATGGCGACCACTAGTGGAAGCGAATATATTTTGTTCAATCTGAATTATTAGTATTATTATTATTATGGAAAAATAAAGACAGTCTAATGTAGTCTATTATTATTATTGTTATTGTTACTATTATTATTGTCATTTGTAGTAGTAGTAGTAGTAGTAGTGGCAGCAGCACTGACTGTGATTCACAATGGTTGATGGCTGATCAAACTTAACTTTTGTCTGTGAATGGCAGACACACAATGTGTGTTGAATGCCTAAAAATGCAATTTGGATCTACTTAATATTATTAATAGTATTTAAAGTTGCAACCCAAAAAAGCCTACTGAAACTGTTTTTATTTTATTTTATTCTTTTAGGTTGACTCGATCTGTGAAGGGAAGTATGAGTGCAAACAATGTAAAATACAGGCAATATTATAGATATTTCAGAAAATGTTGAATAGCAAAAAAATACCACGAAATGATTTTTTTGTCTGCGATGCGACGGTTGTTGCAGCTGTGTTGGTCTAAAGCGGCTAATCTATATTACTCTTTAAATCCCTGTGATCGCTGTGCTCGCAGCTTTGTGGTCGGCTCCGATGGCTACATCTACGAGGGTCGAGGTTGGAACACCCTCGGGACGCACACTAGGGGTCGCAACAGCCTCGGATATGGAGTCTCATTCATCGGTAACTACACCGCCTCCCTACCGTCGCGCTACTCCAGGAACCTGCTGCAGAATCACTTCGTCCGGTGCGCGGTGGCCCGAGGAGGCCTCGTTTCCAATTTCACCATTCACGGACACAGACAGGTGGTGAACTACACCAGCTGTCCTGGGGAGGCGCTCTTCTCCGAAATACAGAGGTGGGAGCACTTCAGGGACTGACCGCTTAACCATGAACTGCTGAAAGTCATTAAAATAGAGAGGTTTTTGTCCAGTCAGTTAAATGAGTGTGTATTTCTTCCAATACATTAGCACTTGGACATCAAATGATTATTGTTCAAAACAAAACAAAACAAAACAAAACAAAACAAAACAAAACAAAACAAAACAAAACAAAACAAAACAAAACAAAACAACACTTCTGTCGAAATTACGTTTTATATTTTTTATGATAGACCTGCATGCATTTTATGCACTTTGGGAGACATTAATGAAGAACTGCAATAATATTTAAAAAGAAAATAAAAGCTTGAATTGATTCAATATTTGATTTTTATTTTCATTTAACGGCATGATTGTGACACACTCAAACAGCTATTGCTCTTGGCAAACAAGAATCTATTTATAGAAACAGTATTTATTACATTAGAAAATGAAAACACAAACATCACAACAAAACATTTAATTTTCTAAAAAAAAAATATATATATATACTGCTAATTCTCAGCGGTGTCCGCACTGGTTCAGCTGGTGTTGGAGCAGATCCACCTTGTGCTGGAAGCTGAACAGGCATCGCGGGCAGCGATACGTTCGTTGGCCTCCGTGTTTCCGACTGTGGGTGATGAGGTTGGAGCTCTGACTGAACGCTTTTCCACAAGTGAGGCAGACATGAGGCTTCTCTCCTGGCACGTTAACATCATGGGACACTTTAATGTTTATGGTCTTCATTTGTATTTCAGTTGGAAAAACACATCCTGACGTCACAGACAGTCTGGGGCAAAGAGAAATCCTAATCTATCTGTAACCCCTTCTCAAAATTATATCTAAACTCACAGCTCTAACAAACCTATCACACTGAGAAGGGGGTGGACAGTAGGAAACGTCCCCCACGGGAACTGGGGAAACTCACCGGTGTGCGTGAAGGTGTGCTTCTTCATGTCGGACTTCTGGTGGAAACGTTTGCCGCAGTACTGGCAGGGGTACGGCCGCGTGTCGGAGTGTATGAGCAGATGTGTGGAGAGGGTGGAGGAGCGCTTGAACACTTTGCCGCACACGTTACAGCCAAACACCCGGCCCTGGAGCAGAAGCCAGAACCCTTGTCATGGTCTCAGTCACATGATGGTGATATCTACCGAGGAGAGACTGACCTTCCACCTGCTTGCGGAGTCTGGATGAATTCCGCTCAAGATGGCGTCCACTGGTGACTGACCGCTCCTGTGACACTTGTATAGATGTGACTTTAAAGTGTACGTACTGGAAAACAGCTGCAAATGAACAAAACAAAGCGTATTTCATAAGAGATGCTGTTCTTCGAGAAGAACTTGAGGCGACTTCATATCTATAGATATCTATACAGAAGATCCATGATGACTCAGCAACAGACCACGAGCTCACCTTGTTACAGAGAGGACACTGTTGCCTCGGGCCGCCCTTGCTGCTCTCCATAAACATCTGCTGACCCACAGGTCCCTCTGACTCTCTCTGTGGATATTCTGAAGCCACTGGCATTGAAGAGACGCCGCGAGCGTCTGACCTGACCAGACAGTCAGACTCAGCAGGGCCACACTCTGATATGAACAAGCAAAAGAAAAAAAAACTAAGATCATAAGTATCAAAAATGACAATGTTTGTTTCATTCTTACCACCATAAGGTTTGGGCCCGGCTAGCTGGACCAGCTGGTGGCTGTTAGGCGGAGTGCTCGGTGGGAGAGTCTGATGTGGGCATGCTAGCAGTGTCGCCACGTCGAAGGTTCCCGCCGAGGCGGGCCGCAAGGAACCGTCCCAGGCCCTCTTCTGTGCTTCCACCAATTCCTCAGTCGGCCATTGTTTATTTTCAGGCAACCACCTCAGTCCTCCTCGTTTCACCAGGAAAGAACGGGGCATCGCTTCCTCTCTGCAAAGCCACACACAAGAGAGTTATGAAAAATGCCAACAGAAACCAACCAGCAATGATGAACCAGCAAGAAGGAAGCTACAGCAGACACGTTCGTCTCAAAACAGGTCGGCAAACTGTTTGCGCTCAATACATATGTATAGAAGTTGAGAAAGGAGCACATCTTAAACAAATTATGACATTCACAAGTAAAAAAGGATTAGCTCTGAGCATTTGTAAGTAACTGGTGTTGGTGGAAATATAAGATGATGATTAATAAGTAAGTTTGTTATCCACCAATACGTGAAATAATGCAGAATGTGAAATAAATAAACAAGCAATAATTTGTAAAAAAAAATATATATATATACATACACATATATATATATGTATATATATAAAGTATAACAAATAACTAGGTTAGTTAAGAAAAAAAGAAAGAAGTTAGTGACAAGTAAATAGAAAAATAATTATGTGGATAAATACAGGTAATTTGTTTTTAAGTGTTTTAAATGTTGCAAATCAGCTTTTCAGAATGTTTAAACACTTGAAGAAAATGGCGACCACTAGAGGGAATATATGTGTATAATAAATCCGGGATTATTATTATTATTATTATTGATAATAATAGTAGTAGTAGTAGAAGTGGTTGTAACTGGAAATAACGAAAGAAAAACAAGGAAAATAATATGAAAAGTAGGAAAATAAATTCATTATATAGAGAGGTGAATAGGTAAATGGGACAGAAAGAAAGTGAATATGTTGTAATGCAACAAAGTCAGAAAAAAAGCTCAACTCTGAAGTAAGTTCATTTGTAAAAATAAGCAATAAAGGAAAAGCAAATAAGTCATTGATGTGTATTAATTGAATGGAAAAGGGAAAGTAAAGCTAAAGAGGGGAGTGATAAAAGTGAAGGGAAAGAAAATAAAGGAGGCAAAGCAGGTCTTATTGAATTCAAAAGAGGCGAACTCACCGAAAAACAATCTCTTCAGTCAGGTAGCGCTGTGATCTGTTGATCATCTCAGTGGGTCGGTGTGATGTTTCCTAACTAGGAAGTATGAGTGTGAACTCATATCTCACTCCTACCACTCACACATACACGGAGCCATACGCTGAGCCGTTATGTGCAAACCCAGTTGCAGCATCTGTGGAGCTGCAGGACGAACGGCGGCCATCAGAGGAAGCAGGTGGGCTAGTTTGCTGAGAAGCGGTCATGTCGACACCTGTTGCATCATCGAACAGAACTGGATGGGTTCCACGCGGAAGGGTCTGATGAGCGAAACAGGAAGTGTGAATAAATGTGCTCTGATTTGCGCTGCCACAGAAGGAGACGCAAGTAAGGCTTTAAAACAGATGTGAATGTAAAGCTCCAGTCTGAATTGGTTCAAGGGGAATAAAGAGACAATTTACCACACAATAATAATGCATATTTACTTTAGTCCAAAACATTTTTGACTGTAAAAGTTCATTTTGATGTTTTATTGTATGAATTTAGGTGAAATATATACGTTTTGAAGGGAGTCTCTCAGACCAGCCACAAAATGAGACCTAAACAAGCGAGGGCTATTAATAGCTTCAGACTGCAGAGGCCTCCCCCTCCTGTTGCAATACACTTCTTTGTCTTCGTAACCTGGTCTTTAAATGACAAATAACTTTAAACAAGAAATTCAAATTCCAGGGTTGACAGTTTTACCAGAGGACTCACTCGTGCTGTGAGATCAGACACGGCTGCTGCTGTTTTCCCATGGGTGACATCATCAAGTAAACACGACCAGAACTACACAAAAGTTTAATGCCAAAAGTTTATTTTGTATTATTTATACGATAGAGAATACTGTGATGTCATTTCTCCATCACTGTTAATGTACATAACTGTTACTGTCCTTTGATATATATATATATATGTATAGACAAGATTAGCTAGAAATGAAGTGGGCGGCGCTTCGGGACAACACGGCTGCCCACAAACACAGGATTAATACTGTGCGAACAAAATAGTAGTAACAGATGACAACCCCGTCAGATGACCCATTTCAGCCCACACATCTATCTGGACCCGCCTAGCAAACGTGAGGGTGAAGAGGTAACATCCCGTCGGGGAGAAGCAGCGCCACTCTGGAGTCTCTCCGATGACTGAGCTCATGCTATGATCTCTGAGTCCACTCAAGGAAAACCATAAATATTTTGTTTTTTTATTCGTGACACTCTATTCTTGCCAACCGTCAAATAAAAGAACTGAAAACGAGAGACAGCTTTGTCTTCTGGCTCAGAACATTTTCCCGTCACATGATGGACTTGACATCCACTACTTCAAGTTCCTTCCAGACACTTCGCCATATAACACTGACAAGATGATCCTGATCCAATTCATCTTTCAGTTTAAGGTTGAGAGAATGGACAGGAAGACAGGAGCAATAGATCTACGCACTGGACGCATCTCTACCAAAGTTCTGTCCTGTGAACCACCTCCATAAATATCAATACACTTCGACCCATTGATCAAAACACGGCGAGACATCAGAACTTCAGTGACCTGATGTGGACACAGCAGAAATCAACCCTGGAGGTCAAGAGTTCAGAACACACATGAACCTTGGAATAAAGTGCAACAACAAAACCAAACTGTTTATGGCACATGCTGTTGGATTCAGAAAGACAGATGCCCTTCTTCGACATCTTCAAGCCTTCTGCAGTTTGTCCTCAAGCTTCTGTGACACAAGTGAGGAAATAGACCGATGGAATGACTTGAAAAAAGGGGAAACCAACCCACTACTCATCCATACTTCAATAACCTGCATCTTCCACACGTCAGATACTCAACAGACTTCAAACCTCTTCAGGTCTTCATCGCTCGCTCACCTTGCTATCACGATAATTTTCAGGCTGTTTTTATTTTTTAAAAACAAGAAGGCAGGCGTGTCGTTGAAGCCCATCACATTTTGATGCAAGACAACTTGACTCATAGCAGTTAGCTGTGATGAATCATGTGCTGCTGCTCAGGTCTGTGCTACATGAAGCCACTAAAATCTCTTGCAAACACACGTCCTTCATATTCCCTGGTCGCACCGCTGCTCCTGTTTATTGCATTGATGCAGCCTAACTTTTGCTTTCATTTTAAAACAACTCTTAAGTGATATCATGATCGCAGATCGTGTACTTGAAAAGAAAGAAGAGGCAAACTTTCGCCTCATGTCTTGATAAAAGACAATAAAATGGCCATTAAAATGACTAAAACAGTCAAGTGACCTCTTGTTTTGGACATTCTTCGATCAGAAAATTTAAGACGTGCACTTAATACCTGTATTAAGATTGCTGTATTAATAGTTTGATTCCTTCAACGACGGCCCTTTCATTGAACTTTTGTACGTGTAAACCAACTCTCTCTTGTAAAGGAAGTTCCTTCTGGATGATAGTGACAAACAAAATTCGTGCCCCACGTCAAGCCGACACTCTCACTGAAGAGCAGCTCCATAGATATGGTGACTATTTACAGTTATTGTAGCCTCATATCTGCCTGCGAAGCCACAGAAAGAAAAAGAGTAGCAGCACAGTTTCCTCGACTCAGCGGCGAGGAGGCTCTTGGCACATGGGAAAGTGGAAACCAAAGTTTGGCCTCTGTTAATACGTCTACACTCATGTGTAGCTTCACATCGATGTATAAAAAAATAAACCAAGTCTGGAAATAAATAACAACGTATAAATTATTCTAAAATACACAAACAAAAAAAAAAAGATTTGGCAAGTGTTGTTTCTTTCTGCAGTGAAATGTTTGACCACACTATCAAGCACCATGTTATAACTTCCGCATGTACGCACTGAGGAGTGCGGGCCTCCCGACCCCAGGCCATGACCCTTGAACTGAAGGCAGTGAAGATGGATATGTCTTTTTATCATGAGAATGGTTGGGGCGGACTATAAAAGGGAAGCTGTCAGCAATGTTCCATGTCAAAGGGCGAAAGTTTGTCTCCTCGAAG
The DNA here is from genome assembly GCF_027744825.2 of Synchiropus splendidus. Lineage (NCBI taxonomy): Eukaryota > Metazoa > Chordata > Actinopteri > Syngnathiformes > Callionymidae > Synchiropus > Synchiropus splendidus. The sequence continues at coordinate 33,891,977 of NC_071335.1, forward strand.
CCACAGGTTCTGGTTCAGTTAGTGTTTTGGATGTCGATCTGTGGATGGCATGAGTTGCTGTGATCAAGTCTGATATGTGCCACAGTGTCTGTTCAATTTACAGTAAGAGGTCGCTCTCAGTTGTCCTCAGCACAGACCATGTTGCCGTACAGCTGCTGGGGGTCCGAGTGGTTCAGCACTTGCTCTTCCACCTCGCTGTCCGTGCTCCCCTCGCTGTCCAGCCGGGCCGGAGGGTGGCAGGTGCTGGAGAGGCCGGGGTACAGAGCGTTGGTTGGCAAGGGGCTGTGCAGCAGGTCCTCATCGGAGCTCAGGTAGTCCACGTCTGCAGAGGCGGGGCTCGCCAGACACAGGTCCGAGTAGTTGGTGGTGTCGCCTGCGCTGCCGAGTCTGGAGCCTGGAGTCGCCTTCTGCCCTCGCAGCTGCCGGATCTGAGCACAGACAGGCTACTTCAGCACAAGAGAGCAGCTCACAGAGAATCAACGTGAAACCTCAGGAAGATGTAAGATGATTTCTGGTTTGAACTCATCGAGTTGTGGACACATTACACTTCCATTAGATTAGATTAACCCTTCTTCTTCTGACACAGTCCAAACAGATCACGTCTGAAGCTTTCACTTCATTGACAGACGGGTGAAGTTTCACCGCTCCGATGCTGAAGTTTATCTTGGCGCAGCTGCTGTCTCCACACTGACTCATGATAAATCTGAGGTTGTCTCACCACCCAGCAGAGACAGAGGAGGCTGAGAGGGTGGGGTGGAGGGGGAAAGCGGTTAACCAATGGAAATGTTTTTTGACTGATATTGGCTCTTAAATGTCGAAAAAGTCACAATAATTGACTGAGTCGATGAAAACTCCATCACTGTCATGCTCATCGCTGACTGCTGTGGTGACGTCCTGCTCTGACTAAGCAGCACTGACATTATGAAAGAACTGTGATTTGAAAAAAGTATTTTCCTCCTACTCCATATCCTGCACGCACACAAGTTTCAGTCATGTTTTCAACGCAAACCTCGGCTGTGACTAGAAAGGTGGGAAGAGAACAAGAAAAGCGAAAGAAGGGCAATCACATTCACTCCTTCACTCAAGAATTGAGACCCCCAGCAGTCACGCAAACCTCGCCACCAGATGATCAAACATCTGCACCAAATACACGTCAAACTTTTTCAGTAAAAAAAACCCGCTTTCAAATCGTGTTAACCTCAGACCAGAGAATCTCAACCCTGTGCTGCTTTCCTCTCCTGTGGTTGGTTGCTTTGCTGGTGTGAACAAGAGCTCTGAGATTTTTTTTTTCACTGGTCGACAAAACGTTTGAGCTAACGGTCCTTCCTCAGACTTGTAAAAGAATCTTAGCTGATGACACTCAAGTTGGCACGAACATTTCAAGCCGACATTTAAGGCTAGTTAGAAATCTAAAACACACTGTCAAATTAATCTATTCACTGAAACTGAGCTGATCACTGTGTTTGGGAATAATTGACAAAAATCCTAAAAAATATTTGCCTAAATATATATAACATGTAAAAAAACAACCGTCACTCAGCACACTGAGCTCTAAGAGCAGGAACTGACATCATGCTGTTTCAGAACAGGTTTGCTTGGTGGCTAATGCTACAAACGGACAACGCGATCCTCAGTGAAAGTTCCTCAAATCACCCACAAACGACCAATGTCATAAACAGGAGTAAAGGATTGAAGTTTTAGGTCTAGTAAGAGAGGTCCACCATTATTTATTGTGACAGTATCATTGTCCACCCTACTGTACCGTATCCTGCGTCTGCACCGAGGTCTCCTCCTACTTGGACAAGGAGGGTGCCTCAGCAGAAGGTGTCTAGGAGGCATCCAAAAACTCTAAACTCCACAGGCTTCTCTGGTTGTGCAGGAGCAGCAGATCTCCTCTGAGTCTCTCCTAGATAACTCAGCGTCTCTATTCTGGCTACTTGGATCTGCACTCCCGTTCTTTCAGTCACAACCCAAAGACCATGGCAATAGATGAAAGCTCAAACTTATGCAGCTTTGCCTTTTGGCTCTTTGTTCACCCCACAGAGTCATAGTATAAATTGAGAATGTGACACGAATCCAGTCAAAGTTATCAGACCAAGACTATGAAATAGCAGTTCAGGGTAAACTCAAGCAAATTATTGCAGTAATATAACACTATTATGTAACACATTGATATTATTAATGAGACTCAGATCAAAGGCAAGCTACTGTCTTGAAAGTAATAGCACAGTGCTATGCACAATGAGACACGTTGAGAAACTTAAGAGTCATATGAGTTCACACGGGTGTGGGTTGCTCTGCTATAACTATTTCAAGTGTGCGACCTGAAACACGAGATGTCAGAAGCAGGGGAAGATCGGTGGTCTGTTTACAAGAAAGTCTTTGTGGTGCGAGTGAAGAGGCTGCGTGACACGATTCATGTGTGGTGATCAGAAAGGTTACGGTGAATGCAACATCACTGCATGTGAGCCTACGAACCACCACCTCACTCAGAACTGAAGCCACCAGCGGCTCTTGAGTTGAGGAGCTTTTAGAGTTCTAACTGTCAGAAAGCTTCAACGAAAACAACAAAGCCCCTCAACTGTAACCCCAGGGAAAAACCTCCATTTTATGTTTGAGTGTTGAATGTCCAACCTCGTTCTTCAGCTCCACTATTTGATCCCGCAGCCGACTGATGTACTGTCTGGAGTCGGAGTGGTTGAGCTGTCCCTGGATCAGCCCTTCCTCCTTCTGAAAAACACAACAGTCATCAATTGTTTGGGACCCCTCTCACGTTGTCAGATGCCACATGATCAGGTTGGGAACCTTCTTTACTCAGACGCTATACTTAATTTATACACTGCAACCCTTAAGGTCATTTTAGAAACACACCTGTATCTCCAGTTCAGCAATCTTCTGTCTGAGTTCTGCCATGGCGGCCATACTGTCTGCTTCTCTCAGTCGCACCGCCATGACTTCTTCTTTACTCTGTTGAGATCGAACACATGAGCTTGATGAAGTGATGCACAATAGCAGCTTGTTGTGAGTGAAGCAGCTTCTGGATATCGTCGTCTGTGAACTTTTATAAAGTGATAAAACCAAGATGCATTTAGAGTGCTGTGGACACGTAAACAATCACAACATGCCGCATTATTTACAAGACACAAAAACAGCTACCATGGCGACTGTAACGCCGCCCCGACCAATAATGTGTCCCTCCGCGGCTGCACCTCAACAGTGTTTTGAACAGACTAGCCAGCTATTCATCTCATTTCCTGTCTCCCTGTTGTTGGGTTGAATGACTTTTAGTGCGGTTTGTTTCAGTGCTTACTTTTGTTGTCGACCTGAGTTGACGAAGCCTCAATACAGTTAACAGCTTTACTCTCTTTACAGTATCTATTATGTAATGAAAAACAAAAAAACAATTTTACCAAAATATATTGTGTTTTAGGAGGGATAACAAACGTGTAAATTATAAAGCATTTAATATTTCATCCCCACTTGCTATGGAACAGTCAGCAGGTGCAGCTAAGATGCTCCCTCTAGCTCGGGGCTTTCCAAGTGTCTGATATAGTGCTGACTACTTATAGCTTATATTTCAATAAAGCAACATCATTTATGTTAGATCTCACTTTTGTTTTAAAAAAAGCAGGTCTGTCACAGTCTGAAAGTGCACTCCCTACCAATTTCTGTCAGCTGCCTCTCAATTCTGTGATATTTATTCCACTACGTGTTCCATTTGCATTTGCGCTTCATTTACCAGTTTTCAATGGCAAAAACTAGTTGAAAACTCTCTTAGAAAGGTCAGGCTAAAATAATGGATGGAGAATGGATGTGACCAAAACTATGAAAACAAAAATAACAGCTTGAGTCAAAGGCTGAGTTAAACTAAAATGAAAAGAGGGTGTCAAAAACAGCACTAGTTGCTGGCTCTTTCAGTTATAGCTCAAACAAAGACTGACGTCAAACCCGAGCAGGAGCGAAAGACACCATGTAAACATATTTACACGTATATTTCAGCTGTATTCTAACATTATATTTTGCCTCCAAACACACCTTGCAGTCAGACTCCGCTTGTTTCCGTTTCATCTCGCTCAGCTGAGCTTGAAGGGATTTGTTCTGATTAGCCAGCATCTGGAGGCGATCCTGGAGGGCGGAGCGCTCTTGCTCGTGACGACCGATCAGCTTGCTGTGGATCTGGTTCTAGAGTGAGACAGAAATGCATCACGATCAACAGTTGCTAGAGGTGCAAATAAACATCCACTGTCCGGCAGCTGACCCACTCTGACCTGACTCTCCAGCTGGAGGACCTTCAGGTTGACCTCGCGGAGCTCAGCCTGGGCCTGTGCCTCCCTCAGTCGCACTGCCATCAGCTTGTCCTGCAGCTCATTCATGGAGTTCTTCTTCGGAGATTCCTTCCAGTGACCTCCGCTGCCGCCACCACTGACACGGGCCGCTTGATGCTGCTGCACACAGTGGGATGGGAACATTACTATCAGAATAAAAGCAGATATGAAGGCCAAACAAAAATAATCACCTGCCAGCGCTGGTTGAGCTCAGTGACAGAGTCCTGCATCTCTCTAAATAAGCGCAGCGTCTCCAACTCTCTCAGCTTCATCTGCTTCACCTCCTCCTGCAGAGCCGCCATGTTGTTTTCATCAGGTAAACAGCTGCTCCTCTGCAAGACGAAAGGTAGGTAAATGACCACAGCTGAAGCTGGACATACAACATATGTGCCCACCTGATATCTAACCAGGAGATTAACATTAATTTTACATTTTGATCATTTCATCTTTTGTCACAAGGCTGAGGGTGGGCTTAGGCTCATAGACAACAAGACAAGTCTCATTTAACTCACACCGAGTCTGGTCAATTCTCCAGTCTTGGTCTCGTAAATCAATTTTATTCATGAAAAACAGCTGAATGTATGCCAGCACAAGAAATGTTATGAAAGAGAGGCTAACTGAAGGGAAGCAACAAATAAAGGTGGGATACCATGGCACAAATACATAGAAATATACCTTTCTGAAAAGCATCTGTGATGACAAACTGACCTTCTCCAGATCGAGGACCTTGTCCTGCATCTCCTTCAGGGCCCCCACAAGCTCGGCCTCGTGCAGCCTGGACTGCTCCAGCTGCGTCTGCAGGTTGTTTACAAACGGCTCTGTGTACTGAAACGACAGCAACCAGCACAAGCCAAATTACATTCAGGAAGGATCATTCATCACTGAAAACAATCACAGGTAACAAGTTTTTGGGGGATGTTGTCAATGAAAATTATCATGAAATATTGTCCTCGATTAAACTTTATCAAGTGAACAAAATGAAATGAGACAACGAATATGCTGGTCATGTGTCAACTACAACTTAAAATAAAACGCAATGTTGTACAAACATAAAAATACTGACAAAATGTTATTGACTGAAATGACGAGACATGAATGAATCTTAATTTTCACAGACACATGTCACTTGTCAAAGTCTTCCACTCATCTCACTTGTGGCATTATTTAAAACAACTTCAGAGACATTGAAAGGCACTATGGCTGCCGAAGACCCTCCCCCCTCACACGAGCAAGCATGTCTCAGCCGCAAATAATAAACATACACTGCGTTTTAAAGAGACAACAGAGCTGTCATATATCTCATTTCTCGTTTGTTTGTTGTTCTGTTTGCTAGGTGCGAGAGTTATGCTGTGTTAGTGTTCAATTTTGTTGTATACCTGGGTTGACCAAGCCTGAATAGAGATGACAGTTTGACTTATTTATAGTCTGTCTTTTAAAGTAGAGATCACAAGAATATACATCAGTTTCCCTGACAAAATATCCCGTTTTTTTCAGGATTCTTGCCTTTAAATTGTCTACTCTATTCTATTCTATTTTTCTGGTAGCTATTTGTATTTCAAGTTTCTATGTGTTTCATCTAAACTGCTAGGTACTCATACTGTATTTAAAATGTTAAATTGAATTTTATGAAAATGAGACCAAGCAACATTTTCATTTAGACAAAAATAGACTAAATTGGTTTTGGTTTGGTTGACCAAATCTAGATGAAAATAATCATGGATGCTAGTAGAACAGGACTGGACTGGAACATTTAGGTTTTTAAATAAAGTTAATAAAAACCTTAATGACAGCCTGATGGGATAGCAAGACTAAAAGTAAAATTATAATAGGCTGCCAAAAAAAACATCGGAAAAGGGAAACTGAATAGTTCCATCAAATGAAAGCGCTCGCAAAATACCGTCGAAAAACCGAAATAAACAGACCAATGCAGTAGTTAAGACGACGTGCGTGTTCGACAATGCTGGGGAGTTTTTACTGATGTCTGAAATGGCGCTGAACGACACAGATGCGTGACCATGCGAACCACAACTGCACATTGAGGTCATATTGAAATATAGCGTTTTTCAAAGGGAGCCACATACGTGAAAAACCCTGTACTTTACAGTGGTGTCACAACAAGACGATGAAGCTGCTAATAATGCACACTGACATGTCACACAAAAAAGCACAAACTATGGATGTAAATGAGGCAGAAAAAAACATCAATAGAGACGGTAATGTCAATCATTTCTTATCATTCACTGCATTTACTGCCCACCTTCTGTTGCTGCAGCTCTTTGATGGTGTCCTGTGCTTTCTCCAGGCTCTCGCTGGCAGTGTTGCACTGCTGCCTCACCACTGCCAGCTCGCGCTTGATCACGTAGTTCTCCTCTGCTTCTTGTGCTCTGGTCACCTGACCCTAAATTGACAACCATCGGATCACATTTCCATCTCTTTGCAATCGGGAAGCACAAGGGGACGGAAACATGACCATGCTTGGTGGCAACATTGTCACATGATAAGTAGTACTCAGAATATTATTCATAAACTAAGTGGGGTCAAATTACAACAGGAGAATCAATTAAGTTCAATTTCCTTTGGGTTTATTAAAGTAAATGACTGAGAAAATGTATATATTATAATCACTAATACTAAACAATGTAATACATCTATCTATCTATCTATCTATCTATCTATCTATCTATCTATCTACCTATCTATTTATCTATCTATCTGTATGGCTACACTAATATAATATAATATAATATAATATAATATAATATAATATAATATAATATAATATAAAAAGGGGAAAAAATCACATGCCGCATGCAGATGCTTTTAAAAATTATTATGGGTTGAAAGATACATGCATCAGCTGATTATGATCAAGATGGTAGTCAAAAAAGAAGAAAAACAGTAGGACGGAAAGGTCAGAAGGAAAAGTTCACAATACTATACCTGTATGAGTCTGTCTGCCAGAGCAGCGCTCTCCTACAGCGCCACCAAGAGGCGGAACAAGAGGATGAAAGAAAAAAGAATAGGATACAGAAAAGCAAGTGGTGAAACAAAGGGGGCAGAGAGAAATAGAGTAGTGGCGAGAGATGACAATTTCAGATTTGAAGAGCAGAACAGCTGCAGTTAGACATTAAGAAGACAGTTTTAACAGTTTTAAGAAGACTGAAAATCACAGCCAATTTAGGTAGAACAAATCTCATTGTTCAAGAAATAAAGGTTACTAAGAGAGAAGACTTGATTTGGAACATCTTGGAACATTTGAAAATGAGAGAAGTACAAAGACAGAGGGATATTATTATTATTATTATTATTATTTCCTAATTTATTTTTTCGTCATATGCATGACAGAAGCATGAGGACAACAATGCAGAAAAGGAAAGAAATAGTACTCCTCATGTGCAGCAAGATCACTGGTAATTTTATATATTATTCATTTCACAAATCATTTTAAATGTCAAGGATTTTTGTGACGATGTGAAGCATAAAACCACAGAATGAAAACATACGTAGCGGGAAGGGATACTAACTCTAATAAAAAGGTCTCACAACAGTAACAGTGTTGCGTCTGAGGCGGTTTGTCAAACATTGCGACCCTCTATCAGGTTTGAGGAAGTATGAAGGTGGTCATGATTAGTAGGATAAATGACGAACCTTCTCTAACGTCTCAATCCTCTGTTTCAGCAGCCTGTTTTCTGTACGTAACCTCTGCAACACAAGCAACATTGCATTACTTTTTATCACTTTAAGAAGATGATTTCATTCAACAACCAACCTTTATCTCGATTTGCTCTTCCATTTCTTTGTTCTTGATTGTAGTGTATTCCTTCTCCAGCCTGCCAATAACAAAAGTGCATAGCATTATAAATCAATAACTCCCACACAGGGCTCATGCCAAGTTTGAGCCTCACTTTTTCATCCTCTTGGGGTTGTATTTGACCTGATAGGCTCTGAGGATCAGCTTGTCTGGGCAGCTGTCAAACTGGTGGGGAATCACCTTCTGGAAATGCTGGAGGGGACATGTCGGATTAAATTCAATAAAAGCATTGTAGCCAGTGACATTAAAAAAATGTGAGGATTAAGGAAAGTCCAGCTGCTACCAAGATATCCTGTGCATCACACTGCTTACGTAATTACACTTGAGGATGTTACAGTCCCAAAATATCATTTATCAACGTGACAGTGAGTGTTCTAGATGGCACATTGGTAATAGGATGGATCTTCTTTTAAATCCAAGACAGCCACATGCAGCCAATGAGCATCAACGTCAACAGGAGAAAGAGCTACTTGATTGTAAGGGCAAATGTCCTGACAGCTATTACTATAGGATAAGAAATGTCTTCATGACAGTGACACAATAAAAAACAGTTCATTTTACAAGGAGTCAACAAGAGCTCTCAAAACAGTACAGTGAGTGCAAGATCATGCAGATCATTTTCAAGCTGGAAAATGTGCATTTCTTTTACCTGCGACATGCCCTCCATGTCCAGCTGAATGAGGTCCGTCTGGTTGTACTGCAGGATGGCCAGGCCCACACGGAAGATAATCTCTAAGCCCTGCGGAAAGACCTTTTGATTTCTAGTTTTGGCAAATTACATTAAACAGGAAACAACGTGACAAACAGGCTCACCTCATACATAAATATGTCAAAGATGCGTGTTGCAACGGGCAGCGGGAGGAAGGTGAGGAAGAGCGTGAGGAACCACGAGGAGGCGTACATGGACGTATGGAAACTTTGAGACCGGAAATGGACATTGAGTTCAGGGAGTTGCTCCTACACAAAGATGGCAGTCACATTAATCCCCTGTACAGGCGGCGGCATAACAACATCATGACTCGTGGTCATTTTACCTGAAGCAGATATTCAAACTGATAGATGCAGAGACCCAGTTCTGCCATGCTGGGTTTAAAGAGCTCCCTCAGACGGTACTCCTGCATCAGCCGGACAAACACGCAGAACGCCTCTTCTTCAGGCATCTGGGAGAGGTTGGCTCATTTTTGATACGGAAACAAACCCCCAAAGTGTGACTGCAGATAATTTAATGGAACAACTACCTGCATGAGGAGAAGCCCAACGATAAATGCACTCCCTTGGCAGTAGCCCACTTCTCGATCCACCAAGGAATAAGCCTTAGACAGACAAAAAAATGAGATTTAAGGAGTTAATTACAACAAAAAAAACATGTTAAAATATTTAAGAATTAAATTAAATTAAATTAAATATAACAGTTTGCTCTCCAGACAACACAGAACCTTTGTAAGTGCAGGACTTCCTGATCGTTGCAGCTGGGAAACATAAACAACAACAAACATGGAGGAATCAGCTGTGAATACGCTTCTTGGACTTATGGGGGGTGTAATGGCAGGCAGTTTACAGTGTTTTTTTTGTTTTGTAGTTTCATTGTTCATTCAGTTGTGCACTTCTTACTTTATGTCACGACATTTTGGTCATGCTTTCGCTTTTCCTGAGACTCTTGCGCATATGTGACTGCTCGCGCGGAGATACTCAACACACGTTGTTCTTGATGTACAGAGAGAGATGTATGTTCTGAATGTTGATCAATCACTTGTTTGTATCACGATTTTGAACTGACAAGCGAAGGAGTGCAGCCACGCCAACTGTTTTATTTAGTGCTCATAGAAGGCGAAACAAGGTACGATTGTTCGAACACATGTGCGTATAGTATGTAGATTGGATGAATGCATCGTGTAATATGTATGTGCTTTTCGGTTTATTATTCTGTAGTTTTCACAGTGCAAACAGACAATAAAAGCAGTATTGAAACTGGACGTCTGTCGAAATTATTCCAAGAGGCCGCTTCAGGGGGCAAGTTTCATTTTAAGACAAATATTTTCAAGACATTAAAAGAGCTTAGAGTTTAAATAAGGTGATATAAAAACTTGAATAAATCAAGTCACCATCGTGATTCATTGTCAAAGTGATGCAAAATAAACAATATTTTGTTGTTTAAATGTATGTATGGGTCCATTATTTGATTCACTAATATACCAAATTCATTCTAATTGAAAAATGTGGCTTCTTCTGGCAAATATTCTTCCACCATTAAACAGCGATGAATAGAGATAAATTAATCACAAATTCTCTAATGAACTAGATTATTTTTTTATCGAATCTCACCCGTAGTAATATAATATTTTCTCGGTTTGCTGCAAGTGTAACTACCACCTAAACACTATAGACAAACATCATCCTGGACTCACCTTCATGACATTAAAAAGCACTTCCTGTCCGAGGCTGTCCTGTCCTTTGAAGAACTCGTGCTCGGGGTAGGTGCGTGCGATGTCTCGGCGGATGAGTTTCTCGCACGGTGACGACATCTTCAGCAGCTCGGAGTACTGGTTCTTCACCGGCATGTCAGTAGCATTTCCCAGCAGCTGCCAGACGATGGCACGGAAGTGATGGGGGATACCTTTCCTGATCAACTCCTGTATAACAGTAGACAACAACGTTTACTCACTACAACTTCTTCCATGTTTCGTTTGCTCAATATCTGCTTTCAAACGGCTGGGAGGCTGGACTTGACTCCTAAGTGATCAATCAATGTGTGGATGAAGATAACACAGATCGGAATGTTGATTTGCAGCAGTTTAGTATTATGGGATGCGGTTATAAGCCGAATAATCTTAGGAGTAACTGCTGACAGTAGGAGGAAGTGACTTGGTTAAGCCACAGTGTATGGGTGGACATGAGTTCCACATCAAAGAGGAAGAGTTGAAAATCAATACAGGATGTGCCAAGAGTGCGTATGAGGATGTCAGTACTGTGGTGTAGGAAGAAGTGAAGGCCATTAACCTGCTGTTATTGATGTGAGACATGAATAATAGGATGAGCATGACAATGGCACACAGATTTTTAACACCATGAGGCAGGGAAATTGATCAAGTCAAGTCATTACCACATGAATAAAGGCAATCTATGCAGTCATCCAAGGTCTTTCAAATTGACCTGTTTTACACTATTTAATGTATTTATTGCGGTAACAGTGGAACAAGTTCTGTGCAAATAAGAACGTTCAAATCCATTTACAAAACACCCGGAGTGTACTGAAGCCGAGTGCAATTTGTGTTTGAGGGATAAATGGCTTACAAAACTGACACGTGGGTTTAAGGCGGAACAATGAGGCAGATTTTCTCATCTAACCTAGTTCCCTGGACTGTTAGACAGCATGACAACAAACCGAATTTCTTCACTATCATTGTCACGCACACACAAGGTACCAGTGTTAGCATTCATGAGATCCTAGCCTCCACGGTCATGCGTTTCATACCTTTAAAAGCTTGTCTTTCTTGCGTCTCCACTCCTCCCATTCATTGACAATGCGGCCCCAGAGGATCCAGGTATCCTCCTCAAGGTGTGACAGATTAGAGGAGGCCGAGGAGCTTGACACCAGCGAGGAACCGCTGTTTCGCCTGGACCCAGTCATCGAGCGCATGGACTTGGAGTCGGCCTCCAGCAACCTGGGACAGCATGATAGCGTGCAAATTCACCTTCAACTGGTGGACTTAAGCTTAAGGCGAAGTTGGTTTAACTCATTTTAATTATCATAATTCAGAATTACACACCAAAATGAAACAGTAAAAACCATCTCCATCATCAACATATCATTTTTGGCTCACTCAAGCATGCTGATGTTAGTCAGGGTTAACAGTACAGATTCTCCTTGAATGTAAAATGTTCAATCCACTAGCAAAACACAAATTATACCTGTTCTGCTCCTCCAGTTTGGCCAGTAGTTCCAACTCGTCTGGACTGAGGTTCTCCGAGTCGGCTGGTGAGACTGCCGGTGCTGACAGCACTGCATCATGGGAGGATGAGTCTGGACTCAGCACTGGGCTTCCTGTTGACAAAGGGTCTGGGTCCATGCCAGGTGAAGAGGGGCAGTCCAGCTGGGAAGGAGCCCCACCAGAACCCTCTCTTTCTGGGCTTCCGCTTGCCGTCGACATGGTAGTAGCAGTAGAGGGGGATTAAGATAATGGCGTGTGTCAGAAGGATGTCCAAATTGCGCAGATAGTCCTTCTCCTCAGCGCTGTCACCTGACCGTCCTTCTGGAGGGCCGCACAGCCAATCTGATCAGAGTTCTTCAAACCTGTTGTTGACATAGAATAGGGCAGTAACATTAACACTTAAACCGCAAATGAGTCATTGCTTGTAGTAACTCAGTGTTGTGGATTTAAGTGCCTTTATTTATCCCAAACTGCCACTGTGTGGACATAGAGGTTTCACCATCACTGGAGGAATCATTCAAGCAGATCAATGCGTATCAAGTGCAGTGTAGAAAAAAATACACTGTGTCCATTTTTATTAGGGTCATAGTGAAGGCGAGTAACATGACATCTAAAACTTCACTGACAACTCAGCACAATGGGACTTAAAGATGACAGCAAAGAAGTGATGTAGCCGGCTCTTTGTGGACACATATTCTGATGGGACAGATGCAATTCAAGTATGGAAAGATCAGCCTTTTTTGGCTCTAGAATCTGGCTACGAGGAGTTCTGGCTATTTGTGTGCATCTTGTCTGGAGCCTTTCACGTAATTTATTATGAGTAAATACATCCGCTTCAAACAAAAACAACATAAATGAATCACCACGTTTGTTACTGTAATACAAAATTTCATGTTGATAAGACTGAACAATCCTATACATGCATACTTTAGATGTATCTACAAGCTGGAATTAATTCCTAAAACAGGTAAAACAATCTACAAATAAGCCTGATTGTGTTTGGATGTTTCCGTGCAGTCATGCACATGATGCAACAAATGCAAAACAATGTCAAGAGAACACCAAACAGCCTGCAGTACAGCTGATGTCAGATAAAAATAGGAGCAAAACAACCATCTGATCAGGAAGGTCACGGCAAGAGATGAACACAAGGAGCGCATTCCGAGTAAGAGAAGAAAGAGGGGAATTTCAATTTCTGTCCATCTGCATCCAAATACCAACTCAGGATTATGAGCAGGGCTGGCACTGGACACACCCTTCTCACTCATCTGTCATGCTGTCACGACTGTAGTCAAATTCTAGTGGGATTATCTGCTTCGAATGCTAGGAAGTAGTAGCACTGAGTTTAAAAACACTGAGCCAACAAAGATGGAATATACAACACAATTGCATAGCAACTAGGTTGATAAGAAAGTGATCTTCAACAAGCTGGAAATGGCTCCAACATCATCCCAATTAATTGATCCTGAACTAAAAATTCAAGTTGAATTAATACTTAGTTTAGTTTGCTAAGGGGAAACAGATGAATGTTTTATAAAGACTTGAGTCAGGCACAGTATAGGATCACAGTATGGACGATAATAAAGCCGTGCCACTTAACTTTAAAAAGTCTGAGTCAACCTGGACAAGAGCAGACAGGGTGATAATACAAGATACTACAAAACAACAAAAATCTTGAATAAACGTGGCCTCTTGGAGAAAACTCGATAAACATTTTTGTCTTCTCTGAGTGATCCATTTTGACAGCTCTGCTCTCAGGCTCTTGATATCCAACAGCTACTTTGACATGTCTCAACTTTGACTGGCTGAATTGGTTGCTACCTGTCCAGTAGAGAAGTGTTGAGTATCTTGCAGATCCTAACAGTAGAACAGTAAAGGGAATGACGCCAATTTGGACTAAGACGTTCTATGAAATCCTTTTCTCCAATGACCTGGGTATTTACCACTCAAGATCATTGCAAGTTACATAAATCCAGGTTGAAGTAGGTTTGAGTCAATGTGAGACTGAAGCACATTTATTTCTCAACACCATTTTAAAAAAGGTGGATGGATTAGTAAAAGCATGGCTGTGTTAGAAGTCGTCGACAATCCAGGACTGAACACGTCTCAGGTGCAGAAGAACCGCAGTGAGGACAGTGCTCCTGCACTAAACCCCTGGCTCCTGATATGCATTGGTCATAGTCGTACTTAGACACACAAATGATGAATTTCACAAGCATATACGCTCCACACCCTCATGTGACCCACTTCTGTCTACCGCAGCTTAAATCACTGTGTATACTCATCATACTGTGACACATCCGCGGAGAGTTCCTGGGAAAACATTGCATGTAGAGACAGAAGGAAACTCATTTACCTTTCCTCCACACACAAACAAGCTCCCAGCAGTCTTCTAAGATCACTTCTCATCATTTGCTTTTCGATAGGTCTCAAACAGAATCCACTGCTCAGGAGAAAAACAAATCTAATCAGAGGCAACAAAAGCCACTGCTGATGATCGCGTTGCAAGCAAGAATGCAATGATCAACACTCAGCGCTGCGGAAATCTAAAAGCAGTCATGTATAGATAACCTGTACGGACGGCATTAACATACAATGCTGCATTTCAAATCACAAAGTGGATCCTGGCTATTGTCTAAGTATAGCTGTGACCCTGCCTAACCAGATCTGTTGACCAGATTAGACGCCCTGATTTCTGACTTTCACACCTCAAAATCTTGCCACACTTATTGAGTTATTTAGAGTTGCGCTGCCTTACTTACAACGCTCCCGTGTCAGAGTTAAGCACCGCAGGAGGATTAGGACATGTTGAGTCTTCTCAAATTATGAAAGAATAGCATCGCATGTTTGATATTGTGCAAGTGTCACCATGCAAGCATGACTATCACCCCAATGTTCTCAGTAAACAAGCTCACATTAAACTGTGCATTGATCAGTGTTGCTCTCACGAACACATCACATTTGGTGACCCCTTGGTAAATTCCCCCGGTTATTCCCTCAGAGTTCAGGTCACTGACACCGGGATATTCTACCCTGAAGCGCCATCAACGCTGCCCTGTCTAATAGAATCCATGTGACAATGGCCACTAGAACTACAAAGTAATGAGTCGTTTACCTCATGACTCACGGCTCTACCTTAGGGCTGATGCTATGTTTTGACCATGGATCTGCTCCATTAGCTTAATCCAGTATGTCTGCACGGACGCCTGTGTATTGACAAGTCAAAACACATGCACAAAAGGGCAATGGGGCGTTCAACAATTGGAATCAATTTGCGCATGATGACTTTCAACTTTTACTCTCACGGTGGGTAATTGTGTGCAGTTGATCTGTAGATCATACTTTCATATTTGCTGCAATTATGACTACCTGTTAGTTGCCTGTTCATATCCATATAGTTTATTATCTTTTACTACATGACATTTAATATTATAAAGGACGATAGGAATTATTTGCTGTTGCAGTTACGAAATGGCGATGGGTGGATCAACTAATTTCACAACTACATCTACCAGTTGATGTAGCCTTATGGCTTCTTTATGGCAAAGTGTGGCACATAAATACTCTCACGTCCAGTCATATTCCAGGACAGCTTTGTTACATTTATTTTCAGACAGTGGAGTCCAGCCAAAGATTCATCAAGGAGTCTGTGAACGTTCAACGCATCATAAAAAGGCAAGCAGAATGAGATTTCCATATTGGAAGAATACACAAAGGCATATCCTGTTCTTTAACTGAAACCATTATGGTCCTTTGTTATGTGTACAACATATTAAGTTGGACTGCCTTTGTTCTTTCCACAAAAGGGAAGATTGATCTGAGGAGTTTTACCGAAGAAGGTTTGCATCTCATGTCCCAAAGCATCTGGTACCAGTTCCATCGATTTAGAGAGGAAAAAAAAAAGTTAAATTACATTTCAAAGCACAAAAGCGTCATACTAAGAAGTAGTCACTTTCAAAATCCAAACATTTTACTTTTACACACCAATAGGAATAACAGCATTATGAGGCTGAACAGTAGTGAGGCCTGCCATGCTGTATGAGACAGTAGCTCTGAGACAGAAGAGTCAGAGTTGAAGATGCTCCCGTTTTCATTGGGAGTGACTCAGAATGACAAGATTAGCAACCAGTATATCAGAGGGACAGCTCATGCAGAAAGGCTTGGAGTCAAAGTTCACTGGGACAGACTCAGCTGGTTTGTTGATGGGCCCTGTTGACAAGTGTCAGGGTGGTGGAATGATTTGTCTGGCAACAATCCTGCTTGATATACTGACCTGAAACATAATCCAGGCATGTTTCAGGCACTTGAAATTATATTGTCATTTCTACTTCGCATCAGAACGCAATTTCTGTTCTTCACCAAATGTTGTTTTCATGCAACTGACAAAGTCCATGTTGAGTTCAATGAATCAAATCTATTTTGAAGACTATTATTTACGATGTTGATAGTAACATTTCAATGGTGGTCACTACATATATCATGATGAGCAAAATGACTACATCACATAATAACAATCATAATCGCAATCCAAAATAAATACTGAATTAATCTGTCTTTATCAATGTAATATTTTAACAACAAATAAATTGCAAATTTACCTTTTTCTTTATGCTCTATGCCACTTCTTCAGCATAATGACCCTATGATCATGAACCAAAGCCCGTTACACAGTGAAATTGTACAGGAACATTGAATATTGAAAGCACAGTTCAGTTATTTGCAATGATTAACACAGTCTTATAGCTACATAGAAAACACATGAAATAACACCCATACAAATTAAGTATCTCATCTCACATTGAGGTCACGTTGCATCTATTTCAGTATGGACACAGATATATTTCCTTTGTCACGCTGTGATCATGTGGCTCTTGCTGATAAAGATAAAGAAAAAATACCGGCAGGCCAAAAAGACAATGGTAATGAGTGACTGGAAAACAACTCTCATACCTAATTTGACATCCCATCTAGCTATACTGGCCATTTTTTAATCACAATACCAAAATGTCAGTGTGTTAAAGAGTCATCAGAAAACAAAAACAAGGTAAACAGTAAGGAATTAGATTCTCCATTTTCCATGGTACATGGACTTTCACGATAGGGGTTGAGGCATTTTCAAGCAGAATACAAGGATGAATATCGCCCTTAAAAAAAGACTGTTTCATGTATTAAATATTAAAAAATATGATTGTCGTGGCACTAGAGATCAGGTTTCCCACAGAGCTGCTCGCCAGCCCTCAAACAGGGGGACACAACTCCTATTTGCTTGCTCCATCCAGGGACAGACAACAAAAGTGCACAGTACTTTATGCAACTATATTTCTGGTCAGAATTTCTGTATTTCATTTCAGCCGGTTGACAGTGATAATCAGTCACAAGCAATATACAGTTAACGTCTGACGCTGGCCATTTTGTTTTGGATTCAGTGCCACACCACAAACAGCCCATGGTCTGGATTCCCTTCTTACTGGCTATTTATTTTTGTGCTTTACTTCACTGTTGATGTAATAAAGGTTCTAATACATGTAATATGAGCTACATTGATGCATCTGTTTAAAGGTTTCACACACTTCTTCAGCTCTAACTTTAAGGCACAGGCCGATCAAGATATCTAGACAAGAAATGCAATTTAAAATATCCAGATACAATTGCAAGACTGATATAATGAAGTGACCGGACAGCATTTCAGTAAGATAGCATCAGTAGACTGGCTATTTCATGAGGACGAGAGCTAGTCAACGCTTTGTTCTGTGAACATGTGAATGAGCCTATTATCCTTAGGGTCCTCGCACAGAGCAGCTCGATCTCCTGGTCCAGTGCTGCTGGAGGAAGAGGAGGAGGAAGAGGAGGAGGGTGAGGAGACGGAGAAACAACAGGCCTCTGGATGTACATCTGTAGCCAAAATGACACATCATCCCCTGTTTCACAGCGGCTTTCCTCAGCTCTGCGGTTGTGTAACGACACTCGAGGCATCAAAACAACATCGATGACAAGGCTCGTTATCACGTGAGGGGTCTTTTTTAACACTCAGATAAACAGCAGCTGTTGACAGGGGGCGCCCAGAATGTAGTTTAAATGAATTATAAACCGGACATGATAACGTTTCGGTCACATCAAGCCTTACCGTGTGTGCGCCTCCATCGTCGGTGCGCTGCGTTTCCCCGTAGTTCCCACGCCACAGCGTCCTGAAGCGATGCTACGGTGTCGGCTAATTGAAATCTTAATAGGCCACCGAGGACTCACACGGACACACGGTCCAGCGCAGTGCCATCCTCCTACCGCAGAGCAGCGAGCAGCGGCGGAACCTCATCACCCAACCAAGAGCAGCGCGCGAGCCCCGTTTAAGGGCGCTGGCTTCATTAAAAACCGGCCGGGTTACGTCTCTCGGAGAGCGACGCAGCAGCCGTCGGTTCCACGGAGATAAGCGGCGGCATCAACCGCGAGGAGTCACCGGGAATGGCTGTCCTTCTCGAGCTCCAGACGAGCACGAGGAGTGACGAACCAATCACGTGGCGGATGGGAGGTGATGGACAGCGTGTGAGCCAATCAGAGGTAGGATACCGCGACTCCCGTCAGAAGAACAGCGGAGGCAGCAAATCAGCGCAAAGGTTTATTCCGGTGGAGGGCGGTTACCGCAGGTGAGGAGCTTTGCTGGTCAGAACGGAAGATAAAGCGGAATTTCATGAGGAAATCTGACGCTATTACTGACTTATCAATTCAGAGCTTGTAGCATGGCTTGTCATGATCAACTATTTAGCAAAGTGTTGCATGGGGGAGAATAATGCCATTGGAGTGGATACGTAATTAACATGTAATAGAATTTACGTGGATATTTACGTAGCGCTGCAACACCAACAGCAATAATATAATCATCAGAATTCTGTCCATCCACCTGTCTATGAATTAATTCATATTTTCAAGAATACGCCAAGGTCGAAGAATGCACCACGCGATATACATTATATCAACATTTAATAATAAAAAAAAAAACATTTGGAAAGCTAAATATGTCAAAACATGTTTGACCGTCCTGCAACGTCACAAAATAGGCACTTTGGATATAATTAATTGTTAGAGCACAATGTAAGAATCAAGTGACAATATATGCATGGTTGACTGAAGATGGCAATTTCCATTTTTTTTTAACCGTTACCAGTCTGATTGTGTTTCACTCGTCAATATACATCTGTTTGTGTCAGCAGACGAATTTAATGAGTCACTTCCTATTGTGGGGGACATCATCTTATTTGACGATGAAATAGGACAATGATACACACGTTTGATTTAAGAGACTGTGTGGAGATTTCTTAGCAGTAAAACACTTCACTTTGAGGTCAGTATTGAAACTCGTAACCATTAAATTATAGATAATAAATAGACATCCACGTTGAGCTCCTAAAGGCCACGACATGGAATCTAAATCTCCTAAGCATGAAGAGGGGACAGATAACTGGCCCATTAACACACACACGATGTTTTCATGATGTAAACAGCCATGCAAGTTCCACACAACAGCAATTATATTTAAATGATACATATATCTCTAATCTATATTTTCTAATCTATAAACTCTCGTATATTATAAAAAAAATCCGACAACATTCCAATTCTGACCTTATATTTCGGCAATATTGGCAAAAAGGCACTGCTAACCAAACGTATTAGCACAGCAGTAGTTTATCTCTTCCCATGCAACTGCTGGAGTTAAAGCTTTTTTGTCCATAAACACGGAGTTAATCGGAACATTTCAATTCAACACCGCCACCAGCTGTACACCAGAGGACGCTGTAAACACATAGTGCGCACACTCACTCAATAGTCACCGAGTTCACTACAAATTGAATGGCAGGAAGTGCATCTATGGTTACTTCTCATTGGTCCAGCCAAGTTAAGGATATAAGATCAATGTCATGTATGTATCCAAATGTATTTAATACACCAAAGGAAACGGCATGATCATGTCACCATGGCCTCCAGTCAGATTTGCATCACAAAGATTGTATAGAGCAAGGTGGTTTCTTTCAAAGATTCATACCTCTTTTGCGGTTTCTTAGTAAACCTGATCCAGCAGTTTCCTCAGTTTCACAGGGATGCTTTAAGAGAAGGTGAAATGTAGATGGAAAAAAACAATGTTCAATCTGAGTTTAAGTGCCAAAATGCTTTCCCTTTCCCTTAGACAATATATCCTGTCGGCTGGTGCTCATGGTGCTTAGTCTTTATGCATATTCCTTCTTGAACATGGTACTGCTTTTCATCCAAGGCAGCGGGGGAGCATCCACTTCATTGAGGGACCCGCAATTGTTGTTGCATTTGCATGACTGGATGAACATGGCTGGCATTCGGAGGCGTGCACCGTCCCGACAAACAAAGGTCACAGGTACCGTGCGTGTGCGTTGTGGCAAGCAGCACTGCTGCTCTGCACACGTTCCACAGTAGTTTGGTCGGTAAAGTTTGATGCTCACACACTTGCCATAGGACAGACGAAGGGGTTCTGAAGCTTTGTAGACAGATGAGCACTTCTTCCCTCTCTGCAATTAGAACAAAGATTGATGTTCATCTTAAGATGCTACAGAGAACTGTTTCGGTGTTATGGATTATAGGACCTCCAATAAATCTTTCAAGGTGAAACAACATCATCGAAAGTGACACCAGTGAATGTTCAAGGCAGGTGAGAGCCACCGATCTCCAATGTTCCTGGAGTGTCTCGGCACTCCAAGTATCCAGACAGGCGATGGTCAGCTTCATGGGAAGAATGCATGAGGGAAAATGGAGAGGGGGGCTATATTTAAATAGGTGCCTGCCTGCTTTCCAACCCAAGTATATCAGCTCTGCACAGCCCCAACAGCTCACTGACCTTCTCGGCGTACTGCTAAAATACTCAGTTAACAAGCTGCAGGGAAGATATTCCACCTCTGGAGGGAAGTTTATTCAGTGCAGGAGCATCAAACGATTAGCTTAGGGACTCCGGGATCCAACCATGTTAAATGCATTATGGATGGGATTTTGTAAACTGAGGCTGTTCTCTTGGGGTGAAAGTAGTAGCACTCAAACAAACTTGGCCGGCCTTTTAATACAGAGGCAAAGCTGAACTATCATGAACTTGGTGTTGGATAAAAAGTCAAGTATGGTAGACACTTGCTCTAGTTCAACACCCTCTTCTTCTTTGTTGCTCACAACAAAGTGAATAGTTTGTCCTCCATAACAAAGTTACTCCTATCTATTTGTGACAGAGGCGTTGTATACAAT
Organism: Synchiropus splendidus; assembly: GCF_027744825.2. Lineage (NCBI taxonomy): Eukaryota > Metazoa > Chordata > Actinopteri > Syngnathiformes > Callionymidae > Synchiropus > Synchiropus splendidus. The sequence continues at coordinate 33,913,288 of NC_071335.1, forward strand.
CCCTGCACCAGAGTGGGAAGGTGCAGGGATGAGGATAAACCCTGCTGAGTTGCGAGAGCAGGCTTTACTTCAAATAGACATCCACAATTGAGATTATGTCACACACATAGGGGATGAAGACACACAGTTTTATTAAAAAAAGTGCCCTGGTATTTCACCATATTCATACTTCTGGTTGCTCTTGAATTTTTCATCTAAAAAAAATGAGTACACGTTTCTTCTTTCTTTCTTCAAAACACTCAGCTAAGGCGCGTCTGGATGGTGATAAGATGTTATCAAGACTCAACCATGGACATTAGACCTGGACTCAAGGTTCAAGTCACTTACCTTAGCGGGAGCACTCAGGCCATAGCAAGGTCGAACCATGCAGACTCTCGTCTCTTGCTTCAGTTTGCAGCTTCGATTCTTGTTGGTGATGCGAGAAGAGATACCGACCCCACAGCTGCGGGAGCACTCCGACCAGTCGGTGGTCATCACACGGCATTTCTTCTTAGGCTGGAGCCAAACTGAATTTTAGAAAAGATTGCGTCAGAAGAAGCACACCCACGTGAACATAAACTGAAAAGGTACAGCAAACACAAACATCATCACACAAAGGAGGGAGTATTTTATTCAAAACAACTGTTGAGTCTATGAATTGTAAGTAAGTTCAGTTTTGTTTCAACTTTCCAGCCAGAAATGAAGACTGTCCACAGTTACATTTTAACCTATGAAGCGTGCAATAATGTCAGTAGGCGTCCTCACCAGGTAGGTGTTTACTGGCGCGCTCCGGCTCCCAAGACTCGACACCTGCCAGCTTGTTGGTAATCAACAACTCATTTCCAGGCCGATTAGGGAGGGGATGATGTTGGGGAGTGGGTGGTTTGGATGAGGGCTTCTGTGATAGAAAATGACATCTGGTGGTTATGAAGCAGAGACTGGTCTCTAGAACACTACAGCATAAATCTTTGCTAAGGATAAACCACTACACAATCGATGTACTAAAGCTGGCCGAAAGGTGTCTGATGTTTAGATATTCATCTGCACAGTTTACTTGAATTGTCCCTGCGATGGACGGGAAGGCGAGGATTTTATTCATGATTTATGCAGATATCATCAAAAAATAAAAAACAGAGCAACAAGAGCACATTATTAATGTCTTAAAGTACATGTTTAATGCTGTTAAAGAAACCTACAGGCGTAACAAAAACACAGGCTTATACAGGAAGCCTGTTCGGGCTTGTACCAACCAGGCGTTTTGGAGGGATCCGCCAGGTGCCTTGGTGACAGTCCACGCTGAAGCAACACTGTCCGGGTATCTTGATAAGTCGTGGGCTGGGACACACTTCTGAAGGTGGTGGCAACTTGTTTTCACACAGAGCAGAGCAGCCGACGGAGCCGTCCACGCAAGTACACTGGTGTTTGCAGCCAGCCTGGAAGCTCTCGCCGTTCTGATAAATCCTGCCATTGTACTCACAGGTACGACCCTCTGACCTGGCTGCACCAACACAGGGAGACAACTTTCATATATGATGGACCATTGCTGACAAATCGAGCAACTCTGTGGACATTAAATGTTGCACTGCACAGTCTAAACTTAAATGGGAAAGAGGAGAAACAAAGGCAGGTGTGGGGGGATCTTCTTGCCTCTAAAATCCCGGGACTCAAATCAGCTATTTTTAGAATGCGGGGCAGCACTGCAAGAGCATTTCTAATAGTTAAAACCCTACCATTATTAAATATCAACGACGTGAACAAGCACCACTCTGTACAAGAACAATCAAGGTCACTTCACTCACAGCATACTGACATGAATCCATCAGCAATGGTCAAGTGTCCAGTAAGAAATGGGAGCCAAGAAAGTGCACTTCTGGAATTCTTGCGTCCTTTCTGCTACTACAATTGTCTGCCAACTACTATACGTTTATCTTGAAGACTGCTGTCTTTTTTGAAGAACGGTGCATTTTCTTCGAGTGTGTTTAAAATGAAGTAATAATCGGCTTTTAAATGAGTACCTCAGTTAATACAGAGAGCAGAAATGGCTGAGGCTCTCAGGACCATTGTGAAAATACCACTGTGAAATTATTGTCACAGTGAACATCAAGGAATATAGTGTGAAACAACATTGGCTAAATATGCTTTATTTTTTTTTTAATATGTAACAAAACAATATTTAACACTATATAAGTAAACATAGTAAAATACTTGACAATAGTATTACAACACTACAATCAGATGTATCGGCTTGTTCAACAACCCAAGTCATACACTGACTAGTCGACTAATCTTCATAAAGATAGTCGGTGACAGTCAACAAATACACACATAACAAAAAACAAAACAATAACTATCAGCCGCTTTTGCTGGTACACACAGAAAAGCTGAATGAAGCCAAATATTGTGGAAGGTATGAGGGCGCTCACCTCGACAGATGCCCCAGGCCGTGGTCACATCATTACCGAAATTACACTCCAGCCCTTTGTGGTGGTCACAAGGTCTCATTGGACTGCAGTCCTGGTTCAGCTGTGCAGCACACACCTTACAGCAGCCGCATCCGTCTGGTACGTAACTGACACCTGCTGGACAGGTCATCCTTGGTGGACACTCGCACTTTGCCGGACAGGTGGCGCTCACCTGGATGGGTGAGAAACACAAAAGGCAAAAATAATGAGAATAATATGTGCAACAAAAGCAGAAACCTTCAGAGAACCATACTACTACTGTGGAACAAGGTCATGCAGAGGTGAAGCCAGAGGTAAACCAAGCACAGAGCAGGTACATTCAGCTGAGCCATGTTGCAGGGTCATGACTGCAGTCACGGCTCAGTACTAGAGTCAGCTTGTTTCCCTTTGCTCGCCAAGTCAGTGTGTTTACAATGATCGACGTGAGTAGACACGCTTTGTATAGAAAAACGAAAAGCACGTACATCACAATTCAGGACGGCAATGCCCCTGTCTAAGGGTTCTAACCACATGAATGTGAAATATCCGCTATGTTGGACAGCATGTGGTTCACACTGGCACTTACCTATGTTCGCGGTTAAATAGTTCTTATTGTTACACGTTATATACAGCATCAGACACGTAAGAGTGAACTTCTCACCTGTGTAATGACGACAGACGCAACGATTATTAGGCCAACCAGACACGTCATATCTGTTTACATATAAGCATCAAGAGCTGAAGAAAAAAAACATTCACGTTTGATCTCCGTGAAAACTTATTTCCTGCTGTTATTACGGGTCAAGTGTCTAAACATCTATTTATACCCACTTGAGCTCCCACGGCATGCACCACCCACTCCGTCCCAGCTAACCAATCAGAGCATAGAAAGAAAGCGCGCAGACTTCCTCATCGGGCGGGAAGTTCCAGCAGGCTACGATTCTGATTGGTGGATTCCTGCGCCATAGTCGGGTCAGTTTGTAAGTGTTGTGTTTATTTCGAAAGTGAATTAACAATGACGCACGTTTGAAAATACTAAGTACTAAGTTCTAAGTAAACATACGAGGAACTGTCTATTTATATATTTATTATTGATATTTATTACGATGATGAGGAGATGCGTCTGTCATTATTCACTTTTATTTTGGTTTTTGTAACTTCCGTTTTATGTTTCTGTTTTCCTGGTTAAATAGCACACAGCCGGAGTTAATGATGTCATCAGTGTCATCAGCTCTTAAGCACCTGGACTCCAGCAATATGTGCCAGAGTGACTCATCTTGCACCTTTTGGTAAGTTGTCTCTCCTCGCTCGGTTCATTCTTTATTTACTTATTTATCCCTGATGCATGAGTTAGTGTTTTGTTCCTTCCTCTTTTGTCCTGGTTTGCTTTGTGATTTTTGTTATTGCTGTTCATTGTGTTTTCTGTTTCCAGATTTATGTTTGTTTGATCTCCAGGTTCGGTGATGCTTTCTGTTTTGGGCATTTTGACTTCGCTTTGTTTTCTTCTGGTTCGGTGATGTTTTCTGTTCCGGTTTTATTGCTGTGTAATATTAAATGTTGTACTCGCTCCGCACCTTGCCTCCTATAAATTCCTCATCACTGCAGCTCCTCGCCGTTCACAACAGTTTCCTAAAAATTTAATTTTTAGCCCTTAATACAGTGCCTCGGTTTTCGAACGTCTCGGAATTTGAACAAAAATTTCTAGATTTTTTTTGTCCAGAACTCGAATGCCCTGAAAAAAAGCCGGAAAAAAACAACGCGGGGACCGATCAGTTGATCCACAACACACTTTGTTATTGTGTATAACGCAGCCTCTGTATGCAGACGTGTCCTGTTAGCTACATTTACTGGCTGTTTTTTCTTCATATTGAGGTGTAAAACCTTTACTGTCTCTGCACTGGACCGTGGTAGAGTGTCACAGGTGCTCGGTCTCGACACCTCCGAGGCTGGAGCGCTCACTCCAGGGTTTGATGTCCTGTTGTGGGCTGGAGCTGGGACAGGGATGAGGCGAGTCTGGTACAGAGCCTTACTTGGTTTATGACTTTGTCACAGCCAAACTGCACAGAAGCACACATTCAGAGCTGGACACGCACCGGGCACCTCTTCACTTCTGGAGAGACCTCACTCACTCGGCAACCCCTCCCACATGCAGCGACCACACACATAGACACCTGCAGCAGACACTCTACATTCACTCCTACAAAAGCCTATTTTAAGGCTTGGGACGCATTATTTCTTTTTCCATTCATTGTAATGGGAAAAATTGATTCAGATTTCGAACAATTCGCTTCTCAAATGGACATCTGGAACGGATTGTGGTCGAGAACCGAGGTACCACTGTAGTAAGAAATAGTATAGACAGGTGCATCACATTGGGTCAAAATGCATTGTTACTAACATTTATTCTCATTCAGAGGGTCCTTTCAATTTCAAATTCCATTCAGCCACACCCAGGCGCAATATTAAATTTTTTTTTTTGGTTTTGGTATTCTCGTTCACTAATTTATTATTTTAGAGTGCTGCCCGTAGCATTGACGATGTTGTCACACAAAGCATATGGATATACAGTATTTAAAGTGGTTCTGGATTTATTATTTTTTCTATTTACTTTTTTGCAAGTATGTTATTCAATTCAAAAAAAAAAATCTGGCATGTGGTTTGTTGGCTGGACCGTTCTAATCCATCAACGCAATAGGTGCTGGGAAAGGAGTCACCTGGGTATATCTCACTCTGACAGTTGAATCAGGAGCTGGATTAGTATTTTTTTTTTTAAAAGCAACCTTCATCTTTGCTGTGTTTTCTTTTACCTTTCAGATTGTCACCCACACTTGCCCAAACAAAGAACACTGATGAGAGAAATGTGATGTGCAGTCTGTTGAAACAATGCTGTCAACAAAGAATTTCCTCAGTCAAATAAAGTTTTAACTCTTGAAAGAAATGCAGGTGCAGAATCATTTCTGCCAATGCGTGCTCTTGGGTGCATTCTTTCTATCCGTCCGTCCATCCAACCATCTATCTATCCACTGTTCTGTGTTTTTTATTTTAGCAGCATAGTAATGTAAGTGCAAGCAGGAATGACAAAGGCATGATCGCAATGTATTGTCCATAAATTGAGGCCCAAATGAAACGCTAATCTTCCTTACAACTACTGTCATCATAGCCCTCATTTAGCTCGCACCATATGTCAGACACTGATTTGTCGCCACAATTTCACAGCCCATTGCAATTTGGCAGCCACCTCGCTACGCGACTGCAGTATGGCCAACGTGCCAAACAGCAGACTGACAGTAACGGTCAATACCAGCAGCTGTTTTTCATTTTCACCGGCCAAGGTTGTCAATGACCTAAGATGATTAGGAAAGATTTGGCCTCAAATGAAATGGTTTACACTTGGAAGTTGGGGGAAGTGTATTCCAAGAGATTGCTGTGCCCCACCGTATTGTAGAGGGAGTCTGGCCTTTTATTCAGCATGGAGTAAAGCATTTCTCCTCAACAACATCCTCATTCACCAGGTAGTTTTGAACAACTGAAAAGGTGTTTTAATTCCTGAATGTGGACTTTTTGTGAAAACCTTAGAGGAGGAAGCTTCAATACAGATGTGACTGAGCGAGTTATGAAAAGAAATTGAAAGTAAAACTTCCAGCACTGTGTCACCATGAATAGGAGAAGCATGGAGTTCACCTAAGTCCGAAACTAAGTTCCATAAAGAGCCAGTTGTATTTGCTTACGACAGCAAAACACAGGTTGTAATCTGCTGCAAGGGCAGTGCGTGAGGTGTTTTGGGATTCCACTCTTGTTTTAAAAAAGGAACTGCACTCAGGAAGTTGTCACCCAAAGCCATAATGGTGTGACGACCCATCTATTTTTAATCCTCCACTGCTTGTCGCACACAGTCTGGCTTCTGTTTTCTACTGATGCTGAACATGAATCCAGTGACCCACCTACAGTCTAAAAGCAAATCTGGTGGGGACAGAACAAGCCTATTATAATACAGATTACTTTTATCTTAAGAGTTTAAACTCGATTCTACATATACAGTAACAAAAGGTAAACAAAAGGACCTCACACAGACACAAGCTTGCACACACACGATCACTATTAAGGAGAATAGGTCGAGAAAGTGGGAATAAGGGATAGAAATGATAATACTGTTCGTCACTTTGCTCCTTTTCAATCTCTGTGAAATCTAAGAAGAAATGTCGACTACACTGTGTGTAGCATATAGTGTGAAAGGCGTGGGTCATACAAAAGTCAAATGTAATTACAATGTATTAGAAGAGAAATAAACATTCATTCAGGCAATATCATATATTCAACTATATATATATATATATATATAAATATATATATATATATATGTGTGTGTGTGTGTGTGTGTGTGTAAGGTAAAAATGATTGATGAAAAAGTGAAAAAAAAAAAAGTGAGAGTTTGAACTGGGTGGATGTTGTGTCGTGGAAAAACTAGCCGTTGTTATGTGGCGACGTGTGTGTGTGTTCAGTGCTGGACTCTAACAGTACGTGAGAAAATGCAGAAATGTCTCTCTGTATCTGACGTTGTTACAATGTAACAAGTTCTATTTGAGATATTTCTTTACTGCCAGTGTTCCTGAGGCCGCACACTTGGTGGTGACACATACGAGAGCTTTCTTCAGTGAGACACACCTAGAACATAATGTAAACATTGAAAATGTCTGAAGAGTCCTTGAGTTTCAATTCCTTTTAAGTTCAATGCCAGGGTCATGGAGTGGTAACACCTTCCCACATACAAGACAGGCAACAACTGGGCAGCTGGCTAGTCCCACCCAAGTCTGGAATTTGATACTTAGGTATAAACTTGAAACATTTTTTTTTATAGATTTACTGTTATGATTGTGGCTTATAAGGTCGACTTCCTGCAGTATATTGTTTTTAACAATTTCATAGTAGTGCTCAATCACAACAACCACTAGATGGCGACACATTCCGAGTCATGAAAGGGTGAACCGAACACAGACGCTCCTGTGCACCTAACCACTGCACTCATCTCTGGGTGATGTTATTTAAAACTATAACCCATAAATTGGAGGAGCAGCCAACTTTCAGTCAAAAACGAATCTAACATTGACCATGTAGAATCAGCAATACAAAATTTGATGTGTAATAACTACGAGGACATGGAGTTGTTGCACTGCATTATGGGACAGTGGAGCTGTGCTTTTTACATGAAATCATGAAATGATGCGGCTCGTCATACTGTACATTATTATGGCACAGACATCTTCATCGTCTTCAATTTGACATACCTGCTCCCGTTTCCAGGAGCAGTGGATCATCAGTCATCTAGAGGGTCAGGCAGTGTGTTTAAGATGCGTTCCAGGAAACAGGCTTGCTTGACTATAAAAAATACTGTAAGTTATGACCACCCACTCGACTATGAAATTGTGATATTACTGAAGCAGTATGCTGCATCTTTCCAATATGTATCTGTGGGGAGTGGCTCTCGGGATCCAGACTCCATCTTTCCCTCTACATGCCCTGGTAACGTGGTGTACTCTCATAATGATACGACACCAACATGAAATCCCTTCCATATGTTGTCAAAGGGAGTATTTATCATGTACAAAAAAAAAGTATTTACTTTTTCACAAAACCTGTTCCCAACTGCCTTTGACTTTCCCTTAATCGACTCCAGAAGCCGGTTGTATTCAGGGCACGCTCCTGGCTGCCGTCACCCACCGTCTCCTGATTAGCCCTCCTCACCCTCCCAACAGTAACTGGAGCTCGCAGCGGGCGACTGACAGGGAGGGAAAAAGGTTTTGGAGGCAGAGCAGCAGCTTTGCCTGAAAACCTAGGAGACTGAATATTCCACTCATCTGAGAGGTGGGGATTAGCTCGTGACTACGGGATGCGATTCCCTCTTGGGAGGGAGGAGATAGAAACACAGACTTATAACATATGAAATCACTGAATATTCAATTGAAATCAATATCTTCTGCTGTATGAGCAGCCGTGTATTGATTTTAGGAACCCACTCTTTGCTATGTAGTGAAAATGTGCAGAATAAATGGTGTTGTGGTTTGCCTTCGTGAAAGTGTGCTGCTGAGAGATGTTAGGCTTCCTGTGGCTGGAAATAACCCCTGCATTTACCTACCTGTTGGATAAATATGTGCACAGCGCTGCCACCTACAGCTAGCTTGGTTCAGATTGTTGTTCCTGCATTGATGCAAACTGGAGTTGGTCACGACATCAACAAAGCATTGTAGTCTGTGCCTTCAGTCTCATGCTTCCGCTCAGCACAAACACATTGATTTAGGTAAAAAAAAACCCACTATACAGGCGACACACACTACACTTCTGTTCTGTTCATACTACATTCTCAATGCTTCATTATATTTTCAGACAACAAGCAACATTTTCATCTTCATTATATACAAGAGAATAGAAACTATACATGCATTTTTTTAAATGAATACACTCAATATATTTGTGTGCTCATATCCATAGATGCTGTTCATGTATAAATGGTTTAGAAACAGAAACAAGGCTAAAAGCACAGCAGGTATGTCCAGAGTCTGGCCCAGGGGCCGTTTGCGACCCTAAATAGAATTAAATCTGACCCACTGCTTCCGCCACTCACTGCATTGTTTGTGGATTTTGACAGGCTCTATGGATGAAATGAAAGTTTGACACACTACAAAGCATTGGATTCCTCTAAGACCGCCAAAGATCCTGACGTGGTTATTTGTGTTATGAGGAAGACATCTTCTCCTGCAACTACTGCAACATTCCAAAAGTTGTAATTTTTTTATATGGGAGAAACATTGCACTCACAAGGCCATACGTGTTCACTCCTGTGGAGAAGATCGAGAGTCCCCTGAGGACGTTCCAGCACAAACAGAACAGCTGATAGAGCATGTTTTCGGCATACGCACTTGAAATGCTGGAAATGTAAGGAAAGCTAGAACTTGGCTGGATCTGAACACCTTCATAGTGAGGTCTTCAGGGCCTTTCCCCTCATAACCCAAAACATTTTTCAGGACAATTCAAGATTTATGCATACATTTAATAACTCTCTTAAAAAGAAGCTGATATATAATCAACTATCTTCGCAGGTCGATTTTTCTTTAAGCCGTGTGACCATGTCAGATATAAATGGCTGGCTAGACATGTTTTTAATATTCCACCAATAAAACCAGCCCACAGCAAATGATACAATGTATTGTACTTTATAAAGTATAGAGCAGGAATGATGTTGCAGATCGAGCCTAATGATTTGTTTTACTTCCTCCTGTCTTCTACTCTATCTACCCACTCACTGTGTGCGCGTCAGCGGCTATTAGAGTGTGGACATTTTAAAATGAAGAGCCTGCAATAATGAGTAAAAAACAATGCCCTGCCATTCAGTCCTGCTATTAGTCACACACCAGCAAACAAAAGCATGTCTCGCAGCACTTCTATTGACAGCTACACCACACTGGCTGGCTTTATTAGCCAGGGATGGGATGAGAAGCATTTCCTGTACACTTCTAATTCTCTTCGAAGAAGTCCACTTTACAATGGCTCCTCCTATAACCTACTTTTAAAAGTATTGACCCAGGGTCATAGTAGTAATGACAGAGTAAAATATGCTGCGTAGAGATCCAAAGGAGAATATTACACTCTAAAATAATGCCAAAATGGGATGTGGAATAAATAAATAAATAAAAGTGTAACTATGCATTCCACCCTCCTTTCCCACTCACCTGTAAAGCTGTGGATGTTAGATCTTCTAACATCCACAATTCTTTTCAAGTGGCCTATTTTGGAATCCATTTTGGAGTTTGTCACTGATGATCCCAGTGAACCCAACCAAAAGCCACAGTGTTGGTGTACCAGAGCTCAATGACACTGTCAGCTTCCATCGGTGAGGTTACACTTTCTCACAAAACAAGGCTGCAGAGGTTGTTGAAGACACTGGTGAGGAAGAGACTCAGCTTACCCAGGTGCTATAGCAGCACTGGTCTGTACGGCAACCGTCATGGTCCAAAATGGCAGAGGGATCTTAGGTTTGGTTGTAATAACACCCAGCACCTGGTAATAGAAGGGATGTGCTGCAAGGTGCATATGTGCTAGGGCCGCTACTTACTCACCTTCTCACCTGAACATGCAGCAGCCGGCCTTTTAGTCCAAATCCTACTGCCAAGTTTTCATGGTGGGGTTGATGGTTCCATGGGAAGATGTTGATGAATTACCTGAAAGGAAGCAGCTTAGAGTGCTGGAGCGCTGCAGAGCCCTGGTGTGTCCAGTTGAAGAGGAGCTGCAAGGCCTTTGTAGCTAGTTCTTCAACAAGACTGCTGGGAAAGGAAGCTGAAATTGGAGGTCAAATTCAGCGAGAGATTGTCCAGCACCCATTGTATATGGCTCAAGCAGAAGGACACCACGTGGTCGCTCATGGAGCCCCAAGTGTTACGGTTCAAGACGTGGGACGGGACCCAAGTGCGGTGGTGAAAGAGTCACAGGAGGCCGGCGCCAGTCAAAACAATTATTTAATAAGAAAATACAAAAATATATAACAACCGAACCGGGAGAAGAAAACAAACCAAATCCAGAGCGTCACCACTATCGAGGTCGCCGACATGCACGCAGGAGTAAGAGACAGCAGAAAGAAAACCAAGAAGCCACGTGGAGCCGAGAGAACAAAGGAAATCTAAATACAAAAACTCAGAGCTCCAGGGTTTAGAAAGGTGAACGGATGATAATTCAAACGACGGATAAAATGTACGACGGCAGAGAAGAAGGAACGGAGCAAATGACCAGTTAGAGCAAAGGATCTGGCACACGTTGCTGGAGTCTAGGTGTTCTTAAGCTTGGAAGAATAGGGGTTGACTGGCTCCAGCCGTGTGCCTCAGGAACAGGAAGACTGGAGGGAGAAAGCAAAACAGGACTCAAATGACCAAAATAAAAGTGGAATCATGACACCAAGTGCATCAGATACCCAGGACTTATCAGCATGTGGTGGGCCAGCCATGGGCGATGGTGTATTGGGATGAAATCCCGAACCACCAAGGGCCAAAGGGCGCACAACTGATGCTAAGACGTAGAAGTACACCTCCAATCCACGTAAGAGCAAAGCTCCATCGTCGTGGTAAATATCTAAGGAAGGTATATTTCTAAGTCAAGTACGTATGATAACAACATTCTGTTATTGTTTTAAAGGAGAGGGACATTTCAGATATACACACTCAGGTGAGGGATGTAATGCCAACGCAGTGTCTGCTTGACCCATATTCCATTACCATGCATCAACACATTGGATTTTAATGAAACAATTGGCCTCCCCCATTTTCATTTTTGATGTTGAGACATGCTCTATCATGCAAAATACACATCACCACAGCAACACGCCAACCAGACGACTACTTTTGTGTAGTTTGAAGTAGTACTCTTTTAATAGATATTTATCTTTGAGTTGCACAGGTTTCAGTTTATAGCACATTGAAAACACATGGACATACCTGAACCAAATATTGCTGAAGAAAGGAAGTCTATTCACTGTAAATGGAACTCAACAAGAATGGGGAAAATAGATTGGTGTAGCACCCTAAACTTCAAACCATCTTATTATCTACCGCCCCCTGCTCTATGACTCTACTCCTTTTATCCATCTTCTGCTTCCCACTCATTCCTCACACCCACACATGTCATGTTCTGTATGCCATTGTGGGAGAAATGTGTCCGTCCTTCCTTGGACAAAGATGTTTCAGCCCCAAATCTCTCTCTGGTCCTCCCTCAATCCTTCCTGTTCAACCAGCCCGCTCCTCTCTGACCCCACCAGAATGAGGGTGTTATGAAGATAAATGGCAGCGCTCCATCCGACTCCCTCTTGCATCCTTAGCGGCTGCAACAGGAATTCTCTTGGAACACTCCCATTGTTCAGCATGTGAGGAGTGACAGCATATTTCTTAGCCGTGGAGGATTTGAGGACGATGTTACTGTATATAAAACATAGTCCTAGGGGCATCCCAGCAAGCTGCATCTCAATTCCTGGAAAACATTTTTTTTGCATTGACTGCATTAGTTCGGACAGTGTAGATCACATTCATGGAAGCTACTCCAATCTATAAAAGGTAGACTCAGGTTTTCTTGTCACCGAGGCAACCGAAGCGAGACTAGGGAAAATGCAATTGTTTGTGTTGGCGCAAAAGAGTCCAACTTAACACATGAACACAATGCTAAGCACATTAGATAGCACTAAGACATGATTATCTTTGGTCCTGTCCCACATTTTTCGAGATATGTGGCGATCCTAGACATTCTAAAATAGACGTCAGCCAATAATCCATATTCACTATTACATTAATCACTGTGGTACGAACACTTGTAACACAGTTTAATTTAGGGGTGGCGAAGAAAATCTATGCTTATTGAAGCGTCAATGAGAAGAAGCACTGTTGTAGTGTGATGAAGATTCTTTGGTTGCCATCGCTTCTTCTTCCTTTTTAGGACGATTCCAGAGGAATCTCTGGGTGCTAGTAGCATGCCAAATGGCAAGACTTATAATCTTCACCGGTCTCTATTGAATGAAATGTTGAGTTTGAATGATAGATTCAGACTGGCTTCAGCTTCTGGGCCTTGGGTTGGGCACTTAGTTTCGGTGGTTCAAAAGACACACATCCATTGCAACTGTACCTTCACTCCAAATGCAACTTGGTGGCGCTATTTGCCTCCTGGTAAATCTGCTGGGGGCAGGAGTAGAGTTAGTGGGGAGTCGACATGGTGGAGTGGAGAGGCAGAATCGACTGTACTGTGGAAGTATAGTTAAAGCAATAATGTATTTGGACGTCCATCATTTCCCTCGGGGGCACTATTTTGAATTGCAGCAACCACTGCGATCGTCCTCTCTTCCATTTCCCTTCTTCACCTTGTTGAATTTTCCCTCAGCGCATAGGTCACCACAAAAGCTGAGATTGGTAATGCGGCTCATTTCAGATTTTTCAACTTGCATTTGACCATTTGATACTACAGTACAAATGTTGCCTTGCTTTAACATGATGAACATACAATGGTGCGGCCCTCAAAATGCGGCAAAAACATACCTTTGCGAATGTTTGAAACCAGACCGTAATAGTATTCAGACAATGGTGAGGCAGAAGGTGGAGTAAAGAGGGACGGATGGATGGCGATGAAAAAAATCAGGTGTCTTGTGGGAGGAACAGCTTTGGTGAGTTCGGATGAGTTGAAGTGACGGTGCGCGACACAGGTGTGGAGAGGGCGCGGGAGAGCTTCTGGGTGATAGAATAGGAAATTTGGGGTGGAGTCAGGAATCACAGATCTAAAACAAAAATTGAGAGAGGAAAAACTATGGCAACAATTTTAAATCTGATGATGCGTCACTTAAAAAAAATGTAACCATTTCAGTTGGTGTGTTTGAACCGTTTTCATGCTGAAGTGAGGGTTGATTTTCATTTTTTGGCACCAAAAAATTCTTCTTTTCCTTTCACTCTTTGGCTTGTATTTGTTAAAAAAAAGTAATTATTTTTGCTAGCATGACTTGAATGGTATAAATGGAAAAAAAAAAATCCAAAAGCCAGAGGAACTTCAGTTCATCATCATACAAGACAACAAGAGTTGTTCCCTGCTCCCATTTAGTGCCTCACATCAAGCTGAGATGAAAGAGTGTTGACCCATGTTTGACGTGAGATCATATTTTTAATAAGAAGATACTCTCAATAATGATATATATATATATATATATATATATATATATATATATATATATATATTTTTTTTTTTTTTGTGATAAGAGGACTGATTCTATGTTGGTTTTTGGATCCGTGAGTTTTCATAGTCAAACTTGGATCTTGCATATTCATATGTGATTTAACTCTACACAAGTTCACCTCTTTCTGATCTAAACCTGATTCCTCTACTGTATTCAATAGGATTAAATGCAGTGGATGGCAGCGTTACAAACCACCAACGGTGTCGGCGCAGTGTCAAAACAGCGAGGCTTGTTAACTCAGCGCCATAGAGACGACTTTGGAGGCTGTGTTATCTTTACAGACAAGATTTCAAACTGGCTGACGGCTTTTCATCAGACCCACGATTGACACACAGTTAACATTCATTCTGTTCCGTCTTTCAAGTTAATAAGATCCAAACAAAACCTTTGCTTCATCTAAATTTCCAATGCATGGCATGGTTCATATAATTATTCATGTTTGCTTTGAGACTGATGTTTTCATGAAATTAGGGCCCAGAGGTCAAATCATGTGGTCGACAGTGTTTGCTGGAACATTGTTGTGCTGTCAGTGCAGACAGCACTGTTTTGTAGCGCTTAATTGGAATCTCTGGATAAAAAAAATCTTGCATTAAAGTCATTCCCACAGGACTGAAAGAGTATAGCCTTTGGCTTGAAGTGAAGAGGTCAGGCTATGAAAGCGGGCGCATGGACCGAGATAAATTATGGGCCTTTATCGCGTGTTTGTTTTTGCGTTGTGAGTGTGTATGGGCTAAATATTTAAAGAGTGAAGGGTGTTGCTGTAGCCCCTGGGCCAGCTGCTTTATATAGGGGAGAGATAAGATGCTTCACGTTCTGGATCCTTACGATAGAGCTTGACCTCTGAGCAACACACCTCATAGCTCACTAAATAACCTTCTGATGGTGATGCACAGAATCATTTGCAGATTATTGTTTGAAAAGCAATCTTGGAGCTGGCGGTACTTGTAAACATATATGATAGTATATATTGTATTATTTTATTTTTTATATTATTTTACTTTTATGGTAAAGGAAGAAGCAGCAGAGAAGCAATGAGATTTGTGAGTGTGATAAAGGAGGCGTGATGATGGATCGTGGCCAAGATAGGTTGAGGTGGAGGACCTGTTGTGGGAACCCCTGATGGGAAATGATGAAGGACAAAGAAGATCACTATGAATATATCACAGCAACAATGGTCGTAGGTAGTGATGGTTATGTTTCACGTTTGAACCGATAAGGTGCCACTACTCCGGTTGCTGGCTTCAGTACGTTTCTGTGTGTTACAGTTAACTACAACTGTACAGTGTTTTTTTTTTTGCCCTAAATAATGCACAAATTAAACCCACAGAAGTGAAGTGCAACATTTCGGTGACCACAAATGCAGTCACAGCACTGTGACGGCCATCTTGCCCCCTGCCCATACGAGAAAAGGCTTGCTCCCTGCCTGAAGACCTTGTGCGTCCCTGTTTTCTCTGGTGCTGGTGACATTGCGCTCTCTGTAAACACCTAATTTACGGGTGCTTTGGGTTCCACACAACTCACATATACCGTGCATACCACAAACTACGAACGTCATGCTGCAGAATGTAAAAGTTTTTGCTTCTAAATGCTAAACAGCTCGAAACAGTGACATTGACATTACGCATTACACAATGGTGTGTTCAAGTCTGGCTTAGAAAATCGCCTAGTTGCCCCTCCCCTCACAATCACAAAGACGCGTTGAAGTACTGAAACCTGGTACCGTTTGAATTTATGCAATCAGTGAACTCGGTAGTACAGACGAAATTCAATCTGTACCAATAAAAGCAGCAAATAGTTGTACCCCGTGAAAACAAGATTCTTAAATGAATCAAGCATATTTATACAGTGGTACCTCGGTTTTCAAACGTCCCGGAATTTGAACAAATCAGAGTTTGAACAAAAAATTTGAGATTTTTTTGCTTCAGATTTTGAACGAAAATCCAGAACTCGAACGCCCCCTGAAAAAAGCCAGAAAAACATAACGTGCGCGGACCGATCAGCTGACCCACAACGCACTTTGTTATTGTGTATAACGCAGCCTCTGTATGCAGACGTGTCTTGTTAACTACATTTACTGACTGTTTTCTGTCTCCACACTGGACTGTGGTAGAGTGTCACAGGGGAGGTGCTCGCTCTCCACACCTCCGAGGCTGGAGCGCTCACTCCAGGGTTTGATGTCCTGTTGTGGGCTGGAGCTGGGACAGGGATGAGGCGAGTCTGGGACAGAGCGTGACTTGGTTTATGACTTTGTCACAGCCAAACTGCACAGAAGCGCACATTCAGAGCTGGACACGCACCGGGCACCTCTTCACTTCTGGAGAGACCTCACTCACTCGGCAACCCCTCCCACATGCAGCGGCCACACACATAGAGGAACAGCGCACCTGCAGCAGACACTCTACATTCACTCCCACAAAAACCTATTTTAAGGCTTCTTTTTCCATTCATTGTAATGGGAAAATCGATTCAGATTTCGAACAATTCGCTTCTCGAACGGCCGTCTGGAACGGATTGTGGTCGAGAACCGAGGTACCACTGTATTATGAAAATGGCCAGTGAAAGCAGCAGGTCTTCTCCTACTGAGCAAAATGATATAGCGGTGAATTAATAGCCAAAAATGATGCAACCATGGGGAAGAGCTGAAGCGGGAATGAACCTCTCTTGTTCCTGGCCGGTGAGTTTGAGCTGCACACAAAGTCTCTCCCGGACGCTGATGCTGCTGGACACCAGCCCGTGTTGATGATGAGAGAGTGCAGAGTGAGGGTGATAGCAGCCAAATCATGTTTTCCGTTGCTCAGGTCGTATAAGCCTCACCTCATTAAGAGCCGACCGCACAAACACATAAAAATCCTGACACAAATCTTGGTAAGTGACACTAATGAGCATCATTAAGTCCAATCAAAGCAAGCGATTAAATCTAGTCAGAAGCCACAGGAACCAAAAATGTGAATAGCGCTGATGAGCCGAACGCTACGAGGATAAAGCACGGGATTGAGTTTGACAAATTCAAATTTCTTATTCAAAGCAAGCTCCTAACTGGCAGTGGGAGACACAGAATGACATTGGCCTGATTTTTCTTCTTTTATAAAAAAGACAAGAAATGTTCTTGAATGACAGAGATGCCTGAATGTAGTTTTACTGGGGACAAAACTGCTTTCCTTTGATGGAAAACTAGCCTGCAGACCCACACTCTCATGGCAGGTGAACTGCTTTTGAAACAAGCACATTATTTAGAGCAACCTCACACCTAGTACCCTGGAGTATAGGAGCTAGCTAGCTGGCCTGCCACCTAGAAAGTGGATACTCGCACAGCAATACAAACAAAACAAATAAGCTTCTGGATGACCAGACTTCTCTAACTCTCTCAGATGTATTTCAAATCAAGGTTTGTCACTTCGTTCTTGTACTGCAGGTGGGTCGGCCAACGTAGGCGGTTTCACACTGAGGGTTCTGTCTCGGGAATAGCTGCGTGACACGCTGCTCTCACAACACGTTGAACACAGTGACAGAGATTACTGACAAGAGAAGGTTTTAATCAGTGAAATACAGGTCCAAATATCAGAAATGATCAATGAATAGTCTGGTGATCTTCAGTAACTTGGGAAAAATCTGCATCTTTCTGGCCTCATGCAGACACTTGCGAGATCACAGCAGTGAAGATAGTTACTGTAGAGCGTGGCATTATTCATTTAAGCAAGTCTGTCTGTCAATAAAGTCAGGTGTTTATCAGCCAAATAAAGGCGAAATTAAACATGTGACTTATCAAACATCGCATCGCTGCGCTCCCATTCCCCAGCACCATTTTCCTGCAGCTCCCGGCTGCACACCTCAGTGTTCTGGGAGTTTGAGAAGTTGTTTTTGAACGTTGTTGTCCACCCAGACAGTGACCAGATGAACCTTAACTGCACTGCATTTGTCATGTTTGTGTGGAGTCACGCTGTACATGTAGTTTCCGGCATCTAGCGCAGAGTCGCCTGAGGTGTGAAGCACACCCTCATGGAGACTTTCCCACGACAAAATGCCAGGATAAGGTCCGCGGCCAAAACCTGACTCGCTTGTGTTCACATCTCGGACTATTGAGCCGAACGCCCTTTGTCTCGAGACAGAGTGCGCAGTGTGAAACATGGTGCCTGTAAAACTGGATTTTCTTTGAACGACTGGTTCGCCCATATTGTGCTGTAATGGAGTCCAGTCCTTCTATTGCCCTGCAGCATGTATAACAGAACACAGTGTCAAATGCTGACAGCAGATCTGTTGCCTCTCAGTGCAGATGGCCAGGAAGGCAGATGTTCATCAATGTCACCTTTATAACTAGGTAGGTTATAATACTTTACAAAGCTTGTCACAAGTTACCATACATTATTATGAACGTTCATAACAGGTTCTTAAAATATTATAAATGCATTATAATGTCTTGTGGAGTACTAATATTGTCTGATGGATGAGTACTTAAAGTAAAGTGTTACCATGGCGTCTCGGGCATCAGGTATGTAATAAGTGTATGTATTGGCAGGTATACTTTGCCCACTGAAAACACCATGGTTGGAGATCACAAACCAGTGTTGGTAGGTACCAACCGTGAACCAAATTTTCAGGTTACGAACCTGTTTTTTTTTTTCCTCCAGAACCAGAACCATGCAGGTGTGAAAGGCCACACAGAGGTAACCAGTTCAAAAAAAGAGGAGGTGTTGAGTCGACCCAAAAAAAATGCTTATGCGCTCCAAACCTAGCGCCTTAAGTCGCGATCTGAAATCAGTCATACAGTGGTTGTCATGTTAATGACTCCCAAGAAGCATGGGACTTACTGAGGCGTGACATCTCTGTGACATTTACCGCGCTAGTGCTTACACTCCCTCCGCTGCCATAGTTGAAGAGATAAATTATTGACAATGTTTTAATCTGCAAGCTTGGACAATGGCTGAAATACACAATAAGAAATGCTTAAGTGACTGTGATTTATGCACAGCGCATCTTAGCACTCCTCCACTTTCAATTGCAGATGAGTCACTGTTGCACAATATACCCCACGGCAAGGTCATATTTAATACATATGCTGGAACCAGTCGGTTAAACATGCAAATCTTTCATTTGGAAAGCTGCAGGTGTTGCACTATACAATATATTTCGCTGGGGAATGTTTACAGCGTGACACTGAGAGAGAAATGTATCCCAATGGAGACAAAACAAACACATTTGTCACACATCTGTCGGAGTGAAAAAGCTCCCCCAAATATATTGCACGCTTTGGTTGGGCATTAGCTGTTTTTGGAGTGTTGAGAAAAATATGTGGCAGAATGTCACCTTGTAAAAATAAAGAAACAAATACGCAACATGGAATACCGAGTTCGACACGTCAGTGATGAATTGTATTTGTTATTAGTGATCAGACTTTGCTGAAAAATGTTTGAATTTCTATTAGGTTTGTAGGTAGGACAGTTTGGGGACAAAATGAAAGATTTCAAATGCGGGATTAAGAATAGACAAAAGCACAGAGGGATAATCTGCCTGGGAAGCATGAGAAAAACAGAAGTAAAGAGGATGCTTTTGCTTATGAAGAATCTGTGGGTGTTTAGTTGGAAATAAAAAAGGGTGATCGGGGAAACATCATCCCTGCTTCAAAAGCAACGGTAGACAATTGAACATTAATCTGATGCCTGGTTTGGTGAAGCGCCAACACATTTCTGTGGGGAGATTATGACTTCACAAGTCTAGGTTTCCACGTACAGTCATAAAGGACATTGTTTGAGGACGTTATTTTTATAAGGTGAGGAGCTCCATTCTGAGTGGTTCAGACATCCCATCTCACGTGTGAAATGAAAACACATCTATAACCTGTGCTGTTTTCACCATTAACAGTTGTTTCAGGAGGAGTCTACTTCCATATGATGTGAACAACATAGAAGGAGGTTGGTGAATACACACAAAAACACAAACATGGCGAGCAAAAGGAAAGCTTCTTCTGAGATGTAGTTGTGGACTTATTTTATACTCATCGGAGGCAGCATCGTGTTGGTTCAAGTGCTTGGCATACTGGGCTCTGACATCATCTTTTCCAGAAGGCTGCATTTCACTCGTTCGCTGTTTTCAAATCTATCCACTCTGTCTTAATAAGCTGCAGTTTCAGCGACTGAAAGTGGACAATACAAATAGCGTGGTCTTCATTCATGAATTGCTCGATCGAAGGAGAAGTGTGTAGATTTGTCCTTTAATTCAGTCTATTTGTCCTGCTCAGCCATTGTGGGTTAAATCAGTGGGGTTCAGAGGAGCTCGGTGCAGAGCCTGGTGTGTGCTACAGTGGCCCTGAAGGACAAATTGAAATCACAAAAGAAAAGTGCAACTACAAAAATGGAAAACAAAAAAAAAACAACAAACACAAAAGCGCACTTAAAAAATGAGAATCACAATGACAAAAATAATTGCGCTCATTTCAACTGGACCCTTCACAGCACATTTATGCCTTCCATGTGAAGATCAGCCAGACCAGACTGTTCTTCTTTGAGAGGTTGAGGTTGGATCAACGTTAACAACAGATTGTTCTTTGACAGTGAGGAGAACCAAAAACAAAAGAATCCCTTCTCCATCTTCTCTGTGGCAGAATGTCCTTCACTACGAGACTCTGTAGTGTGTCTTCCACTGGACATTTAAATGTATATTGTATGTAAATATTGGATGTGAAACATTTCTTGAACTCATTATTGCACTTGCCTTTCCTGACGCTCAGATTGTGGTAAGTCTCATGTTGTTCATTAAAACACACTTATCGTCCTCCATCAGTCGCCTACCTCTTAATTTAATTCTCAAGGTAAAATTTCAGCCCAAATATTTACTTTCCTCCTCTACTTTATAGAAACATCACAACTGGCGCTCATTTTTCAACATTTTTCACCTTGCACTTAAGAAGTGTTTGTTGTCTGGATGGCACACATTTATGAGATTTATTTTTACTTCAAAGGGGACCTAGATTTAGACACATTCCATTTTGTTAACCACAGATCTCCGGTGAATTTGAGAGGGAAGCTCCAACCTCATTATTTTCTTGCTCAAATTCAAAGCTCACTTCTGAAGACACAATGCTGAATCAGGCCACACCGACACTTCTCTATTACAGAGATGGATAGCCTTTAAATTTACATCTACTCTTCAACGTCCTCTAATTTTAAGGCGTTCACAAGGCTCAAATGAATTCTTCTAGTTAAGCAAACCCATCTTGTCAAAAAAAACCAAAACAAAAAACCTGGACTCTGTGAGGCTGCAGGTAAGAAGCCTTTTCAGTTTTTCTGCACATGATTTTATCATTTGTCTTCCATATCTCCTTATCCCTGGTTTAATCATATCCCTGACTTGGTGCTGGTGACACAAACTGGAGCTAGTTCTGTTGTGAAAGTCTATGTGGTATCATGGTCCAATCTCACACACATATTTTGTGTATCAGAGGAAAGACCTCGGGCCCTGATTCTGTACAGGAATCAGCCTGACACTCGCTTCCATATTAAACCGGAGCAATAAAAAGTTTTTGACCTTGAGAACTCTTAGACACGCGAGAGGATGATGGGATGTGAGAGGCATCTGACAGCCAGAGCAGTGGGAGAGTGATAAGTTTCTCTTCCACCTCGAGTCATTTTCTCAGTTTTCACACATCCTCCCCATGTTACCATTAAAAACAGTCAGGATCACAGTTTAAAAATGTCTATTATTAATTACTAAAGAGATTGAAACCACACTGTAAACACACCTTTTGTAATGAAAACCAGTGGGGTTTCAGATGAAACGAGCAACAAAAATCTCTTCAGAGTCCTCATGTTTACTTGACTTGTGCATATCATACTTATCATACTTTGATTTTGTCATCACAACTATACTAGGTAAGTTTTTGACATGCCGACGAAGTCCATAACACTCTGCAACGACTACAAGAGCAGAAGGCATGAATGTGAAGTCACACACAAAGACGAAGCTCACAAGTGTGTTTCATGTCTGATTACTATTTATTATCTATTAATTTACTATACGTTTTTTCTACGTCTGTTAGATATTTTTTAACATCTCCTCCGTGTGTGAGTTTGAAGAGCATCATGACTGTCACATGCTTCTAAATATAATGAAATGTTGTCCATAATTATATACATAGTGGTACCTCGGTTTTCAAACGTCCCGGACTTCGAACAAATCACAGTTACAACAAAAATTTCCAGATTTTTTTTGCTTCAGATTTCGAATGAAAATCCAGAACTGGAACACCCCCGAAAAAAGCCAGAAAAAAACATTACGCGCTTTGTTATTGTGTATAACGCAGCCTCTGTATGCAGACGTGTCCCGTTAGCTACATTTACTGACTGTTTTTTCTTCATATTGAGGTGTAAAACCTTTCCTGTCTCCACACTGGACCGTGGTAGAGTGTCACAGGGGAGGTGCTCGCTCTCCACAACTCTGAGGCTCAGACAGGGATGAGGCGAGTCTGGGACAGAGCGTGACTTGGTTTATGACTTTGTCACAGCCAAACTGCACAGAAGCGCACATTCAGAGCTGGACACGCACCGGGCACCTCTTCACTTCTGGAGAGACCTCACTCACTCGGCAACCCCTCCCACATGCAGCGGCCACACACATAGAGGAACAGCGCACCTGCAGCAGACACTCTACATTCACTCCTACAAAAGACTATTTTAAGGCTTGGAACGCATTATTTCTGTTTCCATTCATTGTAATGGGACAAATCGATTCAGATTTCAAACAATTCGCTTCTCGAATTGCCGTCTGGAACGGATTGTGGTTGAGAACCGAGGTACCACTGTATATATATATATATATATATATATATATATATATATATATATATATATATATATAAACCCTCATATTATTCAGTCTGTGATCTTGACAGCCTTGTTATAAACGTCTTTCCGCTCCATTACCTTTCTAAGGTCACTCATGTCATTGCAAAGATGAAACTGAACTCATTCCAAAATAATCTTTGACCTTTTCTTTCTCTTCTGAGATTAAAGCAATGACAGTTATCATCAGCGGCAGACGCAGAAATCCAGACCGAACCATCAGACACATCATTACAATTAATCATTTGGGGAGCATTAAGGATTTAGCTGAACTCCTCAGATAATTCTCAAAGAGAATCCGAGTGTTAAGTGCGTTGTCTTTGTATCGGCTTAGTTCCCCCCAAACACACACACACACACAGACACAGACACACAAGCCTAAGGGGAGACGGCTCCTTCCTCCTGGTACCCTCCAGTCCTCTGCTCTCTCTGATAGCCCTGCGCCTGGTAATCGCTTCATCGTGCAACCTCTCACTTCTAAACACGTACACACAGCAGTACACACAAAGTTGAGTAATGACACTGGCTAAATATTTTCAGCTGAGCTCTCAATCATGTCACCACAGTGACCTTGGCTGAAAAGGACGGGTCAGCCCGCTGGAGACTGACTCAGGTTCAGCAGCGGGAGAAAACCATCAGTGTCGGGAAGACGAAATGACGGGGCGTGATGAAAGTGTGGGGTTGAGAGTGGTAAGGCCCACTGAAAATTGAGCTACACAGCTAAGTTGTTGGCTAAATTATTCAAATTGTTGCAGCATGAATGGGGTCTGACTGTCAGTTAAAAAACCAGCAGGACATTGTTGTTGCTTTCGAAAGAAAACCAAGAGGAAGACCAAGACATACCCGACATACTGTATCGCTCGTACCAAATCTGGCCTGCTAAATCATAATACGTGCTGTCAAGAACCTCAAATGCATGTAACTGACTCAAAATACAGTTTGTCACTTAAAATGTACTCACATGAAGAGTCTTCAAGAGTTTCTAGCAAGTGGAGCTTACATGTCAGAGAATGATCTGGGAAATTGAATCGGTTGAAGAAATAGAAATGTTGACCCTTCGTCTCAGCACCTTCAACATTAACACGCATTTGTTGGTTTCTCTAAAGGTCCATTAATGTAGTGTTCAAATCCATCAGAGGTTAGTAAATCTGCCGGGTCACTAGCGGGAAAATGTTATTGTATGCACTTGAGGTTCAGAGAGCGGTTGGAGGATTTATTGTAACAGGAGCGGGTCATGAGGAAGCGCCAGCGGAGTGACCAGGGTCATGTTTCATGGCGAATTTGTAATGGCTTTGTCCTTTGAGAGGCAACGCAAGAGCACAAATGGGATTTTATACATCTCCTTGAGTACAGAGAATTTGCTGCTCCTGAAAACACTGAACAAGACCTTGGAGGGCGACCCTGCGTTTAGAATCTCACACTCAAGAGGTCCATTTGCTCTGTTATTGCAATTATAATGAGCATTGGATCTGTTCTTCACATCCTTGTTTTAACCGCCCATTGACATTATGCCAAAACAGGCAAATTTGCTGGAACATTTTATGAAATATTTATGGAGGTGTTTTGGCTTGAAGGTTTGTTTTTATTTGCATAACAACAATGCTTCACAAAAGAGAACTATTGAGACTCAGATAGTAATAATGACACCACGTTTTATTTATCCGCACCTTTCATCTACCTCAAGGACACTTTGCTATGGAACACCAGGGGATGAAAGCAAAACACAGCTCAAACCACATATACAGTAGATGAAACAATAGGTCTTGAGTTGAACATATGGAGGGAGTAGGGAGTTGTGTGCTCTCCATGGAACTGAGGTGGGCGGTGAGGAGGATGGAGGCAGGGGAGAGCAGGGAATGACTGGGAGTGGAGATATGAATGAGGTCAGACAGAGGAGGGAGGGCTGCGGTTGTGGAAGGCTGTGTGAGCAGGACAAATCTGAAATTGATTCAATGTTTGATTGAGGGGTTGCAAGGCGGGGGTCATGTGATAGTAGGAAGGAGTTTTGGTGGTCCACAGGCACATGCACAGGCATTTGGGTTGGCATGCTCAACCCATTATTTATAAAACTCCCCTGCTCTCATTGTTGTTGATGGATAGTATCATTTGGATTTACAAAGGTTCTTCTGATCCCCGATTCATTTCTATTACTTCTGCTCACATGACTGGCGGCAGCTGAGGACTGGGACAACTGTCTGTCGTGAACTTTTGAGGTCTTGTAAAGCGTGGCACAGTGGCTAGAGTGCATTGCAAGATTCACGTCTGATGAGCCAGTTTTAAATGTAATGCATTTTACCCCGAGCCTGCACAGTTTTTAGCCATGCAAGCTGTTTTACTCATTTAATTGCAAGCTGTTTTTTTTAAATATATAGACACATTTGGCGGATTTCAGTGCTGTCTGACCGGTCGCAATGCTGTTCTCAGCAGTGCTGATATGGTTAATTTAGCTCCAAACAGCGTCATGGGTCAACGTCAGATGGGTAAAAACAAAATCTGGTTCGAGTCAATAGAGACGATTTTAGCCACTCAGCAAAATGAGGTACTTGTCATGATCCGCTTTTACTTTGTAACTTCCTGTGTTCCGGTTCCTTGTTTTCCTGTTTGCTCTCTCACCCGCTCCAGCTTCATGGCAGCGCAGCTGGTCCTCATCCCACTGACTGCAGAGATTTCTACCCTGGAGAACCAGCACGTGCTGCCAGATGATCGCTTAGTGTTCTCATGGTACGTTCTCTCTCGATTGCTCTGTTCGCTTGTGACCCTGTTTATCTCTCTGTTTTGCTTTGTGTTCATGTCCTCGTTCTGTCGCCTTCATCCTTCTCTCGCTCTTCCCGCTACTCTGCGATTGACTGTGTTTGAGTGTTTGTTTACTCGCTGTTTTAGTTCTACTGTCGTGGTATTTATTTCCTCGGTTTTGTTTGTGTGTTTAACCACTACCGAGCGTCCCTAGTTTTGTATGTAGTTATATTCCAGTGCGTTTCTTAGTTGTCCCCGTTTTCAGGCTTGTATTTCTTCCACCTGCTTTCTGTTTCAGGTTTATCCTCTCCTTTCGTGTTTGTCCTCTGCGCTACGCTTCTGGTGGCGTCGACTTCTGTTCTCCTTATTGTTCGTGTATTTGTGTTATTTGCATTAAAACTTAACTGTTAACCTCGCTTGTCCGAGTCCTGAGTTTTCAGCCATTCTGCATTTGGCTCAGGCTAGTTCGCAAACATGACAGTACTTTTCTCATGCAGGGGAAGGCTGGCACTTGAGCACCACTAGGGGTCTACATGTACAGGGGCAAAAGAGCATTGGACAAGTCAGAGTTTATGGAAGGACTTCAGCAGGAAACCAAAAGGGAAGGTTCTACAACCTCCGTATCGGATGTTGAAACTTCTTTTACTGCGAAAATAAATCGAGGAAAGAACAAAAACTGACCACCACAGAACTTAAAGGAATTCCCAAAGTGACAGAAAATAAAGGAGGCATAAAACAACTTGTAGATTACTGAAGGCAACAAAATGGCTGAAATCAGTCAAGAAGCAGTTCAAACAGCACGATGCACTCTATTTTATGAACTGATCAATAACACGCTGTTTTTAACTGAGGAAACACTGTGGAAGTTTCTTCTGGTTGGTAAGAAAACACTTGTCTGTTTCTCAAATGAAATGTTCCACAAGTATATTAAGCGCACGTTTTTTTTAGAGCATTGACTTACAGAAGAGCTTATGCTTAAGGTGAAGAGCTTATACATGGACCGAGGCAACACACTACTTATTTGCCTGACATGAAACAATCATGTTTTGCACAGAGAATGTTGGAGGTATTCTGTTTTGACTCCTTTGAGTTATCCATCTTCACTCAAATGGTAAACGCTATTTAGGTGAACAATCTGAAATCTGTCAATAGAACACTGACTGATGGAGTTAGAGGTCAGTCATCAAGACATCGGCCCACAAGGGTTCTGTCACAACACAGGTACAAGTAACATCCGACTTACGACCAGGATTGGTTCTGACAAACCGGTCGTAAGTCAGATTGGAGAGATGCTGGGATACTGGGCTGCTGTAACTGTCGTACGCGATGCCAGGTGCCACGTGATGCGTTGCCGGACATTGAATAAAAATAAATAAGCATCTGCTGGCCATGGTCGTAAGTACGGAAGTCGAGCAGGTCGCAAGTCGAATGTTACTTGTATAAGGAGGTGAAGAGGAGAGTGTAGGCAGGGTGATGTGGGCGGACAGGACTCTCGGGTGATCCTCAGGACTGTAGTGTGAAAACCTAGATCTGGAACCCAAAGTACTTATTACAGTGCAGAAGCAGCAACTGGCTGTGTGCCACTGACCCCTGCCATCTTTCCTAAAGGTCCCACTGTAGCAGTTATGGATTTAAACCATTGGCAATAAACGCTTCTGCTGCTGCAGTGCAACCATTGTCAGTCAGACCATTGTGGGAAACGTCTCAGCTCATACCGTACGGAATATCATTGCTGAAATTGAACATGCCTGATCCAGTCCAACCCTTTAATCCTTTCGGCTCCCAGCCTCCGTGTGTCGTCCACACCTTCCAGCCTATTCAAATGAACTATATTATATGTCAAACCACTTTGACACAAACAGCCGTCCCTACATGCGCACGTCCTCCCCCACCTCAAGAGATTATGTTTTGGAGTGTCTGTCTATATTTTGCTGACAGTGACGAATCAAATACTCCTGCTGTCATTTCTGCAGCTCACTGTGTTCTGGGCTCTCGGTGAGCTGCGGAACGTTTCAGAGTAATGGAAGTGAGAATGAATCCAGACACTGATCAGCTCCCTAGCTGGATAAAACAAAAACTATATAAAACGCCATTACTCAGGTGGCAGAGGGATTTCATTTTCATATTTGTTAGCGCCAGCTGGGAGAGGAAAAGCTGCAATCACATTCAGTCTTCAGAGGTGAAGGGGGTTTGTTCACGTCTCCGTCAGAGGCTAATGGGTTTTCCTGCTAATGCAGGTTCTAAACTTGCTTAATACTCAGACGTATACAAGTGTATTTTCGATTCCAGTCGTGATTGCTTAGCAACCCGACTTCTATTAAACTAGGTGAGAGCCTGAGATACATCAGTTCTCTATTTCTGGACCAGAGAACAAGTCATATAAAAACAATGAGTCATGCCACCGTGATAAAAAATGGAGTCATTTATTACCCCACCAAGTGTAGATACAGGAGAGCAAACTCAGGATATTGTTTTTCAAACCAGTTTAATAAGACGAAAATAAAGAATAAAATGTGAAGACATTATATTCGGCGCGGTAGGGCAGGCCTTTTGACTTAAGGGTCACAGCGGGCACTAAAATTTCACAGTAGGGCGTGCAAATATTGGACCTTTTAGAATAATAAGGAGCAGGTTGGGTTTGAACTTAGCCTCAAAATTAATTTTGTGTGTGATATCCAGCGGTGTCAGCTAATGCTACAGTGTGGTGAAGTCTGGTTGGCTGAGTGAAATATGGTCTAGATCTGGGGTTTACCGTTTTGATCTCGGGGCCTGGGGCCGCTTCAAGTGATACAACTGATTCATTACTCTTGATTTCATCTGATCAATAAACATATTTAATCTACTGACACATAAAAAAAAAAAAAAGCCTGAGAAATGACATGAAACCATGTGATCATCGCAAAATTATTTATTTGTCATTGAAATGAAGCAGAACCAGGTGCAAGTCATATTCATCAAATTTACAAAATATAAAAAAAACACTTGATGCAAACTGTTGAAAAAATTGGAAAGACTGAATAAAATTCTAAATGACGTGATGAAACCATGTCTAAATATCATAAAATAAAAAAAGAATATATTTTATTTAAACTCCAAAGAATTCATTTTCAAAACTGCTTCACCGGGTGCTTACATGAACTGTTTTTTCTTCTCCATAGTTGTTAGCTATCACAGATTTGCAGCTGTCAAGTCACTTCAGTGCCACTACTGCCACGAAACGTGGCTAAAGTATTAAAACTGAGCACCTCGCTGCTCAGAGGTGTGAAACAAAAAACTTATAGTGGCCCTCTAGGAGGTGCACAGGCCCCAACCATGGGCCCCGGCCCTATGGTTAAAAATCACTGGTCGAGATGTAGGCATAATATTTTTGCCAAAAACTGTCGCAACTATGGTTGCCTTTTCACTTCCTTCATATCGCAACAGAAACTCAAATCCTAAATAACATCCATGTACACACACACAGACAAGCAAAAAGCGCTGTTGCCACTTCCGATATCATCTCCCGTCCTCAGTCTCACTCTGGCTAGCTCTCAATTGATGTTTATACATGCCAAAATTTCAGCGCTGTTTCCAGTATTTGGGGTTGTTAGGTTGATACATCGACCTACCAGGCTCCTTAAATTCTCAACATCTAATCTAATCTGTGTTCAGCTGCTGCTGAAGTCATTTTTGTTGGTTCTTTGATTTACTTTGTTCCAGTTTATTCTTCTTCTTCTCATTTTAATATACTACATTTGTCAATAATTTGCATTACCTTTGTATGTAATCAAAGACTTGTTTTATTTATTGAGACTTCAATTGATAACAAAATAGCCAGAAGTCCAACAGACCCATAAACCAAATGACTCCAAATGGGCTGGTGAGACTTTATGAAACAGTGTCCTCCTTATCAGAGCCCACTAGATGGCACTCTCTGCTCTGAAATATTTGACTTCAAACTACTATTTCACAGAATCCTCACATCGTCTTTGAACCAACAGCACCTGGTGAGCTCTGGAAATATGGACCATGCTTCATGGAGTCTTGCCAGCCCCGAACTTGTTAAGTCATATAGTTCTCATCTAGCCATCATGAATCCTCTATGTCATCCTTGACCTCCTTCTACCCATCTCCACAGTGACTTTGAAGTCAGACATGGCACGCAACATCTCGTACTTTCCTACTTCAAATGTGCATCCACTCATTGTTATGAAGTACTGTGTGTTGTGGTATCTGTGTGGTCTGCGGATGCTGTTTTATTGCAAGTCGACTGGAGAATTCTGCGCATCACAAATGGCTTGGCCGTCTTTCCGTGTATATTACATTCCTAATCAAATGGATCTGTCTTGTTGAGAGCCTGACGGACATCAAATATGTTAACTGCAGACGTCTGTCACCACAGGCGCAGGTTATTTGCCATCGCTTCAGTAATGAAATGAAACACACTCTCTATTTATTTTCCTCGGCGCATCCTCCACGGAGTTTATTACGGAAAGAATTGGCGGTGCCCAGGATGTGGGCCAGTCCCTGCTCATATACCTCACAGCCCACCTCGCTCAGATGTTCTGCACAGAACGCTCCATCACTGTCACCATGTGCCCAGATTAGATGCCAAAGCTGCTCACCAAGACAAGAAACACATTTCACCCACAGCATTTTTTGAGAAGGAACACTGACTGATATCGGACAATCGGGTAACTTTTACGGAATATAGAAACACCTTCTGAAGTACTTAGTCTGTTGTAGTCAAAAAATGAAGATGGCACTTAAAGGCACACGCACTGATCTATAGCTCATGCGTGATTTATGAAATATAATGCACAAGCTGTACAATAACAGAACCAGCAGAGTGGTGAAAATTTGCAAAACTATTTGTGACAAATGAAAATATGAAGGGAAATACTTGCTGACAGAAAAGTACACTCCTTCATTTGAAAATAAAACTTATATTTTATATATTTATTTTATCCATAGAATAAGTTGCTTTTACATCACTTGCTCACTTGAGCAACACAAACACACAATTAGCCACTCGGGAACGCTGTCAAAATCATCTGTCTGTCACAAAATCTTTAAATAACTGGATCCAAAATGCGAGTAGTAATTATCGATATTTATTAACAACGATACAAACAGTGAAACAAAGAGGGACGAGGAGGAGGAACCAAGGGCGTCACCGAACCAGGAGAGAAGACCAACAAAAGAAGTGTTTGTTTCAGGGGAAAAAAAACTGAAGCAAACACCAAAAGACATTAAGAGGCGAATATGGAAGTACTGCAATCCGAAAAAAAACCCTCAGCGGAATGAAACATGCTTGTAGAAAAACCAAAAGGAAAGACAGGGTAGATCATAGAGAGGTCACAGAGAGGAAAACCGCAATGCACTGTGGGCTTATAGGTCAACTGAGAAGTTTGTTTACAACAGCGTTGTCAAACTTTGATCATGGTGCAAATGTGCTGTGCACTTTACTGCCACACTCATGACGCTTTGGAAAAAACGTTGGTTTGAGATCTCTTCCACTCCACTTCAAAAGTGGAGTGGAAGAGAAGTCAAGGAATCGTAACTAACTGTGCTTAACAGCAAACCAAACCATTGATCATAGACACTCGACATGTCTGTGTGTTCACGGCATTTTAGACAGAAAAGTTTGAATGAAGCGCTCAGTTAAATCATGCTGTTTCTGAAGTAAGAATTAGCAATGGCGCTAAGCTAGCTGACGGCTCCACAAGTAGCTCGCCTCCACTCATTTCAGATTAAACTGGAGTTTGTGGAGTGTTTTTAACATCTCGGGTTCATGACACGTATTGATCAAATTATGAATCGAATCATACATTACGCTGCTTCACGAGTGTCACAAAGTGTAACATTACTAGCGTTCGCACGTTGAGATCGCAGGGGTCACAACGGGTCACAGGCGCGCAGATCAGGTGGTTGGTACCAGCCTGCAGTCATTATCTGTGAAGTGAAGGAAAGGCAGATCAAAACAGGAAACACAACAACCATAATAAAAGAACAAACAAACCTGGACATGACCCTTGTCCCATTGTCCACATCTCCTGAAAATGTCATTCAAATCTGTTCATCCACCCTTGAGTTATCTTGAAGATAAAATAAAAAATAGGTACACAACAAACACAAGAAACCGAAAACTCAGTGTTATATAAAGCGACTTCCATAACTATTTCAATTTCGGGTTTATTTTTAACATGCCCATTTCAGCAGGGATTTTGTCACTTCTTTCATGTGCTATTACAGTTGTGTACGTTCTTCATTTCCCTTTTCCTAATAGACATATTCATTTTTCTCAAGTATATTTTGATTTGCACATTTATTTACATGTATTTTAGCTATCTATCCATCCACCCATCCATCTGCACTGCAACAGCAACTCTTTTTTAGACCATGAATAAAAACATAAAATGCTTAAATTACAGTTTTTTAAATACATTTTGGTGCACTGTTAAAATGTGTAAATGATTAATAACATTTCATTCAAATACTTTATGTATGTCATTCTTTGATCAAAATATTTTGATGAAACCATTCATTCCCCATCATTTTCACCCACACTGAGTACTTTTATTTATTTATGGCATGAACCACAAAGAGATCAATGGGACAGCAGGTGGGAGAAGTATCCCAGAGAACAACACTGTGTTCAGAGTGACTGTGACAAAGTGACTGTTTTGACCACCGAGACATTACTTCTGTACTTACTGGCTTCTACCAGTGCTGGTCACATGATAGATGCAAGCACAGCACTGTGAGAGGAATCAGCAGGAGTTTGTAAGTCCAAGTGAAACTACAGAACAGCCCCAAAATCTCATCACCAGTGGAAGTAATGAGGCAAGTTTCCACTCTAGTGCACACAATTTGTACACTTAATTTCTACTGCAATCCTGTGACTTCATATGAATTAATTTGGTCCCATTAAAACATTTGTTTGCTGGACACAGGGTGAAGAGTTTCATCAGGCATTCGAACACATGGTTTTCCCTCAGAACTGCAGCCACTTGAGACGGCAAATTCTGGATGCTTCGAAGAATTTTTTTTTGGAGAAAACTAGTTCCACAAGAGGAGCAAAGGCTTTCTGATACTACAAATGTGAGTACTGATTTTTTCCCCCTGACTATGATTATTATTATTTTTATCTTGCACCTTTAGGCAGTGGAAAGATGTTGAAGGTTATTCAGAAGTATAACCATTTTTTTTTTCAACCGCTGCAGTCTTGGAGGAGAGAAACTGTTGCGGGAAAAGGTCAGGTGGTCGTCAAAACGCCCACGTGTCTATGAAAAATCCTCTGGCGCTCAAAGTTTGCGAAGAAAACCCAGACTTTTTATTCTTGAACAAACTGACAATGGAATTGTTTACCAGAGGACTCAGGTGACGTTACATCGCCATCATATTGGTGTATGGGCAGCTTTCACCTCACAAGTTGCTTCAGATACCTCGAGGTGGAGTGAATAAATATATTTGCAACTTGGCTCAAACAGGAAGTTTTATTTTTAACTTACTTCTCCCTGTGGTTTCCAAGACATCAGCATTGGAACTATGGGTTTTACCAAGCATAAAAAGATGTCCTCCATCATCTAAAACACATATTATTGTATTAAAAATATGTTTGATTTTTTTTTTTTTCATGAAAAGAAAATATTTAATTTAGACACAGTTGCACAGTTACTCTAAATTCTATAAGAATTTTTGAAAATGGGAACAAGAAGCTTTTGATGGTAAATGGGGTCCTGGATATGCCACATTTTACACCATATTCAGGACAAAAAAAATCTTAATCTCAAGATGAAACGGTTTCATCAAGACCTTAAGGCTTCTATGGTCATTGCACACAACGACAACAACAGCTACTCAGTTCAAAGACAAACTACTTTACTATAGACAATATTTTAATTCAGCAAAGCTTATTTTCCTTCGGAATCGGAAGTGTCACGCTTAATAAAAAAAATTAAACATAGTATTCCATAGTATAAAACCAAAAATGATATAGATAGATGATTGAAGAGAATATGTAACTGTCTCACAACAGGTATCAGTCTCCCCTTTCATTACTGGAGGCCATTGTTAGCAAAGTCTCACTAACTGTGGACGTATTTAAGCAGCACTGACTCCGCCTCTGAACTTAACACTGTTTTTTTCACACAAACATTAAATTCCTTTCCATCTGAATCAACTTTTTGGGATGTTTCTAGATGAATTGTTGACATTTGTAATCTCGACTCGCAAGAAATAATTCCCAACAGTCCATGATATCGACATGGAATCAGAGAGTTTTCCGCGTACTTCAAGTCGCTAATGAATTTAGAGACAACTACATGTATTTGAACCCTGTGACGTCCTCAGAGAGAGACTCGGCCCAGGCCTTGACTTACTGTAAAGGGATCAGTTTATTTATCTATAAGAGAATAGATAAAATGCTTATGCCAGAAAAAGCTCAACCTTTTGGAGATTTAGCATTTGAGTGTGAGAGGCTCCCCTGCGGCCATATTGAACACAATTGATTCGCTCCTTATGAGGCCTTTAGTGTGGTTGTTATTTCGGAAGGAATCCAGCGTGTCCACCGGTAGCTCATCAGCAGCACCGAGTCACAATTATACTTCCTCTCATTACATCTTTTTTCTTTTTTTTTGAGTCCATTCTGAGCCGCCGGCAGCGACGGCCCATGGATTTCTATTATGCTGCTTCCTGTCTATCATCTTATCGGAATGAAGCATTAACATAACAGCGGCGCCGCGGACTCTTCAGACACGCGAGGAGGAAATACCAAAGGTGAGCGACGCCGGGGCGACAATGCGGCTGCGCATAATGGTGTCGTGACATTTCCACAGTTGGAGGATAATGGATGGTTTAAAAATATTTCGGCTTCACCTGGACAAATTACGAGAGAAAATCTGATTAAAAATGAGAGGAAATTCGGCGAGCCAAATGTTCTCTGCGGGTTGTGATCGTATCACTTGAGCAAACCTTATTTGTGTCTTCATTTTTCGTGACTCCGATTGCAGAGCAATAGCAGATAGGCAGCAGTGTCATGTGCACTGCAGGAGCCCCGCCTACTCTGAGGCAAGGTGAGGCAACCCTGGGTTTCTATATCCTATATCCTGTCTCCTCAAAGAACTCAGGTTGCGTCCCACAGTCCCAAAACCAATTTATTTAATAACTCAGAATTCTTGTCAGGTGTGAGTCTGTGTTTGGCAATATGTGCCCTCTGATGGATCGCCAGCCTTTCCAGGGTGTCCCCTGTGTGTCGCAGGGGTGGGCTCCATTCTCTCTGATCTGCCATGCTAATTCAGTTGACAGACACTTGACCGTATGACACGCCATATTATGCTTGAGTCTGGGACTTTAAAGTCAGAGGCAGGATCAGCAGAAGAAAAGGAAAACACAGAGAGCAGCAGCCAAGGCTCATAAATAGATGTTGATGTTGCCTCTCGGTCGGATGATGCCTGCCGTAGTACTTCATTTGATGTGTTTGCTGATGTGAATATGGTTCAGTCAGGTTGTGTGTTCTCAGCTGACTTCTTCTGTTTAATATTCATTCAATGCTAATTTGCCCACAGCCGCCTGCTGTGTTTACCCGTCTCTTTTCAGTTTTCACAAACAAACATCTTGCTGAGGAGTCAAAGTCACCTTCAGCTTCCCGTGATTATGTTTCCGTTTCATCCCGAAAGTCTGACGCGCACACAACCGTTGCTGATGAGGCACAATTAGCAAAAACAACGCCTTTAATTAAGCGTCAAATATGGAGCTTAGCATAATGTCAGGCGCCAGACTGCCGTTATTATTTCCATGTTAAAACACCAAGTATGTCATGTTTAGAGCACAGAACTCCGTGTCAGGTTATTGATTCTCCTATAACAAGAAGGTAGAAAAATGTGGCTCTCAGGTGACTTTGAATACACAAGTTAAGAATAAAGTTTACAAGGATATTAATGTCCACGACACAGATATTAACATGACACTGTGATATTACAGCGATAATAGATATATTGCAAGAGAGTAGTAAGTTGATGCATCACTAAAGATGTCAACGTCACATCATGTTGTTGTTTCATACTGCTGTTTCTATAATTCATTGTTGTTATCATGGTATGCTTCCTGTGTGCACACCTCTTCTTCTTCTATTGGATGCAGGGACACAAAGAATTTCACCGCGTATAACTGTATGTGTGACAAATAAACCTCTTGAATCTTGAATGACCAGACTGAGCTGAACATGAAGTGCATTAACTCCTCGCATAGGAATCGGTGTCGGCTGCTGAAGGGTTGATGATGCTTCATGAAACAGTGACCTAGATGACACCATCTGCTGTATCTTCGTTCTAGAACAACCACTTCAATGAAAAGACACATCATTTTTTAAGGGCGCCACCTATTGAGCTATGAAAATGAGGACACTGTTTCATGAAGCCTCAACAACCCATTTGTCACGATGCAACTGAACTAATGAACTGAACCCAAATGCAAGACTTGTGTATGAGGAAGACTCAAAGCAGTTTCATTCTGCGAACATGCTTCTGGGAGAAGGCAGGATCAGTTCCAAGGTCACAGGCAAGAGGGTCAACAGGTCCAGAATAGCAGTCCAAACCAGGCAGATGTTTCCAGACTAGGCAGTAGAAAAAGTCCAAGATTCGCAAGAGAGTCAAGATTCAGAGTTCAGGCAGGCAGACAAAGTAACGCTAGAAGTCTAGGCAGGATGGCAACAGGATAATGTGGCAGGGAGTGAATGAACAACAGATAATTCACGAAACAGGACACAGATGTGCTAATAATGATGGGAGTGGAGCCTCAACTGGGGTGTGACTGAGCGCCATCGGCACCATCACTGGTACCAGTATTTGCGGGGATGACTGTAAATAATACATGAACAATAAAAAATAGTCTGAATCCACTGTGTTGGAAGATGAAACCTGATATTAGAATGTTTGTACGTGGTCAGTCTCACAGACTCTCGCGAGTGAGGGTCGTGTATTGACAGATGACCACATGTGGCCCTCGACCCACACTTTATGGACAACCCCTATTTCCACCATTTCAAGTATATAAAACACGTGTGTGTAGCTGCAGCCGAGGTTTTGGACCAGTTTCTGCTTCTGTAGATGTTTCACAATCCCTCTGATGTCTGCCCGCCCTCACAAATTGGAAAGCCCTGCGCTGTTTACCAGATGTTACACCCTGGGTTTCCTTTGTTTCAAGCTTTCTTGCTGAAGCATGAGAAACTCCTCTGGAGCGAGTGAAGTCAGATTAGCTGGAGGTTTCCTGCAGCCAAGTTTCCATATTATCACGGCAGTCATTGTCCAAAGTCAATGCCCATTCCACAGCCAAAGCGCTGCCCTGTGTTCCATTAACTGTAAAGTGCCAACCCTTCCAGATGGTCACTGCTGGACTTGGACACTCTGTGGCACATTCTGCAGAAATGGGATTAAAGGAGTGACTTGGGCTTCAGCTTTGCACTTTGGACTGTTTTTAACAATACTGATAACAACACTGACATGAACATCGGCTGCTACAGACACGTCCTGACTGTGTAGTTCCAAACCAATTCTGTATATTACACCTGTAAAAATGTCTGCGTGTGTGTGTGTGTGTGTGCTCCTTGTATAGCTATACCTGTGGGGACCAATTCTTAGAAATGCACCTTTTGCTGGTCCCCACAGCTTTAAGACACATTTTGAGGAATAAAACTTCAAAATAACTGGCTCACTATTACTAGGTTTCAGGTTATCCATGCTGGGGAAAGGGTTATGGCAATGAAATGTCCCCGCTAAACCAAAGAACATCGACTGTGTGTGTGTGTGTGTGTGTGTGCTGGGTGTGTGTGTGCTGGGTGAAGATCTAATCAGGATTAAGGCGGCTAATGGGAGATGAGCGGTGTGATGTGTGATTGCATGTTTCTAATGAGGACCTGACTCGCTAACATCAGTTCTGAAGGAAGAATCAGCTCTTAGAATATCAGCTCTAGTGTGAGAGGCGTTTGCACAATCTTGTGAAGGACCACCATCTTGAATAATCACAGCAGAAAAACACACATGTACTCAACATTTTGTTCCTTTGGAATAAGTGACACGACGTCCGTTCATCATTTGATCAATGATTGTCAATAAAATAAAATAAAATATTTGTTGGGAGAAAAAATAAATACATCCCAAATAGCAAGTTTCAAAATATTTCTTGAAACTCATTTATATAGTTTTGTGGGGTTAAGCTCATATTAGCTATTATTATTCTGAAGTGATAAAAACATTTCAAACAAAACATTTAAAGAATTCATACTCAGACACAAAAATAAATATACCAATAATTAAGGGAATTACCCGTACGAAATATCCTGATGAAAACCTTATTTTTTTCTAAATGACAAAAGAAATGTATAACAAAAATCTAAAACAAAGCAAAAATAGTAAGTAACACACATGTTCTCTCGACATTCTGGGCCAAGGTGCCAAGGTGTTGGGGGAGGTGAGCCGCTCCAGTGACAAGATAATATGAAAAAAAAAGTACTAACTGAAAGGTAGTGGTACACAGATATTCATATTCCATTACTAGTCTAGACAGGGGTAAAGTGAAAGTTGCCTTGGGGTCTAAAGGAAATGTTTTTTTGTTTTTTTTTCCCCCAGGAATCTGATCCAGAACGCTGTTCGTGAATGTCCTCTAAGTGTCAGAGCGAGTTTGCTCGGAGACGCACTTGAACACAGGGCTGGTTCATTTTCAGCACCAACAGCTTCCACGCATGAACAGCCCAAGACTTAAGTGCCTGTTTGATTAACAAGTGACCTCTGGGACGAACACGCGTGGCAGCATCAAAAAACTCATTCCAAGGATCCAGCTCACCAAGGATTTCAAGGATTACCAGGGTAAATAGTTGAGCTGTGAAGTTTGCCCAGGGGTCAGGGAATAAAGAAATTGGTACGGGAGAAAAATCATCTGTAAAGCTCTTTAAAAGATGAATCTTGATGACACTTGTCAGGCTGAGCAACCCTTTAATAACTTCAACATTTTTACTTCAGTCATTTTTCTTCTTGTATCAATGCTGAAGGTGCTTTAATAACGTGACCCTGCAGCGCCAACACTCTGCGGATATCTCATTGCTGTAGTGCTCTCCCCATCTTCTCATCCTTACCATCCAAAACAAATGGCTAAACTTACACCCAGTTATACAGTAATAACCATGAAGTTTTCATCCTCATGCTCAGGGTTAACCGTGGTAAAACAGAGTAACCAGTTCACATATGGATGTTTATGGACTGTGGGAGGAAACCAGAGCGCCCGGTGGAAACCTAACCCACATAAGCTCTGTGAGAACACACAACCTACACACAGAAAGGATGCAGGTTTTGTCACAAACGTTGCCTCAAGCAAGAATCAAACTGGCGACCTTCTTACTGTGAGGCTCCGGCACTAACCACTGCTCCTCCTTGCTGCCGTTCAAAGTGTTCAGAATAGCTGTGTCACCAACAAAGCTTCATGTTCTCAAAGCTGAGCAGAGAAATATCGCTTTGTGAAGGTTGCAGTGTCTAATAGCTGTTGGCATGAATGAGTGTCAGAAGGGTTCGGACAGAAGGTGCTCTCCACAGAGTGCAGGACTTGTTTGTTGCTACGCTGCTTGCAGTCTGTTCTTCTTTGCAGACCGTGTGGGAACAAATACTAAACCACTCCAGTTATGTGAGAATCGATCCAATGTGTACCATTGCGCAATAAATGTCCCTGTAAATGGGCAACAGACAATGACTTGTCAGGCTGGGTTCATCCCTGGGCCCTTGGGTTACACACGTGTACACTCTAATATAATGCATGGTCCCTTAAGCCTCAT
Source organism: Synchiropus splendidus (assembly GCF_027744825.2). Taxonomy (NCBI): domain Eukaryota; kingdom Metazoa; phylum Chordata; class Actinopteri; order Syngnathiformes; family Callionymidae; genus Synchiropus; species Synchiropus splendidus. The sequence goes on from NC_071335.1 coordinate 33,952,810, forward strand.
CTGACACAGCAGTGTACACCAGTGATAGAGAGTCCGTGAGTCCCCTCCATCGTTGTTGAGACTCTCCAGTGAGGCTGTGTAGGATGACTCATTTAAATTCCTCCATTGTTCAGTGTCACTTCTTTACAGCACATGCGGCCGGATTATGGTCATTTATAATTCCTGACAGGCATCACGCAATCTGGTACAACAGGGCTTCTAAAAGTGATTCATCAGACTGAGGAAAAGAAATGAAAAACAGGATTGTGTAGCTGAGAAAAAAAAAAAGCGTGGTGTCCCTCCAAGGACCTTTACGCCTTTTTGTATTCTGAAGCTATTCATTCTGCTATAAGACGATAAGGCAATCATAATGTCAGGCTAAAAGGCTGTGGTTCTGTTTGAAAGCCGGTGCTGAAGACAGCAGGAGAGAGAACGCGCTACACTGAGCCCACTACAGTATGGAACTGCACAGTATTTCACCACATAGCAGAGAGCAAGGTTTGCACCAGTGCTGAGTGCGTGAGCCTGAATATGGATCCAGAAGATGATGGCAGAAGTGATAGTTGAAAAACGGAACACTTGGAAATAATGGCGGTGTCATTATGAACAGCCTGATGGGAAGAACTAGTTCCAGATACCCTGCTAGATTTAGCAAAAAATACATGTGTTGCAGCTGTTTCATTTGTGTCTATTGTTTATTGACGTCAAATATGAAACTGAAACAGTCCATGACAATACCAGGGCCACTACTCCACCATTCTTAAGGATGACAGTATTATTTTAATAGTAACTGATAATATAAAAAAAAAATCACTCTACACTGTGGCTCTACATTTACTTTAGTATAACTCAAACTATTTAAAAAGAAAAAAGATGTCATGGCTTGTCAAGGGACGTTGAACCCAATAGCTGAATTGGCACAGGTGTACAGGCTTAGCGGTGGATCGAAATCACACACACACAAGGAAATAACAATAACGCAGAGAAACAGAAAAAGTCACCAAAAACACTCTCACGTGCAGCAGCAAGAAGTAATAAAACAAAAACGGAGGAAAGAGAGTAACTAAGGAGGTGGCTGAGAAAAGACGTCAAGCACGCACAAGATTTAGAATGATAGGAGCACAAGAGAAGCGAGGACCAAAGGAGTTTACCGTGAGGACATGAAGCAACCATCTGGCGACACTAGCCAGGTGTTGAAATCCATGTGAAGTTGATTCGCAAATGAATCCCAGCCGTGTCGCTCGGGAAGCTGGAAACAAAGAAGGAAACGGAAACAAGCAGGCAACAACAAAATAAAAGCACGAGAGAAAACACGGAACATGACAAAAGAAATATTAAAAGCAATACAATGGCTAGCTAGATCTAGGTAAGCAATACAAAATAGATAGCTAACCCAGACAGCAGGTGGCAGGAACATTTTGGAACTCCCTTGCACAGCACACAGTGAGGAAGAACAGGAACTGCAGCTCTCCCACCACCACAGAAGGTCCTTTCACTTTGTTGAGGTGAAGGGTCCCCAGTGTAATTTTGAATCAGCTGGGGTGTTCAAACAGGATAAAAAAAAAAATCTCATTTGGAACCTGAAAAGTTGGTTCGTGCTCATTCACCGTGACATTGCTAATGGGTGCGTCAGTCACATCTGCTAAATTCATTGGCCACTTGTTACATATCAGATGCCTTCAACACAGTCGTCTTCTATGTCCCCTCAACATTAAAAGTCGTCTCTTCGCATTTAATTCCATCCAAGCAGATTTTATAGCGCCCACTTGACTTATACATAAACAGGTATGAATGTGGGCTGTGGGCCAGGACAGCACTGTTTCCAGAGATTGACGAATTCTTCAAAAGTTTGTGGATACAGATGGTCATCCAGAAGACACCACTGAAACATAAACGTCAGTTCTGTTTCACTTTTCTAAATAAAATGTCTGAACAGGAGTGTTTAGCACACTGTGGTTTTCAAAAGAAAAACAGCACTTTATTCATCAGAATATAGATTATTTTTTGCATTAAACTTGCAGTTTCCTCTTCACCTTCAAAAGTCTAGAAGTTCTCTATATTTTATGTAATCCGGTTGAGCATTATTTGTGAGCAACAAATGAGAAATCATGTGACAAATGCTGAAGGTCGAATGCGATTTCATAAAGGGCAGTTATGAATACAGTTTGCTTGAATTCCATTTTGACCTGATTCATCTGCATCCATTTCTGGTCGTGTTGTCAGAGGAGCTCTCCGAGGTCCTGAAGTTAGCAACACATTTCCTTATCATCAGATAGCAAACCATGAAGTTCTGAACTCACTGTTTTGAATGAGCAGCTTTTGGGAAAGTTCTCTCTCTCTCTCTCTCTCACATGCCATTCAGTACATAAAAATAGAAAATATTTAGGTTCAAGGCTTCTGGATTGTAAATAATAATCAGCCTAACGACTTTCCTCCTCTTACATCCCACTGCTTCCTTCACTCAGTCTAGGAAAGCAAATCCCTGGCCCTGAGTAAACTCCCATACCTCCATCCCAGGAAACAAATGGAAATGGCTACTGCTTAATGAACTACTGTACTAAATATACTTGAGAGAACGTTCTCATAAAATAAAGCTGACAGTTTATTCATTTTCCGAGACAATAACAATGAACTCCCCCGCTGAGCTAATTCAGGTGCAAGCATCTTTCTCCGCCAACATCTCTCTGATCTTTCCCTCTTTTCATCTTGTAAGGGCAGAGAGGTGCCGCTACACCTGCAGGCCTCAATTCCAGCTGAGAGCTGCGCCGTGCTTTCAGGCTGCGGAGATTCAGTGAGGTGCCAGGTGGTTGTCTGGAGCTCGATGCTGCCGTTTTCTCCGCAGTGAGAGCAGCAAATCATTTGATGTTAGCGTAGAACAACGGAATCGGTCACTGAACCGGCAGACGATAAAAGATGGTAGTGTCCTGAAGCCAGCGTTTGTTTCTGAAGTCAAACTACGTATTTTCCTGCTTTACTCACTTCAGTTAACACAGCACTGAACAACGATCATTTTCTTTGTCTTCCTTTTATGGAAGAGTTCTGAAACTTAGAACGAAATATTCCTCTATATTGAGTCCTCAGTTAGAATGCCATACATACAAATAGTTGAGGAAAATCCAAATATAGCTTCATTCTATTAGGAGATAAATAATCTACAGCTATGTGTGAAACACTTTTAGCAACATATGTACATATGTTCCAAATGTAGATTTTATGGGGTCCTGAAGAGATGTTGGGCAACATCTCTTATTATTATATTTCAAAGCAGATTTTTTTCATTTATATGATGAAAAAGTTAGCAATGGATCTATTTTCCCATATTATCAAGGCCATACGCTAAGTTCAATTCATTCATCACTTCAAGATATTGAATTATGAAATACAAAACCTGATCCAAGAGGAGGTGAAGAAAAGCACTTGAGGCCTTTGTGGGGAACTAGAAAATGAAACTTGAATGCAATATTTTTTCCCTTCCAACTGTATAACTTAGCATAACTGAAATAATGATGTGGACAAGCCAATGTGAAAATTCAGTATCCGGCTCTGCTCTGCCCGTCACGAATGGCAGCTAATGTCCCTTCTGCCGCCGGCTGTCGTCACTGACCGAGCACAGAAATGCGCCTGGACTGTCGGCAATGAAGCATCCGTGTGTTTGTGCTGACACTGGTGAGGAAAACAAACACCATTGAGAGGATGGATGACTGATTTCTGTATCTTCGCTGCTAACGCATCTGGTCAGCAGCAAACTATTTTTTTGGATCTGGGTATTTCTACTGTACCTCTATTGCAAATCCTGTTTTTCACAAATGCTGTCAGAGGTTCTAAATGAAATGTCATAACTTCATGGACTGAAAGCATCAATTTTATTTAGCGCTAATGTCTCACAAAGTTGCTGTGCTGCTGACCATGAAACATGTCATCTCTGATTTAAATAGCCATGTCCAACACCTTGTTTTCATCTGACAACATCGTCTCAGAAACCAACCTGCAATCTGTGGTCCAACACCCACAGCACTGAGTGCTGTTTTCAAATCATCATTTTTGTGACCCAATACCTGGGGAGAGCAAGTCCACAGTCATTTCAGAGCTGTAATTCAATACCTCTGTCAGTTCTGTCCTCTCGACAAGGTTCAGCATGTATGTATGAGTTAAGAAAAGAGTAAGTCATCCAGTCATGTTCTTAATAAAGACACTGGCCTCCTCTGGGGTGTTGAAAGCCTTCTGAAGTGAGTGTGTGATTCAGAGGCGGGTGGGGAAGAAGACTGTGAGGCAGACTCTGGGGATGTTGGTCAGACATCGCCCAAGGCTGTGCGGTTACACATTGTCTTGGCGGTGGAATCGGGAAACACTGAGATGTCAACTTTGATCCTCTGATGGACTTATACACGGTAGAGAACATCCATGCAGTCTCCGTGACAGAGCAGGAGGGAGGAATGTGCTCGGTCCAGCATCTCTCAGATAACACCGACTGTGGTTTAGCCTCAATGGAGTTTTAGGCTACATCCGCACAGAAACACACATTTTCCTATTGGATCATTTGCCCCTCCGGTTTTAAAAAAAGTGCTCTGTAAAAACAATCGTAACTGACATGATCATCTGAAAAACTATCCAGACCAGGCAGAGAAACGGAGATATGTATCCGGCGTTTTCAAATGTATTCACTCTGGTTTTGACAAGCATCGGATGCGGTCAGTGAAAATCTGTCAGATCAATTTGGACGAAAGGCCTATGCGACACTAGTGTCAACTGGTGTCGGATACGACCGCCTCCGTCTCCGTGTGGACTAGGTCGCAGTAGTCCGACTTTGCTGTGTGCAATTCACTCTTGAAGCTAGGAGCTAGCTCTCCGTGCTAAGTAAATCTTGTTTGAAGTCGGAGTCCAAATGTTATGATTCGAGGCGTGGGGTGGGACCCAAGTGCAGTGATGAGTAACTTAGCGTCCAAAGCGTCACCAAACCGGGAGAAGTAAACAAACTTAAATCTGTAAACAGAGAGACAAAAACACAATGAACAGAAATAGTAAATCACAGAACAAACCAGGAAACTCGCGGAAACAGAGGAAGGAACATCATACGTCTAGTGGAAGTGTGAGTGTGTGTATTTTGTTGTTGTCATTGAAAGTGTTCAATTGAACGTGCAAGAACGTGCAATAAAGAAAGCGACGATGCGGAGGAGGAAAGATGCAGAAAGTGTCCGTCTCAAGTGTCATTCTTGAATTTCAGGCACTTTCCCAAGGAGCATAATTATTCTGTCCTGAAGACCCCACTAACCAGGACTTGTAACACCACGAACAGAGCTACCTGCTGGTGATATCAAGTTGTGGTGCGTTTGCTACTCCATGAGTTGCTCAACCAGACGTCAGCTATGAAAAAAAAACCCATGATATTTTTGCCTCTGGAGAAACTAGAAGTTCAATCAGACCAGCTGCAGGTTGGTCAGAGGCTTGGAATGGTGCGTGACCTTTTGAGGAAGAATCAACTGATATTCTCGCATGCCACATTCACAGCAACAACGCAACGGTGAATGGCACAGAACTGAGTCAGTTGATACTTCCAAGAGCTGTTCAGAATTCAGAGCCCGGAGGCTTAAACGGTGCTATTCTTTGCCATGCCAATCTCAGCAACACAGGAAAGGTTGGGTCTTAGCAAATAAGTGCTTTGCAATCCTCAAATGGTCGTGTTTTCCTCCGCAGCATTTCAGTCCTGGCGCGTAGCCATGCTGTCCTACCTCCAGTGTTGCTGTTAATGACACACTTTTTAATGAAGAAAATGCTCATTTACATCCAGCAGATGTCCTGTGTCGCACCGAGGCCTGGAGACTGAGCACACTAAGTGCCAGAGGCTTCAACAACTAAACTAGTTCATTAGACACTTCTTCATTGCCTCGCCGACAATGGGAATTTAGATGGGATTCACTGCCTTGAGCTCATTTAAGGCAGGTGCCCTTCAAAAGAAAAAAGAAAAAACCCATTGTGGAATACACAATATTTACAACCTTGTTTTTGAAAATGGGGTTATTAAATACCACTTTTTAAACTATAGAATACATTTGCATGCATTTTATTTACACCTCCTGGTCAGCATGTGTCACAGTAGTCAAGTGGTTTTCTACTCTTCTACAATTCTACTTTAGTTTATATCAGTATGTTTTATGTCCTATGGATTTCACGGGCTGCGTTGTTTAATATGGTGCAGCATTTCCGTCTGACCACACCACCAAAGCTGTTGTGCTCCGTCTCGATTCCGACTTCATGCGAATTACTGAAGATTTGGCAAATCTAGCTTCATTTGATCGCAAACACCAACATTCCATGAGTCTACTTTACAAGTTTATTTTGAAAAGCACCATGATGGTTTTCATTTCTTCCCTCTGTCAAAGCCGTTATGTGATCTTTGCCTGTCAGTCTGCTAGAAAAATATCTTGGCTCGTGATAAAATCTTAAGAATTGTTCAAGGACAAGGCACAGATGATTCAATATGACACCATCTGGGTCCACAAATCTTTAAAAGGATTGCTCATTGTGGCGGTGAGCTCAAACACTTCTTCTTTGCTCACTGTGTATTTCCTTAAGGACACTGCCACCTGCTGTCCAAATGAGCTCAGTAATATCAATTGTATTTCACGTAAACACATGCAGTTCAGCGACGTAAAAAAAGGTGGCAGACTGAACAACAAGCTTCCAAATATCATTGGACGAGTCAGCAGCTGGATGTTAAGTGGCTGCGATCAAGCGACTGTAAATCCGAAACTTGGTCGGTTTGAAATTCTATGGAGCCCTGGGAGTGACATTTTTTTGGATGTCACATGCATGACTTTATTTATTTTTATCTCGAGATAACTGTTATCTTCTGATAATTTGTATCTCTAGATAATAAAAAAATAAATAAAAAGTCAAAAATAAAGTCACGCGTGTCGCTTCCAGGGACGCGTAATACGTATAGCCTATGTGGTATTATTTTGAGGAGAAGGCACTTGATCAGAGTGTTAGAAACGCACTGACTTGCAGACAGTGGATGACAACGTTGGCGAACAGTTCGAAGCCATGGGAGACATAGTGGTTACAGGAGGATGTCTAGAAAATGCTTTGCCAGAGAGGCAGTTACGCATACTCCATTTACGATTGTATCTTGAGATAAAAATGATCTCGAGATACTAAGTATCACAAGATAACAGTTAACTCGAGATAGTCATGCATGTCACATCCAAAAAATAAACACATGAATGTCACTTCCAGGGCTCCGTAAAAGTCAGATCCTCTTCCAGGAAAATAAATGTGACCATATTCCATGAGGGAAGGATATAGTTTAACTGTTGCCTTTGCAATAAAGCGGGGTATAAAGGTGGCGCTCCCTCCACCATGCAGTTTGGTGTGACCAGAAGAACAAAACCATAAGCACAAACTGCCAAATACATTTCTGGCAGGGTGCCTGAGCGATCCTTAGAGGTTTGGAGCTCAGTGGTCTATGAGCTCAGACGCCTGTTGGAATGGCTCAGGCATCTTCACCTGGTCATTTGAGAAAGAAGTACATTTACCACCAGCTACATCTACATTCCGCTTCCTTCTTCTCTTCCCTGTGTTTCGAAGTATCGATCACACACCAACACATAAACCCCCAACACAGATTAAATCAATCTGTATTTAGATGAGCAAATATTAGGCAGTCTTATCCAGTATGTAGGTCAACAAACATCCTAAGAGGAAAACTTAAGTTGTGTGGGTCCGGGGAATAAAATACATGTTCAGAAATACTCTACAAAGTAGTAAGCAAAACGCTGCAACTCACTGAGGACCCTCCTCAGGAAATATGACATGAACCATCAAGGTTATTGTTATCACGAGTGTTTAACATAGATCTCGCTCTGGAGAGATAGAACTGCCAATTATGGCTCTGCTGAAGAGCGATACTTTCTACCATCTGTTTTTAAAGAAGCTTCTGTAGTCAAGTACCGAGCGGTAAATCTGTTTAATGTGTCTGTCAGTGGGAATGAGACCGACTCAATTGAGGCGTTTTGCTTTACATTTTTGCCTCCGTAATTTACTCACACTCAGAAAAAAAAAAAGATCCAATCCTGCCTAAATACTCCGGAGACCTGAACGTTTTACAGTCAGGAAACGCAGTGGAACATCAGTCATATTGGCTTTCTGCTTCCCGCGTGGCAGTTTGTGGTATCCATGCAATCTCCACAAATCCATCTTAGCTGTCATGTAGATCTGACTCACTGAGCTGATCGTGCACCGTCCTGTCAGCATGGTATTCAGCGACCGTCCCGGGAGGATTATGTGAACGCAGCTTTAAATTTGAAGCTGTTTTCCGTTGCTCTATGAAGTGGATACATGAGAATGCGGCACGGAACAGAGGCACGGACCATTGTTTATGCATTTATTTTTGTGTGTTTTCAGTTCATGACCTTCCGGATAATCGCCTTCTTCATTTTTTTTTGTCTTTTTGCCTGCGACTGATTAAAGCTCTTGGCTGTTGCCGAGCCTCCCGAGGGGCTGGGCAGGAAGAATACGCCACACACACAATGGCGACTATAATTAGCCCTTTGTCAACTTTTAAAACTGTCACTCATGAAATCGAGTCTCAGCAGTGTGTGCCAGTGCATTCCAACGCCCCTCTGTAATCTCAAGTTCTTTCATGAAGAATGACACCTTTCCAATATGCCTGGATCCAAGACACCAAGTAAGTTGAGGTCAGTTTATTATTGACGTTTGGAAAAGACGATGACAAATAAAATGTGGATTTTGCTTCTCATGCCAAGCAAATTTTTACCTCGGTGCTGATCGTTTTTTGATGAGGTCAAAAAGATGAGGCTGTTTGGCTCAGATCAGCACCAAGTAGTGTTTGAGACACAGCAGTGCAAAGCATCCCCACTTCTTTCAGCACAGCCTGTACAGGATAAGAAGTCAGTCGCCCTCACACACGGTGAAAACTTGGGTCAAACTCAAGGCCTGTGGACTTGGTCAGTCCCACCATGTCACAGATGGACACTGGAATCTGGGACTTGGACTTGAGTCTAAGTTAACCATTTGAGTTTTTTCAATGAACTTTGATGTAGCTTTGTTGCAGATGAAATATGGTTCGAGATGAAGTCATACGGTGAATGAGAAATGACCTCAGTTTGGGATGGGACTAACTTCACTTCTGTATCTTTGTATGTGATCATGTGTATCATATGTTGTGATGTCGCTAGAGAGCGGCCATATCAAATGAGATACATTTGCAGATGTTTATCTGATCCACTGGAAAGACTCTTCATCTCATCTGTCAAGCGACAATGATGATGATGACTGCTGGGCGCTGTTGTTACCTCTTTTTTTTTTTAAATAATTTTTTATATCACCATTTCGAACGAGTCCCTGTCGTGTTCAGGAAATGCCCGAGCACCGATATCTGCTGCTTGTGCACTGAACAGACTGGCTGTCAATATGTGCCGGATATGCCCATCTATTTCTGTTTCAGGCCTCTGTTATCTTCTATGACAAAATTGACTGGGGAGATGTCCTCAGGTTCCAGGCTTCTTTAAAGTTAGCATTTCTTTAACATTGCTATGGTAGAAACCAGCCAACTGCTACTATCACCTCCTGAAAATATTGAGCTAACACCAGTCAACTTACAGTGGCCATCGTTTGCTTACAAATATAATGTAAAGCTTGTGTTTATAAGTTTGCAGGTGCTGAAGCTAATGTTGCGCTGACCTATTTAGACGGGTTTTGAGGAGGCTGAATTCGACATGCGCATGCAACCCTTTACGATGGGTGTCAGATGGGAAGGAGGAGTGCATGGCAACACAGAAAGTCCAGTCTGAGTTGAGTATCAAGTCTGGACAGGTGCAACAAAATCCTTTAGCGTTTAAACAAGGCAAGCTGCGAATATGACGCCTCATGGAGTTACGACTTTACACAAGCAGATGGCGAACATCTGTAGCTTCAATCTCAGCAACATTTGTGGATGTTTTTCTGTGAATGTTTTGGCGTAAATAGAGTGAAAACGGTTCCCAGGAAGGGGAAAAGGGGAGGTATGGTTCAGACCAGAAGCCGCAGTGTGGCGGAGACAGTCAAAACAGTGACGCAAGGTAGTGGGAAAAAAGATTATGACAGAGCACATGCTTTGGCAGCCTTAGATATCACAGTCAGAATCAGAAAACTTTATTAATCCCAAGGGAAATTCTGTTCGTAACATGTTCTGTACACAACATATCACAATAAAATGAAAAAGAAATAATATTATAAAGTGCAAACGCTATACAAAAGAGCTTAGAAACAATGTGCAAGAAAATGTAGATTCAAGAACAGAAAGTACAGAAAAACATCTAAATTAGAAAAGGCTTACTCCAATTATGAGACTTGACTTGAGACGTGCAAAAAGCGGCCTGCGAGAAGTGGTCAGTGTTGAGGAGGACGCTGACAGATTCATATGCCGCGAGCTCTACTGTCATCGCTACGAAACACTGCAATTTTCTGTAAGCAATATCCAGAATGAAATCCTGCAGGGGTAATATATACGTCAGAAACCAAGCTGCGAATGTTAAAAGTCATCTTCCTTCCATCCTTCCACGAAGACTCCTCTTCATTTTCAGAACCACCTGCTGAGGATTCACAGGAGGCGAAGGAAGCAGAAGGCCGGGCTCTCCACCTGCTGAGACGCTTCCCGTCCTTTTAACTTTCTTTTATCGCCGCTCCGCATATTACATCCAAATACTACTCTTTTTGTGACTGGCTATCCTTAAATCAGCAGTTGTGCGTGCTATACAGACAGAGTCTATTGTGAGTCAAACAGAGTCTTAGCTCAGACTATACTCCTTAAGTAGTGGATTGGGTTCTTTCACTCAAACATACTCAGTTCATCCTTGCTGTTCTGCTTTTCATCATTAGGTTTTCATAACATGTCCGACTTCCTGCAGACACAACACGACTTCCCATGGCAGGCTATTACTCTGAGGTGGAAATAGTTCTGCATTCTTTCCTCTCCAGTAAATACGTCTATATAAATGGAAAATGTGAGGCGGAAATCGCGCCTGAATGATTGGTGATTCAACATCTCTCAGATTTGTTGTGCCGCATGTGAGGGGCAGGTCGACCATTTCGGTTTTTGGCCGCTACAATTGCACCTGATCTTTCCACTGTGTAAGCACTAAGAGCAAAGACTGGAAGGAGAAGTACTTACAACAACCAAGTAGCTCCTGAAAACACTTCATTGCTATTCAGCTTTCATACAACACCTTCTTGGAGAAATATGCAGAGGGAGGTGGGGACTGCAGAAAGATGGGGCTCTGGCTTTGACCCACTCGAGGCATCTGTCATTGATTAAATATTTAAGCAGGATTTTTATGTATAAGCAGGTTTATTTATTTGGCCTCACACTGATGCTCTGGAGTAGTCACCCAATTATCTATGAATAAATGATGAGGATTCTGTGATCCTCACTTCGCCTTCTAACTTCCTCATGTTATATAGTGAAGCCCGTAATTTGATTTAACACTTAATAACAACAACAACAATATATTCCTGTTTTGTTTTCCATGAAGCTGCAGTTTATTCCCTCTAATTCTAACTGTGTATTACTTTTTGAACTTGGTGAAAACAGCTCAACACAGAGAGGGTCACTGACACATGTTGAAATTTAGCAATGCTTGGGCGAAAGGCGAAGAAGTGCGTGTCCCGATGGGATAAAAGCTGACATCCTTTCACTCACAGTCAGATGGTGAGTAACAGCAGCTTGCAGGACTAAGGAAGCACAGGCAGATCCACGTCTCCCACCAGATTAAATGAGGAAGATCACCGGCCTTGCTCATTGTCAGGGCCACAATGCTCATGTGCGTCGCAGGCAGCGCCACATTCACGCCATTCTATTGTCACGGTAGAACTCCTCACACAGATGGCAAGGTGGGACTCAAACCTGTGACTAGTGGAGGAGGGTGGACAACACTGGCTTAAAGGGGGCCACACAGAACTATAATGTATCTGATTTGGTCTCTATTTAACTCCCTCCCAAACAGCTCTGAAAAGGGCCGACAATCGTAAATGTGAACCATGTTCAACATATACGAACAAAAACCTTCATGAGTGTGGGGAGAGCTGGCTGCTACAGACTTGGACATGGAAGTGAATGTAGCCAATCACGAAGCGACGGAGAAACAAGGAAACCAAGTGGGTGTGGCGGGCGTAAATACAGTTCCACGAGCAGCGCGTTCCCATCCCTACAACTGCCATCATCCTGTGCACGTGCTGAGATGCTTCCACTTCGCTTTATCACGTGATCACAAGAGATTTCTGGCTTGGAGCACAAGCTTCTGGATCAGTGCCTCATTTTCGTGGGTGGGGTCCTTGTGTGTGGCCCCTGTTCCTCACTATCGGTCTTTTGCGTGGTTACAAAGACACTCAAGAGCTCATACCTCAGCAAAGCTACGCATGTCCACCCAAAATGTCACTTTTTTTTTTTCCATCCAAAATTATTGCCTTACATATATCTCATCAACAGAATTCACGTTTGAAACATGATTGACCGCAATGAGCTCCTCCAGGCAGATGGTGGCGTGAAGGAGGTGCCAAAACGTGGACAAGAGGTGTGAAGATGAGGTTGCACAGCAGCGGTGCCGCTCGGGTGAAAGACAAACGTAAACAAATCCACATGAAATATAGAACATTTGTAAGGATTTTACGATGGGAAACCAAATGCAGCAGGAAGGAGGCGAACAAAATAAGTTTTAATAATGAAACAAACAGAATTGCACTCAACTTCTACACTAGAAAGAGGCAGGAATAACAAAACAATGTCAATATTGATAAATGCAAACAAAATCCCAGAGGGAGACAGAGTCCGATAAATAAAATGAAACAATCCAGAGAAAGAAACAAGCGTCCATAACCGCAAATGGAAGGGAAGAAACCAGGGACCAGGGAACGGAAATAAGTCCAGATGATTGTGGCAGTGAAACAACGGAGAGCAGGCACTGACACACTGAAACAGAAAGGAGACTGACACATGGGGAACAAACTTCCACAGTGAGGAAAAGAGTCATTCACAAAACTATCACGGCACCGAGGGTCATACCAGAGCGAGCAAAAGCAATGAACCCACGCTGGTCATCTTCTGGCCGGCGTTCAAGTAGAGCGGTGGATGATGATATGATGGGTGTGTGTGTGTCTGTGAGACCTGTATGGCGGGAAGAAGACCCTCAATCCTGGAAGAGAGGAGGAGAGAACGGTGGGAGCAGGAAGCCGACCAAAACAACATGACCAGACGGAAGGGGTTCGTGATAACATTAGCAAAACGCAATGACGTCCAAACAAGCACATTTCAATAAGCATCATGGAAGTATGTGGACAGACGACGAAGCCGGTTGCCAGGACGATGAAGTTGAAGCCAAATCACGGCAACTACTTGCTAGCACATAAAAGATCCCAAATAATGACCGGCTATTGTTTAGTTATTTTCAAGGTGCCTTCAATGCTGGGCACACGCTAGCATGAAATGCAGAGCTGAAGACACAGTCAACAGAGCCAACTGACCTTGATATGAAAGTCCCAGCATGCAGTTCAGCACCAGGCTTTTGGTTCATCCTTTTCCCGCCACAGCAAAAACCTGCTTCACAGAAGACTACAGAAGAGTCTTTGTCGTCTCATCGGTTTATAGCACACAAACAAACCAACAACAACAGATCTGCAGATAGTTTGTCAACATGTTGGTAAATAAACTCTGTCAATACTATAGAGGGACTAAGCGTTACATTTATTTTTAATACTCATTTGTGACTTTGATTATTCGTCTGCGTGCATCACTCAGCTTCTGCACTGATTCATTATTGTTCAAACACCGTAAATAATTGGCTTTGATGTGGCTCCACTGAAAATTAACAAACAGCTGACAGAACAAAACCACAGAGATAATTCGGCTTACGCAGCTTTGGAGATACGGCCGGGATGAAGACAATGGAGACGAAGATAAGAGGCGGTCCAAGAGTGAAGAACCGGACCGGGACACGCGCCTCAGCAGTTGAAGTTACTTTGCTAAGTACCACCCTTTCATTTGGGTACTGAGGTATTTAAGGAGGGACTCGCATCATTAGAAAAAATAACACGAGGGAAGAGATGGCCTGCGTTGGCACTTAAGAGAGTTCATCACCAACAACTTGGTTAATAAGCCTTTACTAAGCCAGCAGTGGTTGAACACCTTCTCTGGTGTACTGCGCAGTACCTACAGATAAAGAACATATGACCGACACAACACATTCCAAGCGCCAACCACCAGGAACCTTCAATGAATTGGCTCGACATGACTTAAATGTATCTGTCAGTTTTGCCCTTGTTCCTCCATCCGACTGAGGCAGGATGAGTTTGAAAATATGGCTGGGAGGCATTCTGAGCAAATTTAGACTCATGCTGTGCAGCTTAGTACCCACACACACACATGCGCACATACACACACCAAAGGAATCTTTAAAGCAAGTCACATGGGCTTCTACAAAATCCAAAAGGCAGCTGTTGATAAAAGTCACCATCTGGTTCGAAGGAAACTATGTTTGCAGGTCACTGCGAGACAGAAGGAGAGGCAAATCGCTTAAAGCCTTAAAACACGTATCTGAACCATCCAATGCAAACACCAAAAGACACTTAACTACTACATTGTTCACTTAAACCAGGGCTGGTCAAACCGTCCTCAAAGGGCCGAGTGGTGCAGGTTATTGTTCCAACTGGTCAAGCACACACAGTTTAACCAATGAAGTCTCAGCTGAAACACACAGCACAAGGACTGAGAGTCACTGAGTATGACACCTGATTGGTGAGAAGGCGTCTTCTAGTTTGGTTGGAACAAAAACCTGGACCCGCTGAGGCCATTAGAGAAACACTCATGACAACCCGATTAAACCAAAGCTACATAGCTTGTGAGATGCTCTGACCCACCCAGGCTTTTGAAGTTAAATCTTCCATCACTGCAGTCAAAGGTCTACCGGCTTATAAACGATGTTTGACAAAAAAAAAGAAAACATTCTACACTATTGCAGGTTTAAGGTTACTCTAGTTGGTTATTCTGAATAATGATTCAAGTGATCTATCTGCATTAAACAGAGGGAAACAGGGAAGAGCAACTGAGGTCAGAGTTACATTCATTTAGTCTCCTCCATTATTCATGTGCCAGTGGAAGGTGAGCTCACAAAAATGGTTCCGTTGATACAGCGAGGTTTGGAAGGTTTTCAGCACAGCAGTAGTGTGATGGTTAGCTTTGTATGGCTCCAACGTCCAGCCGTCTGAAGCCAGGAAAACAGGCTGCACATGTGCTCAGTGGACTCTGTGTTTATTTAGCTGTACCGAGCAGGAATTACAGGCTTGTGTAAAGATAAACCCGCGCAGCTAATTTATGCAGAGTCTCATCCTAAACATGGATTCTAGAGTGTAAATACATGGTAGGTAAATGTGCCGCAAACAGGAAGCGTAACGCCATCATGCCTCCGAGTGGGAGAAAAAAAAATAAAAAAAAAATAATAATAATAATATATATATATATATATATATATATATATATATATATATATATATATATATATATAGATTTTTTTTTTATTGAAAGTAAAAATATAGACGATTGAATATATATATATATATATATATATATATATATATATATATATATACTTGAATCGCCATGACAACGGTCGGCTCCGGATGCTGCCCGTGCTCGACACCGAGGACAACAAAGAAATTATTAAATCAAGAGGAAACGTGTGACACATTGGTCGGAAATCAGGATCATTTCGACTTGAGTTGAACCGCTCCAGCCAACCGGGCAAGAGTTGCCGCTGTCACCACTGAAGTGGGGGATTGTGTTGCCAGATTCCTATAAAGGCAACTCTGAGAATGGTGGAGTGGGTTGCTAGAATTTTGTCATTGGTCTCGCTGACCTGGCTTCACCTTCAAAGCTTTTACATTTTAAAACCACATTCTATCCTACTGTGTTGTGGATTTAAAGTGAAAATAATTTGTGCACCCTGCCCTGCATGGGGTTGACTGGTCTGGAAAGTTATTCAATGTGAGTATATGCCATTTATTTTGACTCAGAATACAGAGATGCTTCGTGTTGTTGCGCACTGTTTAGACTCAAGTTAAACGAGTGGCTCTTAAATAACAAATACATTTGTTTATGATCTGGATCCTTGTGTCGCTGAGTTGTTTAGCACTGGAGCAGTCGTGCAACTGACAGTCAGGTAATGCAGCCCACTAGCTGCCTGAGGTGCCTCACCCTGCCTTTGTGCAGTGAGAGATACAGATCACCTTTGTGTCTCTGGCTGTTGCTTCTCAATTTGCATTTCCCTTGAGTGAATCCGCCTGACTAAATCATGAAACAGCCATATCAGAAAATGACATGCTGTTCAATGTGAGATCTAAATCTGATCCTCACCTTGAGTGTCTCTCACCTCTTACCAACATGTCTGACCTTCGGAGACGCAAAGATCAACGGAAAATATTTCCCGAATGGCTGGCTGAAGAAGTTAGAGAAACCTGACAAATGACGCCACAATAAAGGTTCCATCCATTGTCTGACTTTTTATTCCGTTCACTTCAGTTACAAATTACTGACAATCCTTATAAAGCGAGTTCATTTAAAAATATTTCTGTCCGCTCCAGCTTTGTGGCCCGTCTTGTCTTGCCCTGACCGGAGAAGATTACGGCGTCCGAGGCCGCCTCAGACTTTCAGCTTTGGTCTGATAAACGATTCTGTCCATCACTGGAAGTGGTGGGAAGAAAAGCCAGTGAGATAACCTGCTTGTCCATCATCTTTTGTCTGAGTGCAGAGAGGAGATTGGATATTGAACCCGGCTGCCATCCGAGAGTGGAGATATCTGACGTTTCTGTCATGGAGTGGCATCCCAGTCTCTGAACTCGCAGCTCAGACTTCTACAAAATTTTCCTGCCAGGCATCGACATTTAGACGAGATGACGAAACATATCTGCTTCTGAAGTTCATCTGAAGATTGCTTTTTGGGCGCTCTTGCAGAGGGCGACACTTTCTGCACCTGTCATGCAGCGTATCTCGATGCATCTGGCTGTAAGACAAACCATTTCCTTCTCTTTTCCCAGGCCACTGTGAGTCCATGCAATGCAGTTTCCACGCTCCTCCCTTCAGGTACGCAGTCTGTCAGTGAAAGTCTTGGATCCGTTTGTGTCCTTTGCCTGCTCTTTGTCCTCTCGGGATTGTTATAAACAATCCGTGCATAGCGCCACCTGGCCGCGGATGAAGTCCCTGCAGGGGCAAATTCGCCTGTATTTGGAGGACCGTCCGGCACAGCTGAACAAGAGCGGGTCACGCTGGAGTCCGCACTCTCGCCGCATCACAGAGAAAGCCGGGAGGATGTGGTTGATTTCCGAGTCCACCACCTCACACTGCACATCCAGCCTGCAGAGAGCAAAGATGACAGCCTGTTAACAAGGGACAAAACACTTTGATTCTCAGCGATAAGATCACCTCACAAACACTATCGCGAGTGAGGACTTGAGACATGAAGCAGAGTGTTTATGAGAGAAACAGTTGTTGGATAATAATTCTTATGATCTAAAGCATAGCGAGGCTAGCAGGACGGAAAGTGTGACGTTCATAACATGGACAGTTTCTGTTATTATGCATAAAGAAACAGAACTGAAGACAAAGGGAAGGATTAGAGGAACACTATTGTGAGTATACAAATAAAAGACGGCTCAAAAACACTTTTCCAAGTCCGATAAAAGTGGTAAAATTCAAGGTCCTCAGAGCAGCACGGCAGGCTGCGTCAGTGATCTGACCAGGACAAACTCACAACAGGTCTATAAAGACAGGAAGGAGCACACTGGCACATTATCAATAGATGATGAACAAGAGTGAGGAGTAATGCCTGAGAGTTACATGACCAGAAACCTTCTGAAGACAAGTCATGGACAAAGAAGTGTAAATGCCACAGTCAAAAACATTATCAGAACAATGATAAGAACCGTTCTCTCTGCTCCTTTTCCATCCCTCAGATCAGGATGAGATGAAAGAGTTGGTGTTACTACCTTGTCTATCAGCTTGTACAGTCACCAATCCCATCCATTCCTCTCTACTATCTTCTCTACCCTCGAGTAATAACAGCTACATTGATCACAGTTTTCTAGCTGCAACTTTCAGCTGCAGTTCTTAATACAAAACAAGATGAAGTGAATGGGCAACGCATCATAAAGTCCTGAATCATAAGACTAGTGCTATTACCACGTAATGTAACATGGACTCTGCTGTCTTGAACTCACATTCTTTATCTCCCGCTGCCACTCTTCCAGTCAGTGTGTGACACGAAATGGCAGCTTTGCAAGCAAAAACTCAAAAACTAGTTGTTGGCTGCAGAGAGATTTGTGTATCCGAGGACGACGCACAGCTGCAGCTTGTTTTAACAACATGCCGTATAAGTTGTGTTACAGCACATGTCTGGAAGAATTTCATGAGACGTTTCAGCCTTAACAGACCTGGAAATGAGGCAGAGCATTGGATAAGATCACTCATAAAAAAAATTTAAAAAAATGTAATATTGTGGAAAGGAGTTAGAATTGAAAAATATGAAATACAAGATTTATGAAAAACTGCATGTGCTGTATACCGCAGCATTAATAGTGCACTGATGTGTGTGTTTTGGGACCATTTTTCCTGACAATAAGCCCATGTCCAGGCCCATCCAGCTGGGAGGAGGCCCGGTTCATGAGGCCTCTGTTCTACAGCACACGGCCTGTTTACACTGAGAAACAAATGAAACAATGGATAGAACTGATTGAGATATTCAGACAGGTTTTCTGACAATTTCATTGCCCTTATGTTGAGAGCAGGGATTTAGAGAATTTTTTTCCCCTTTTGTGTTTAAATACATCTCCATTATTCCTTTACCACGCATCATATGGTTTTCTTGAAGCTTGTTATGGTACTGATGATGATCCAATAGGGTTCAGAAAGCACAACAGTGGAAGACTAGGCCTGACTTGGATAGAATGCAAACCAAACAAGAGAAGGTCAGTGGGCTGCCACAGTGCAGATTTAATTCCACCGTACAAAATGTGGATCTACTTTGCCTGGAGGAATTAAAGCTATGTCCCTTCAGCTGAACTGGAGTCAGGTTTCTGACCCTCCTGCGGCACTTTAGACACACACTCCCCGACCAACTCTCCAGGGACAGCAGCATATAAGCGCCTTCACCGCGGCTGGCCAAAGCTCACAAAACTTAGACAAGACACCCAAACTCAAACTGGTGGAAGGCAGTCGCACGAGCACTGACTTCATGAATTAATTTTGGGTGGATGTCAGGACTGTTTCAGATGCACATGGCGCTCAGAAAAGTATATTTTGTATTCCAGCATGAACTAACCAGCAGTCATGAAGAGGTTAGATGCAACTATGGAGTGTGAAATACACACAACACTCACACACACACAGGCGATAGCTTTGTTACTGAGATGCTTGAAAAAGTCACCACCTGAGGTTCAGTTCGCACCGAGAAGCATGAAAACATCCAAAATATCTCATGACTTTGGCTCAAGTCAGCTCATTGGGAATTTCAGAAATGAAAAAAGTGGAGGGGAAACTGGTTTATAAGAGACTTCAATGGCTTGTTTTGCTAGACAGTAGATTTCCATGCGGCGTCTGGGGAGGAAACTACAAGCTATTTTTTCTGTTTCTGACTGAAGTGTCTGTGGACACAAACAGAAACAGTGTCAGGGAAGGAATATTTCCACAGCAGAGGGATTATGGGATATATATGTGCAGACTAATCCTATAGGATAGCAGTGACAGGCAAGAGGGGAGTGGGGTCAAAGAGGTAACAGAGGGGGGAGTGGGAGCAAAGGAATGGCACTGGTCTTCTTCTTCTGGCTTCTCCCTTCAGGGGTGGCCACAGCGGATCATCCTCCTCCATCTCACTCTGTCCTCTGCTTCCTCTTCTCTCAAACCTACAAACCTCATGTCTTCCTTCACCACCTCCATAAACCTCCTCTTTGGCCTCCCTCTCCACCTTCTGCCTGGCAGTTCCAACCTCAACATCTTCCTACCAATGTACTGGCTCTCTCTCCTCTGTACATGTCCAAACCATCTCCATCTAGCCTCTCTGACTTTGTCTCCTAAACACCTGAGCACATGTGCTGTCCCTCTGATCTACTGCTTCCTGATCCTATCCATCCTGCTCACTCCCAGAGAGAAGCTCAGCATCTTCATCTCTGCTACCTCCAGCTCTGCCTCCTGTCTTTTCCTCAGTGCCACTGTTTCCAAACCATACAACATTGCTGACCTCACCACCCTTTTGGACACTTTCCCTTTCATCCTTGCTGACAGCCTTTTGTCACACATCACACCTGACACTTTTCTCCAATGATTCCATCCTGCCTGCACCCGCTTCCTCACCCCTTTCTCACACTCTCCATCGCCCTGGACAGTTGAGCCTAAGTACTTAAAATCCTCTACCTTTTTATCTCAACATCCTGTAACTTCACCTGTCCACTTGGCTCCCTCTCATTCACACACATGTATTCCGTCTTACTGCGGCTAACCTTCATTCCTCTCCTTTCTAAGGCAAATCTCCACCTCTCTAGCTTATCTTCAACTTTCTCCCTGCTCTCACCACAGATCACAATGTCATCTGCAAACATCATCGTCCACTGGGCTTCTTGTCTCACTTCATCTGACACCCTCCATAAAAAACTATTTTTAAGATGTTACTCTCAGTCATCAAAACAATCACCTTAATAACCTATTTTTCCCATAAAGACCAATGAGGATTAACCAGTGTGTACTTAAATAATCGCCATTCTTCAGGGAATAAGAGTCGCACCATGGTTGCATAACAATTAACGTTTCTGAGCCAAGCTCCAGGACAAAACTGCAGAATGTGAATACAGTCGGTGACCTTCTAAATGCTGGCCCTCCTGAGCTGTCTGGCTCCCTTCTTTCCCCAGTTGACAGTCTTTGGACAGACTTAACAGCCCGGCGGCAACACACGCAACTCTCGGCGGACTCACCTGCGCAGGGCTTCTTTGTTGTTGATGAAGCTGAAGTGAGCGGGCTCACAGACAAAGCCTTGAGCCCTGCAGGCCTCTAAACAGGACTGACCCTCCTGTGATACCAGGAGCCGCAGGGAGCTGAGAGGAGGCCAGGCAGGGGGCGCTGTTATGTTAAAAGCCCAGCCAAGTGCGCTGGAGTTGGGCAGGGGCAGAAACATGGGTCCCGTGAGCCTGTGTCCATCAGAGGAACCTTGTCTGGAGACGTTGAAAGGCATCTCTGGGGTACAGAAATCCTGGGGGGAATAAAGAGGGGGTTTTAAGACAAACACTGAGAGGAACCTGAGAGCATGTGACATTATGCGACGCTGGAAACATTCATGTAGAATTCATGACCGGAGTACAACTGGAGTGATAAACACGAGTCTAGTTGCGGAGCTGGTTTAAGTTAGAGGTGATAGCTTCACGTCATTTGACTCGGCTGAGGCTTGTAAATCTGAAGGTAGGTCAGATGAAGTTACTCAATACACATGAAATCTAGAGTAACATCAACAATTCAGTTGTAATAGAGGAACGGGCCCTGGGGTCTACAGGCTCCATATCATGTGTCTGCATCTCCATCAGGAAAAAAGTTCAACTGTTAGAGCCGCTGGACTGAAACTAATGTCCCCTCTGGGATATCAGAACTCAAATGTGAAATGTTCCAGCTTTGTAAAGTGTCACCATCCTCAGTGGGAATCTAAAAATATATCCTTCATCCAGCTGCTTCAGTGTCTTGACACCTCGCCCCTCCCCTTCCCCACTCATTAGTGTAATTAAAGCGCCTCCTGGGGAGCAGGGGTGGGGGTGGGGGGCGGCAGTGTGGTCAGTAATGAGCAGATTAATAATATATGTATAATACAGCATACATGGAGCAGAGGGACGGTGACATCTGCATGACGACATGAGTGATGCGCGGCTGCTGTGGATGAAGTGAGGAGAGCTACTGACCTGATGTTGGATGTAGGCGTGGACTCTCTCCAGCATGCCCTCGCAGGTGTACTCGTAGGGCAGATACGGCTCCACCTGCGACATCACAGAGAAGAAGCACCTCCATTATTAAAATGCCCATCGTTTCTCTTGATAGCTGAGATTAGTTTTCCGGAAGATGCTTCTCATTTATCCCATCAAGTTGTGCGTCTCCTCCTGAATCATGTTTTGTAAATGCTTTGCTATTCCTATTAAAGCGGCAGTCTGACAGCATGAGGGTCGGGGGTTCAAATCCAGCTCGAGGCAACAGCGAGGTGAACCTCAGACCTTTCTGAGTGGAGCTCGTGTTCTTGCCGTGCATGCGTGGGTTTGCTACGGAGCCAGGGAAGGCGGCAGCCCCCAGCTACAAAAATTCAATCTCTTACAAACACATGCATGGATGGCAAGAACACAAACACACAACGCAGAGACATGTTTTAGTAACACCATAATGTTAGACAGGTTTCTAATTTCCCTTCTTGGAGCGTCTTCAGCGCTTTATCATTCAGATGAGGCATGTATTGGTCATCGCAAGGCTGCATGTTATTGTCAGTGCAATGTTTGCTACGTGAGGTTTCCATGACACCACGTCACGCCAGTGATCCTCCGGGAGATGGTGCTATCTTTGTCACGATTGATGAGGTCATAACTTCAGTTGTCTCGACATGGAATTAAGCCGAATAAAATAAAGGAAGCTAAGGAAAGGTTCATTTTAAGAAATGAAACTCAGCTGAACACTACAATGCAATTTGAATACTCTGAACCAGGACATGAACTTTCACATTTTCTTTCAAAGCTTCATTATAACAGGAGGAAAATGGTTGGCAGTCCACTCAGAAATTCTGCTGTATAGCTCTGCTGAAGTGGCCACATCAGGGGTCCTGCAGATGATTCTCAAAGAGCGGGTGATGGAGGTTTTTGTTCCAGTCTGTGAAGCCCACGGAGGTGGACCAATCAGGTGTCAGCTGAAACAAGCAGCAGCACAGTGACCTCTTCTAGTGACAGGCTTCAGACTCCTGACTGCCTGCTGAGACCCCAGTTGAAGACCCTTGGGCGACGTGACAGCCTGACTTTGATCTGTCTGTCTGCAAAATAACTTACATTGACATGCCAATAAAAATAAGTGCTGATAAAGACACAGAGCATTTTGGTGGAGCCCAAATCTCCTCATTGTGAGGAGAACGTGGTCTAGCTAGCGCATTCTTATCCTGGCAAAACAAGACCAGGGAACACTACTGTTAATCAAAGTGGAGTCGAGTGGAGATGTTGGAGTCCCCGACGCCTCCTTTTCCATGTCTTCATTTAAATATGCAAATCATATGTAAATGAGCTAAGCACAGAAGATTACCGCCTTTCACAGTTAGACGCTCTAAATAGACAAGAGAAAAACAACTGAATAGAACGCAAACCTGAAACATGTCAGTGTCACTCACGACTCATGAGGCTCTGTGCTTGAGTTCAGCACCATGAGCGAAATGACTGACCATTTAAAGACCCGTGTCAGGGGTGTCAAACAGGGTCACGGTGGGTGCAGGCTTGTGTTCCAACCTTCTCACCAATCAGGTGACTGACAGTCTCATTTTAGCTGACACCTTATTGGTCAACTTATATATATATATGCTTGTAGGGTTGGAATGAAAACCCGCATGCACTTTAGTGGATATTTTTGACACTGCTACTGCTACATATTCCAATAACAGTGCGTCGAACAAAAGGTCTTGTAGTTTGATCTTATCTAAGGCAAATGTATGGATGTGTTGAAGAGCCTCATAATGTTGGTCAACTGTGTTTGTGCATCACATTTGATCTAGATATTGATTTGAATGAAAATATTTCCTGTCGTGACCTGCATGTTGTGATGTTAGACTGCTGCTGTTTGGAACATGCCGCTGATTTTGCTGTGTGAATGTGCGTGCGCTGTCCTTTTAATCTTCTTGTGCTGCTGTACATGAGGCCCCAGGACTGGTAGAAAGCAGATACCTAAGAAGCGACAGGAATTTGGTGATATTTGGAGATTCATTTGGATTCATAAACATTCTAAAATGTACTCCATTCATCATTCCAGCTGAAGCTGAATCATGTGACCTTATAAGGAACAACATGCAAGATTGTTCAGTGGACGTCACTTCAACACACTGACCAGCGATACAGACCAGGACTACGAGGTTATCCATTAATTTAATTGTACACTATTTTAACAAAGACCGGGCGTCAGTTTGCGCTGTCTCAGTGCCTTTCTACAGTAGGTACTGTATGACAAACACTTGCCTGTATGGCAAGCGTAACTGTACTGTGTAACAGAATGTAAAAACAGGATTCATTTATTCCTATTATTTTCCAAAATATACAGAGACAACTGACCAGCTGATTAATGATGACAGTCACGTCTTTTATCTGCATAAAACACAAGGGAAAAGTGGATGGAAAATAACATTTTTAACGCTTTAAGTATGAAAACATCTTTAGAGAAGCATACGCACTTCTCTAAATTGATCCTCTGATCTGGAATTAAAACAGTCCAATGTTCAGGCAAGTGTGAAATCAGACTTGGCCCATTTTAAAGTGAAAACCAATAAGAAACAAGAACACGCAGTGATGCAATTTAGAAATTTGCATAGAGCAAATCTGATTAAAGCTTAGAGCTAATTCACGCTGTAGGAGAAAACAAGCAGTCAGTTCGGAAAAAGAGAGATCCAAGGCAAGATAGCAACTTTTTATTATCTTCTTTTTTTTTTTTTTACTTTCCACACTTTTGGTTTTATATTGTGCTGTTTTAGATTTTGCATGACGTTCTTGGACGCTTTGATGTAAAACAGATGTCGGTCGATAGACAAATGTCACCAACAGACCAGCCACTTCTTCTCTTCAAGATAAAAGCTCTGTAATTACAACTGAGACATGGACTTTAAAGGCTATTAAAAGGTCAAGATCTTTGTCCTTCGAAAGGAGCACGACACTGGTTGTATAAGTTATTCAAGAATGAAACAAAATAAAGCTTTAGGCCCCATAGAGAAAAGACGGAATGCTAATATGTCGATTTTTAATGATTTTCAAAAACCCCATAAATAACCTTTAAAAAATTCTTTATATTCACAAAACTTAACAATTGTTCGATGTTGAAGATCAAAATAGGACTCATAATTCACTAATAAGATTTTAACAGAGAAAATTAGAGCTGAACAGACTCCATTTTAGGTCACTGACACTTTTTCTTTTGCCTTTGAAGCCTTACTTTTCCAGAGGCATATCCGTCGACTCTGCCTCCTCTCCGTTATCACTGACTTTTCTATAGTTGCCAACCTGAGACTTCTTAATCATCCTTTGTCATCTCTGTATTTGCACCCATGTAATTAATGTCAGGCTACATCTCACGGTGAATGGAGAGAAACACAGAACTACAAAAGAGCCACATTTCCATTCATCTTATCTCGCTGATCCGTTAAACAGGCGCTGACTTATTCTGCCCGATAAGATCCACCTATTAGCATTCAGAGATAAAAATGTGGTGCAACTTCAAACTAAACGTTCTCATTTCTGTGAGGCCAGACAGTGTTTACATTTCCGACGCTCTGTTGTGGGCATGTGTTATCCTCTTGTAATGACAAACTCACATACTCTTCAGTAGAATTGAGATGCAGATGATGAGACACGTCTGCCTTCCAAAGCTGTGATTTATGCAATTTGAATGTCACATTTTAGGAAATAGACACACAGAATGTCAATGAGATGACTCCATATATTTACTTGTTAAAGACCCATTTATGCTCCCTTACGAGTGTTTCAAACAATGTTAAAGTCACTGATCACATACTTCCATGAGAACTTAACGTTGGCACTGCTGTTCAACAATATGTCCACTGGGGGGAGCAGCCCTCAGTCAAAAGCATATCACAAAAGTATATGACAAACTCTAAAGCAAACAGCATTTTAGGAGGTGATGGTCACTGAGGCCATTAAATACATTGCGACTGGAGGGCAAAGAAGTTCCGCCAGTGATACTTCTTCTTCGCGTCTCATAAGAGCAACACCGCCCCAATGATTTCCATTGGCACTGATCCATAAGTTTTGTTGAAACGTGCTGAAATATGGACGAAATTTACACAGTGCATGGACAGAAGGTTCCGTCCAGGTCCGGATCCGGATCTGTACGTAACATTGAGCATAAAGGCTTCTAATGCTACCAGGATGACCAGGATAAAAACGGTATGGGAATGGTGTTAACCAATTTCCCTCACAAATGATGTCAGCAGTGGGATGGTACGGAGCTGCTCAAATCACTTTAGGGCTTATTTACGACCCACGTGAATAATTGAACACCTGAGTGAAGGGCCAAAGACACGGTGAAACATCAGTACACAAGCTGAGAACAGAGAGGTGAAGAGAACTGACTCAATGTCAAGAGTATGGCAGCAGCAATTGACTACAGCCACGAGGTTTGGTCAAAGCCAAGTGCTCAGCACCAGGTAAGGGCTGAACGCATTCACTCTGGTGCAAGTAGTGGGATCAGGAAGCCCACAGGGATTAGAAGAAGAAGACGACCAAAGAGGTTAGAGGAGAGTAAATGAGAAGTACAGCAGGATAGGAGAGACGAGGGACCATGATCAAGATAGGTGAAGGTGGCTGACTTTGTACGGTTGTTGTGAAAGACAGAGGAAAAAGTAAGGGATGTCTTGTTATAGAGAGGGGTGGGTGGTGTTTTATTAAGGTCAAAGGGTTTGCTTCCCACGGTGGTGATGACACAGCTTTGCACCCGAGGTATACCATTTTCCCTTTTAAGAAAACAGTCGGAGGCTGGGCAGGGAAGATTTTTACCAACTCTCTGCGACACTCTATTGTTCCACTGAGCAAGTGTCTGCTATTCAAATGTTTCACACAGGTATAATCACTGCATCCTAACGCAGGGTGCTAAACAATAATAACCAAGCCTGCGCTGCTCTTGAATCACACAAACGGCTGCTTGATTTAAAAAAAGAATCCCACAACGGCACTTGTTTTTGTCTTATTTGTGGACGTTCAGCTTAATTTCTGCTGAGACAATTTACCTCAGAGACAGAAAAGCTTTCACCTCCGTAAAAACAATGCGTAATGAGATCATTAAAATGAATCCACCAAAGTATAAATGAATCTAGCTTTAAAGCCACTTCACAACTTCTCACTCGGAAGACTTTAGCAGTCTCTGCCGACTGCTTCATGAAAACGTTCCCACTGCAGGTAACTTCTCTTCCCTCATTTTCCCTCTCAGCTCACGTTTATGTCTCGCAGTTCTATATTCCGAGCTCGCCTCTGTTGTTGAGGAAAACAATTTTGTTTTTCAATCTTTTCTTTTCCTCTTTCTAATTGGGCTGCCAAAATTAAGAGCAAACTTGCCTTGGCTCTCATTATCTCGCGGATAGCAGCGTCAAACTCCATCGAGTTGTTGTAGTCCACCGTCATGACATGAGGTCTACCGATGTACTGCTCTGCATACGGATGCTGGGAGGACACCTGGGAAAAAAGAGAGCAGGAATTTCACCACTGGCGAACAGTCATTTGTGTTTGTTTTGTGTTTATTCTTTTTTAGAAATCGAATGAGTGCACCAAACTGTATCGCATCATTGTCAGTAGATGTACAGTAGGAGCAGTTCAATTGTTCCCCTCCCAGCAGAGTTCCAGCCGCTGGAGTGACCCCCCCTCTTCTTGAGGATGTGTCTCTCTGAATAATGTAAACTCCAGCCACTCATTGCACTACGAGGAGTGAAGTGAAGATGGTGCTTTCTCTTCATACACAAAGCCCAGAGTGACTCGTGAAAGCTGGTCTCACAACAACGTCGGTTGTGTTTTGAGACTCCATGTGATAAGGGCTCCACACATCATCCCATGTCTCAGGAATAGGTTACTGGAGGAGCCAGTGTGTGGGTTCATGAGACCACTTCTTCATGCTATTTCCATTCTTAAGTTTTGTCATTGGTGCTGCGCCATTATATCAGTATCTTTTAATTTCAATACAAAAGCTCAATGTGCTGTTATATAATTTTTTTTTCATTTTAC
The DNA here is from genome assembly GCF_027744825.2 of Synchiropus splendidus. Classification (NCBI taxonomy): domain Eukaryota; kingdom Metazoa; phylum Chordata; class Actinopteri; order Syngnathiformes; family Callionymidae; genus Synchiropus; species Synchiropus splendidus. Next base: position 33,980,800 of record NC_071335.1, read on the forward strand.
TTGAATAGATCCACTCATTCAAGACCGGTGACCCATGTGGAGTTTTGACACACTTGATCCCTTCGGATGTCATGCATGCTCAAGCAGCAGTGTGTTTTGGATCACATCGCCATGGTCTGATCCAAAATGTCTTCTTATGTGTGGCGCATCATGCTGTTTAAGGACATATAAGAGGGGTGGCCAACCAGTCAGAGGCTAAGAGCCACATTGCTTTACTGTGTAAGGCTCACCTGAACAGCTGGTCATGTGACTTATGGGCAGTATACATATACATTTTACCATGATCCCCCCCGAAATATCAAGCCGCGTAGATAGAAATGTGTGCGCCATTTATTTTATGTATCTATTTTTTTACGTGGCTCATGCCACCAGTAATGTCGCTATATGCTACTTCCACCCAGAATGTCAGCCAGTGGAAAGGAGACAAGCCAACGTCAATGCCCTTCATCTGCCTTTCTGCTGCCTCATTTCCTCCAGTCAGTTCGACCCTGGAGCTGAGGAGCTATCCTAGAAAGGCACACCAACATCAGAGCCCACACTGCCAGGTGCAGCAAGGGACTTGGCTTCCCAACGGAAATTGACACCACCAATCTTGAACCTGACCTGATAGTTTGGTCTCCTTCAATAAAAATGCTCACAGTGCCCCAGGAGGCCGACAAAGTTTCAGCTTCAGCACGTTTCGTGCGACACATTTCAGCCAATATATTCACATCAAATGAGGTTAAAAGAGCTAAACTTGGCCAACTGGTGGTGCAGTGTAAACCAATGACAGCTGAGGACATATATGGATATGTATGCAAGTGAGCAAAAAGTCAAGGCGAAGAAGCGAAATGGAAGAAGCTGATCATTGCAGCAGCTGGCATTCATGACTTACTGAGCTTTTTTTTTGCTTTAAACATACATCTACAGTAAATACAGGGCAACAATTCTGCGTCTGCTATCTGCCATGTTGACATTCCTCCAACCTTACACCCACCCCCTCAGCAGATTAACCTACTTTTCAAACATACATTAAGAAGGAGGGGGAAGCTCTTTTGGTCGCTGGAAAACTTGGGTGTCAGCAGCAAAGGTTGTGTTTGGCGTTCATGTACCTTGAGGAGTAATAAGTTGGTAATAAATACAGAATAGCACAGGTTGATTCCCACAGTTTGAGGCTCCTTTGAGGGACGGGACTCTGATGCCAAGATCAAGGTTAATCCATGAAAGTCTTGTAGGGAGCAGCTGAAAGGGCCAATCAGAGGCTGTGTAGGAGGAATAACTGAGTGCTGTCATGGGACACACCGCGGAAGCGTGTTGAGCTCTCAGGTTGTGGACCTCCTCAAGGAAACACCAAGGAAGGAGAGTGCCACCTGATGACCTCTCATTAGGTCTTATCAACCACCTGGCCTCAAACTGTCATGCTCTGCTGCAACCGACCCCCGGGAGGAAGCTCCTGCCATGCTGAGTTCCCATGTAATTTTCCACTGTTATTCCTCGCCAATACACCGATTACAAATGCAAAAAAAAAAGGAAAAACACATCATGTTTGTGATGTGAAGATGTCTGTCCTCGAACAAATGTTACAAAACATTTCTTTTCAACCATTATTTCTCGGATACGTTGGGGTTCAGCTTGCTGTGGAGAGAAAGCGCACCTCTCGAGAAGTAGGTTTGCCTCTGAAGAATTCATGATTCAGAGAACTGTGAGGCGGTTGAAACTTGGGCTGCAGGAAGATGCATCCATTGGCAATGGCCTCCAGAGGGGCGGGGCCTTCGTACGGGAAACCAAAGCCGATGAAGAGCTGTCAGAAATAAAACATGCTTCAGAGTTTAGTTTCAATTACAGTGAAAAAATGAAGACAAATCTGGTTTGTTTTGGATTGGTTTATGGTGTCACTGAAGCATTCTTGGGGGGAATAAACAGAAACTGATACATCAAGGAGAAATGCAGAATGAGTGTGAATATTTTATGCAGTGGTTCATATGGACTGGCTTTGTATGACATCGTGACCCAAATGAATGATTTAAATATATATTAAAGCACAGTTTGAACCTCAACTGTAACACATTATCAACATTACTTCAATAAAATACAATGTGATGCGGAAAAGGCCACACTGAATATGGTTCCATGACTCACTCCCCAACCTTTTCTGGATTCTTCTTAAAAAGCAGCGATAATGTGGATACAAACACTGCAAAAAGGCTATTTGTGATCATCAATAAGGAGAATAATGATAGTAAATAAAAGGACAATGATATACAAAAGAAGAAACAGCAACACCCCCAACTACTGCATGAGCACCGAATAAGACAGGAGTCACTTGCCTTTGCTTTGCGTAGCAGTTGCTGCAGTTCATGCTGCGGCAGCAGACCATGGTTCTTCACGAAAGCCGGGACTTCTGGAGGTCTTTGTGTCTCATAGTAGACCGTGCCGTGGACCTCCATATACTTGTGCAATATCTGGAGAAAACCCTCCTTTCCCTGTTGGAAGAGATGAAATATGATCCACCTTCATCCTGTTTATATACTTTGAGTAGTTCAACAGCTGCTAAAGAAGAGTTGTTAAGTGGAGACACTTGAGAAACCACTCGACTGAGCCACCAACAATGACTTTCCTCCCTCATTTTGGCAGCTCAATAAAAAGAAGAGCAAAATAAAAGGAAAATGGGCAGCGTCTGAACCAAAAATATCAACACTTATTCTCACAATATTATGACAAACACAGTTTTTAACCACTAATATGAGCTTTTTTTGTGCATAAAAATTATTAACATCAGCTAAATGCTCTTTTGGAGAAAATGAAGGGGAGGATTGCATTTAAACTAAGTGTATTTCAGTCCAAATATTAAGGCACTGCAGCGGGGCTACAATGAGCTCATTTATATGCATCTCTGTAAGCTGTAGACTTCATATTAAATTTCCACATATTTTTATTCACAAGGCTACATCACATTCAGGAGCTCGTCATGGGAACCAAATAAGCTTTCACTTCTCAGCAGCTCAAAGTGAGTGAGACTCCTAATATTTGATACGCCTGAGCCACACTCTTTAAATATTGTGCTTAAAATTCAATTAAAATGAAATCCAATTCATAACCATCCTGCAACTTTGGGAAACATTACGACTAAAAACTAGAGACATTCAGCTGTTTCTTTTGACTAAATGTGATTTAAAAGCTCAGAACAGCAGAGAAGTCCAAATAATCATCTTCAACTTCAAATGAAGGCAGCGATGGGCAAATACCTGCGCAGCCCATTCACTTCCTGAATATGAAAGTCTCATGTTGGAGCCCTGCTTTTTAATGAAAAGAATATTCAGTGGGTCCTGGCACTGGGAGTTCCTCCACGGTCAAGGTTGATGGGCAACAGAAAACAAACCAGCTGGTGTAAACAAGACACAGAAAAAAGCCCTGTTGAATGGAAAGTCACCCTGGGCCAGAGTATCGACTGCTTGTCCGGTGTTAAGCAGCTTACTGTAGCACTGCGCTGAAGCGTGCATTCCCTCCGGCGGCCATAATAGGAGGTTGTAGCGATCAATAGCTTCCTCTGTGAACCAATTAGGAGATTATCTCAAGCGCTAAGTGCAGCAGACAACACAAATTAGCCGGAGAAACACGCCAGCGCGCGAGGGAAGCTCCTCTTTTTCCTTTTAACCCTCCTTCAATTAACACCTAACATGAAAAGACCGACACCGGCTCTGGTCGGAATTGTGTTTTTCTTTTTGTCTTGTGGAAGTTGGGAACGTGACAAGGAAAGATGAGAAGAGCCTCCTGCGAGAGACGGAGGACAATGACACGCGGCGGCTAACAAGCGCTGCTGTGACATGCTGCAAGAGTGTAGTCAGGCTTTCCACCATCATTAACTGCATTCCAGCTGCTGGAACCTTGTTTTCCAGCTCCAGGGAATGATGAAGGTACTTTTTTTGTGAGTGACGAAAACCAAATGAAAAAAGATGATTTTACGAAAAAAACTACTGAAGTTTGGAGGCAGAGAGGGATGAAAACTACTGTAGTATCAGACTATTTTCCTGAAATAATAGAATTATTTCTTATATATAATACGCAAGAAAATGGGCAAAAATGTGTTTTGTGTCCAAGTAATGAAAAAAGTCCACCATTAGTTTTAGTCCGATTAATAAAAAAAATGTGATGTAACTTAATGTTTTCTTCAAATACAGAAATGCGCTGTGGAGGTGAAATGAACTCTGCTAGACTAAATTCTGGCAACACAATCCACCATTTTCAGCAGAGATAGCACCGACTGTGTCTCACAGAACCAAACAGATGCAATGATTTTGACTTTCTGACCCACATATCACACCTTTCCTCTTTATTTCATCATTTATTTGTTGGCCAAGCATTAAGCGCAGCAGGTTCCGACCATCGTCATAGCGACGCTTCAGTGCAAAGTGCGATCCAACGTCTGCATACAGAGTTGAAGTTTTCAGTTCTTTTAAAGTGGAGAGTGAAACGTGTGAGAGTGTTCACCAAACTATCTTGAGCCTTCTGTTTACATGACTCGCCTGTTCTTTATGGCTAAGCTAACTAGTTCCAAATGTTTGTTTGGCTTTATCTATCTACTAGTACACCATTTTTCAATTAGATGTTTTGTTTGAAGCGCTAATATAAATGATCATCATCATGAACATCAATTTATTTATTTTAAATAAATACTGAAATATTTTGTCATGTATTTTGTTAAAATGAATTATTCATGAAATATTTTAATATTAGTAAAAAAATTACCACCCACATTTTACATTCGGTATTCAGCCATTTGTTGTTCAGCAAAATAAATAAAATTTTCTTCCAAATAAAAATGTGTCACATGGTTCATGTGACATATTAGTGACATGTGACATTCACAAGAGCAATGCTTTAAACCAAAAGAAACCAATCTACAGAAGTATTTTCTTGAAATAATATAATTATTTCTTTTATATAACATGCAGGAAAACGGGCAAAAATGTGTTTTGTGTTCAAGTAATGAATATGATTACCATTAGCATTATGTTAATATAACAGACGCCAAACACAAGAGGCCCCCGCACACTAATTATGAATTATGTGAGGGGGAGTAGAAGGTAAATCCATCCATATCTCTATTTAAAAATGAAAAAAAATGGTTATAAAACAGTGCATGTGATTAGGACGCAACGATTGTGTGAATATCAAAACAATTTCACAGCTCATGTTGATACAGGGATTTGGTTGGAGAAACATAATGGCACATATTTGCTTTTGACAATTCAACAGGGCATAATAGAAGCATAGTATTTTCTCTGTTTAATTGGAATTTCTTGTGAATTCCTTTCATTCGCTGTCCGGCATTATGTGTTGAACATGAGTTGTGTGAGCGAATGACAGACCTCTAAATCCTTCTCCAGGCTGTGCGTCACCCCTGCTGGTTTTTGGAGCAGCAAATGGAAGTGATTGAATTTGAACAGTCAACGGTGAGCAGTAATGAAGAACACATTCAGTTGTTCATCGTATTCTGGTCTGAAAGCTCCGATTAGATTTGAGTTTATTTTTGCTCTGGTTTCTTCAAACAAATGTTAAATGCATTTTTGGGTTCAGCAAACCCATCCATCCATTCATCCATTCAGAGCTCCAGTAATGGTACATTTCTCCTTTTGAGAGCAATAAAGTCTCTCTTATCTTATCTTATCCATCCATCCATCCATCCACAATAGAAGGATCTTACCTGAAGCTATAGCACGGAGCAGCACGTTGCCAGTTTTGAAAGGGAAAGCAGTCAAACAGGTTAATACCAAACATGGAACATGAAGTTCAAGTGGATGCTCATGCTTGCACCTTCCACATGCTGGCCTCCTTCCCGTACACCACAGCCATGTTGTTGACTTTATTCTGCTGGATGTTCCTCTTCTCGGTCTCATTGAGTTCCTCGGAAACGAAACCCATGAAGGAGTTGTCTGGTGTGTGCGCTACGTGTGTGTTAGTCATTAGTTGTGAGGAGGCAGAGGGGAGAGAAACGAAGAGAGAAGAAAGAAGGTTACGTTGTTATTAGAGAGCCAGAAGAAGAAAAAGAAAACAGCAGTTTGTCTTTGTTTGCTTCACTTGAGCGGCCCGACAGTGTGATTATCACATCCATAAGTGTTATAAATAGTGATTGTCACCGAGCCAGCTGCTGGAGTTAAAAATAGGCCTGGAAGGTTTTGGTAGCGATGAGGTGCGGTGAAGCTGCTCTTCAAGTCATGAATATTAGTTTAAAGCTGAACGGCGATGACAAATGTAACCCAGATATCTGCCAGGTACATTTACGTGGGATGTTTTGAAGCCACACCTGATGTGCAAATGAATATTCTTGCTAAAACTTCAACAACACTTGGATTGGAGAATTCAATTCTCTATCTTTTCTATCTTATCTTTCGCAACAAGAGCTCTTCACCTGGGCTCAGACTTGAATTGCAGCTTAACTGTGGTGCTCAGTGGCTGAGCGCTCAATGTGAGAACAGGACAGCGTGTCAGATGTTTCGGGGGGGAAAGAAAGCGGCTGACAGTAGCGAAGGCTTTGAAAACATTTGCGCGAGACAGAGCAGAAATAGAAGCAGGAGACAGTCAATAACTGATAATGTGGGGATGCTGAAAATAGTTGCATTTAAGGATTCAAAGTCAACCGACAGCCAGACCTGCCAAAGAAAGAGCGGAGTCTTTTAATATTGTGATTTGAAGCCGGTGACACATCACAGATGTTTCAAGTCTTTCAAGCACAATCAACAAGAGATGCTTCTAAAGCTAAAGCACGCGAGGTAGAAATGACTTCCACTCACGGAACATGGTCATGTACTGCCGTGCGTTCAGGTTCCAGTAGCCCCAGTTGGTCCGGTATCCATGCAGAGTCGCATACTCCTCGTGATTGTAGGCCGGCTCCGTGCCGAAAGTGTCAATCACGCGAATATGGCACCTGGGAAAACGGAAACAGCACAGTTGTTTTCACAATCTGACAAAGTCTCTCAGCTACCTTTCACTTCTAAACTCATCTGGGCTCATTGGTGGGATCGACATGTTCTTTTTCAGTTGAGTTAGTTTTGTGTTTTTGGAGTGTAGGAGGCAGGACACCCACACAAGCACAGGAACATACTAAACTAAGGCCAGTCCCTATAGAACCACATCTAGAGCCTTCTGTTTACATTATTAGCCTGTTCACTGTGGCTGGAATGGATGTTTTGTTTAAAGCACTAATATAAATGATTAACATCAATTTATTTATTCTATTGACATAATTGTAGTGTATTTTTTAAAATTAATTATACATTAAATATCTTAATATTAGTAAAAACACCCAACTTAACACCCACATTTTACATTCGGTATTCAGCACATTAGTTATTTTTTAGCATAATAAATACAGTTTTATTCAAAATAAAAATGTAAATATATCATATGAACCTTCACAAGTGAAATGATTTACACCAATATACACCAATCTATAGAAAACAGTTGAACTCTCTGTTTTGGGTGTGCGAATCACATTAAATTAATATTTACAATTACACACAGAAATGCAGCTCAAAGTGCAGAATAAAAGTCACAGTTAAAACAAAGCAAAACAATTGGAGATGCACATTCGCAGGTATATCACAGGACATGGAGAAGCACTGTGGAGAGACAGTCCTGGTAAGACCAACCGCAAGAAAAATGTAAATCAAGCCACAATCTGAAAACAAGTCAATGTACAAAACTGTCTCGCACATGGCAGTGACTTTTTTCTGTGTTCAACTCCCAACACAGGCTCCCGTCCGCCGTTTCTGGTTCCACCTGACAATAGAATCAGCCAGGTAGAGACAGACATGGCGGCTGTTCACACACTAGGAGAGACACAAATCTGGCAGCTCCATCTTCAGGACACCTCTAGATACGCAACAAATCGCATCCTGTTCTAGTTCAATAAGGGATGCTTCACTTTTCCATGTCCATATTTTACGGTACGGGCGGCGACAAAAATCTGTTTGCTTATTTGCTGACATAGTCGTCCAGATTATAAGTAAAACTATGTGTCAGGAACTAGACATGTGAGGCAATATGTCGGTAGTTAGGAGTCCAGACTTTATTTTTTTTCTATTCATTCACCATTTCCCATGAAGAGGTGCCACTGCAAGTCAGCCTGCTTCACCTGCAGCAGCTCGTGCACCCGCCCTGCTCACACCTATTCAGCTCGTGTCCTGTTTGTATCAGTCAGATTCAGAACACAGCGACCTCTGGTGACCATAGGGGACGTGGCCAATCGATAAACAGGGTGACGCTCAATAACCGACATTGAGCAGAAAATATCCATGATAATTAATTGTGAACGATTAATCGCTCAGCCCAAACCTCAAGGCTTGTCTTCCCTGTCTCTTCTCTCTATGTGTCCAGACCATTTAGTTTTATCTCAAAACACAGAGGCTGTTTGTTAGGAGGACCTCCAACTGAAGCACGTTACCAAGATCATCACTTCGATCTGACTGAGGGATGACTGCCAAAATATTTTTGATCGAGAGATAAGAATATACTTTATTACATGGTTATTACAAAAACGGAGCTGTAGCTTCCATATGTGACATAAACAATTGAATAAAACCAGGTGCTATAAACAATAGGACATGATTGAAGGGAGCTTTTTCCACTTAGGATTTCGACTTTGCTTTCCAACTGTACACCCCAGCAGTGTGTCACCACACAAAGGGCTGAATAGCTTAAGAGAATGGATTCGTGTCACTGTGCCATTGACATTAACTTTCTAAGCATTTCTTATCGAGAAGTGCAACATCAAGAGAAATGCAGCCTGTTTGTGTTTTCAGCTGTGTCTGTCACAGAAGCCTCTCCGCTCACATCACAGCAGTCTCGAGAGAGCAGGCTGATCAAACGAGTTCTCAGCCACACAAATACAACAGGACTTGTTGTTATTCTCTTTTATGGTCTACTGAAGCAGCTCGCGAAAGAGAAATTGCTTCTCTTTCGCGATGCATTTGTATCCCTGTGTAATGTCGTTTGTCTTTCAGTTGCAGATTTGATCCATTTGGTGTGACATCACCGGCCACATCTTTTGTGTCTGGTATCGCTTTTGTGTACCGCGTGTTTCACAGTACAAAACTCCAGCAAGGAACATTGTTAAAGAAAACAAATTTGCTTTGTTACTGCGAGCTCTTACAGATAAAATATGAAATAGATGGAAGACAGCGGTTGAGCTTTCACCAGGCAGAGAAGCACAACAGAAGTGGAATAATGGAGGGATGAAGTGGCGCCACATCACATCAGAAGTGGACAATACATCAGGTGAATGGTCACCTTAACTTCTTTTCACAGTCACTCCCACCGAGGGGGAGACCACAGGGCTGACAATGGAGCTGAGAGGTTGGATCAAATGTCCACCGGCAGCTCCAACCCTCTTCATCTGAACTATCTGACTGAAATGCTCACAACAGCTCAAGCTCTTCCAATTATTTCAGAACTCAAAATCAGGCTGACTTGAAAGCACAGGGATGACTAGAGTGCCCCGAGTAAACCAAGGCAGGTCTCCAGAGAAAAGACCCACGTTCGGACAGAAGCCTGACCCTGAGCTGCTCTGGTTTTAGAGCTGCTGAAAACACCTGGCCTGAGTTGCTATTCTGCCCAGAAGGTGTTTACAGCATTAAAGATGAAATGGCTAAAGATTAACACTAAGCATCAGTTAAAAATCGAAACTGGCTTAAAATTGTATGCCGTAAATAAATCAATTCAAATAAAAGTTACAACAAGCAACATGAACGCCAGATCAAATTTATATCTTGTATTCCTGGTGGGCCACACTCGCTACATATTTATAACAACCCTGGGCAAGAAAATAGACCAAAAAATAAAATAAAGAAATACATATATATATACACTGTATATGGAAAAGGTTTCTTTCAATAACAAAAAAAAACAAAAAAAGAAGTTGAAAAAATAAGTTAAATAAGAGAAGCCAGAAACAATTAATACTGATACTAATACTGACAACAATAACAATACTACTACTGCTAATAATAATAAAGACAATTATACTAATAGTAATACTTCTAATAATAAGAGAGTATACAGAATCCTCTAGATCCAGCTGGTGATCCGAATCGCTCTGAGAATTAAATCATTTAATCAAAAAATTCAGGAAATGTCACACATGAAACACAGTAAAAGAAATGTATTCCAATTCCAGAAGAATATTTCAGTCATTTTGAAGAAGAGGAATGAATATGTTCAGTCATGTATCAGCAGCACAGCTGAATTAATGCCTAGCACTACATCAAAGCAAGCGAAAACAAAACACTAGCTGTCTGCACAACCCCTCATCATTCACTGGAGTTAGACGCCCAACATCTAATACCTGACAGGGCGCTGAACTGCAAACACAGCCAACAGTAAGAACAGAAAGTGAAAAACTTTCTCCAGCGATATCAAAGGATATTAAAAACAAGAACTTTTTTTCCCTATTTGTTAGAGGTCACAGAAGAATGTGAGTTTGTCTTTGTCCTACCCACTTGCTTAGATTACATATCGTCGACTCTGAAACTAAAAATCTCCCTGTACATAGATAAGAGGTCCCCACGGGAGCGAACACGAACGGCGGGGGAAGATGGGATAAGCAAGCAGTTGCTGAGCTGAATATCTAACAGGAGATCAGAGTGGGGGTCTAATCTGGGTTAAACGGCTGCTCGGCGAGGCTCAACAGTCCTCTGGAGGACTCCAGCAGGGTGGAGATACATCGGCATTCTGGCCCAAACTTTGAGTTTGGGAAGACGGATTTTGTGAAATGTGTTAACACCAGGCTGCCATAGACTAAATGTCACCATCACTGCTCAGCACTTGTGTCTGCAACATCCTTTATACAGCTGTACCTCGCCCCCTTAAAGCGCCTCATCACGAAAGAATGGATTCATATCAAACCTTTTCACTGCTGTTGAGAAACCGCTTTACTGATATGTCATTCAGTGGATCAATTCTTGTTACATAATAAGACACGTTGTATTTCGACAGGGCAGATGTTTGAGCCATACCAGGGCGGGGTGGTGTCCAGGATGGACAGAAATAAGATGCTGTTCAATAAAGCTTCCGGCCTGGCAGAGATGCCCTCAGAACATCTGAAGGCATCAAGGTTGTGTGGTTACGTTCCCAGAGTGTATCGCCTGTCTCCATCTGAGCATTTCATCCTGCTTGCTAAGCTAATCAATATGCAAGATTTATGATCTGATGAGCCGGCTTGATTTAAGACCATCCTCTCTCTGCCGCGAGCATCTCAACACACACACACACACACACACGTAAAGCACAACAGCATGGGGCAGCTCTCAAGTCGTCCAGACGTAATAAATGAACGTGGAAGTCTTTGGGGGCATAAAACAAAAGTAATTAACGGGAGCTGAAGGGCCCCAATGCTCAGAGCACGTGATGGATGATGCCTCTCAGCCTTAACTAGACTGCGCTTGCACCAGGGAGAAATGAGAGTGGCGCGCAAGAGGGAGTGGAAGAGGTGAATAGGTTTGTCATTGACCCAAACCTGGTCAATGATTTGCTCTGGGAGACAAATGGATGAAGTCGTCAGAGACAAATATATGGAATCTCCTTACGATGAACAACGTTTTGCCTCCGTGTTTATGGATCGATAAAACAACGGCTCGTAAATAGACATGTTTAAAACCAATGCTAACTTTTTAATGAATAATCCACGGACTGTAACAATCCATATTTAACGTTCTCACACAAAAACCTGCACCACGTCGGCTTAAAATGACTTCTGTATTTCATTTCCGCAAGCCTGAATTCACTGCACTCTGCAATACAAATCAGTCCAGGTCTGCGGCCAGAACAAGGAAATAAAATCAGGGAGGGAATAAACAAAGTTGATAAAAACTTTAAGAAAACGCAACTTCGTTTTTATGAATAAGTATCAGACACTCACTTCCCTGTCCCTTTGGAGAAACACATAACAGCGGTTTTCCGGTTAATTTCCGAGTGTATATATACATATATATATTTTTCTTTGTCCCCCAACTCTCACCAGCTGCACCAGAGCAGATGCACAACCATTCCATTCAGTGTGGAAATTTACACAGGCTTAACCTCTCAAAGGAAGAGTAGATTTTTAGACTCTCTCTGCGGTTGAGACTTTGCAAGTTCAGCTTATTTTATATCACCACTAAAGTACAATGTCAATCTTTCACTGAGGAACTTCAGTAAATGTTTCAAGTGCCATACATTTTATCAATGAAATATTGCCTAACACCGGGCTTTTAACAAGCAGGGCATCTGGGAGTCCTTGGCTGCACAGCTGCTTCTCCTCGACTCTCACCCCTTCCTTAGTGCGATGAAATATGCAACGAGGATGTTGCTCTCTGGTCACGTTTTGAATAAGAGCAAAGTGAGCTACTAATGTCAGGAGATGATCACAAGTTGCTGCCAGAGTTTGTCTCCTGCAACAACAAAGAATGAATCTCACTTTACAGTGTTGAGCTGGCAATTCAATGCTTCAGGTGTCTTTGTGTTTGTACCCTCACAGACCATGTTCTACCAGTTTTGTTTTGGGGTTAAATTGTGGTAGTGTGAAATGGCGATTGCTGTGATGTGAGAATTCTTTGTGGGGAATATAGTCATGGCGGGGATCACTGCTAGAGACCATGCATGTGTTGACACGATCCAACTCCAAGAAACGGACCGGCGCGTACAACCATGCAGGGACATTAACTGGTGACAGAAGGAAGACATGACACTCCACGGAAAGACCAAGGTGCTGCCGATAAATTGGGTTGTTTGACTTGGATCCGACTACAAGGCAAAACAATGATACCAGAAACTGTGGACCAAAAATGGAGGTAAGGACTGAACCGTGTACTGTTTCACCTCCACCATGACATGATGCATCTGAAGTGTCACAAGGTCGCATGCGTGCCTGACATTTCCATAGATTTTGATCCAGACATATAGAAATGTCCATTGAATCATTATCTTCTGCTAATGTGTTAGTCGCTGAGATAGCCAATGACGAAACTAAAAGTGTAGCCAGAGTGCGATGACCTGGAGTGGGAAGCTGACATTATGATGGGGAGTGCATGACACTTACACGCTGGGCAGGCTCTGCACGAGTCTTGGCTGCAGCACAAAGCACCGACAGTCACGTCACAGCAGTGGTTCATGTTAGAGAACCTCACATTGGTTCTTGGCCCTGCCAACTGAAGTAACCATCTCCAGCATGTGTTATTCCTTTTCATAGAGGACTGACTCATCCTCTGAGCAAAGAGACGGACGACGGAGTGAAAAGTTTTGACAGACTCAGTCTGTCAGAACAGGTCTCACTGAGATCTATTCATATCATCCACACTTCACTGCATTATCACACAATAAAAAATAAATTGTTACCTGAATGTAACTTCAGTTCTATGAACATTTACCAAGCCCTCTAATGGGCTTTTCTACAGAGAAGGCATCAGAGAAGCACTCACGTTGTCCGATAAGCCTACAGTTGACATACGTGCAATGGCAAACATTTGGTTGCTGGGTGTTTGATGTTCTTTGGTTTTCGGTAAAAAAACAAACAAACAAAAGAAAGTAATATCTTTCAGCAGCTGCAATTGTTCTTAATGCACTTTAGTATCTATCTATCTATCTATCTATCTATCTATATATATATATATATATATAGGACTAAAAGCAGAAGAGACTACTAATAGGAATGGTGAGTTTTCGAGCAAAGCCTTCTCCTCTCATCTGTAGATGTCATTTCCTGTTAGAAACAATAGAAATCAAGATCCACACTATAATGACAGAGTGGAGAGCTGCTGACCTCAGCAAGCAATTAGATGCAGACTGCTGGCGCGCTGGTATCTTGTGGGTTTTCCTGTGTGTGCGTACAAGACAAATAGTGGAGGGGAGACACACAGCAAAGCAGCTTGTGTGGAGAGAAAAAAGAGCTCCCCCAGCACAGATGAAATGCACTTTTCTCACTTATAATTGGATTTTAAAAATACATGGAGAGTCCATTTATGTACAGCCACTCGTGGCGGCGGCTCTCCACCACAGTCCTCTGCTGTCTCCCCTGTCACACGTCTATCCCCACTCATCTCTTGGTCAGTTTCACTTTCATTTAACCTCTGATTTTCACATACTGTCGCTCACTTTTATCTGCGCTTTTTCTCTCTCCTTGCTGGAAGCAAGAACAAGGGAGGAAAAAAATGAAAACTGTACACAGAACTTTGAAACAAAAGTGCAGGGTGATGAGGCAGGATAAATCATTTAACTTGCTGAGCCTTAAAAATGAAGCCTTACACACACACATACACTGACGGCAGATAATTATAAACACACTTACTTGTGCTTCTTGAGCGAGAGGCCCATGTGCTGCTTCATCTGCTGCAAGCCGTGGTAGTCGGTGTAGATGAGGTCAAAGGGCAGCGGCCCAGTTAGTGGGCAACTACCTCTGCCCGGAGGTACGCCGAGGAATCTGAGGCACACAGACACACACACACACACACGCACACGAGTATTAAAGATTTTGTGGGCAAGAAATATGAAGGCCCGGGAAACAGCGAACATTATCTGCACTTCAGAGTATGATGCCAGGAGGGCATCAGGAGAATCCATTTCTGACTTGAACAGAGAACGTCTTTTTGTTTAGCAGCAGAATGGAAAGGTCAGGAGAAAGTCAGCGTCGATGCTAATGGATGGCGTTGGTATTTTTTCCTTGTAAACATTGTCTTGTTAAGAGAAAAACATTTGGGTTTGTTTTTAGACGAACCCTGTATTTCATAACAGACTAAAGTAGGTTATCTTCGCCCAAAATGTTGGTGGGGAAAGCACAATAAGTCGCTGCTAACTTGGCAGTTCTCTTTGTAGAAAAAGACAGAAATGACCAGAGAAGTTAGCATTTATTATAATGTATGAATCACAAAGCACAACAGAAAACATTTGAGGGGGTAGTGGAAGATAACAAGCTCTTTAATCGAATTGAACATTACCAATTTATTTTCAGAAAATAAATGATAAGAACGGCAAAGAAAAATGTATTACAAACTCAAAATATGTAAGCTGGTTGAAATTGAAAAAAAAAATCATTGACCCCATGAACAACTTGGTCGTGTTTTGGGTGAATAAAATATGTCTGTCAATGAGAAAAAGAGACTGCAAGTAGGTGCACGTGTCATCACTGTTTGTTAATCGGTTGTAACAGTCCATATGAGAGCATAGCGCGACTGGCCATGCTGAGAAGGTGCTTGTCAAGTCATTCAAAAGAGGATGGGGGGTAGGATGTGAGTGGAGTGGTGGCGATCGGCGTACATATAGTACCATATTCTAATTTCTGTACTAGAAGATTAGAAGATGATACTTTTTTCTTGTGGCCTGAACCCTGTGGCTTATATGACACAGCTAATATATGGTAACAGCTCATGCTGGCAAAATATTAACATCAAACCAATGAAATCACAGGTGCTTTATTGACATGAAAGCGCTGTTGCACTGTTTTCGCCCATGTGTACCCATCTCTGCCAACAGAGCGATCTCCTGGAGGACCAGAGATGAGAAGCAGCGGCTGAAACTGACAATGGTGTTCGGAAATGTGGACGAAAACAGTGCGTTTTGAGTGCTTTAACGTAAATAAACCATGTGAGGAGTTCATGATTCAAGTTCAGAACATTGCTTGTTGTTTGTTTCATGAGTCAGTCTCCATGCTGGATCAAAACTAGTTTAGAAGTAATCCTCATCATATATATATCATACATTAATATACAAGCATAATAATAAACCATTTTTAAGACCTATTTACCTTTTTAAATTTAGTGGGTGCAGCTAATATTCCAGTGAGCTCTATAGTCTGGAAATTATGGTATGATCATTTGAGGTGCTACACAGTATACAGAGGTGACACTTGTGCACCACTATGGAATGCAAATGTGAACCACACAATAGGGATAGTATAGTTGCTATATGTCGTCTTAGGAATGAGGATGAGTTGGCTTCTCTGTTTATCTCTACATGGCTGGCAGGAGCTTATCAAATGGTTCTTAAAAACACGTGCATTAGATGATGAGTACATGCGTGGGCCTGGCAGCCTGATAGCAACCATTACCAGACAGTGGTTGAGCGCCCAACAATATCAAAGAGGGGGCGACGCAATGACTGATTTATAAAATGGAAAAAATCATCTTAACTGCAAATAAATTGGCCAAACTTTCGACCTGACTGGGTCAAATGATGTGAAATGTCAACAACCAAAATTTGTTGAAGTAGCCAACTAAAGCTGCTGTTGAATGTCTTAATTCTCTGTTAATATGCCTCTTTCAATGAATGCCAACGTCAGCAAAGCAATACTACTGCAGAACAAGCCAGTCACTTATTTAAAACTGTTTCCTGAATATCTGACAGAACTCCCAACAGCTGTTTAAAAACATTTCTCTTAAATGTCATTTATTGATATCAAGGTAAAATACAAGGATGTGATCATGGGCTTTGGCTCCAAATAGCACAAAACCATGTCTTTTTTTTCCCAGCAGATTGGATCATGCGAGTGTCAGGCAGTTCAAAGTCGAGCTCAAGGGCAACTGTTGGGCCTTGGGCAAAGCAGAATTCACACAACAATGAAAAAGGGGAATTCAAGTATCCAGAGTCAGTCGCAGCTTGCAACAGCTGCGTCACTGACAACAGATGGTAAGACGACAAAAAGGTGACAGGAAGATGAATCGCAGCTGAGACGGTGCAGAGGTGGATGAACAACATTTTATAGGTACAAATTCCAAACTTGCACCTCAAAAAATATGCAAGAAGTGACTGAAAGTGCGACATCAATGTGCTCATTTGTCGTCAGTGCTTGACACAGTTTATCCAAATGTGTTTTTATGTAAATGTGCAGACAGTTTTGGAACATTGAAGGTCTACTTGCTTTCACTCAGCTGATGTGATGTGAGGCCAAAGACTAATGGGGAGTGAAAAACAAACTGAAGTCTCACAGCCACATAAAAAGAACTGCACTGACTGAACAAAGTTGCTGGGGGAATATGCAGCGAGAGTTAAGTGGGGAGAGCTCAAGATCTCAGGGTAATTGTCGGTTCAGGAGGATGGAGAGTGATACTTATCCAACAAAGGAAGAATGTTAACGGCAAGTCATTTGGGTATGTTGGGGGGGGGGGGAGTCATGCGGGCACAGCACCGAACACTGCGCAGTGCACTGTGGGAAGTCAGGGTGTCCAGAGTCATGCTGTTCCGACTCTGCCATCAGAATCTTGAGAGAGCCCCGAGAGCATGGGGCGGGAGCCAGGCTTTTCACCCACTGTGCCCGCCTGACTCCCGCCTGCATCAGAGAGCATGCTGGGATGGAGTGCACAGTGATGCCTGATTGGCTCTGAACTTCAGCAACAGCTTTGCTCGTCCAACCTCGCACACTTATTTCCTAGAGTGTCCGGGTATTTTGTCATCCCCCGGTCTCGTAAGTTCCCGCTGATGGGTGCTGAGTCTTCCTCAACGCAGCCATTATTTAACTGACAAACAAAGTCAAAACACTGTCAAACACTGACAGATGTGAACGTGACTCGCATACCACTGGTCATAAGACTGTGACCCAACTGTGACCGCAGCTGCTTTGAATACCATCCAACTGCAGCCAGAAAAGGACGATCGCGTCTTCACAGACCAGGACTACCCCACAATAAAGTTAAGCCCCAATCCTGCTTTCAACACAGAGGTTGCAGTCAGAATCCAGGGTGAGGTCAGAGTTAGGGAGAAAAACTTTAGATCGAGCCTATCAACCGGCATAATCTCTGCCCGGACGACCAAAATATAACAGTGGTTTATTACACAACAACACATGATTGGTCAATGAAGCCCGATGTTAGTCTTGGGTTTCATCGCGCACAGAGTTGGACTGAAACAGTGTCCTTATACAGACAGACACTACACACACCTAGAACAAAAATGGATGTCTGTAGCTCCCTGAACACGGCAAGTTCAAGTAATGCATTTTTTCATAAGGTATAATGAAGTACAATGATAAAGTTTAGGGGCAAAGTCTGACTTTGGTTGTGTTCCAGTTTTGAGGCGCCACTCTATTATTTATTGGGATTATATTTCAGTGTATAAAGACAATAACAAAACATCTCTTGCTGCTCTCCTCCAACGTTACACGGCCATTATGAGGAAAGTGAAGCCAACATGCAGCGCCAGCAAAAGGCTGACAGCTAGAGAAACTATTTGTTTAGACTTAAACACAAGTCTGATCACATATCAGACACGTCCACGCCACGCTACAACAAGTCTTTACTTATCTTTCACCAGGGGACTTTAGAAGAAGAGTTACAGCAGACGACGGAAACCACCAGCCACGGAAGACGGGGGTTGCAAATAGCGAGTTACAAATATTTATGGGTAAGTTAGAGCACAAACAACAAATCACTGACTGAGATGGGATCAGCAAAAATCCTATTAGATGAGATGGGAGCAGCAGAGAGGGGATGGGTGAGATGGGATCAGCAAAAAAAGAGAGGATGGGCGCTGCTGTGTCTCGGACTGCTTTGTGTGTCTATTCATTGTGAACCATTTTGTGGCCAAGAAGTCAGAACACAGTTCCCCCCAATGCCTTTTACCTAGAAATTCCATGATAACAGTATTCAATACAAGTCTCTTGTACTATGGAGTACCTACGCAGGTGTGCAAGAGCACACACTCCGGAACACACAAGCAATACGCAGCATTGCTTGAAGCGGCAAACAGAATCCAGTTATCAGCCAAAGCAGGGCGCAGTAGATCAGGGTGCTGCAAAACATCATAAACACCAATGCAGGGAGAGATATGTGGAGGGCACAAGGAAGGAGGGAGGACAGCTGGGAGGAGCGGATCAAAGATGAAAGAGAAAGAGGAAAACACTCATGTCTGATATTTTTGAAGCGCCAGAGAACGAGGAGGAACGAGGTCAGAGAGTAAGAAAGATGACAAGCCGGCTGAAGGAGGGAGTCGACCCGAGAGGGGAGGAAGACGTGAGCTAAACATAAAGAAGGACGGCATTAAAGGAGCCATGGGTGAATTAGCACCGACAAGGAAAAACATTTGTAAACACCTGGGTATAGCACTAAGAAACAGTCTTAGTGATGATGAGCGCGCACAGCGTTTCAGCTAGCAGCCAGACAGCCCCGCGGCCTGATGGCGAGATACGTGAATAGATCCTCAGCTGCACTTGTGTACCATTATGCTTGCACACATGGGCGACATCAGATTAATCCACTCTGCATCCTGTCGCTGACACTCAGGAAGTATTGGAACAGAAGCAATGTGCCAATCGAGCGACACGGCGGGCAGATGCTTTTGGCTGAGCCGCCACCCGCGCTGGACGTGTATGAATAAAGACTCCGGTCTCAAGTTGATGAAAGTGCAATTCCACGTGTATGAGTGCGCACACACACACAGACGCGCAGCACACACAAGCGCTTTCATTAGCATCGCCCCGCTGACGTAGCGTAGCGGCAGCCGAGAACTAATTATTATTGATGCGTGTTGCAGACTATCAACCCTCTAAAGCCGCATTCATCTGCATGATTGACGCTCTAGTTTTCACGTAAAAAGACTTTCGACAAGCAGCAGGGCTTGATTTCTAGTCTCCGACTCGGGCAGACATTAATCAGAAGCATTGTTGTTGAAAAGCGCTTTTGAAAGTTGTCCAACGCTGGCGAAATTCACAACAAGACCATTTGCTCTCCATGATAAAGACGGTAGAATTACTCAAGCACATCATCAAGGAGAATAAAAATGCTTTCCAACAGCACTTCTGCTGCACCCACAGTACACAAGTGAGACTTTGACCATTTTAAGTGGGAGTTTTTTAAAAGAAGCAGCACAAGCAAAGAAAGAAGTGCTAAAGAGAAAAACATGTAACTCAGGAAAAGAACAACATTACAAGGATAACATACTGAAATTCAAATAATAAGGTCAAGTTCTGCTTTTATTTTGCTGTGTTACATCGCTGTCGCCTCATGCTTCACCTTCTATTTATGTTGTAATGTGAAGGTCTTGGTTCCAGTTTCCAGCACTTTACAGAAAACCCTTTTTTCATCCATTTTTTGTTAGTGTTTAGATTTTTGTACTTTTCCCCAGCGCGTGTGTTGGGCTAATAAGGTGTCATGAAACAGCCCACTAGATGGCACTCTCAAGTTTGAAATTATTTAACTTCGAACATCTATTTCAATGAAAACTCACCTTGATGCAACATAGGTAGCGACGCCTTATGAGGTACGAAAACAAGGACACTGTTTCATGAAGCTTCACCAGCCCATCACTTTAGACTACTACTACTACCATGGTGCCTTTTCATCAATAAGCTGTCAACTACCAGCTCAGCCAAGCCTCAATTCTACTCATTGCTTTGGCAAAAAACTTTTTGTTTTCATGCCAACATTCCCCTTTTCTCTGTTTTACTCTTAGATAGCTAATGTTTTGTCAGCGCATACTTATTTGTTACTATTTTTGTTACTTCCAAGTTTTATATTGAGGCACCTTTTAATGAACACAAAAATCATGTTAAAATGCACATAAAGAAATGGAAATGATCAGCATGTCAGCATGTGAACAGACCCCTGGAATAAGCGGTTGCTGGACAGGGTTGCAGGATAGTGTCCTGTGGTGCAAGATCTTCTGAGCTACTTTGTGAAGCACAACCGGTTCCTCTTGGAAAACATGACTCCAAACACTGGAAACCGATGACGAAGTGCATGGCCTGCAGGTGCTGCATAATAAGATATCAGTGGCAAGTTATGGGCCATTGAACTGAGAACCAATTAAGAAGCATTATGCGGTTCATATACTTTCTATCCTCGCAGAGGGAGCCCTAATGGCATGGCATTGTGTCAGCAGTGGAGAAGCCCTGGCAGCAACAATTATCATTCTGCATTTCATTGACGGGATAATCAGCTTTTAGATTGCTGGTTTAGAGGCTGTTTCCAATCACATCCTAGAATGGTGACACCACAGTGGAGAATTTAACATGGATCTATTATTTTCTGCCATGCTGAGAGACTGAAAAAAGGAAGCCAGGGGTGAAATTCACTGTCGCATACGGGAAGGTACTCTAATTAAAGGTGCAATAAAGCTCGCAAACAGAAGTATAAAATTCATATCAGCCACACATTATAATCTTTCTTTTGCCGATAGTTGAGCCATTTGGTGTTAATGCTTTACAGACAAAACCATCTATTATGTTACCCATTACCTCTAAAGAGAAGGCGACTTGAACTGTTGGCAAAACAACTCTGAAACTGCTCTGGACTGAGGAGCCACTTATTTTCAGGTAACAAAAGTGAAATATCACTGTTCGACATTGTACACACACTGATACCATACATTCTGCTAGGTCCAATATCAGTATTAGTTGTGCTGTTCTGGTGCAGTGTTCCACGTCTGCAATGATGTTTAGGTTCAATGCTCATAAAAAAAACCCTGCTTTTGCAGAAGCCTCACGAGGTACGCCGCAGAAGCCTGGATCTATATCCTACCTTTAAAAGACAATGCACTTAGGGACAAAGCTGCATTTCAAATATTGATGTCTTAGTTGCTCTAAAGCATTGTGTGTCTGGGTGTTTACTGTGGCTGGAATTTGATGTAGCCATGTGTGGTTGAAGGCAGGATGCAGTGTCCAATTATCAATTACAGTTGAGTTTCTTTCAAGTGGAAAAATGTTCTCAAAGTTTCTAAAGGGCTGAGCACTTAGTCAACTTCGGGTGGTTGACAACAATAGAGGTACAGGTCACAGGACGGCACAGAAAAGCTAATAATCCCAGTAAGATCTGACTTTGTAAACATGTCTGATGATTGGAGCAAAATTCCAAATTGAAATAGGGCTGTCAATAGATTACAAAAATTCTATCTGAATAAATCACACTAAAGCAGAGTTAACTCATGTTAATGGTGAATTAAATACACATTTTGTAAATGTTCTGAGTGTAATTTAAAGGAAGATGCAATAACGCTTTCCTCATGCAGACGTTTGTCTCCTGCAAACAACCCAACATAACCAACATATTTAGAATAAGAGAGGCACTGAAAAAGTTCAACAGCATGCTAAAATGACATTCTTGGCCACTGTTGATAAAATATCCCTTTAAGTTGCATAGAGAACAGATCCAAAATGTGACAGAAAAAATAAACCTGAAAAAGTCTAGCCGAAAAAGATGCTTAAAAACACACAAAGGTGTTGAAATGTAGAAAAAAAAAAAGATTAAAATATAGGACGTGCAAAGATTAAGATAAAAGTAAAAATGTTTAAGATCATACAGGCATTTTTTTAAGATGATAGGGGAGAAAATGTCTGCATGGACCATAGACAGCAACACCAGTAATAAATAAATAAACAAATAAATAAATGAGGGAGGGTTAACTTAACTGAACTAAACTCAAACCTGTTGATTAAATTAAGGTGATAAAAGACTTAAATCCGGAGGATGGCCACAGCTCTCAGCTATTCTGACGGCTGCTTGACGCTGCCAGCAGTGAACCATCGTTCTGATGCACTGATTCTGGACCCAGTTAAACTAGTTGACTATTCAGCACGACCACTGTGTACAGCTGTCTCACAGCGACTCCTCACTAGCTGTGATCCTGTGGACAGTTAAACACCAGCAAGTTTTTGGGTACTCCTTAAAGAACTGAAGAGGGATCATTTGATCCCCTGCCCTGGAATGCGGTGGCTGTTATTCTAATGTGCCACTAATGCCAGGCAGCCACACGCTGGCAGTACAATGCAAGGTGTGAAATGTAAGTGAGAACTCTCCAAAGATGCAGAGAAGATTCACCACTGAGCAGGCTCTTCAAGTTCTTCTGGCAAAGTCAAACCCTTCTGACTCAGATGCAGAAGACATAGACCTTCAGGCAGGATCAGACTCAGAGCCGTCTTCAGGTAAGGTTTCTCAAACATCAAATTTCCGCTTTTAGAATTTTTTTTTTTTTTTATGAAATATAAAGTAATTGTGTGTGTTATCTGGGGGCTGCACAAAACTCAAGTGAGGTTAATATTTTTTTTTAGAAATAGGAGCAAAATATCAGAATTACCAAGTCTATTATCTGAGAACCCAGAAGACAAGGTGACTCAATCGTTCCAGCCACATAGAGATGCCAGAACATATCTGCTGGTGAGAACAAAATCACCAACAAAAAGCAGACAGGAACTCCCAATCCACATCACGTCAATAAATATAGCATCATATGCTCAAATGCTCCATCTAATCCTCAGGTCCATGTGTGTAATAAAGAGCAAGATATCAGAGCAATACTAGAGTCAGATCAAGGTCGCAGTCGCCCCCTTCCTTCTCAAAATGTAAGGACAGACAAGGGAGGCTCTTTCCAAACTTGGTGCTCAACCCTGTGCATGTCATCGCCGAGGTAGAGAGGCAGGACGAGGGGTGATGTAAAGCCGGCAAAATGCGGAAAGTTGTTAACAAGCGCATTGATTTGAGCTCGGAGGAAACAAGTGCAGCAACACAGAGAGAGATGGAGAGAAACGCTGGAGGGCTCCGAGCAAACAAGCGAGACAAGAAAGAAAGGTAAGCGGACACCAGATCAGATTCAAGACCAGGACAGGAGTTTGCCCATTTCTTGTTCCTCTTGAGATGAAATGCAGGATTTGCGTTTCTATTCTTAATACGAAACAAAGAAAGAAGCTGACACAAATGACAAAAAAGAAGGAACTCCAGACTCCCTAAAAGGCGAAGCCACGTGGAGATAGATCTCTTTGTGGATGTTTCACTCACCTCAGCACGTTCTTCCAAGTGAGGAGGACAAACGTACCCACTCATTTAAACTTTGCACATTTTAATAGGCTCTTTCACAATGAAGTTTTTTTTATAAGTGTCAGCTGCTTCACTGGCAGTTTAAAAATAATTACATATGCTGTGAAGTAAGGGGAGTCATGGAGGCGCAGGGTGACAAGTCGATGGAGAGAAAAACTGCTGCTGTGAATTTCAGTGATTATGGAACAGCTCACTTCTTGGGGGTGGGGCTGTAATAGGCCTTTGCCACTGCAGAGTTTTGCAAAACAAAAGAATATTTTGATAAAGCAGCCGAGCAGTTTTCAAAAAAATAATTACGATTAAAGATAAAAAATAATTGCTTTAAAAACACTGAAGAAAAGACACAAATAAATAAAAAACAAAATCTAAACAAGATACAGAAATAATAGAAAAAGATTTATCGACCGTTAATTGGATTTCTAGCTGTTTGAAGCGGCTTTGTGGTGGCTTCTGATGACAGATGTGCGTTGTAAAACTGTGAGCCAAGAACCTGGAGTCAACCTGGCGATAAGCAACATTTATCTGATGGAGTTAAAACAAGATGGAAGATGAAAGTTGCTCTTTCCTGGCTCTACATAATTCCTGAAAAGACTGAAGATTCATTTATGAAATTGATGTGACAGATTATCACTACTGCACAATTGTAGCCAGCGGATCACGTTTTGACATTAGAATTTTCCCTATAATAATATATCTCAAAGGTAACTCCTGGACTGCCTTTTGGATCTTCAAGTCTATTGCAGTCTACCTCTTAAAATGAACACCATCATGCGGCATTCACATTTCCATCATTGTAAAGCAAGAAACTACTGTAACACCCTGCAGATTGTTATGCAGAAGGGAACTTTGCACGTGGATACAGAAGAACATTGATTGCCAAGTCTCACTACCAAGGGAATAAAAGAGAAACACTTATTTTTGCGTGTGTAGAGACAAATCAATCGGCATAATTATTTCTTCAAACCTCAATTGAACAGTCCTTTTCTCAACGAGCGAGCATCAAGCTGCATATACAAAACCCAGCAGAGAAATTGATCCACGACTGAAGCACAGCGCCTCAGTTTTAGAATTGTAATATGAAAGTTTGAAAGTTTATCAGAGTCTGTTATGTTTAGCAAGTAAGACTTTACTTGCCTTTGCCTTGATCATCCCCGTGAGTCATACCAGTCTGCTTCATGTTTCTCATCCATGAACTGTTTGTTATCCTCTACCTGGTGCCGCCATCTCTAGTATTTCTCGCCCAACATGTTCCCTCCATGATTCTAAACCATCTGACCTCTTTAAGCCTTTGGGTGCCAGTGTTTCTTCAAGAAGATATCCCACTTTCATATCAGTATTTCAAAAGGCTGTAGCTTGAAAACCGTTGAAGATAAAGGCAGACTGTAAGACAGAAGAATATTCAGGGTGACCCTTAGTTTGGGATGGAAGTAAATTCACTCATCTTAATGTGTATATTACAATGTCACCAGGCAGCGGCCATACTGAACTACATAACTTTTACATAGCTTTATCTGATTCACCGGGGAAACCGCTGGAGCATTTTCTCCCACAGCTTGTACCGCATTTGCCACTATTTCCTCCTTTATTTCCACAGTCCTGCTGCTTCCGTCACAGTTTTGACTGAGCCACAACCAAGCACCTGGACATGGTGAAGCACTAGTACTGTATGTGCTGCTTGTGGAACTGTCACGGCAAACAGACTCAGTCTCACTTCCTATGTCTCTGTGTGATGATCATCATAAGAGTGTGACAATTCCCCTTTAGAAAGTGAGTCAGTCAAATTCGCTCTGCGGGTCTCCGTTACGCTCTGACTACAAAACTACGACCCCCCTCAAGTAGTAGCAACATGAGGCTTCATGTTTGCAGCTTGGCTTGATTAAATGCTGCAAAGCTGTCTGTTGCGATGGTAGCTACCAAAGGGTCAACTTTATCTCCTAAGTTCATCACAACAGACTCTGATATACAAACTTACTTCACTCCCGGTAAAAGGCTAAGCATTTGAAACTCCTCCTGCTGTTGCTTTTTCTTGAGCTCACCCCAAACATCGCTGCAGTTTCCCGACCAAGTCAGAGTGGAGGCTGCCACGTGTCGTTTGCATAGGACTAAGCACTGCCAATGCATGTACTATTATATTATCATTGTTTATTTACATTAGATTGCAATTCCCGCCGTTTTTCGTATTCTCTGCGAAATTTTTTTTTTACCATTTTTACCAACCTTTGCTAGTAATTATATAGCATATACCTGTGTATCACGTATACTGCATCCGAGTCCAGTGGTGTCAACTATCAAGTGATATTGTATTTGATTGGTGGCTTGGTGCCTGTGTAGTCAACAAGACTAAGAATTAGGGATCCTCTGATCAATCGGTCATGGATGATGATCGGCCGATTTCAGCATGATCGGTGACAGCCGGCGCTCTGATGAAGCCCCACTGGTTGTGATGCGTCCGCTCCTCCCTACTCGCTGCTCACTCGACAGCAGCATGTCTGCTGCGGAGGGTCTTGCAATTTGTCATTTAAAGTTTCCATCCTGCAGCACATGCATGGGAACATGCTGTGCAAGGAAGAGCGTTACAAAAATAAACACGCCATTTAAAACACTAGCACTTCATGGAGCACCGAGAGTTTTCAGGGTTCGTGAAAGTGAGACCGCTTGTTGCTCAGCAGATACCGGAAACGACTGGATCCGTCGCCCTTTTGGGTCGGGAGCAACATTTATTAGCCACCTGAATATTTCACAGACATAGTAAAGTCCCTAGAGATTCACCAAACTGCGACATCTTGCATTGAATTAAATGTTTTTCAGTTGTGCTTTTGACAGAATAGTTTCTGGATTCTGCAAGGTTTTTCTAATGTTTGCCTCCTTGAAGAGGTATACGACAATGTGTTTGAATTTAAATGATTTAATGGTTCATTTATTCACATCATCTACACAGAAGGTCTCATCATTTTGATAATAAATTCATTGTCAATCCATGTGGTTGATACCGGCGATCGATGGTGATTGGCAAAAATCCTGATCGGAGCATCCGTACGATGAATTCTCACGACAGTCCACCCTGCTATCAATCGCCTCTTCACCGCTCTCAATCGCTGTCTACTACTCTGTATGACTGATCCCAAATACTGTTTCCCTCACTAAACTCCCTGCCTCTTCACTCCTCCCGCCTCATTCTCATCCACACGCAAGTATTCTGACAGCCACTCCTCTTCTCATCAGCTCATGCCTCCAGTCACGTTTGGCCTTTTGTCTATAACGCCTTGCACCATGTTCACAAAACAACCTGAAGATATAATCCAGGGCTTGGTCATTCGAAAAATATCTTAGTCTCTTAGGATAAAATACAGAGCTATAACATGAGGGCCATAAGTCACACTAAAAGACGTTCTCCATTTATAAACATTGAGGCCACATCTTTTGAAAAGTGCATTATGCAATGTGACTAGTTTTAATCTCTTGGATTAGAGGGGCCAATTCTATGCCAAGGCACAGGATTTAGGTCGACGACGGCAAATAGCTGTAATAGCAAACACAGACACGTATTCTGGAGAACTCCTTCAGCAAGACAGTTCTCTCTGACTTAAACAGATAAAATTTGTGTTTGAATGTGATGTTTATTTCCATCTGTAGGGCCAGCAGAGTTTATCTGGCGCCAGAGAACATTGTAAGCAAAATGAATCGAGGGATTCTTATTTAGATAAGACAGATGAATGTAGGATGTTTATCACCTGCTATCAAGTGATATCTAATCCAACATCTTTTTCACTGCAGCCTTGTTTATTCAAATTAGCCTGCTTAACCTCAAACCTCACAATCCACGGGTCACGAAAACCTCCTCAGCAGGGATGATGCCGGTTTCTTAAAACTAAGAGGATGAGCCAAAGCAGACTGGGAGAAAGTAAGAGAAGAAGTCTGATAAGATAAAGGCGCCTCGGAGATTTAAACGAAAGGAAGACTTTAGCAAGTATATCGGCAAGACCTGAGCAAAAAAAAAAAAGTTTATCAGCATGTGAAGTTTTGAGCGTTCATTTCAAAGATCGACCGATTCCATGCCAGGAAGGATGAGTGAGGTTTTAACCGGCATCCCTGCTGCCTGGCTTTCACATACAGCCAATGTTAAAAGAAAACACTATCTTCTTAAAACACATGACCTTACTGACTCTCCTTGAGATGCTCGCACAAACACCACAGTGTACAATATGAGTGCGTCTCACCCTAATTCCCTGTTTTCTTTGAAAGCCTGTTGGGCGCTGCTGCCAAACCTTTAATACACAATAATCCTTTTATAACACGCTTCTATTGTCGTATGAAGCCAGTTTTCAGAGTTGAAGGACCATCGAGCCTCTTGCCTTGAAGTACCCAAGAGTGTTTACAAGAGGCTGACAATGCCAACCATGTCCCCATGCAGGAGCGTGTTCTACATATCTCTAGAAACTAAAATATAAAGAAAACAGCTGTGTAAAGTGAAAACTGGAGTGATGTGACATTGTCTGTCATATTCATAATATCACTGGGAGGAAGTTAACTAGAGCATGAGCATGTAGGTGTGATACCGGTTAGTTTCATATGAGATAATGTGCAGCATATAGTGTGTGTCATGCATATTTAATGAATGTTAATGAAAAGCTACAAGCTTTTATGAACTGCGTGACGATCATGAAGGCGCTTGTTATCCGCTGAACTCCGCCTGCTGTCGGGAAGCTGATCTATTTCCTCCTCAGCCTTGTCAGCACGAGTGACCCTTCCCCACGTCGATTTGCTATTGTGAGAGTTGAAGGCACCAGTTGCAGAGAGGTGAGAGACATCCATCTTCTCTGCTGCAGCCATCACTGATTCAAGCCTCCTCGCGTTCAAAATAGAACGCACTGACTCTGGTCTTGCGCTCATGCAGCTCATGTGACTTGGAATGCAGTTTGTGCAAACAGCGCTGATAAATTTGCAGACTCTTTCATACGCACACAAAAACCCTCTGTTCCAATATAGCATTTTTTAAACACCCTAACTGTGGATATATTTGCATGGACTGTTTAAAGACAATACAAAGGGAATCTTAATGCTAACAAAAGATACAATAATGTTTCAGTTGTGTTTGGACCGGACTTCACTCAGAGACAAATCACCAAGTGTGTTTACATATTAATGTTTTTGGCTAAATGTGAATTTAAGCATCTTAACATGTAATATCACTGAGGAACTGGGATCTGGGAGGAGCATTGTGACTAGCCAATAGAGCAGAATGATATCTTGTTGTCATGTCTACATCGAGATATGAACATTCAAGATATTGACATTGCAAAATCAACAATATCTAGAACTTAGTTTTCATGGCTCCCATGGAAAACAGACACAAAGTGTGACGTTACTGAACCTCAAAATATTCTGGAGGGATAAAACTGGACACATTTTCCCCAAGAAAAACTCACTGTGTGTGGTACATCATAAAACCCTCTCAAGCACACGGCCAAGGATAATGATGACTTGGTAATTTGGCATCATTCTGACTTACAACGCGTCACACATGATGAATGACGTTCCTGCAAATATCCCTCAGCATCGAAGCTTTTCTTTGTTGTATTTGCTGCCCAGGGTCAATACACTGCTTCTATTTATACGGCAGGTTCACATGACGCAGAGTGCCGCTCACTCTCCCTGCGGACAGGTGATATTGATCTGCACCTCCTACTCTTGTCACTGCCATGATCAAACAGATCTACAGACAGATAAAACCCATTTCAACAAAGATGTGGGTCACGTTAATTTCTCCACTTTCTCCCCTTTTCATTTTTGAATAAGCCATCTATAATCAGCTGCAAGTCTGGTTCACTTGCTGTAGCCATTTTTTTTTCAGACTTATACCAAGCGAACTGTTTGTTTTCTGCATCCATGCGCGAGCATGTGCCTGACTGTCAGCTCATCTCACAGATATGAACGTCAGCAAAAAAAAGTGTGAGCGTGCTGATGCAAGTGTTGACAAAGACACACTTCAGTGGGTGATTCACAAACAAATCAACTCCACAGACACAGGGAGAAACAAGCTAACCAGCTCCATTAGAAGATTGAATGATAGCGGGTGCCAAATGAGAAGAGATGCCACTCCACAAATCAACTTGTAAATGAGCTCCTGGACATCAATAAGGTCCCATATTAACCTCATTTCTGGGGCTTTCAAATTGATATCAGACCCCAATGGAGCACGACAGTTACACATATAGACTAGGGCCGTGTAATTTGCAGGTATCGTGCCATATGATACGCATCCTGATACAGGAGCGGTGATACGATAAACTGTAAATAAATATATTGCGATACTGTAAATTCAGCAAACTGTAATAAGAAGCATAATTTTAAGGGTGAAAATCAGATAATGCAGTACGATATCAGTTCAAGTTAAAGTTAAATTTCAAGTACAACAGAGGAATGAATCGCTCCCTTAACACTAGCTTACAAAGAGAACACACGTCACAAATGTACCAGCATCTTAAATATCGACATGGACAACTTAAAATTTCAAGGCAATATCACACAATCAAGTACTGCAATATTTCAGCAAAAAAATCTATAGTTGTAGTGTATCCATATTTTCTTAGACCCCTAAAAATATGCGATCATCTCGACAAAGTAGATGGTGACAGGATGGCTCATGCACAGAGCAAGTATAAATTTGAAGCCCTTGTTGAGCAAAACACAGTCTGTTTCTGTGTCTAACACAGAGCTGCTGACTTGTAGGAACACATTCAGTATTAGGGACTAAGTCAACGTGCCTCACTGAAAGTTGCTGCTGTCACTTAATAAAGCACCATATTGCGGCCAACATCGTGGAGTGTTTCTATATTAACTTAAATTGCGTGAATGCAAGAGATAAGACTCATTTGCGTGAATTTCGTGCCAATTTCGGGACAATATTCGTGTGAGATCAACTCACCCTTGCAGCTCCTTTACAGACATGGAGATCTTGAGGTTGTGACCCAAAACGTGGAGGGCAGTAAGGATGTCAGCCCACTGCACCATTTCGCCCAGCGGACCTCCTTTCAGAACTTTGGGGCTGAAAACATCCCCGGACTCTTCTGTCAGGAAACCCACGTGGACCAGGATCTGAAAGACGACAGTTGCCATCATTAAAGAGTAACATTCAATTTAGATGTATTTCCCATCTGGGCACAAGCCTTTAACCTGAGTATCTAGAAAACCTTGATCCAATATGCCGGAAAAAAAAAAAAACTTAGAATGTAGATTTGTCTTAATCTAAACAACATACTACCAATTGCACATTTTTTAATGAATCAAGTTGTTAAGCTGCCGCCCTGCAAACTTTTAATGAGTATAAGGATTAGATGCATTAGAATTTCAAACTCTTCCCAAAGGAAATTATTGAAACTGTAAGTAATTCTCTGAAATCCCCGAAGAATAATCTCTCCACGGTTCAGTGGAATCCATTGAGTGAGCCTCATTTCATACACCGTCCATACAGTAGACCGTGATCCAATTCTGGAGCTTTAACTATTGCACGAAGTAAAGGATCATTTCGGTTGTGTCCCCTTAAGATACAGCAGTAATGTGTGTAAGACAGCGCCGGCACGTTCACATGGCTGTTGTATAATTATTACACTCCACACAGGAAGGCGCAACACCCTGCTTTTCACAGTGGATTAGACACAGCCATGTCCAAGCGATGCTCAACTGACTAATCCTGATGAGCCAACACAGTAACCTCCCGCTGATTTTTGGGCAAATTGGGACTCACAACTTTCACTGAAACACGCATAATGAGCTTAAGGCCAACCGAGCAAGTAGGCCACAGACTTGATGGCTACCCTCCCACTTTAAATCTTTGCTTGTGTGCAGGTTTGTGTGTGTCCTGATTCTGTTCTCCTTATCGCTGAACATTTCTCCAAGTTTTAAAAATGTGCTGCACTAAGCTCGGATCCTTTACTCACCACCCAGGCATCAGCACTCTCGAGGGCTGATCAGCAAAGATCTTGAATATCCCAAAGTGCGATGCGGTGAAGAAAAAAAAACACCTCATATTTGCTTCACTATTTCTCTGCAGAATTTACTGGCACACAATGAATGAAGAAAAAAAGCTAGTGGAATACACGAGGTTCAATTCCTGCCTCGAGGTGAACCTGGGTCCTTTCCATTAGGATATTCTCTCCTGTCCTTGTATTTTAAGGATGCTCTGACTCCCTCACACATACTCAGTAAATTGGTCTCATGTGTGAGAGGTCTAGATAACTCTTAAAGTTCTTTTACATTCCCCACCAAACGTCTGATGCTTTTACCTCAGGTGGCCTGCAATCGTGACACACTGTAGGAGAACAAAAAGCCATAGTTTATAATGACCAGCTTGTGCGTGTGTGTGACTGGGTTTAATACTTCTGAGGCTTGGTGTTTTCTCAGTTGAACTCAAGCAAAACAACAAACATACTGTATATATATCCTCAATGGGAACACAAGGTTTCCTCTTTCTTTAAAAACCATGCGTGCTAATAATGCAAAAAATGCGAACAATTTTATTTTCTGAGGCATGTCGGTTTCGTTCCATTAGAAAAGTCACTTTATATGGGAACTGCCACATTCTTAAATGAACCCAAGTGGTAAAATTCACCACCCATGTGTGAATATTCAATCACTAATATGGTGTTTGCCATAAGTTGTATTCCTGTGTCACACAAAGCCATCAGGTTCCACTGACTAGTTTGACATTCCACACAGTTTGTACACGTGGGAAATAATCACTGTAGCTCAAAGCAGATGAGCAACATATGAGGCTATAAAATGTAAAATAGAATGCAGTAACATCAACTGGATACATCACTGGAAGTGCTCAGTGCATGTGGCTATGTAAACACAGGACAACAACCAACTTCCAAATTCCCAAACTAGTAGTGGCACATACCCAAAACAGGTGCCGCGGGGATCAGCGTGCAGTGTAACCAACAATAATGTTTGCCCAATAGCAAGTACCCCATGTATCCAGTATCTTAACTCACAAACCTAAAATTTGGCGCATAAATAACAAGATATTTTTTCACTACAATCACATGGCGGTTGATTCATTTTAGATACAAAAGGATGTTGTGTGTTAGAAATTAAGATTTTCTTTGTTTCGTTTTTTTTTTTTTTAACATTGTCCAAAACAGGTTTTGAGCGGCAGCGGTATGAAAAAATGCAAGTGTATGATGAATCCTTCAAAACACTAGAACGCTGCCAGAATCTATTCATCTGTTTTGCTACCCATAAAATGTTCAGAACATTAGTTATTTTGCCAAGGGACAGACACACAAATAAACAGATGACTTTGTACTGTGGGTTATCAGCAATTATGACCCTGGAATTACTGCAATATCGATTTCCTGATCCTGCAGCGGTGGAGTCACTTGGGATTTGTGTGTCAAGTCAACCAGGCTGCCCAGGATTTTACATTACATTCTACAAGCACACAAATAGCTGCTACAAACAGAAGTGTAAACTCGCCTTGTTGTGGAGCTCTACTGAGATGTAAATCCTTGGAATTAATGAGCCTGCTCTAATAAGTGAAATCGAATTACAGTTTGTGTGGCAGATGGCAAAAGTGCGGAAGCATTGTGCCAGCTCCAAATTATTCAACCTCGTGGGTTTGTGTTTGCAGTGTGCTTTGTAGGAGGCATTGCACACATGCCTGTGTAACGGACAAGAGGATAAAGGGCCGTCCAAAATTGAGATGACATGCCAAGGCGCTCACTGCCACCCATAATGTCATATTCCCTCAATGTTTATGCTCTACATTTAACGGTGATGGATGAAAGGCAGTTGGTCTCCTATGAGTCGCAGCATGGAACACTGCTGCATTTAAGTGAAGATCTGAGCTCCAGAGTTGGCGAGCCTCAAGCTATCAAGATTATGGAAGTTATTTTATTCATTTTATTGAACGTAATAAAAAGTGACAGACCCTTGAAAAAATCCCGGATCCAGCTGTCACTTCGAACCACCATCTTTTCGATATCCCATCATCGATATATCCGGAAGACATAATTGAAATCTGATCCTTACTGTTAAAATAGAAGCAATTTTCCAAAGGACAGACGGACAAATGCTGGGAAAGACAAGACTGTTAAACCCTGTAAGGTCTAGAGAAGCTTAATAAATAACATACCAATATATATGTGAGTGAAAAATGTATTTAAAATGTATAAATATTAAACTGAAAAATAATTGTCAAACACAAAACTTCACACACAACTATTATTAACTATAACTATTAACTATTGCAGTGCATTATGGGGCTTAAGTTTGAGGGCCACTCTATTGGTGGGACACTCATAATAAATCATGTTGTGGGCCTTATACCATTATATCACCGGAAGAGTTTAATATCTAGATAGCAAGATGGTAAAACGTGAGTTAAAATGCAGAGATAAAAAAAGTGGCTTTCACTAATGCGTGCCATTATTATGACAAGAAAGACTTCCAGTACAGAGACAGCTCTTCTGCGAGTCTGTGGTCAGCCATCTTCTCTGTTTGGGACTGGTGGAGCAGCAGGATCACAACAGCAGACACCCTGAACAGACAGTTACAAATCGCTGACAACAGGGATGATGTCTTCACTGAGGCGCAGAGACACCCCATGTGTAACTGTGTTCATTATTAAACCGTAATCATGAGCTTAGTCTTCAACACGTGACATTAGAAGGACCAAGACAAATGTGTAAACTGCCAGTCATGACATGGAGAGCGGCCAGGACAGTGCCAAGAGCACACTCAGGGCTGGGGATCTGGATCTGGGACGTCAACAGCTACTTCCAGTAGATTAAGACGCTACTTGAATCCCAGGCTAAATCCCTGCTTTTAAAAACTCAATGTTTATGCCTCATATATGATGTGACAACAGCTTCCTCTGGTGCTGCATTTTCCCATCATCCTACATATATAATGAATTGCTCATGAGAGCTTTTGTGCCCTGCACGTGCACATCCTCCGGAGGTCCTCACTCACTTCTCAGGCGAGCGTGACTATCCGTTTCACCTCTTATGTGCCCGCAACATGCAAGCAAGACAAGTATTAAAGCCTGTTGTCAGAATTTCCAACAACTGAGACTTATCCGAGACTCATATGTGCGTGACCCTGCTCGCTCATGCGGGGCGGCTTTTATGAAGGTCACAGCTGTGCGATGGGAGCCCACAGGTGGCGACGCAAGCTGGCACTGTCAACCATCTCCACTCTACCCTTAATTTCACCTTCTCTTAGTTTGGTCTATGATCCCAGCAGAATTACTGTGACTCTTAATCTATTTTCCACCAGCTTACCTGGCGCCCTGCTGCAGCGAGCAACCTTCAAAGTCTGGCATCCTTCATTATTTTATCTTCTCAAACAGCACTTCAATCAAAGCTCCAAACACTTTTCCTCATTTTACCCAAACTTTAATTAAGAGTTCACTTTTTGATGACAAACACTACACCAGTAAGCCTTCGCATCTCTGCACCTGCAGCCAATGTTCTGAATAATACCATTCCAGTGCGATACTTTCTGCTGGCTACGTGCTCTGTTTTTGCCAGCAGTGAATAGTTAGGACTGGAGGTACATTTTCATAAAACGCAGACAGAAGCAGAGAAGAAAAATTCAAATTTCCTCACCCACCAAAAGTTCCAACCAATTCAGTATGTGTTGGGAACACTGCGCACCACCGTGACACACTACACCCCTCAGCTACCTTTCTTATCGTCATTTTAATAATCATTCCTGATAGATTTGCACAGTTGAGAAGTTCAAGAAAATCCCAGCTAAAGTGAAACTACATTAACTTTGGGGAATTGCAGTGAGCGGCCACGTTATGAAGTAGGCCTGTTCAGTTGGTAGGTAACATACATTTCTGATCAGCCAGCCACATGACAGCAACTCAATGCATTCTGCATCGAATGCTAGGAAGAAACAGGGCTCAAATGGCCTCTGCCAAGGTGGCATATAGCGTAAAACCATTTTTCTAAGTGAAAGGTAATTCACTGAGACGCAGCTTGACATCACAAAGAAACGCCCTTTCAGCTGATCTATGTGGTATCAATGTGGTGGCTGTGGGTTCCAAATGTGCCAGTAGAAGTGTAAGCCTGTTCTTCTTCCTAAAAGATGTGGCTCCTTAATAAAATTGGTGAAGCAGTTCCGGAGAAAAGGAAGCCACCAACTCCATCTTTGGTACTCTGCAGCGATCAGTGCACTGCTGACAGTTTTGCAGAGTCGCCCACTATACATGAATACTGAAAGTTCCTCTCAAACGAACAGACTTCCATAACCCACAGCCAAAGATGATATCCACGATACGAGAAGCAAATGGGTAAAACTTGCCAAGTTAAGAGTGAATACATTTGTTTACGTTATAGGCAGAGAATGAACGATGTGCACATCCGATCTGCAAAAAACAATGAGTGTTTAGATACATGCTCTAACAACTACTTCTGGATGAAAAAAAATTATATGCAGATATCAATTATAAACTGTATAAAAATTATATACAGTATTTACAGAGTTTGCACTACATATAAACTGCAATGGCTTAAATAACATCCACCACAGCTTCAGAATATCTTCTTAAAGATGAAATCTCACGTGATCAAACATATTAAAATGAAGTGCAAATATTGAAACAAGCACATAACAGGTAAATGCATGGGGGAAGTGGACATGATTTCTGAGAGTTTTTAACAGAAAAAAAAATACAAAAGAAACATCATGCTAACTAATTGACAGGAATACGTCAGCTGCTCGTGGAACTAAAATCGCACATCAGGCTGGACATATGAAGAGATGGACCGGCAGGTTGGAGAGAGAGATCATCTACTTCTCATGATTAAAAACTAGTCTTTTTATTGTCAGCAGTTCAACAGATGTCCCCCATCTGCTTCCCCGTCTTTCTACCCTGTCTTTTGGTGGTGGTTCAAATAAAATCTGGCGGAAACCCTGATATCTAAATGTTATACATATTGCCACTGTTTTGGTGCCTTTGATCCTCTGACAAGTGAGCCATTGCTTTCAAAACTATAAATCGGGCTGTAGTCGTTCTTAAGCAGAAACCTACTGTTCTTCCTCAAGAACTATGGACAAATCATCACTGATGCTGCTCACAACTTCCTCTGCCTCAAAACAGACTAGACTCCATCATCACTCTTCGCTGTTTAACCCAGTCACGGCAACAAGCAGTCAGCACTCCTCTTGACAACAGGGCCAACTGAATGCAGACAAAAGTTTGTTTTGAAAACATTTTTTAAGCATATCAAGATAAGCTGCAACCTTCGCAGCAACACAGATTCTTCCCTGTGTGGGTTGAAAACATTTAGAGTTCAACCTTCAGGAACATCAAGTGGCTGCTGCCATAAAAGCAGATGTATTTAAGATTTTTTTTTTCTTTTGGCCAACTCTCCGAGAACGGTTCTGTAGCAGCCAGATCCACGCATGGCACTTGATAAACGCCTGTCGAACAGTATAGTTGGAGGTGGGCGTAAATATTCACACATATCCAGACATGAGCAAACACGGAAAAAACACAAATTCCCTTCCACTTTTAATTAGTGGGTGATTAATAGGCTTTGACAGCCGAGGGTGACGCCAACAAACACCAGGACATCTGCTGCTGAGATAGCACCAGCGCATTGAACGGCAGCTTAAACAGTAACAGAACCATGATAGAGGAAAGCAAATCCCCTCTGTGCACTACAACAAAAGAGAACATCAATCATGATGACGGAGGACTATTTCTGCGCTTGTTAACTTATTTTAGTGGAGGGAAGGAGGGCAGAGCGATGGGTGTAGGCAGACATGTTTTCTAACAAGCAGATCCGCCTTTTATTGTTAATAATGTTTCCACTTTGCCACAGTTTTCAACATCAAGGAGATGTGCATCGTATTAACTCAAAAATACATTTTGTTTACTTAGCAGAAAAAGTCATTCCCTGTATTATTTAAGAGGCCGAGCATTTTTATTTTCTTTATTGGCATAACATTAGTAAACAAAACCACCTGCCTACAATGGGAAACAAGTAAATTCATCTCATTATATTCATTTAAATATATGCACTGACATAAAATATAAAAAAAAGGTGTTTCTTTCAAGCTCAAACACTGGGCTAAAGCTGCTTCACCTCATCACCCTGTTCAGCGACAACAGAAATGTTCAAAGTCAGGTAGCTAGAGATTCATTATAATAAGTGTGTGTTTATAGTTATCCTCGAATATCTTGCAGTAATGGATCATTATACGCGAGGTAAAGGTGATAAACAACCAACTTCTTTCAACACCTTCTCTGTGAAATTGAAATGATCTGGAACTCTACCTACAAGTCTGCTCTAATGAGTCGGCAGCACAGGCAGCTCGCAATGATCCTACCTTCTTCTGGTCTCTCCATTTCTGCTGGAGCTTTGTATCCAGTCGGTTTGCTGCCGTGGCCCATTGCTGCGCGAGGCGGCGGATCCTTCGCTTCATGAAGCTGAGGGACTCCTTACCAGAGCCGACCTGATCCAGGAGCATGGATAGGTCTGTTCGGAAAGCAGCCTGGAAGAAAAGTTAAATACACGCTCAAGTTACGTTGATATGTTGAGCTCAATTGTTTTCCAATATGGAGCTAAACAAACGTCACCTTTATGGACCATTTTAGATTAGAGTCGTGGATTCATTATGGTTTATCCCCTTCCTTCTCCAGCCTAAACATCAGGTTTATGTTGGGCATCAGACAGGCTATAATCGAGAGATCCTGCTTTCTTTTAACCACTTTTAAGGACTTTTGGATAATGATGGACAACTTAAAGACCAACAACATTTCATGCGGCTGCTGTGATCACAGGCTTTTATGGACATAATAGATCAATTTCCCATCACGCTCCTTTTAGTGGGAGTTTTAGTGGCTAACAACAAAACATTGTCATAATTGCCTCCACCGTTGAAAAGGATAAATGCACTTTTAAATGTCTTCACTCTGACCGCAGCCAATCTGTGCCACTCACTCACTCACTCACTATCTGTTACAGAGCTGTATAATCTCCATGTCATTATCTGCAGTGTGATTAAATATTGAAGGAAGTGGAGAAGTGAGTAATTAACGTTATAGGTCAGTGACCATGTTGCAGACTTCCCTGAAGGAGGAGAGAACGCAGGAGCAGGCAGCGACGCGAAAGGGACATCTTTTATTCATTTTTGTATTAGACCAGAGCAGTGTGTATTGTTTAACCTACCTGTCGCTTGGGAGCTTTTGTTTGATGAACAAATTGAGTGGGGGTGCTGCTGTGGTTTCTCCAGATCAGTGGAGGGCAGAACCACTCCACTTCGCTCAGGTAAATGAGAAATGAGCAGTCGGAGCCGTCCACGCCGTAGAATGCATAGCAAGGGTCTGATGTCCAGCGTGCACGCATCCACTGGGGAGGGAGGAGATAATGTACACGAGGTTATTATTTTAAAACAGCCCTATTATGTCTAAACAGCTGACATCAGGAAAACCTGAGTGACCCGCAAAGGATCATGGGACTGAATACAGTACGATTGCCGCTGAGGAGTAAGCCAGTCACAATAACACATTGTGCTAGTCCCACAAATTATTGATAATAATAAAGAATATTATTGTCAACAAGTAATTGATGTAATGCATTTTTTTCATTTCATTCATTATCTGTATTTTTACCAAAGAACATTAGAACAACTGAAAATATAGATTTTTAATGATAATAATAATAATAATAGGCTGCAATTTAAAAATGCATTCAAAGTCTTTATAACCGTGCACTTAGTTAAACTGCTCGGTGCGCATGCATGTTCGATGTGTTGCCTTATTTGTTGTCACAACATGAGAACAGATTCGACAAACTAGCTTGTCCGAGTTGTTGTGCTCACATCACTCAGTAGGCTTGAAGCCAAAATATTCCCACACCTGGGCTGCGCCTTTGTTATTATCTTTTTTCTTCCCATTATTTCCATAACATTTTCATGTGTTTCTCTTCCCAATTCACGCTACTGCTGCCTAAACTCTTGTGAGACAAGTGACCGCTTCACTATCTGATCTGTATCAAACACATATTGACAAATTAGTTTTACTAAATTATAACTTTAACGCTCAAATACGACGAATGACTCAAAAATCAATATAACTTTGTCGCCACAGATGTCCTTTTAATTGTGGATAAACCAGCTATTTTTGTAGTGTTTTGTAGTGTTATGAGCGAGGCGGCCATTTTGAAAACTTATACAACTTATACAAATAACTCCATTAGCATGTGAGATTTGAATACTGAAAAAAAATGACAAACAAGCATGTGAGACTGAACGATTAATAACAATCAAAGCAAAACTTACATCGACTTTTCCAGGACACTCTGGAAAGCGAGGATCTCTTGGGATCTCACACTGACTGGACGATCCGTCTCTGGAAGCTGAGATTTCAACATTTATTCGCATGGTATATTTATGAGCACAAACAAGCACACATGTCAAACTCAAGCATCTCTTATTCATCCCGTTTATTCCCGCACGTCACCCAGTCAGATTGCCTGATACATTTTTGAATGTTTAGAGAAAAGGTGATTCTATATTTACAGTGCCAATTCATAAAAAATACATGAACACAATCATTTCACTGGGATGGAGGCTCATCTCCAATTCTGGTTGTCTCCGTGATGACAAGCTGTGATTGCAACTGAAAGGAACGACTGGTGAAATAAAGTGGCTTCAGAATCTGAACGGATATTACTCATACCTGTGACAGTGGCGGAGACAAAAAAAACAGTGACAAATGTATTGTAAAGACAAATCCAAAAGCAGTTCCAGGGTTTTGCTGGCAGTCGGGACAACGCCAATTGTAACCAACAGTGAAGACAGATGTCATGTCAGAAAAGGTCTGTTGAACTCATGAATAGAAGAGGAAGAGGATGGTGAGAGGAGAGGAGCAGTTGTGCAGGCAGCAAGTGTGCAACCAACCTAATACCAAGCAATTCATTTGAAATATATATAAGCCGGAATAATACTTTCTAAACAAATCCTGAAGTCAAAATATTAGTCATTCAATTATTATTTCATTGAATAGTTGAACCTCTTTCGAAGGGATGCAACGCACCCACATGTCTCGGCGGAGAGAACGCATTTATCGTGCCACTGACTTCGCCAACAGTCTCCTCCACTGATGTGGGGAAGACGAAGTGACAGAGAGAGAGGTGAGTTTGAATAATTCTTTTTGTTTGCTCATACACGAACCCTCTCTCGTCACTCTGTCCTCCTTTCCGGGAAAACAAATTTGCCTTCAATCCAGATAGCGTCTGTTTCCATTTTCCTAATGAAAAGGAGACATTTCTCTACACAAGTCTTCCCCTGGGCTCCACTCCACTGACTGAACCCACTCTCAAACGCAAACACGCTGCGATGCAGCCTGTCTACAGTCATAATTACCCCGACAATAATTGCAAATATGTTCAACTGAGACAGATAAAAGTGGCTCTTTTTTGTGCTTCAATCTCAGTGCACTATTGTCCATCGCTCCCATTCATAAGACACGTGTCTGACCATGAGATAAATACACTGCCACGGAACCAAATGATAATGGACTCTTCCGGCAATGTTTCAATCCATTTGTGATTAAAGAAAGAGGCCATGTTTTCATTCAGGAATGCACTATCGTCCCCGCGGAGGCTGAGGGGAAACAAAAGGAAAATTATGCTCATTTGTTCTCATGGAACTCGATGGAAAATTACCTTCCGGAGAGAGGAGAAATACATGCAGAATAAGAAGTGTGTGTATTTTAGTAATGCACAATGAATGGCTGCTATTGACATTGTTGCACAATTGGACGTTTGTGCAGCTGAGCATATTTTTACATGGAGAAATCTGCTGCCGTTCATGATAGACAGAATCGAGAGAAGAAGGCTGCACAGTTTAATGTCAAACCGAAACCTCTACTTTAGCATTGACCTGTCAATGTGAGTTTTAATGCACACAGTCCTTCGCAGAAAAGTCTTTTGTCAGTACAAGACATCACTGTTTTTTTCATGGTTAAACACTGATTTGTTTTTTACAGATATATATATTGCAGATTAACTGAACACATATATTATTCAGTTCACTCAAACTCATCCCGAGGCAAGGAATAGTTCCTGGGAGGAGGAAATAGAAATCATACTCAATACATTAAGGTTTAAGTTCTACTGCAGTCAGTGTGTTAACAGTATTCAGTTCAGGCCTGGTGAATAACCGACGAGGGGACAAAAACTATGAGCAAAAGTAATATGGGGGGATGATTATAATGGGTTGGGCTTCTACAGTAAATAAGGATCTTTGACACCGGCTTATTGCATGTTGTAAGTAATATGCAACTTTCTTTTTTACTTCTTTAAACTTTCATCCTTTCTCATGCTCCCCTCTTGGGTGGGACTTGCTTTTTGTCCACTTCAGGACAGCGTAGTTTTAGCTATTTGCGCTACCTGCTTGAGCTGATCAGGCTGAAATAACTGGAGTATGAGTAGTAATAGTTTCATTTACACGTGACGGTCCATGGGAGCGCGCACGTCGTGGCTCTGGTTTGCTCTTGCTGGTTTTGTTCATTTTTTTGGCTCTCTTGGGTGAAGCTCTGATCTATGTATCTCGGACGTGTGCGGATGATGCTTTCACAAGCATCTTTTTTATACGACTGAAAACAACCAGGGTTATGATCAGGATTTGTGTGAGGAAGCAACAAACTGACCTGTGTGGGGTGAGGGGGTGACCCAAAACTAAGGCTGGTGTACTGGTTCCTACCTACCAACGGAATGTTGTATTTATTAGTTCGACTACACTTAACTTGCTCCTGGCAATACTCTGTCACCTAATCTAATAAGTGATAAGTGATGAGAAAAAAGTTGTAGATAAGCAGCATAAGTAGGGAACTACATTTGTATACTTTTGTTCTTTTTCAGAAGAAACACGCGATGGATGGATGGTATTGCTTATTTCAGTGCAA
The DNA here is from genome assembly GCF_027744825.2 of Synchiropus splendidus. Classification (NCBI taxonomy): domain Eukaryota; kingdom Metazoa; phylum Chordata; class Actinopteri; order Syngnathiformes; family Callionymidae; genus Synchiropus; species Synchiropus splendidus. The sequence goes on from NC_071335.1 coordinate 34,023,472, forward strand.
GGATTCTTTAACATGATAGTCCGTGGTGAAAGATGGGGTGAATAAAAACACTGAAATTTACGTCTTTGCACAGCAGAGCAACAATGGTTGATGAGAATGTAGCCACATGTAATAGGCACATTCTCCTACGGGCCACTACCTAGACATCAATAGAAGCAGATCAATAAAGTTTGAGCTCATTCGATATATATTAAAACAACATCCTTGGCACTTCTTCTGTTGCAATAAACAACAAAGGATTGTTGTTAACCATCCAGAAACAGGCTCATGAAAGTGTCACGGATGAGTTCAGAAAGGCGCTAAACAGAGAAGACAACTGTACTCAACTGAAAACACAAGTTTACCATTTGGAGCAAACTTACATGCCCAAACAAGAGCTGGAATACAATAACACAGCAATAACCTGCGGCATCATCATCGGGTCCACTCACACTGTTGTGTGTGGAAAGTTGAAAACAAGACATGCAGCAAATGCATATCGGAAATCTGATCATAAATGAATGTATGATCCAAAATTCTCAACGTTACTATTCACATATGCATTCCAAGGTATCTGTAACTGCTACAGCCTAGCGCTGATGATGTACCCATACCTCGTCCTTGCAGCATGCTGCTCTGCCAGATCTGCTCCACCTTGACTGCCATGTTGGAGACATTCTGAGCGATCGCCTGGATTCTCTCCACCAGGCCAGCTGGTTGGAACCTGCAGATATACAAGGAGGGAAACAATTTTGGACTTGTGTGAGATTTACGATCCAAAAACATCACCCTGCCAAACATCGGACATAAATCTTCCCAATCTATCAGGCTAAGGTTGCCCCGAGAGAGTGCTAGCTCTTTCAGTTGCAAGTCAAATAAGTGCCACGACTGACAAATGGACACTTTAAAACCATGTGTCACAGGCGATGGTTAAAGCATTTAGATGGAGTAGACTGAGAAAAATGAAGATTTTTATATCACTATAACTCTTCTGTCAGATCTGCATCTATTCAGTTCAAAAAGTGAGATAAATGCAGGACATACAAGACAGCAATATCTGTTTTTTTGGGTTTTTTTAATACGTAATAGTCACTAATCGATGCTTCACATTTAGGACTCGAGCAATTTAACACCCTCAGAGAGATAAAAAGATGCTTCATTTCATCATCTTTACAGGCTTAGATGTGTCACATTTCCTAGGCAGAAGCAAAGCGCTTTGACAGTAACTTGACTGAACTTGCAAAGGAAGGGGGGAAAAAAGTCAGACATTAAATGATCGGCTAACGTTTTGACAAAAGCAGATTAGAGAGAATACACACTGAGACAGACGCATAACAAGAGAATTGTATTGGGGGAAATAAAACAATCAAGAAATGAAAGAAATAGATCAAGCCCAAGACAAAGAGAGTTCCAAGGGAACTCTTGCCACCAGAATCAAATAAGTGAGTCATCTATATTCAAGCTGAGGCCGACACAAAACAGCTTGACAGAAACATTAAAATATAATTATGACCAAAGGAAACGAGAAAATTCATATTTTATGGCACATTGCTGCATATGGTTCAGAGAAAGCCTTTCATTTCATCACAGTGGCAATTTGCCTTTTTTGTAACACCACGGACCAAAACAAATCAGAATGGCAAAGAGAATAAGAGAAGAAAAGTGGGGGGGACGTTTCGCTTGAAGACAGTGGGCTGCTGATTTCCTCATTTGAGCTGTCAAAGATGAAAACAAACCAAAACAGCGCAGATCACGAAACACTCATGCAAAGTCTCATTGTGCTCTCAAACAATTCTAATGGGATGATATAAAAAAAAGCTTGTCTCAGATCTTGGTGCATCATAATGTCACATTTCATTGCTATGCAGATGACACACAGCTGTACCTCCAACATCAGGAATTCCTAGGCTTAAATGCCATGATAACTTGTGTGAACCAAACGACTGGTTGGACACCCAAGATCTCAAGAGCTTACTTGCATAATTTCAACAGCCTAAGCCCACATGAAACTTGTACAGAAAGAAAATGCATTATGTCCTTATATAAGTTGTTTACAAAAGACTGCACTCTCTTTGCCAACTTAATGGTCTTGAGCAAAAAAATTTTGGGCCCACAATTTTAAACTGGTTGTAACAGATGACATTGCACCACTCCGGTTTTAGCTTTACTCCCCAGGCCTAATGTGGATTGATTATTTTTTTCTTCAGTAATTGAACCTCAGACAACCATATAGCACCTTTGCAGCAAAATAGACTTTTAAATTTGTGATTTTTTTTACTGTAATTTTGAAATTCTAACAAGTGAAGTTTGCAAAATGGCCACCTCACATAAGTAAGAATAACTACAAATGGGGAATGAGTGGTCCATTTCAGTCTCATCTGATCACAAATAGAAAACACTGAATGGAAATTGATAACCATCTTTCTTTCACACTTCAGAATATGTTATGGTGGCACTTCATCTTGCTAACTGTAGCTAGTTCTTAAAACATAAAGATCATGCTAGGCCCCCTTTAAGATTAAGTACTAAGTACTAAAACCTGTCAAGGTTCGGCTGTAACATCAATAAAGGACATGCCTCAGATATATATATACAGTTTGTCTGTATCTGGTCACTACAATAAGAAGTCCAATTGCCACTGAAGAGAGCGAATGAACAGATAATGAAAAGAAAAAAAGTGAAGGAGATCCAGAGACCAAAATAAGCCGGACTTGTGGTAAACAAGAAATCACGGACTAATTGAGACCCAAACACGAGGCTCTCCCATATTCCGCATGTTGCCCACTGCTCGCACAGAACAAGCCCACATCACTCTCCTCTCGACTGCTCTCCAGCCCGTCCGCCGCCTCGCCAGCGAAGTTCCTCCAGTTTGTTTTTCGCTAATGAAAGGCTTTCTCGTAGGCAAAGTAAAAAGTGGGGCCTGAAACATCCAGTGTGATTCGCTGCTACACTGTTATGTGTCAGGCCCAATGACACTCACACAGGGATGAGACGGCCGCCCAGTGTGTGTTTGTGTGCATGTATGTGTCTGCTCGGCTGGCCTTGATACGGGAGATAAAGCACTCCTCATCATTTCTGCCTCTCCCCTCCGGCAAAAATCAAAGTTTACCACATCACTCAGCCAGCCGCCTCTTGTTTCATGTTCAAGGCAAACTGAAATTCAGAGAGACAAAAGCGTTAAATATTCTCAGAGGAGACAGACTTTTGGTGTTTGGTCGGCATTCTTGGAAAACTAGGAGCTTGTCCTTGATAACTAACATGTTATGAACGTTCTCATTATTTGTCTTCTTCCGATTACCACAGAAACTGCTGAGCTATCTCAGCGACATTAATCGAAATGTCCGCTACCGCCCGAAAATCGCCAGCGTTAGGCCATTAACAAGGGAACTTTTAGTTAGCTGTGGAAGCTCCCGTCACATTTAACAGCCTATTACTAAACATTGATTGCAGTTAGCCCGGTGCCGGGAAGCATTAATGGTTCCATCCTTCTGCTCTAGTGCTTCTGTGCTGATCTGAACCAGAGCACTTATCGAGGATTATTTAACAAGGTTTGAGGAAGTGAGGCAAATTCTGTCAGCGTGTATCACATGGCTCCCACCACGCTGAGTTTATCAGGCTCTTTGATGGCGAAGAAAAGAGGCAGAATGAACTGAGTGTCAGGAGCAAAGGATCCAATTCCTCTTGTGAAATAGCAGTACCACAAAAGTCTTACAATGCTGGGATTCAAAGATAGTTCACTTGCAGGCTGTAAAGAATTTCAGTGCTGACGGAACCATTGCAAACTTTGATATTATGGTAACTCGTCTAATTATCTAAATAAAGAAGACTCCAACAACGAATCGATAAAATCGATGCAAATTGATTTTTCAAAGTGTCTCCGAGTTGTTGTGTTGTGGAATTGTTCAGAAGTTCAACCAAAGTTGGGTTCGTCGTGAAGTGAAGGTGGACGAAAGACCCCAGCAGAGACGTAGTCAGAAACGTGACAATAACAGCTGAAATGTCTCCTTTATGCACGTTGCTTATGTTCTGAAAAATGTGTCCCATGAGCCGACGACAGACGACGGCCAGCAAGTACACGTCAACGAGTGACCGTCTCACCGTGCATGTGTGTTCTAATGCTCCTCAGTGGAGATCACTTGCTTTTATGTTGTTTCAACAGCCAGTTTTACTAGTTTAATGACGTAAATACTGCAAATATCAAAGTAGTTCTAAATGAACGCTGCATGTCGATCTGTTCCACTGACCGTGTGTTTGAGAGAGACGAAGGTGAATGCATCAAAAAACAAATCTCAACAACTTACAAGTTAGATGGCTGCATCACTCAAAACGCTCTGTTGAACTACAAAAAACTACAAAGATGGAGTGAATCACTGCCTGTTTGACGTCTGCCAATCACTAGCGGCCAACACTAACCTCATGTTAATACATAATAGACGCAAGCTAGTTGGGGAACCCATGAGACGTCACACAAACCCCGACGGCCGCATGAGCAGTGGTCACCGGGCGCATTCATAGCCCATAAAGAGATTTGTTCGCAGTTCTGTAGCTCAAAACAAGGTTAGAAAGTAAAGCTTTTGTATTTATTCATTATTATCTGATTCATCAGTGAATCAACATATCAATTGATTCTTAAAATAATAGTCACAGAACTAGAAATAAATATTGAAAAATATCTCACATATATATTGACCAATGTACGTACAAAAGCTTATGAGCAGTGAACCATTTTAATTCACTGTCAGCTGCTGTTGGTCTCACAGAATGAAAACATTTCAGTCATGTTTTGCACATGATTCAAATGCTTGGCACCATGTACTTTAGGTGGATTGTGGTTGAGTGATTTACTAACTGAGACTACTAACTAGACTTTTTCGTGACCTTGGTCTTGCCACGGTCTCTGCAGGCTATGGTCTTGTTCTAAGACTCTCCCTGTCCCGCCTGATCTCAGGCGCCACAATAGTTTAATAATTGAGTTGATTTTTTTTTTTCTGCAGCTTAGTATGATACGCACACATCGGCATGCTCCTCACAGTCACAAGGTCACCTTAGGACACAGCATGTCGGCCATATCTGGAATATATATATATATATATATATATATATATATATATATATATATGGAATTCAGTATGGTTACACAGTCTTTCTCCAGCTGCCAGCGTGTGTTGATATTACCATTTCAAAAGACTGTCACTTGAAAATTGTGAAGGCATACTGTAAATAAGAACATTTCTTCAGAGTGTGTTCCCCAGTATGGGATAGAAGCAAAGTTCACTCATCTAAGTTTACAGATGTTTATTTGATCCACCGGTGATACTCATCTCTCAAGCAACAATGATGGGATGGTGAACACCACTGATACTACTCACGTCCATATACAGTACAGTTCAATTTAGTACGAGTTTACCTGGACTCGAGCCTTGATCTCAATCTCAGAAGTCTTGGTCTTGACTTGATCTGTGTCCGTCTCTGCTGAGCCGTTCTTGACGTCAAGACTGCTTTTGAACTTTGAACAATCTACTCTGGGTTTTGAACATGCTATTCTTTAACCATCCCTCTGTTGCGATGTACTGAAAGCTGTCCAATATTGTTCTAGCTCTACAAGTACTACATTTTGAGGAAAAGTACTCAGCTCTGCTTGACTAGTGTGTAGGTACACCTTACTAATGAAGCAACAGTTTCAAGTTTACTACTAATAGGGCTAAAACTGTCCACTAGAAGCACTATTGTACTTGTAGTACGAGTTTTAGTACAACCAAAACTGTTCACTAGTAAAACCTAAACCTGCACTAGCAGTATTAGTAGACTTAATGGGGGCGGGATAAGAGCCAAATTCTGCTCTCTGATATGTTACAATATTTTCAGTAGCTAATAGGAAGCCAGAATTCACTTTTTCCCTGCACATTTATTAACATGTAATAAAAGGGCAGAACTGCGGCAAGTTTTTTTTAGCTCTACTAGTAGTACACATGACACTTTTGCTTTAATAGTAAGGTTGAATGGCGCAATAGTCAAACAACAATGAGTACTTGTACTCAAAAATCTAGTACTTGTCATGAACAAATACAAAAGAGAGCCTCACCAAACAAACAACCCCTACATTTTACAGATTATGTAAAGCATAAATGTTTCACTAACTTGAGTTTTCGATACAGTTAACTATTCTAAACGTCTAATATAAATATATACCTACATATAAAGTTATAAGCTTTGAGCTTTGTTGACCTGTGTTGGGGGTTTGGACTGCGTTTTGTTTTGCTGATTTCATTTTTGCATATTGTTTAATTTTTGGACAGCAGTTGTGTGAGTCATCTCATGCATGAAATGTGTGTGATGAATAACTAACAGATATTTCAGCACGTCCACATAATCCTGAGCTCATGAAATGTAGATCAGACTTACTTGTTGATCGCAGAGCTAAGTTCGTCCAGGCGTCGTGAATCAGCCGTGGAGGTGTTGTCCAGTTTGGACAGACTGTCCATCCTCTTCAGAATCACCTCCAGCATGTCACTGATCTTCCTCAGCACCCCACGAGACTCCACGCCTCCCATCACTGAACACAGACAAAGAGGCGCAGCAGATGAAGGAAACGCTGGATGGAAAATTGTGATAAATTAATACGTGTAAAGTCTGCAGCTGTGCCTTTCCACCATATTTAATTCCGGGATGCCATTTTATGCTTTTTAATAAAGGTAAAATCACATCTGGTGTGTGCTGATTTACATATATCTCATTTATAAACTCAAAATTTGTGTTTTCACAGGTAATTTGTCACGCTTTTCCTGATCAGTCTGACACCATTAGACTGTGAAAAAAAAAAAAAAAAAAAAAGAAACTGCTGCTCAACTCTAGAGGTGACGCCTCCTGGTCCTGGTCGTGATTCACAGATGAGTCATTTACTAAATGCTACTGATATAGTTTGACAGCAGAAAGCTGAATTGCAGCTCCACTTTTGGAAGGTTACACTGGACCCCATTATGGCCAAAGCTCCCACAGCTCTGAATCCTCTGATCAAAGGCATGGCCCACTGCGCCCTCATGCTTGAACAAGATTTAAAACTGGTCTGGACTGGATGTTCTCCCCATGCTCCCTGCTTTACACTCAACCCAGTTGAGCTTGGACAATGTTTGACTTTGAATGAGGCTTTAATTCAGGTTGCGTTTTTATACCTACTCATGGACTTAATCCTAAAAGTGAGGCTCTTTTCTTTACCCCTCACTGGTTTCCACTGTGGTTCCACACTTTAATCCCCTCAGGTTCAATCTGTATACATCTTGGGTAACCCTACAATATTTCCTCAGGTTGGCTCCCATAACCCCTCATGTAATTGAGACTTAAATCCATCTTATTACTGCATTGTTAAGACCTTGCGTATCTGTGTCCTACATTTCTGGAATAAAATCTTTGAAGTGGCCAATTAATCCCTTTCAACAACAACGTTAGGGAGGTAAGTGAAGAAGAGAACTGCTCTACTTTGCATATCAGTGGGAAGTGATGTAAATATTCATTCACAACCGAACTTGAAAAGTTGTAATTCTACAGAAAATACAGATACATAGGTTGTAAGCAAGCCATAAAATTCCATCACATTTTTATCCTGTCAATGATAACATGATCAACTAAGTGTTTCTAGTCACTTGTTCTGGAAATCTTTCCATGAAGAACGTTGAACAATGATTTATTCAAAGCAGCGCAAAATCTTTTATACCCGTTATACCCTTGTTTCACGACACATTCGGGCGTTAATACGTATATGAAGAATGAGTACTAAAGGCTCAACCTCAACCTCAGTGGCATAACCACGACAACTGAAAATCGTGTTTCCATCTAACTGTGTAGAGATGTCCGTCCCGTTTCATAACACATTCATGCGCCTGAATATTAGCCAGTTCTCCAGCAAGTCAAATCAGCGTGTAATTTTCCGCTACATACTGGCGGCACAATAAGGAGTAAATCATATTCGACTTCCAATGTGGCCAAAATATTCTGATTTATTTAGAAAAATGAAAATCAATATTAAGTCAATTGGAGGACCATGTGTCCCGATATATTGCTGTATCGATATTTTTTCCACACTTATTTTTTACAGGCCATTTTTGTCCCTCGTGCCTTGAGTTGGAATCAGGAATTAGATGAATATGACACTTTGGCGTCAAATGTATAACAGTTCTGTAATTTGGTTCTTTTAGACCAGTGGTTGCAACCTTTTTAATCCATGGCACACTTCGTTTATTGAAAAAAATCCAGAGGGACACCACCAAAGGAACCTTGGTCAAAGTGCAATTGTGCTTAAAGTCCTGCAAAAAATCCCTTCTAATTTGTGAAAAATTGTTGTTACTGAGACTCTGTTTTAAGTGTTTTCATTTTCTCACAATCGCTATTGTATTATTTTATCATAGTTTGGAAAATTGTCAGACAAATCTTTAACATTCTTTGCCTTAGCTTGCTTAAATCATTCTTCCCGTCTCCACTAATAATGATTTCAGCTCTGCTGCACACGTCAGCCCCAATGAATCATCAATGTAAGTGGCACACATGTGCAGCCACATATTCTACACCCACTTCAAGCCCATTTCACCCTCAGATGACAGGGTTTTTTTTCAACTTCAGAATAACAACATCTGCAGACGCTGTGTACAGGAAGCATTTCTTATTGGGTCACAGAGTCAGAGGACAAAGGAGGCAAACTGCCAGAGAGTAAATGAAACATGCCGAAGCAGAACCCTCCTGAAGGGCCACTGTGGGACACAGATGTCATAGTATTTCATTCAAGCCATCAGACAACTTGGTAAGGTCTCCATATTGACACTGAAAATGTCAGGATCCAGCCGTCTGACTTCTCTCTCTGTTAACCTGCTTTTTTTTCTTTTGCTGCTTGACAGGCAGTTAATAGGCTCCAGTGCCCAGCAGCTCCGAAGGCCATGTCTCACTCCATCTCTTCCAACCGCCGAAGGAAAACAAAGTTCACAGAGCTATCCTCTTGGCCATAGATGCGCTGGTCTAAAAATCGAAGTGTCATTTTTGTGATGGAGTGATGAGTCAAGTTGTTGAGCAGCAGCTGGAACACCTCTGACCTCAACTTGGTAATTGCTTGGAAAAAAAAACTTTATCTGGACCGGCTGAAGATATTTCCGCTTGTTCACTTAAAGCAGGGGTCCCCAACCCCCGGATGGGGGACACTACCGGGCCATGAATCAATTGGTACTGGGCTGCACAAGAAATAATTATTTTCGTTTTGTATATGATAAGAGACAGAAGGATCTTTTATTTTGGAAAAACCTTTTATTTTGAAGTGACCGCATTCTCTCGGTTAAGCCTCGGTTACTAGAGCTAAAATTTAACCCACATGCTCGCAAAATGTGTAGGAAAGAGCCGTTTCTTTGCGAAGGGGAAACGGCTAAGTGAAGAGACAGAAGAGCTTATGACTTCCAGGAAGAAGAAGTTTTTAACAAACAATACCAGGAGTCGTACTTGAAATATGGATTCATCGCGGCCGTCTACCATCACTCCCAGATGGGAGACGTCTTGTTGCAGAGAAACAAGCTCAGGGATCCCATTGATTTAACCATATGTTGAATTACATGTACTTTATATTCGGTATTGTATCTGTATGCTATTTTGAAGGCATGTTTAAACGTTACCATAGCGACCAGAGTCAGAGCGCATTAGGGCACATTGATGGGTCAAAGTGGCAACTTCATACCCCCCGGGCCACGTTCCAATTGTTAAATGTTAACCTGTCCACAGTGATAAAAAAGTTGGGGACCACTGACTTAGAGAAAAAAAAAAAGGAAGGGAAAAAGGAAACTTAAAGGTGTTAATTCAATTGCCCTCTCTGATGTTGGTGGCTTTTGGTGTAGAGTTTTCATTTCTTTTGGCCAACAAATTCAAATATTTCATTCACTTGAGATATATATCTATATCTAAGTGCACCACGCCTTGGTATCACCCTCTGCCACTGCAAGACCGGGTGAAATTAAAAGCATAAAATGAATGGAATGGAACCTGACTGACACTATTTCATGCCACGTTTGGCATCTGCGAATGGTACAGTGTGTAATAAATCTGCACGCGACGCACAGTCCTAGACTGCACCACATTAGACTGAATATTTATAGTCGCTCTTCATCATATTTCTCCCAAAGCCTCTCGTCAATGAACATATTTCTTGCTTGCATCTCACATTTACAAAAAGGTACATGAACATTTTTGTGTGCCAACAGACACTTTCATGTTTTATTTATCCAGGTAAATTAGACTCAACAGAGGAAGATGGTTTTAATAGAAACACCTTGTCAATTATTCACCTTATGCGTGCACACCGGATGAATTAGTTAGACGGCAACTGCCTCGGTGAGCTCCACAAGCATGTAGCGAAATTGGCAAAATGAAACTGCAAACTGATTGTATTCTGATCATGTAACTCATCACTCTGAAAAGTTTTCTTCTATTATTGACTGCATCAGAGATGGTGGTGGATCCAAGACCTTATACACTGACAGGATCAGCATAACATCAGTCCAACCGAAGGGTTAGTGTTGAGCCACAAAGCCTGTGCGACCAGACCGGGTGTTTAAACGCACACTCTACATGCCTGACCTGACTCGCCTATTGAATGTCAAATACTTGAAGAGTATATCACAAATATGTGCTCCAATCTCATGAATACAAACAAAAAATATTTCTGACCTAAAAGGTCATCCAATAAGGGATTTAAAAAGTCTATTGAAGTTCTGTGTTGAAACTATGACAATAATCTTACAATAAAGAGGACAAAGGTTAAAGAGATGACTAACGGGAATCTGTACGCTTGAATTCTCAAACTAGAGACAAGAAAAGGAGATTCCAACTGCTGTTTCAATTTCATTCACAATTTGTTTCAAATCAAGCATCCGGGCAAGGCTCATAAAAAAATGACTATATTTCACTACACATTTATATATTAAATATTATTGTTAAAACATTAAATACAAGCTTAGGTTAATATGGGGTCTAAATGGCTGGATGGCTCAATTTAAAATTATTATTGAATTTCACTGTCAGAAAAAAGATCTCCTTGGCCACATAAAATGACTCTGGCCAGCGGATGACATCAAAATTAAGTCAGTTCTCTAATGGTAAGATGAAGTCTGAAGTCCGACTTCAGCATAGCAGCCTGTTGTTTTCCTGTTCGTGTCAGAGTCAATGTAGATGACTGATAGTGACATTGTAAGACGACTTGCTTATGCGTCTGGTCTTCAACCATCTACCCCTGCATTTCCTCTGCACTAACAGAATTAAGGTACTGAAAGTCATCTTTCTGCTAGCAGGCTACTTCAGAGGAAGTCTTTCTCCATGTGACTGGTTCCAGATGGAAGCTTGATAATACAGCCACATACATTTAGTGGGTGTCATTACACAATTTCATTAATACTTTACGAGTCAAGCGAGGGCCTTCCCTGACACAACGGCATGGTTGGGATGTTCACTGACTCTGCGGCATCATTATATGTCCTCCCTCAGCTGATGTATCGCTCCTAAAGTTCCCTGCTTCCTCCTTGCCTTTATTGTATATTATATATTACCTATATTATAAGCACCATCAGCACAAGTCTTCACAGAAGTCACAAGAAGTCCTCGTAGCATATCATATACTGACAATATTACTCAACTCACCCCCCCCCCCAAACTATTCTTTTACCATTCGCTTAACACTGTCATTGAAAACATTTGTAACTAAAACACCAAAAGCTACCTCCTTGTCATTTGAGGAGACTCCTGCCCTTAAGGAAAAGTGTTAAGGCAGATTGTTAAGGTGGACTGTGTGAAAAGAGAACCCAGTTATCCATTTATGTCGCTTATGAAATATTCCATACTCAGTTTCGTAACCATTAATCTTACAGTCTCGTCCAACTGGACACCCGAAGCGTGATTCAAAAGGACAGGGACACTATGATTCCTATTGAAGCTTGACAGTTTGACACTTCTTGTTTCAAGTGCTTTTCAGCTTTAAAGTGATTTAAGAGAATGAAAAATAATCTTTGAAAAGCTTTCCCGCAGATTTCTTTCATTCACTTTCCATTCTTCTGAATGTCTTCTTATTACTTGTTTATTCCAAAAATAACACTCCTGAAACACAAAAAGAAAATGGAATACAACATAAAACACGCACGCAGAAATGTATTTCTATCCTTGTGGGGGCAGCTTTCCCCAGCCTAATCCTAACCATACAAGACAAATGGCTAACCTTAACCAGGACTCTGAACCTCGTGTTTTGTCAAGAATTGGTCCCAGCAAAGCGAGATGAACAAGCCCACACACACCATGCTTTTCATGACAGATTCCTGTGTAAATATCACCGTAATCGCAGTTTTAAATGCAGCAGTCTGTCCTATTTAAACATCAGCAAAGTGGTGTACAAAAGCATTGACCTCCGTCAAATGGCAAACACCCGCCATACATGACAACAAACCAGCCAACACAGCCATCCTCATGAAACATCTAAACAGGCCTGACAGACAAGCCTTGACCCTTATTACCATTTCCCCCATGGACAGCGGTCAGTGTCTCTAGTTACTTTGTTGGCTTGTCACCATTTTCCAGAGCCGAGCGTGCAGACAGATACACAGCTGCGGGCGCTTGTGTCTCTATGTGTGTGACAGCATTAGGTTAAGCTTCGCGACCAACCCAGCAAAGGTCATCTCAGTTTGTATGTGTATGTAAGCACATGTGAACATCTTAGATTTACATTGTTGCTGACGTGACCTTTACAATTTCAGTTTGCATCTTGGCACAAGCGCAATGGTGGGATACATGTGGAGACCATGAGGTTAGGAAGCAGTGGAGAAATATCTTGCAACAACTGGAAGGGTAATTAGAGACGTAAGAACAGACTGAGCTTTTTCTCCTCAGATAATTGACTTCCAACACAATCTGCTATGTAAATAAAAACATTTCAATTACAGTGAAAATCAAAGAGGCATTTGGAAAACAATCTCCTGTTGCGAAAACAAAAAAACTGCTAAGACTCACATTAGCCGCATATTAAAATCGAGACTCAAATGTGTATTTTTGGAATTATAGTACAACGATTATTTGTCCATTTTTTGTTTCATATGTGATGCTGTACATGATTGGCTGATGGATGAGACCTGACAATCATCCCATGCATGTGGTCATGCTCTGCTGTGTCTTCTATGGGTTCTGACAATGAATGTTAAGCACCAGAGCTCACGATCATGGAGGCACTGAAACTCTTCAATATGATGAAGTAAAATTATGTTAATGCATGTTCTGGATGTCTGTGAAAGCCTCCTTCTGGTCGGAGATGCCACGACTAACCTCACCAATGTGCAACACATTCTCATGCCTCATGCGTAACAGAATGGCAGAGAAGACATTACATCCTCGATGGTCCTCCTTAAGAGTCTACCTTACAAGGTCCTGCTCCATTGTCGGTGAGGGAGCACTGATATTGAGAGTCACACTTCACTGCATGTCAGCATCAGGGTGAAATCTCAGCATAGAATGACCCTGATGAACGACTGAGAGGAATCTTGATTATATCTTCGGTGGCACCAGGAGTCAAGCTCATGGTCACATGACCAAGTGCCTATGCAAAGTGACGTGAAATTGTGTTTCAGGATCGGATCTCTGAAGAGTCACCAACAAGGCTGAGGAACTCAGTATGTAAGCCTGTTAGATGTAGAAGATTGTCGATAGAACTGGGTGAAGCTACTTGGATACAAGTGGTGACCATTGGCCTTGTTGGTGCTCTGCAGCGATCATTTCAACTGCAGTGCAGAAACCTTTTGGTCTGAAAGTTCGACTCAAACGAGTTCTGAGATCAACTGAACACACATGGTTTTCAAACATAAACAAAGGGCAACGTAGCAACGGCAGTTAGAAGCAGCAGTGTCAGAACAGAAACAAGCCCTTTGTTTACACATTATATGTTTAGTACTGTCGCCTCTTCTGAAGGGAGCATAACACTAAGTTCTTATTAAAACCATTCACTGATACGGAGCGGACTGGTGTCCATCACCAACTGTACAGCGTCAGATCCATCATCCTCTGACAAGCGCAAGTCTTCGTTTCCAGAACGACATGGTTTGAATAAAAACAAGTCCTTTGGTTACATGAACCTGCTCTACTTCCTGAAAAACAAATCACTCAAATATCTTGTGATTTCCTCCAGTCATTCAGACGTATTTGTAACCACAAGATGGCGACGGCATTTGGTTCAGTGGAGTTTCACACTTGTCACGGTATAATTCATGGTTGTATACAGGAATGAAATTTTATAGATTTTTTTTTTTGTGCAAAGAATCTAAATAAAGTATTTCTTCTGGTACTTACTGTATACTGGTGGACTGCGGGGCGGACGTAAATAGGGCTCGAATCATCCCGTGTTTCAATGAGAAGAGGTGGTCGACTTTGCCTTTAATTGCTACTTATGAAACATGTTGGTGGAATATGTCATTAAAACATTCCACAAACAAAAAAATACATCTCCTGTGAGTGAAGAGAGAAGATCAACTTCTGCCTGTTTGTTTCCATAACCTACATATGCGAATGTGAGAGCTGCTACTATGAAAAATTTGTGACCAGCATAAAATATAATTTAATGATTTCATTAAAGCATGTCGTGAACTCGAGATAAACATTTCATAAACTGCAAATGATGTCCAATGTGCTATTGTGCTGATAGCTTAGCTCTTGTGAGTGCCACTACGATGTAAGTTACGTGCTGTAACTAAGGAAACGGCATAACGTGCTTCCATCTCAGGGGTATGGCTCTTCCACAAAGGGCAGCCACCAGCATGATCCTATACGGAATCAATAGTTCTTTAACCGATGCGTTGTACGATCACAACTTGGCTGTGCTTATGAAACTGCATAAAGCATGCTTTAATTCAGCTCTCCCCCCTTTCTGTATATGTCACAATCATCAGTCTTTTGTCATCGAAGCCGACGCCGAAGTGTGTCACGTCATCCGTGGTGTAGCGCGACGGTTTGTCGCAGATAACAGCGCCACTACATTGACTTCACACATGAATCAAGCTGCTTTGGACGTTGGACGACGTCACCACCCTCTGAAGGATTTGTCTTGTCCTTTCGTGCACTAATGACTCTGAGATACAAACTGCACCCTTTTTTTTTACAAGCAATTCCCTTCCTGCCTGAAGAGACAGCAATGGCAGCAGCTTTAAACTTACTGCAAACTGTCCGGGGATTAACTAGAGGTCTCGGTTTGACCCTCCACCCTGGCTTCCTATAGAAACTCTGACACCACTGGTTTGTTGAAACCATCTCATTTCTCCTGCATGTGTCTTGGAATGTTATCTAATCGTCTTGATCCCACTGGGTCTCTAAGTGTTTGTCTCCGTGATCAGCCTTCAGCACAGACTTTAACATCTGTCAAGGATTCTTTCCAAGATGAGAGCTTTGGCTTAAGATGCCTTTTTCTTAGCTGCAGGGCCCTCTTGAGTATGCCGGACCCTCACTCATCCCATTATTTACTCTGACTAACAGGTAATGAAGCAGAGAGCTGGTGAAACGATCTGTGCGAATTTAATGAGATACAACTCTGCAGCCAAAGTGGACATCTGGCATTGTGATACTTGGGAGTCCAAGTTTCAAACGGTGGATGTAAAAATGTTTGGAGGTTGAAATGAGCAGCTGGAATGGGAGCAGTTTAGGTGTTGCTAATGTTGTTTAACAGAGGGAGTGTAACCCATTCCAACAACTCAGCCATGTGTTGTAAAGACTGATACACTTTAGGAGAACTGCATGATCGTTGGCTCCCGTCGTAGTCACAGTTGGTCTGTTTAGTCTGATTTATTTTAGACTGCATTTTTACTCTTCGCCCGGGAATTCGGTTTGATAGGTTTTTCCAGGCCTCTCGCGATGTGGTGTGACACAAGGCCTTTTGCGATGGCTCATATTTTCAATTCATCCACTGGCTGTGTTCCACCAGGGACACCGTCATTCGATATCCTTCACTAAATGCCGGCTGCGCGGAAAGACATTATTTTAATTATTTTAATCACATTTTTTATCATCTATCGCGATTGAATGTATGGTTTTTATTCAGGCGGATCTTTATGGCCTTGTTAAACCGCAGTGGAATGTTTTAAATAATGAAACGCAATTGCGCGTGCATCCAATTTACATGTTTTACTATGCTTTACAACCAAAGAAGACTACAAAGAAATACGTTGTGTATGTAAAACAGACCCTTTTTATACATGACTCGCTATCCTCTGCCCTTCCTGTTTCTCATCAGCAGATACAGTTCAAGTTAATCTTGACAGATTTATCACGTTCCAGATCCATATTACGGCGAGCCGCTCCACCGCGGCTTACGCAGCTTAGGCTTTCAGGGCTGTAATTACCGCAAACACAAATATGATTTATTCCGCTGATGATGAGATAGCGCTTCATGCGTACACAAACATGGCCGAGCGCGCACTCAAAGGTCAGAAAATGTTGCATACATGCAAAAGACAAATAAGTGAATGCATGACTAATTCCAGCAATAATTGCGTATGAGTGTCTTCTGTTGATGGGATTATTTGTGTTCACCGACCATCAGAATGTCGAGGAGAAAGTTAATATCAATTGACTTATTTTTTTAGTGAAACAATTTGACTCTGATGTGAATTATGACAAAGATGTTAATGTATTGGAGTGGAGCCGCACACTCAGCCTTTCTGATCTGAACTGGTTTGACATTCATTTACACCTGGAATTAGGCTGTGTCTCTGGTGCTCTCACGTGAGGGGATGCTGACGTGGCTGTCATGCTCCCTGCAGAGCAGAGTGCTAAATCCACTTCCTTCCCTGGCTACAGAGGCAGACGAGTCAACTGGGCCAACACGTCTTTTACGGTCAGTGATGCCACATAAGTCTGGGGTTCAAATTTGATGGCGATGTACAGCAGACTTACAGTGCAGTCCAGAAAATACATGTACTGTAAACACTGAATGTTCCTCATATTTAGACATATAGCCATATTTGTCCCCACTCTTATCACTGCCCAACCAAGGATGGTAAAGATC
Organism: Synchiropus splendidus; assembly: GCF_027744825.2. Classification (NCBI taxonomy): domain Eukaryota; kingdom Metazoa; phylum Chordata; class Actinopteri; order Syngnathiformes; family Callionymidae; genus Synchiropus; species Synchiropus splendidus. Next base: position 34,040,492 of record NC_071335.1, read on the forward strand.
TGAACACTTGAACATGTTTAACACTAAACTAAATGTTAAACGTTCAATTTTTATGACCCAAAATCTTTGTGTGTGAGGACTGCTCCTGACTGGAACTGTGACAGTGAATGGAACACAGCCAATCAAGATAAGCTGTCCAAAAAAAACAAAAAAAACAAGGAAGCAAAGGGGACAGTGTGGACAATCGATGACTATAAAGCTGAGAACTAAGTCACTCCAATCTGATGTCGCCTTCACTAGGGCTGTGTAATGCCAGGAATCTGTCAATGAGTTGCATGCCCTGATATAGGAGATATATGATATGATATACTGCGATACATAGCCATAATGGAAGTACCACATTGTATTGTAATTTGTTGGCAACAACCATTATTACAAAATAATACGTGACTACATGATACAAGAGTACAGTTAGTAGTCTTAATAATGGACCTGAAATATTGTTCTTTGTATCACAAATGCAGCAGCATTTACAAATATGAATTTATTAAAAATCAATATGGCGGACTGAAAACATTGAAATAGTATTGCGCAAGTATCGCAATATTTGAATGTATCGATATTTTCTCACACAGTTGGTCCTCACCCAGTTCGTCCCTTCAGGTGTGTGTTGAGTTCTGCAAGCAGCAGACAGGTTCCTGTCATTTAGTCATTCTTCATGTGTGTGGTGTGCTGCGTTGAGACTATGACATGTGATATAATCACGCTAGATTTTGTATCTCCAAAAGGTCTAACAGCTAACAATATCGCTCAGGATTTCGAAAACCCTTACAGCATGTGTGTGTGGCCCCCTCACTGTGATAGCTGGAAACCAGCATGTCCCCGTCAGCTTGATTCACATCAGACCAAGTGACCTGCTTGTGTGGCGCTAATGGAAGTAAACAACTGGCGACAAACTGATAATAATATGTGAAAGAAAAGTATGTGTGACTAGATGCAGCACTGGGTCTCGGGTGTTTCACCAATGATGATGGACATGTCCATTTGACATTCAGCTTCTGTTACATAGTAAAGTTTTTAGGTTACTTTTTTATGTTTTCTGAAGGAAACATCATTCGTCATAGAACTGTTGACGGTAGGGTTAGCTTCTCCTAGTTTAAACTACTCCATCATGGGGCGAAAAATTTCCAATTGGATTGAGACAAAAACATTATTTCATCCTGATTAACAATCCCTCAATAGTACTGTGCATTAACCATTTTTCAATGTGACACAGCTAAAATTACATTAAGTGGTGTTGACTTCTTCCTTGAATTATGACACATAAAACAATTCAGCTACAAATGAATAAAGGAACACTTATAAACTGTATTGAAAATAGCTTTATAGAGGAAATGCTAAATAACCGAAAACATAAGACAGTTTTGGCAGATATTGAAACAAGTCTGTGATTTAACTAAGTAATAAGTAATAAGTAATGCTAAACATGATGGAGTGTCATGTCATATGAAACCGTATTGTACTGTTTTAGGGATTCTCTGATCTATTGGTCTATTGGCCGATTTCAGCATGGCCGGTGAATGCCGATCACCACCTGTCATTGCGGATCACAAAAACCAATGATGTGAGACAGCCGGCGCTCTGATTAAACTCTGCTGGCTGTGATGCGTCTGCTCCTCCCTTCCTCACTGCTCACTCGGCAGCACTATGAATGTTCTGGTTCTTCCTGTCTGTCATTTAAAGTTTTCATCCTGCAGCACATGTACAGGAAAACGCTGCGCAGGGAAGCGCATAAAAATTAAATACGCATTTTAAAGCACCAGCACTTGACGGAGCATGGAGAGTTTTCCGGGCTCATGAAAGTGAGACCGCTGGTTCCTCAGCAGCAGGCTGTTAGCGTAGCTACCACTTAGCAACACCCACCAGTTCACACGTGACATTCGGAACGCTAAGCAAATTCTCCCAAAAAAAATCATTAATTTCACCGAGCTATATGACCAACCTTTCTCGGGTGTCGTTTACGCGGAGAAGGAAACGACTGGATCTGTCGCCATTTTGGAGTCGGGTGCAGTGCTCACATCTGAATTGGAAACTTTTGTAAACGTGGAAACTTTCATAAATGCAGTGCTCTCTGTCTCAGAGTTTGAGTTTCTAGAGATTCACCAAACCACGACGTCTCACATCAAATGAAATGTTTTTCAGTTGTCCTTTCGACAGAATATTTGCTGCATTTGGCAAGTTTTTTTCTATTTTTGCCTCCTTGAAGAGGTATATGACAATGTGTCTCAATTTAAATGATTTAATGGTTCATTTTTTTCACATCATGTACACAGAAGGTCTCATTATTTTCATTACAAATTCATTGTCAATCCATGTGATCGACACTCTTGCTGACCGGTATCGGTGATCAGCAGCAAAAATTCTGATCGGAGCATCCCTATGCTGTTTCTTTGCTTTAAAGTCACTAACTTAAAAAGGGTAATGCAGGTGTAACTACCCGATTGGTTCTGGCAAACCACGAACGATGACCTGGATCATATGTCAGTAACATGACCACCAACCAACTAAGCATGGATGATGTGACAGTAGTGACATTTTATGCTTTATTTTAAACACATTTCTTTAGAATCTCAACCATGTACATTTAGTAGACTGTGTGACCTACAAGACTCACAGCCATAACATTCATTACCATTTTGCTAATGTATTTAAAGTTGTTAATGCTGTTATTCTGCTGTCATCTTCAGCTTCAGGGACACTTTAGGCTCCTCTCTTTGCCAGCTGGAATGTAAACACATCATCCCTGAAGCCGAAAGCAATGTTTGTTTTGCTGAATGATGAATCCCTCCCTATGCACTGTGACCGACGTCACCGAAAGCCCAGCCATCCACGTACAAACTTCTCAAGGTTTGATTTGCATTTGTATTTTTCTACTTTGTTTTTCCTCTGATGTTAGATGGACACTGTCCAATATTTTAAGGGTTAACGAAAATATCATACACATGAAATAAATTAACGTTGTCATCATCAGCGGTCGCGCCGAGCCCATCGGACCAGCCGAGCCCTTACACATTAGCTAACAGGCGACTTCGTTTCTCACCTCACATTTGTCTGACAACAATGCAAGTCGCTTACTTACACCTGAGCACAACAGATTAACCTTGACGGATTTTGTCAGAACTTATGTGGTTGAACAGTGATTGCTCCTCTAATAGTATTATGGTATTGATTGGTGCAGCTTTAGAGAAACGGTGTCTTGCTGACAGGGTAAACTTAATCATTCATCTGAATTCTGGGCAGTCTGTTGGCGTGCGCACCACAGATGCAAATAAGAAAAAGGCATTTACGTGAGGCTTAAGACCTTCTGTATCAAGATTTCTCAACATTAACTTTTGTTTCGAATTGTTTACAGAGGGCAGTTTGTCTTCAAAGCTGCTCTCCGGAGCCTTCCTGATTGAAGAAGAAAAGCCTCGGAGAAGAAGAGTCCAGGCCTTTTTCAAAGAGAGCCACGTTTGAATTTGATGGGGCGTGAAATGCCTGGGGGCCAACCGCTCTACCTAGCATTCTTAGAACTCGGAAATGAATGCAGAATACAGTAAGATTAAAACACACGAGCAGAACCCGAAAGATTCCCCCTTTAGTGCTTCAAAACAAAGTGTATTTCAACAGGCGAGAAAAAGGTTTTGCTATTTAGCGATCAGCCGCACTTTTTTTGTAGCTCAGGTTTATCACTATTCGCATTTCATTACAACAATAAACGGGGAGGAAAGTGACGGATGGATGACTGAGCGTACTGTGCTGAACAGCTTTCTTAAACAGTCCACCTTAAGAGGCGGACCCCTGTGCTTCTTATCAAGACATTACCAATCATTATTTTTGGGTGCTTTTTAAACAATTTTAAACATATATTCGATGACATCACACATTTTAATGATATGATCTTTTTGGTTTCACGAATAATGATATGCATCCTGAGTTCCCTGACAGTGAGGCCGCACCAGCGGCTCATTCATGAAAGTCAATTTCATCCAATAACTCAGGAATATGTTGTGGTTTGTATTAGCACAAATCCAGCTGAGAGGCTGGAAGCAATTACCTCTATCGACTCACTGGACTGTCTGAGCTCAGCTGTTTCTGGCCTCGTGGAGGGAGTTCTGTCTGCAGTGTTGGCTCCATATAGATATCCAAGAGCCAATAGAGGTTTGGAAATGACAAGCTCACGTTTTCTTTTGTGCCATTTGTCAACAATGCTTAGCGGCGGAGCCAGTTTTGACAACTTTTAATTATCACTGAATGAAAACTGGCCCACAACGCAGGCCACCTTCCGTCTGGGGTTGCCACAGAATAACCATTTGTTTTCCCTCAATCCAATATTGGGTTTCAAAACGGTAAATATACAATAAATATTAGGGCAAGCTATTTCTCATGATATAATCTAAGATTGAAATAAGAGCGGAGCAAGTGGTAAATTCCTTTTTTATGCAACCCACAAGAGCTTTAAGCACAAAAACTTGCTGTTTATATGGAGTTCTCTAACACTTATGGTGCTGAGGCTTTTTTCAGCAGGTGGAGCTCTTCAATTGAAACATAGTAGAAGGGAATCAGGAGATACACTGGAAAGCATGTGCATTTTTGCGCTGTGTTGAGAGGGGATAGTTTATTTATATTTTACATTAAACACAGGAATGCATTATGATAAGACTAGCTCCTAGATGACAGGTAGGTATAGAGACCTGCTTCAACTATTCTTTCCTGACTTGGACTCTTTTGGGACTGCATTTGAAACTACATTTTCATATGCAACGGGAAACTCTGTATTTGAGCCGATGGCTGGTGAAAGTAACAAAACTGCAAACGGCATACAAGCTGTGACTTAAACAGCAACGTGGGAATTTGAAGATCTCTGGCAGCTAGTGCGTCGCTGCCTGCCAGACAAATAAAGACGCCATTTACAGCCAGGCAGGATGAGCAAACCACCATGAAACTGTCCAAACAAAACACACACCGTTGGACAGAAGTCAATAATACCAAGCCGACATTCGATGGTATTTTCTGCAAAAGATTCGAACGTCTATATCATAGCCCTGCGCTGCGACTATCAAACCCAGGAGACCAAGCAGGACATTCTCATCAGCATCACTTCTTGCCACCAGAAGGGAATAAAGGACAGAGAAAGCAAAGAGAAACCCTGCTAAAGTTCATCAACAAACATGGCTGCTCCAGAGCTCAAGTACTCTGGAAGAGCAAACTCACCACAAACTTTGCCCGAAAATCTGAAAAAATGCAGTGCTCCGAAAACGTGCATCATCACTCAAATGAAAAAAAAAAAGACGCAAAACAGTCATTTTGACAGATCGAATATTCAAAATGGGAAAGAGCAGAACGCATAATCTTGCAAAACACTTCATCAAAAGCAAAGGGGCTGTATTTTATTTATTATAATAAATGCAGCCACCTACGAGGCATGTTCTGCTGTTTATTTATGATTTCACATTAATTGACTCCATCCCATTTACCATGAAAACCGTGGAGGTATTAAAGACTTCTCTATGCCTCACAGCCAATCTTGCACAAGGTTCACACATGATAAGACAGATCAGCTCATGCAGGAGATATGTCTTACTGTCATTAAACACCAGATAAGACTGTTCCAGGCCAATGCATGGTCATCCAAAATATCTATAATGTGAAAGGTAAAAAAAAATTACCCCTTTGTTTACCATTTATTTATTGATTGATTGATTGATTTAATACTGGTACTTAATTTTTTTTTTTCCGGAGCAAATACTACTATACTATACAAATACTACTAATAACTAAATATATAAACAACATAAATATAAATACATTTGAATACTGACATGCCGCCCATCAGACAGTACATTACCATCAGCCAAACATTTTGAACTCCTTGAACAGTAACTAAACAAGTTATTTAAGCTGTAAGACTAGTTAATCTTTGATATGTGCTCTTTTTTATGTGGCTGCGCTTTTTTATTTTACACATTTTTATTTTTAAAGGAGGGGGTTCAGTCCATTTTACAGTTGTTCGCAATAGGCTTAAAAAAATTGTCGATATATCGCACAGGCTTATTCAAACGTAGCTGGATTAGTGCTGAACAATATGAACGCTGCTCATTGAAGGGCGGCCGCAGCAGTGAGGTTCGTGGCTGCCTCGGCTTTATATTGCAGGACAAGCCAGGGAAGACTTGATATTGCTGTTTCTGCGATGTTAACATCGGGAATGTTTTGAATTTTTCATATCATATCGTAGGTGGCGCTGTGACATCGGCACCCTGGCCGAATAAACTCTGAATGGGTCTATAATGTACACATTTATGAGCGATTCACAAAACATAACAAAACAAAGAAACAACACAATCTTTAAAATGTAGAGCCATGTGAACGTTTATATTAGGGGTGCGTCAAAATTTGGATACTATGAAATATCCCAGATGTCCGCTGTTAATGATACACGGGGCAAGTAACTTATGGATATTCTGAAAGCATTCTCTCACAAAAGCCTGCTGCAACTCTAAAAGGCACCTGATCTAACTGTTTATTAAAAGATCAGAAGATATTGATTGGTTCCAAAAAAGCCTGATATAATATTGCTGAAAATTTTATTATATTTATTTATAAATTTGGCAGCAATATATGAGCCTTAAAAGAATGTTATTTGGGTTAGTTGTATTGAGTTTACTCACATTAGAATTATTAGAATTCGACACTTTCATTCACCAATATTGGGAAAAGTAATATTACAAATCAAAATGTACTTTGGTTTTATAAACAATGGACTTAAATATGCATAGCAAGACAAATGTTTTGGCAGTGAAAAAAAACAACAATCGAGTTACATTTCAAGGTAAAAGTAGTATCTGGAACCAGATAAACGAGCCAGAACAATAGTAATATTTTGTCAATATTACATTCAAACTTAAAATGACACAATCCATCCGTATGTCACCATCGCCTGGTAAGTGATAACAGACTCTGGTTTCAACAGGAAACACTATATTTCTATTGATCTTTGCAGCAGTTTTAGTTTCACGTTTCTTGGAAATCAAGTACCCTGTTTACTCAGCAACTACAGTAGTTGAAATAGATCTTTGCCCAAATCACCATGAGAAATAATTCTCATGACTTCACCAAATCTGCTGCGTTATAATGAACAATTCTTCAGTAAAACTGAACTCACCACATAGGGAATGTATGCCGACAGGGCTCTCGGAGCCAGTGCACAAGCGCTGTTGACCTGTGATATAAGACATACTGCAGATATTTGTAATTTTAACAAAACTGTCTTTATCAGTGACACCGGTCCTATCCTACAGATGCATTGCTGAGTGAGAATGCCTCGCCCTTATTAAAAAAAGAATGAAAATATACGGTGAAAATCGGAGGACCTTCTGTCTGGCACAACCGTCCCAAAGTTCGGATGAGGTATTAAGCACGATTTCCAGACTTCAGTGAGCGGAAACAGAGAAACTATTGCAGACACATTTAATCATCCCGAAATCTGGCGGACTACACACTTTCATGCATAATTGTATAAAATTGTTTTATATTTAAAACCAGTCGACCAGAGTTCTATTAGAGAGAATAACCCTTCAGATGAAGGCCATGGTACCCTGACAGAGGAGTAAATATGAAGCAACATTTCTGCTCACACAGTATACGCCTGACAGAATCTGCGTGAGAGTAGGTGGGAAAGGATGAGGAATAACATCACTTTATGCTTGGCATCCTCTTATTGTCCTATCAGCTCAAAGCCGTGAATAAATGAGACGAACAGCGCAGCATTTTTGTCAACACTGAATTTCCACAATTGCCAGCCGTTTCTAAACTGTCAGCCAACTGAGGCGGCAGCTCTGTAAACACTATTAGAGTCTCTCGGAAGAAAGGAATCCTGCTGAAGTATGACAACGACATGGCGGCAGGACAATAACCCGATTACAACCAAGCAAGTGGTGAGCTGGAGCCACGCAGACAAAGCACAAAGTTGATTTTGACGGCAAAATTGCAGCCTATGAACATAATTATTTGATAGTGGGAAGCAGGGATATTTCTGTGAATTTCTGTAACAGCGCAGCGGCACTTACAAAATGTAAATTGTCAAGTGATACATCCAATGTTGCAGAAAGGCAAAAATAATACTTACACAAGAGCACATTTTTCATGTGTACTACGGTACAAGCAAGAGTCAGTTTCGGTGCAGAATGCAGATCATTTTTAGCATAGCCAGAGGTCTTGTTTTCCATCTCTATTATAGGACTTCAACTTGAACTTGATGTTCAAAATAAATAAAAAGACTCACAGAAAAGTGGACAGCAGCGAAGAAGATATCAGCCAGATATCCTCTGAAAGGTAACTCAACCTGGTCAAATTATGCCAAAGTGCAAGGTGTTTCAGCGGTCAGTTGGCCGAGACTATTTTCAATTCAAATCCGATGTACAGGAATGCGATTTTAGAATCGCAAAGGTTGTAATGTGACACCCAAAATCGATCTAAGCTTCGTCAGAAAAACAGGCAACACGCTCCACCAAACACAGAGTTGTTTGATGGCCAAGCAGAACTGGCTCAACAATAGTCAAAGATCATCTGGACTGTCCGACCCTTGTCTCAGGTTTACACTTCATTTGATGATTTCGTTGTTGTCTGCGGTACCAAGTGCAACTGGGTCCGTTGTCGTGGTAACGCATCGGTGTAAAGTGTGATTCAAGGTTGAGCTTTTGTTGGATCCACTTTGCTTTCCGTCGACTGACTCCCTGTTGGAGCGATCCAGGTGTGAAAGTATAGATCCTCTACATTAACGGGGTCTTAGACGCAGTGTGTCGGAGTTTAGGGTTGGGTTTAAGCTTTTTTGTGAAAAATAACAGAGATTAACCACATGTGAATTTTCTCAGGGAATACTTTGTTCCTGGTGCACTCCAGGTTATGTCTGATGTCATCACCAAAGCATCCATGACGAAAAGAATATATATATATATATATATATATATATATAGTATCTTTTTTTAGTGTCCTTATTTAGTTAGGATTGACCCTGTGCTTCATCTGTGGCGTTCATTTGTTCCCCCCATCTAGCTTGGGCTGACACTCGCAGCACATTCAGGATGGGATAAATACATTAAAATGGCCCACTGCAGAGAGCTTTGTCATTTTTAAGAGCCTTTCTTTGCATTAAATGAGCTGGCTGAGGCACAAGCACATTAATGACCACCGCGGCACGTAAGGGATCAATTACATCAAGTTTTTTGATAAAACTGGCTCAGGTACGACAATTTGGAACAATAGGAAGTGAATTTATTTTTTGAACAGTGCTAAATATGGCTTCATTTTCTTGTAACTGCACACGATCCTGCTGCCAACTCAAAGGCAGAAATTACAGGTCACTGGAGAGCAGGGTTTCACGTTCAGTGACCAAAAAAATGGCTTCACAGATTTCCAGTTAATGTGGTTTCGCTGGCTTTAACCTTGATTTCTCGCCAAGTCAGATCTGTTCTGGGGAGAAACCCACTCCTCTTGCGCCGTGGTTTGATTGTCTACTCTACAGACAAGTGAAGAAAGTTGGCCTCTCCACATAAATCACCTTTCTGCCTCTGATGGGCACATGACTGAGGACACTATAGCTTTGTATCTGGACTTACTGGCGATGTCATTCAAACACAGATGCTCACACACCACTCACACTCTCCTGGCAATGTTTCACCCCTCACCGCGTGTCCCGCAGCAGCTCACACTTGCAACATGTTGAACATTGTCATGGCACATTTGCTCGCCATGAAGCGACGGAGAGGAAACCTCACTGCAGGGAACGTGGGCGAGCTGGAGAGTCGGACATGAACCACATTACAGCGGTTCACGGATCAAGGGTGTGGGATCTGCATCCCCTTCAGCTCAAAGATATTGTCCATGTGTCAAATCTGCTGCTCATTTACCATTAATGACACAGCTTTGAGAGTAAAGAGCCGATGTTTTCAAGCGTTCTTCCTTTGCAGTCATTTCAGAGCATGAAACAAGCTTTTAGCGACTGTGACACACAGATATGAGTCTTAGTCTGTGCGATGGCACCGAAACCTTCTGATGAAACATCAGAGGACTGACTTTAAGGCAAACATCAATTTGTCACAGACCTCGCTTTGCTTTCATCGCACAGGCCATCACGAACAAAATAACGTCTCTCTCTCTCTCAGTGAAGTTCCAAAAAACCCTCACAAAAATGTACTCGCCAGACTCCAGCAGACGAGCAGGACACAAAGATTTAAATTAGAGTTTGGTGACACTGAAAGAATGCTTGATCCAACTTAAAACTTTGGATGACAAGCTATATATTTACACCAAATATTTTATTGCTGCACCACTTTGATCACAATTGTAATTCCGATTATGACAAATATCAGTATTTCTATTGCTTTACTTGTTTGAACAGCTTTCGACGCAAAACGAAACTTTTTAATATGAATGAATGATCGATTATTTTCAAAAAAAGATCCAAGAATTTGCGGTTTATGCACTAACAGGGGCCAACAAAGTGCACTGTTGTAACCTCCCTCTTTAAGTCCCCCGACATTTCACACAAGCATGACCCATTTAGGGTATGAATTCACAAGCAAAAACCGTGGTTAATAACATGTCGCAACAGCAGTTCAGTTGGTTCGCAAACCAGGATTTATATTTATTTCCTCCAAGCCTTCACTCACTGAAATGTGAGCCTACCAGTATATGTACATCCACCACCCACTGTCTTGAGCCAAGGGGCAGGTCACATGCAAATGACTGACAGGTCACAGTGAGACACTGCAGCTCTGTTTTATTCCATCTGAAAACTCAGCAAACTCTGAGGTAAAGGTCTGAGATGTACTTGCGCTCTCTCCAAATTTGACTGCAAAAATGCCGACATTTGAAGTCAAAAAATACGCAGTGATCGCACACGGTCAGTTGGTGATATGGTTTCGTTCAATCACGGCAGCCAACACCGCGATCGCAATAAAAATCCGATCAGCTGTGCAGCCTAGAATTCTTGGCTCCATCAATCAGAATCTGACGTCTCAAACTAATTGTCTGTCTTAGTGAAAGACAGGGAAAAAAAAGCAATCCTCCCCTCCGTCTCTCCCTCATTTTCACAGTTGAGCCACAAGCTGTCTCACTGGAGCTGATGAGCTGGGGAGTTAGCCCAGAGCTGTGAACCTGAGGAGGAAACTGCAGGTGAGGATGGTTCTGCTGAAACACCTCCTGTGAGTGCTGCTTGGTGACAAAGCTGTGAACAGATCTATAGAGCTGGAGAAGCAACACCTTAAGAGATTACAATCTATAATCTACAGCAAGGGTGGCTGGAATTTTTCACCTTAAAAATGACCAAGTCGCGATGATCTACCCACCATAACAATAAAAAACAACGATTCATTTATTAATATATGGACTATTGTTTATTGTTGTTGTTTGTTGTTCTTTCTCTCTTAGCAGCAGGTTCAGAAAAATTTCCACAGAGACCATTTTCCCCGGAGTACTGCACCCTGGACAACCCTCGGTTGTAGTGATGGTGTAGCATCTACCAACATCAGAGGAGGAGACTGAGCAGCTTCGTTCTCAGTTAGCATTGTGTGGCTAACCACGATTAGCATCATATATATGGATCCTTGCATGAGTTTGTGGCATTCACTGCCAGTGTCTACGAGAAAAAAACATATAAGCAAGGACAAGGGTCAGATACAAAAAACAGTGATGTTACATTTGTGACATTTTCCTGTCATGTTTCTGAAACCTTAATAACAGGTTAAATTCAAAATAACTGTGAGAGAAGACGAAGAAGTATGATTTAATACTACAATGTTATTCATTAATTTAAACTTTTGATAACGTGCAGTAAAAACAATCCATTAAAATTAATGAATAATTCAGTATTTGAATAAATCATCGATTTAAAAAAAGAGACAAAATCAAAACATTGACTTAGAAATATGAACTTATAAACATATGATTATTTCTATTTAGATTAAGAAAACATAATTATTGCACACTATGTTTTTTACAAGTACAAAGTACAAATGCCTCATCATTTACGGACAACTTTAGTATTCGCGGTTTACCTGAGTAGACCATTTTGTGGGTACTACAATGATTTGAAAATAGCTTGAATCAATTTTGCATTGCTGTGTAGTAGATAGTAAATAAAGGAGTGGGACCACGTTTGTGCCGTTTTAGTGTTATCATCAATAATATACGTGACGAAAATCCTTTTAAGTGACACGTTGTCTCAGCTCTGACAAAAGACCAATTTTACTAATACAATATTTGGAGTTGTGTCTATAGTGTCTTGAATTCTGAGCAACTGAACTGAACTCTCAGCTTTGTGTTCTTCTTAATGCGTTCTTGCATGAACATTTCACAACATGCCATGCTTGAAAAGAACCCAAGATTTATGGACAGCTTCCTGAAAGGTTCATTTTCTCAGACTTTCAAAGGCTGAGGTATTTCAGCCTTGTTATATTTGAAGACAAGAAAAGAGCTTCGTTTGCAGTGACATTTTCAAAGAGCCTGTTCAGTTGTATTAAATTTATTAAAAGAATGCCAGGTGGACTGGTTGACCCTCCACACACACCTCATTAAAATCAGGCCCGACTGAAAGGATTTGAACAAGGCAATTTTACTCTTTTAGCTGCTGAGAAGTGTGTGAAAGTAAAGGTTTTGGTCACACTTGTAAACCCTCCAATTACCGATATAGTAAACATTCACTTTTCAATGAAGATTCTTTTACACTGACGAAATCTCTCTATGGGCAACAACATGGGCCTTTTGCGCGCAATTGTGAAGTCAAAACAAGGATCTAGAACTATGTATAAACATGCAATATGATAGGATCATATACCATCTATTAAGTTTGTCTGGTTGAATTCCAATGTTAAATAAGAATGACTACCTAACTGCTGTGGACGTATCCACTGGTGCAGGTAAACAAGCTCTTCAGCTTCAGTATCAGAGAAGAGATGTCAAACTGCTGCATCAATCCATGTTGCTGTCATTACTTTGCAAAGAGCACAAACCTACTAGCCAGAAAGTTGGCCTCAAATGCATTCTGAATCCGATACAGCCAGCCAATAGCCAGGCAATGTAAACAAACACAAACCTATCGTCAAAGCAGTGACATGCACATATGCCGCAGCGACACAAGTCACCCAGAAAAGAGTCCCTATGTTTACTCACACGCATTCAATATTTGGTTCAGTTGACCCTTCTAAAGAGCGTATAACACCCAGTGTTCATTTTATCTAGATTTTTTTCCATAAAAGACATTAAATCATACTTCATTCTATATCAGGGGTTGGGAAACTTTTTGACTGAGAGAGGCCATAGGCAAAAACCACACATATTTTAAAATGTAATTCCAGGACAGCCATAGTTGGATATTTGATGGACATCTGCTATTGGTGTCTTCTTTCGTGTCACCTATTCAGGTTCACTGATCGTGGACAGAGGCAGCACGAATGCTGCAACCCAGCATCAGTTAGAGACCAACAACAAATTCAGAGTCGGTCAAACTATAAATGAAATCTTAAAACATGAAGAGTTTTCCTCACACTAGACAAAAGAAGGTTTGTATAACGATTTTGTGAAGAGATAATGACTAAACTAATGACTAAATTTATTATGTTATGTTGTTTCCAATATTTCTTCAATGGCATCAAGAAAATGTGTCCAGAAGGGACCACAGATCACGTAACTGTTAAGAGACATGAGTACATTGAGGACAGCAGACAGATGGCTCAATTAAACCCCTAAATAAAACTGGTGGAGCAGACACAACCGGGTTCTACGAGAGACATGGAACACTGTATTTATCATCTCCACACTTAGCTAACTATTATAGTTAAAAATAAACGAATGAGGATGTTGGAGACAAACTCCACTAATAACTTTCATCAAAAAACAGTATCAAAAGAGACTGTAGTGTCCAACACATGGAATAGAATAGAATCGTGATAATCGTAAAGTGGAATGCAGTCTGAGAAACTGCACTTAATTGTGGTATATCGCTCAGATCCGATCAAAGAGCCAGACTCCTTCATTGAAAGAGCCCCATCTGGCTCGCAAGCCATAGGTTCCCCTGCCCTGCATATTCATTCACTGTCATGGGTTGGACTGATGTCTGGATCTAACTAACTTGGCAGCGTCAGTCCCTTCCTTCTCTGACAAGCGTGAGTCACCACTTCCAGAACGACATGGTTTGAATAAAATAAGTCCTTCATTTACATGAACCTGCTCCAAAATGAGTACGCGTCAGCATCACAGCGGGCTTATGGTTGGGTACGGAAAGAAAATTTCACCGGAATTTTCAGAAAGAAAGCGCTCCTTCTTTCTAACCACCTCTTGGTTGCCTTATGTCGTGACCCTTAAAGGCATCGGTGGGCAATTACTTCCACAAAGGGCCTCAGAAGGTGCAGGTTTTTGTTGCAACCAATTAAGAGGTGACCTCTTCACCACTTAGGTGTCCTTCGGAGAGTAAGCAGCTGACCGCCAGTCTGCAACTGCTTGATTCAGCTGAAACCTCATTGGTTAAACTGTGTGTGCTTCATGGATCGGAGCAAAAAACAGCACCAGCCAGGCCCTTTGAGGACTGCCTGGCCCACCTCTCCTTTAAGGCATGTTTATCCCAAAGTCACTTCCAAAACAGATGGATTGCTTATCAACTTCACAGGCATCAACAACCATTTACATGCTTTGCTTTCACTTTTACTTTTTTCGATTTGTTTCCAGGTGGTTAGCTGCAGGTTCATGAATGTTGCCAACATTTAACACCTTTCGGGAGAGGAGAAAGACATATTGACGAAAGATTTAAGGCCAAAGGAAAATAAAGCAGGGTGAAACATAAGTGTATGTGTTTGTGTGTGAGGCTCCCCAGGTATCGAGGAAAGGAAAGGGCTGTTCTGCAGAGAGCAAATGGATCGGCCTTGCAGTCTCTCTTGTCCCACATCGATGCTGTCACCCCATTTAACAGCTAATTTTCCACCAGTGCACCTCAGACATAAGGCAACACACACCCGCACACAGCGACACACATTCCACGAGCTCTGGGAGAGTAACACAAGCCGCAGCACACGCAAGGCGAGAGGCGGCCGACAGAGACAGGAAATGGCACCTCTGGCTCAGCAACAGCTATTAGAACATACAAACACAGACTTCATCTGAAGGAGAGTTGGAGAGAACACATATTTTAATGAGCTTGCCCCAGCACTTCATTTATTAAGCAGACAATAAGCATTCGCTGATCCGAGTTATCCCACCACACATGCTCAGACACCAAATATGTGAAGAAGCATTATCGCTGCTGAATAGAGGAAGACTACAGTGGGGAAAACCCACACAATTCAATAAAACCTCCTCATGTATTATCAATGGAAATATTCATTTTGGCATGTCTGGGCTGTCTGAACTTGAAGCAATGTGATGCGTCCCACCATGGTCACCCGAGACACAGGTCGATGCAGCCCTCAGTCAAATTGAGGCTTTTTAAGAAGACACACTTGGCTGCAAAGAGCACAAGCTGCCCTGTCGCACAAGGTCAGAAATCAGATATTACAGAGAGCAGAGAATGTGGTGACAGATTTAGCGGTAGCAAGGGGAATAATGGCGGAAAATTCACGGAAAATACACTTAACTGAGCAAAGAGATTGTATAATTCAATTAGCAAATTCAACAGAAAGGTAAATGGCCTACATCTCCGAACAGCTGCTGAAGCTGCAGACTGAATGAGAAGGTGCAAATATAAAAAAAAATCCACTCAAGTAGCCTTAATGAGAGTGACAGCTCAGAAATCCCTTCAGATTCGCTTCCAGTTTGAAAAAGAATAATGATAACTGGTGAACAACAACCTGGTTTAGCTGGATGGCAGTAGTGGTGGGAATCAAAGGGTACCTCATGATACATGGTCCACGGTTGAGATGTCATCACAACACCGTGATATTACAGCGACAATCCATGCTCCACGTGTGCAATATACTCTCAATGGACGGGAGACACCAGAGGGAGAAGACAAACCAGCCTTTCATAATCCAACTCGATACTTGCACCAGTACACCAACGCATCACGCAAAGTTGGACTCTGTTTATCGCCGTCAATGTATTGTCCCATCCCAAATACTGTACATACACTAGAAAATACTGCAAAAAATGCAGCAGGGATGCTCTCCATTCAAAACAAACAAACAAAGAAACTCTGTAAATGGCAGACTTTTGGTAACAAAGACACACAGTCACTTTTGTATACACAAGTTTTGGTGTCGAGTTTGTGTCGGTCGGCCAAAATATGCCACTATTTGGCCATGTCAGGGCATAGTGCATTGTAAGTCTAGTACAATTTCAATGTTTTGGTATTCGAATGATGCCTCTGTGCCAAAGTATGGGCCCACAACTTTGAACAAACTGGGGGACAGCAATACCAGCTACTCATGTGGGCACCATACAGTTTGGGACAAATTAATATATGCTTCTATAACAATAAATAAATATATATTTGTAAACTAGTGGCAGGGAAATAGTATTAAATGCTTTGAATAAGCAGGAAATTGAGAGCAATTATAGAAGTGGCGGGTCGCGCTGCCGTCTTCCACCTGCATCAAGCCACAGGGTGCATTCATTTATTTATTTATTTTAAAAGAACATTATTCACTGTTTTCAATCAATCATTGTTAATCATTACTGTCTTCAGAGAGTGTTCAGAGTGCACTACAATGTGTCAATATATTCTGGAGCAAACAGCTTCCTGGAAAAAGGGCCCCTTCAGCACAGCAGCTCAGTAAATCTCAGACATGAAATGGTCACAAGGTACCAGAAAGTAATTCAGTTTATCAATCCTCAGTGCGCTGTATTTTATGAGTCAACCTACCCACAAGCTTTTTATAAGCCCATAGACCTGAGTTCACACCCTCGTCGAAACATGAACTAAATGAATTAATGTCTCATGGTCACATACTCTACCATGAAATTTTTTTATTTTTTTGAATAAAAAATAAACTTTATTTAGTATACACAGTACTTCAGTGTCTGCTATTTGAATGTCAGCACTGCATAAATTTGGGATTTATCTCAATATTTATATTATAACTTTATTGCCATGGTCAGTGGGGATCCCACCAACTAGAAAAGTGCTTTGGAATAAAATAAAAATAAAATAAAATAAAATAAAATAAAAACTGATCACAAATGCTTCAGTTCCAAAGACACATGAAGGATTTATATTCAGTGTAATGTGAAACTGTATAACACTTCAAATGCCAGATATTTTTCAGCCATAATTGTATTGACAGTGCCAAAAGTAGCATTCCAAAAAAAGTTTATGTCTGTGAATCATTACAAGTAACAAATAAGAGCGAAGCATCTTAAGAGTCTGCCACTTACTCCCTTCGAAACAGTACCTTGATGACAGCCAGTAACCAGGTGAGTTTACTGAACTGTAAAATAACATAATACACACAAAACTATGCACTGAAATAGTCGCCCAACATGTTCAAAAGTGAAGCTTTTTTTTTCTATCTGGGACCATGCAGCTGTTCAAAAACACACAACCATAAAACAGCCATTACCTTCTGTGCGGATGGTGAAGGGGGAGTCCCCGAGTCTCTTGGCTGAGAACTGCCCCCCCAGAGAGGTCATTAGAAAGCACAGGCTGAAGAAGCCAATCCCTGCCACAAATATCCTGAAACACAAGCAAGACAGAGTCAGAGTGAGGTGAGGCGGTAGAAAGGCTCCAGCAGCGATCGCCTGGCAGACAGGAACGATGAGAGGTACACAGAGACGACAGATGAGCAGGCTTTACTGAGAGGGTTGGAAATTAGTGCAAACAACATGGGGCAGGTAACACACCAGTGTGACATGACTCTCGACCCACAGAAAGGAAATGAAGACATCACACAGAGAAAAAATGCCAGTAAGCAGATGAGGAGCTCGCAGACAGAAGCAAGAGGCAGCCGAGGAACAATGGCACTTTGGGTAAGCCAAGCATAAATAGAGCGATGATCATACATTAAAGAGCTGAAGCTAGAGAGCACTTGGAGTGAAACACTGCAGTGTGCTGAAGTGACTGCTTAGCGCACATCTAGGACAAATGCCAGAGGACTGCTTCTTATGAACACGGGAAATATTGACTCAGTTTGACTAACAAGGAAAACAAAACAATTCCCTGACGGGTTTGTGAACATCAAACTGCTCTTTACATGGGTGAATTAGATTATTCAACAGTTAAACTGGAGGATTTGATGAATCCGGATTTGTTTGACAGGAAAACTGTCAACAAATAAATAAACAAGGATGAATAAATAATGTCATGTCAAATGTCACAAGATGTTATTGCGACGATTTCCTTTTTTTCAGCAGCCACATTTGCTGTCAAAACAAGTGTATTGAAACTAAGCATGTTGTTGTAGTGGTCAGCGCTGCTTACTGGCAACACACCCTGATCAAATTCAACTTGAGGCAATTCTGGGAGTCACAGACGTCCACGGTCTAATCTTGGAACACTTGCATTGTTTTTTGTTGACATTAAAGTGATCAAATGCAGTGTCAGTTCTCCACTGTGACCGGACGGTATAGAGTTAGGCACTGTTATACTTCAACTTGGCTTGTGAGCCCATAAATTCCCTGTGAATGGTTGACTGGGCAGCAGAACTGTTCAGGCTCAAGTCGCCAGAATCCCTGTCTTTTCCACGCATGCAGGTGTCACAATCTGGTGGAATGGCAGACTTTCCATGAACCACTGTGACCCAGAGAGGGACTTGCGGTGAAAACAAATTCAACGTCACAGTTAAAGTCGGAAGGTCACCGTGCTGCTGGACAGTGAGGCCGCCCTACATTGTGTGATGACATGCAGGCGATTCAAACAATGTCTTGTTTACATTAGTAAAACATTCATGAAATTCAGTTCAGTGAGTTGGATGGCCCACATCATGTGACGTCCCTGTGGGTACCTCTTGTCTCAGCAGGTTATCAGAGAGTGTGTTGCCACCAATTTGATGACTGCAAATGAAAACTGTGTATTCAGAATACAACATCTTGCGTCCCTCACCACTGTTCAAATATGCATGCGAATGAGGATTACCTTGAATTCTAAAACAAACCTTTTGTTTTAGGCCTTTACGAAAAGCTGCCATCACAGAGGAAATTAAAATAAAACTTCTTTGGTCTGAGCAAGCTGGAAGGTAGTGAAATCTAGTAAGTGAAGAGTAGACTGTATCTGCGATAAAATCGATGTGCCACTCTGCCTGTGTAATTCTCGATTGTTTCAAGAGTATTGTGCCATTTTAAAATGGAAAAAAATCTCACACCCAAGTATGACTTCAAAACACCATGGACAAATCTGCTTCAGCTGCAGGCTTCCCTGACAATGAACTACTGCATATTTTACCACGCACCACTACAACACTCACTTGTGATCTGGCTTCTGTGAAAGCGTTTGAATATTTTAAAAAAATGAAAAAAAAAAAAAACCTGGTGAAAACTCCATTAGTGGCTGACATACAACGGAGTTGACAGAACTGTAGAAAAATGACAAAATTAATCAAAAACATGGCATCAACAATTTGCACAACTACTAAATAATTCACGTCTAACCTTGAACAGGTACCTGAAGTGCTGGGGAAGACTAACGTTAACATAACAAGTGAATGTATAATTTATAGCTATTGCCTTTTCCTTCACACCACCGAAGGAATGTAGCGGCGTGAGATCCAGCACGTCCTGCTGCTCTAAGTAACTCTGGTCACACAGAAACCTGAAGGTTAACACATTAATATTGATGGGGCTGAGTGCAGTTTAGCTAAGTAGTGCGGGACAATGACATCTTGCAGGAGAACTCTTGTCACGGCACCTCAGGTCCGGCTGCTCCGTTCTCCTCGTGGTAACCACACCCCTTTGTTCCGATTGGTCACAC
The DNA here is from genome assembly GCF_027744825.2 of Synchiropus splendidus. Lineage (NCBI taxonomy): Eukaryota > Metazoa > Chordata > Actinopteri > Syngnathiformes > Callionymidae > Synchiropus > Synchiropus splendidus. The sequence continues at coordinate 34,060,356 of NC_071335.1, forward strand.
ATCGCAGCACAACATATTGAATCCCAGTGTGATTACATGCCAGGATACATGCTGATTCACTGCTCTGAATACAAGCTTCAGCCACAATATCTATGGTAAATGCTTAATAGGCACAAAAGTAGAAGTTGGACTGTGTTCCATTTTTTACCCTAGCACTTGTTTTTTGACCCTAACACTCCAATTCCAATGTTCCAATACTCCTCAGACCGAGGGAACTCGCCGTTCACCACTTGAAATGATCCCTTCAAACCGAGGGAGCTCCAGAGCTGACTTGAAACCAAGTGGAAATATGAAGTGTGGATATAATTCCAGGATACCAAAGTACTTTATTTAAAAATAATGTTGGATAGGACAACAGTGACATTTTAGTCACGAGGACTACGTTTCCGTTTGTTTACTTTCTCTCGAATCACACGTCAGCGACCCAAATGGTTTACCGTGTCCAACAATATGAACAACACATGTATGTACAACATTATGTTTTTATTTCTTCGTCTGCAAAACATGAAAAAATGGACATTCGATTCTCGACCGTAGCTTTGCCGCCAGATCCCGCCATATACCAGCGTAATCTGACTGCCAAATTATGGGGGATCGGGCGGATTTTCATGTTTCGCAGACGCCCTGGCTAGCATCCAAGCTAACTTTAACATCAACATACCTCTAACAGAACTATCACCGCAACGTAACGGCAAAGCCATTTCTTCTCCATTGGTTCACCAAACCAAGTGAGATTATCAGCGCCGACGCAAGAGGTTACAAAAACGTTTGGAGCTGGTATTTCCAAAACGTCCCCAACACTCGAAATGCAGGAAACAAAACACAGCACGGCAGCCAATGACACGTTGTCTTTGTGAACGCGTCACGTGTAAAGCATAACGTCATGTTTTGTCCCAATTCTTAGGGACAAAACATGACGTTATGCTTTTGAAGTGTCGCTGAAGTGCCCTCCAGCGACACTTCACTTTGTCGCTGGAGGGCACTTCATAATAGAAGGCGCTCAAAGTGATAGTGTTAAGTGCTAGTGTTAGGGGGAAAAATGGGGAGCAGCCTAATATTTATGTTACAATATAAGACGTCATATTTGTACCTGTCATCAATACATAAAGCTGTACCTGTCTGAACACCTTCTGTGAGTAAAGGTTTGGGGCTAAATCGTTCAAGCAGTTGAGTGCCTGTGCCTGCTCAGACGCAGCAGTAGAAAATGGATCTGGATTAAATACCCAATATCCAACTAATTCCACTGCACTTCTACACCCCAGGACGACCCTCAAATTGTAAGTATAACTCTGCAGTTATTTTAAGGCATTTTTTTCTTATTCCCCCACAATTTTATGTGTCGGTTTTTCATGTCCCATAGCTAATAGTTAATAGAATAGTTAACTAGATTAATAGTCACAAATGAGAGAGAAAAAGAGAGCGAGAGGGAGAAAGCGAGAAAGGGAGAGACGGAAACAGAGAGAGAGTTTAGCATATGAAAACTCCACAATTACAGTTTTATTTGACTGTTAGAAACTGAACTACTCCCCTCACACACACACAAACAACCTCCACTTTTACCTCCCGGGTCGCACTCATCCACACGTCCGTCAATCCCCGGCGTCATGAGCAACTCGTAACAATACAACGAGCACACACAACAACCTGTCACCGCGGGAACAACACACCGACGTTACAACATAGAACATTGCTGTGTCTATTCCTTTTAGATTCTGAAGTTAAAGCACGTTGATCTTAATTTCACAAGGCATCTGGAATCTACAAATGCAGAGCATGGCGTGAGCTTTCGGAGAACCATGTGTGCGTCTCCCATAGAGTCCACCTCACCAGGTGACGTTGGCAAATGGAAGCTTGTTCCTGCATTATGTGCCACATTCTAAACACGTGGCTGTTTTTCGCATAAACCAATATTTGCTTGCATCGCAAAGACATAGTTGGCAATATTTATTGACATATAGACTTCAATATTTGTATTTGGATCCAGCTGGTGATTTTAGCAGCAATCCGACCATGTTCATCACAATGATCAGGATAGAACTAAAAAAAAAAAAGAGCTCAAAAGCGAGAAGCTTCAAAGCCAGCGAGGTGTCAACCAGTCGCGAGATGTGCCATTTTGTTGATTCCATGATGAAACACAAACAAAAATAGACGGAATGAAAAATGTATCGCAGCGTCCTTTCATCACAACAGCTGGCAGAAGAATCCACCGCATGACTATGAACGCTCCTCCTAGGATTCTAAAACATGAACAAATAAAATAATACAAGCCCCATCTGCTCCAATATTTTGTGGAACGAGAGCAAACAGCAGAGAGCAGATGACTTTCTGAGATCAAGGGATTATTCATACAGGGCCATGATCCCAATACATGTGCATATGTTCAGGGAGATTAGGCTTCAACTGGAACCTATTCCTAATTTTCTGGATTAAAGACAACAATTGATTTAAAACTCACAATTGAATTCCTGTTATGCTTGAACACTTCCTTCTTAAATCAATTAATTGTATCTAAATGTATTGTATCTGTACACAAACAACAGTTTTATTGACTGGTATTAAGCGTAGAACAACTGTCAGGAGTGTGCAAGTCTCCAAAGTGCCACAATAAACACGAGGAATATTAATATTAGGGCATTTGTGTATGACGTACACAGGTTGATGAACACGCCAACATGTCTGACTGGCGTGTTGTATATAATAATTAAAGAAAAGGGAAAAAAGGTAACTGTATAGTGTTAAAGGTTGTTTCGAAAGTGTGAGGAGGGAGCTACTGCATGATCGTCAAATGCTAAATCTCACTTTAATCTTTGTCGTGACCACCGCGAAATCACGCTCTAAAGTTCTTATATGAAAGACAATATAAACATGATATCATAAATGATGCGTTCAGTAATTCGGATCTAGATATTATTATCGGGGCAGGACACTAAACGTGGTTCCTGAGCCGACAGAGTGAGGAGACTTCCCTCCATTGTAAAAACAAACAAAACAGTAGCTCAAATCTGACGTTAAACAAATCATTCTCCTTTGACAACAACAACAAGACCAGTCAGCTCTGTGCTAACATGCTAGCTGTTAGCGCGAGGGTGTCCAGCGTTGTAGATCAAACACAGAACACTCATTCATCATTACACCATGACGTTGAAAGGGTCGCATCGTCTCTGCAAACAGCATGAAGCCGCACTCATGAACGCTTTGTGATCCATCGCTGCTCAAACTCCTCTGTGACAGCGATCAGCTGCAGGCAAAGGCAATGACGCGGCGTCATGAACCCGACTGCAGCTAATTTAATAGTTGACTATAGTTGAACAAGTTGTTGCAGCCCTAATTTATGTCTTTACAGTTTGCAACCTCTCTTGGACCAATTGCAACAGGGTGCGTGTTCAATAGATGACCTTTCCTGAATGTATTAAATTTGTGGTTGTATATTAGTGTTTTTACATTTTTTTTCCAAAACTGTGATGAATTGTAATTTCTTTCATATATATATATATATATATATATATATATATACACTCTGACACTGACATACTGTCTGACACTGACATATTATTGTATTTTTTTTCGAGTGAATTTAGTTGTGACTCTTTTTTTAGTTCATCTTTTTATTTTTAGTCACACATTTGTCTGTAATTTGACAATAATTATTTAAATTGATTTATACACCTCAGTGGGGAAACATTTTTTTGTAATAACTAAATATGACACCAATAAACTAATTTCAATATAGGGATGAATCCTAACTGTATTTGTAGCTCTGTGTCAGCTACCTACAAATCTGCCGGAGGTTGAGTGTTGAACCTCTGATACTGTAAAGTGAAGATTTCATTATTTCAAGAGAACATAGTCGAGGCAGGACACACACTCTGGAGTCACAAACGAACCTCGGTTAGCAACCAAAGGCTGCCTTTTGTCACAGGCTAGATTGAGTCCATTTTAAAGCTTCTGAAGAAACCATTATAGGGAAGGCATTTGCCACATTGTGCCACGTGCTCTGATGAAAATTCAAACTGAAACAAAGTGAATGAAGACGTACCTTAATGAACGCAGTGGTTTAAATTCACCCAAAGAAAAAAAAGTGTTAAACTGCACTTTTTAAAAGGGCCATTTCCCATGAAGTTCTAGAATTTTAATTGTTAATGAAATCTAGTGTCTAAAAGCAGCAGTTAGGAAAGCAAAGATGTTCAACTCTTTCTCAGTTTTAGAGACTATTAAGAGTGCATTTTCTCAGATGCTTGACACCCACCCAAAAAAGCTTGACGTGGGTGTGCATAAAGCATCTTGATTCTGTCCTGGGGCGACTGCTGTGCTCTTTTTGGAAGTAGCATTAGGTGGGTGATATGAGTGGATTATGGCACAGTTCTGCCTGACAAGTCTTTAATTAACAGGCTTAAAGCAAATGCTCAGTTCCCTTAAATTGGATCAGAAGGAGTGATCTGCTATCAGCTAATTGGCTTCCTCACACTTACACACATATCAGATTTTCCTGCAGGAACGGGGGCTCTGAAGCGCAGTGGAGTTGTGCCAGGCAAGTGTAGGTGTTGCGATTTCCAAGAACACTTAAGGCGGCGGGAAAGATGAAGCACAGACTGCCAATTGAAAGTTGCCAGCAACGTTCTGACCTGACACACTTAAAAGGAAATACATGCCACTGAAACACAGTTATCTAAAGCCCTTCTCCCGTCACATTGATTTCATGTTTCTCGTTGTTTTAAAAAAGTAACCTTTACGAAACACATGCATATCTAAGACAGAAAACTTAAAACAAAAATTGTAGATCCAACAACGTTGCCAGTTGAATTATTGACCTTCTCTTCCATATTCAGCCGTATTAGCTGTTGACTGTTGAATCTGGTGGCGATATTTCAAAAGACAAATCACAACAATGGGCACTCCGATTTCCTCCTACTATCCAAAAACAAACATAATTTTTACAAGTGACGATTAGTGCCACAGATATTTGTCACGGGGTCGATATAAAATTTGGTCAATATACAAGTCACATCCGACTTACGATCTGCTCAACTTACGTTCACCTGTGCTCATGACCACGGCCAGCAGATGTTTTTTTTTTTTTTTTATTCAATGTCTGACACCACAGCACGTAGCAGCCCCGCAACATGTACGACACTTACAGCAGCACAGTATCCCAGCATCTCACTCTCACACAGCGATCTACCACTAGAGAAGCACCTATAACCCTCGCCTCGGCTATTTTGAATGGCATTCGACTTACGTCCAATCTCACTTATGACCGGTTGGTCGGAACTGATCCCGGTCGTAAGTCAGATGTTACTCATATTGTCAATTGTGAGTCGCAAATGTCAGTGCTCCCTCGCTGTGAGTTGATGTGGACTCCGCCTTTTAAGGTATCCCTTTAAGGAGGACCATTAAAGAAGTACAATGTGCTCTGCTTAATTGTCCCCAAACCCTGCACTGTCATCAAAGTGGAGATCCCCCCCAAAAAAAACCCTGCGCTGAGAATAAATCTTGGGGAGAACCATTCAATACCAACGTTTCTGAGGGATCACAAATCCCAACCAGCGGTGAGCTCAGGCTGAGCCATTTTCTGCTGAAATTTCCTCCCTGTCAGTTACTGCAAACTGCGGAATGGATTTCCTGAACAGTGTTGTGTCTCAAGAGACATGGAGTAATGACACGCACCTCCGTTCAGGAAATCCATTCCACAGTTTGCAGCTATTTATTATGCGAGCATTTAGCAGCACTGGGGGAGTAGACTCGTCCGAGACACATGGAATTAGTGCACTCTGAGGTCACGCGGTATTTACGCTACATGTGAGTCAGTTGGAATCCAAGGAACACGTACAACTAGGAAGGGCTGTTGTCCACGAACATCACATGCAAGAGAGTGAGATGAACAAGCGAGGCTCCCCTGTGCGCTAGCTTTGCCTACTCCAACTGTGTGGTGGTGTTGATGCGTCATATATATGTTGTCACTCAATTACACTTTTCACTGTTTTATAATAAATAAATGCCAGTGGAAAAAAAGAATAATGCAACAAGCACAAGTGTATACAACTCCGCTACTCAGATGAAGGAGCCTCATGTATTTTATTTACCTTCCACATGTCTTCTTAGATTTAGTAAACACCGAATGTCAATTTGAAACTATCAGAGTTGCTATTTTTTCCAGGATATTGACCACAAGTAGCCTTTTCTAATACATGACCAACAGCAATGATGACTGCAATAAAGCAAAGAAAGCTGTGTTTTTGGTTCAGAATGATATTTCTATACGACAAGACGGCAGTAGGACTGAGGACCCTGGGCGAAACACCCCTCAGTAAGCCAAACGCGCTAACAACTACAGTCAATTGGCAAGGTGCGATCAATGCTGTCAGTCAACATCATTCAACAATTGTGTCAGAAGCTGTGCTTGTGTGTTTCTCTCGTCCGGTCCAGTGATGCACACACCTTGGAGCACTGTGCTGTGCCCGGCCGGTGATCACAAACCCTAGTTTCACTTTCAACTGTAAAGGATGGCAAGAAATTCACACTCATTCACCAGCCTGTCACTCGCAGGACACTAAAACTAGAGGGCAGTTCATCACTCATCCTCACTAATGTTTGACACTGAGACAAAACGGCCATTAGTCTGACCCACATATGTCCGACACAGTGTTATTATTACTTGAATTTACATGCTGCTGAGGCCTGCCAGGGGATATGTGATTCAACTGGAAGCCTAATGTGTCAAGAGGCAACACAGGCGGACGACTTTTGGGACACAACACATAAAGACAAAATGAACACTGACTAAAACCTCGACCTCCCACAATCCAAGTGGACTTCATGAACCCACAGAACAACAAGAAAACAGTGATTCTGCTTTAACACGTTGTTTAGAAATGCGTAAGACAGAGAGAAACGTAATTCAAGAAGGGAAAGTGAATACATGTTTATCGAAGATGCCTGCCTCGGAGTGCCTTTAGTGTTTTACAGTTAAGTCGGTGACAAACATCAAGTTAGACACCGTAGATTTCGCATTGAACGGCGGGACTTCTTCTTCAATAAACATGATTCTTTAAGTGTATAGCGTAAAACATTTCCTACTGATAATATTGTGTTTTAAATTGTGGCCTCTTATATAATCGGCACTCCTGGTTTAGGGGACCAAGTAACTGTGCAGCACCATAGTCCAACAGATTGTGAATCAGTGGATTAATCTCTTGTTTTATGAATTATGATGAGGGCAACAGAAAAGCTGTGTAAAAGCAGCAATAATGAGGTTTCAGGACATCAGTGGAGTACAGTGATCAAAGTCGTGAAGTCTCTCAGATTCCGCCGCTGATATTAATAATGAAGCCCCCCGTGCAATGAAACCCCCCAAAGCCGATCTCCTGGTTCAGGCGATGTGATGGACCACAAGATCAAATCCACCTGACTCAACAGCAAACAGGATTTATCTGTTGGGTAAACATCTGGTGCGTGCCTCCGTGTTCGGACATCAAACTGGCTTGGGAACCCAAATACTTCAGGAACAAAGAAGTGGCGACCAACAGGACTGCGCGGTTAAATCGTTAGTTTGCATTAAAGAGGAATGCAGTTCATTATCATGAACAATTTGCTTGTTTTATGTCAGATGTAGCGTCAGAAAATGTGCACCATGATGACTGTCATATTGTATGTTATGGCCATTACATCTGGTGTGGCAACTGAACCAGCTGTGTTATTGTCCACAATGTTCCGTTCAGTTTAAAGCAACATGCCAGATTAAAAACCAGATCAAACAGAAAATTATTCTGCTTTCCCTGTTTGTTTGTTTAATGTTGACTGTCTGTCTAAATAAAAAAAAAGTTTGGTTATTGTTGCATTATTGTAATTATTTTATGGAAAATTATGTTCATACCGATGATATAACATAATTTACAGAAACAATCTTTGCATTCTCTAAAATGCAAATTTTAGCTTCAGCTTCGTGTCATTATTGCGGTCATAATTTGGTGTTAGGTTGCTCCATATTAACATGGAATAACACTAGCAGCCTTCTTTACACGTGAATTAATGACTGCAGCACGGTACAATGAAGCACTGACGTGAATATGAAGAACTTACCTGAACGGTTTGAACGTCACTAAACATCTTCTGACCATTATTTTATCGTCGGTGGAGCCAATGATCATTTCCCAAAACACAGGAGTGCTGACATGGTGGCGAACCCCCCAACCTGGAACTTCATCTGCCGGCTCCCTCTCATCGATCCGAAACAGCTTGAATGCGAAAACCTATAATGTCTTCGACCGAAGATGAGGAAAGTTTCAGTCACAGCGGCTGCTGGTGTTATTCCACCGTCAAAAAGAAAAACGAGAGGCGAAGTCTGCCGCGGGTTGTTTCCGTCGCCACATGCATCTTCGAATGAAGTTGGTCAGAGAAACAGCAGTGGAAACCAACTCGTCAATGAAGCCTCCCCCGTCATATTCTCGTGGAAATTCTGGTGTTCAATGAGAGAAGATGTGCGCGCGTCGAGCCCACTGTAGAGACAGTCGCGTGGCGTGAAGCGATCAGATTCCTGCTGTTCATGCAGCTGCAAAGTCAGAGTGCGACGCTGAGCGCATCCGGTTGACGTTTTCAAAGTAAGGCTAATCAAACATTTTTATCTATATGAAATCCTTGACATTTTCACACACATTTTCAAATTTTTACGTTTTCTAATGAAAGCAACCTATCGTTTTCCTCACTCGATCCACACACCATATCTTTTCACACAATATGATAAATCACCAATATATCACCAAGACACGTTTTATTTTTCACAGTACATCGCAGATGATCGATTTCTTTATGCCTTCTACACTGGGAAATTGCGGAAAGCAACTCTAAATTACATCTTTGACTCACGGATATTGTTCAATTCGAGCTTTTAATTTGAAATTAACTTATTTCTTTCGCTTTCACTGGCTTACTTGACAACATTAACTCATACACAACCTACACGTAAGTGTGATGTACGTACATAGTTGCGGTCATTAAATCATGTTTTATTTATCAATCTCGAATGTCTAACTAAAGAGGGACTTCGTAAAAATTAGATTAAAATTATCTTTTTTTCAGTTGTTGGTGTGGGGTCAAATAAAACGCAATCTTTTTGGTGTCCCATTGCACTACGTAATGGCTCAAAAGTGAAAGCGATTCAAAGTGAAAAGTGATAAAAAAAAAACAGACTACCACCGGTCAGTATTGTGACCCATACCTGCTTTTTTCACCCATACCTGCTTTTTTCAACAGCCACAAACTGGCTGTTGAAATCATTTCAACAGCCAGTTTGTGTTTTTAAACTTCCTCTCGAAAAGGGAAATTAAGACATGAAAACTAATGTCTACTGTTGAGCGGCAGCTGTGTTCTACTTCCACAAACAGCCATAAAAAGCCAATTCAGCGCTTGGTGGTTTCAGCACCATGGACAGAGGGTACCGCACACTGAATGTAATAGCGACACTCGCTGGTGCATGTTGGTATTGTAGGTGCGCCCGCAGCGCCGTTCCACGGAAAATCGAAGTGGAAAAAAGGTTCAAAATAAACACATCAAGTCTATACGTCTGAAGTGAAGGCAATAGTTCAGAGCTGACTCTCCAACCGCATCACGAGCGGTGATCATGGCTCTCTGAGGCACAATCTATGAAAGTGCCAGAGTAAGACACCACCACATCACTGGACCGGACCACCCTATATTTTCTGTGAAATGATTTGCACGCTGTTGTTGCAGGGGCACTGATTATACAGCATTTGTGCCCACTGGAGCGATGAAGCAGAAATGGAGGCAGGAGAGGAGGATAAAGAGAGAGAGAAGGGGAGAGAGACCTGCGGGGTACCTGACTGGAGATGACAGTGAAATCTTAAACTCCCTTCATGCATGGCTTGACTTGGTACATGTGGATTTGACTGACAACTCATCGCCCTTGTTCAACGTCCCTCTCTGTAGGTTGTGGGAATATTTATGCTCTGTCAGCCAGAATGCAATCTTTAACAGCGTGTTGTTTGTGAGCAGATGAATGCAGGCGTGTGTGAGCAGACGTGCACAATGTATTCTCAGGAATTTTCCAGGAAATTGTAGAATTGAATGAGTAATGTAAATACATGGAGCCTGACACATCCTTTGTGCCCGGGAAAGACATAAACATGTTACTGACTGGAAACACATTAAGGACAAACCAGTTTCGGTTGACTGCGGCAGAGGCCGACTTGTTTGTGTACAACTTTAACCCTATTTATATGATTTATTCTTCCACAACCTCAAACTGATTGGAGTTCCATTTCGCAGTGGTCAGCATGATTTAAAATGGATCGAAGAAACGGTGAGTGTTGAGCTTTCTACAAAATAATGGCTGTCAACGACTTATCGATACACTTTGATTCAACATGAGACTCAAGCTCACAGTGAGCTGAGCGGTTCGGCTGATGCAGCCATGTGCATCACAGGCTGCAACTGGCTGTAATGGCAAAGCTAAGAGATACAATGGCTGAACACGGAACAGCCTTTGAAACAAGCATGATCCCTCGCTTGTATTACAGGTCCAAATAAATGAACTGGAGGCAAAAGGCGAATTGAAGTGGGCTCACAAGACGCTGTGTGATTTCATCACGATGGCTGTGTGAGAATGTAAACATAATCATTGGGCGGCTGCAGTTCCAACACCCCGAGCAGGAGATGCAGACAAGACCAGAGCCACAAACATCAAGAGACTTTTGATGGAGTCTGGATGGCGAAAGCAAAAAGAACACTTGATCTCTCAGCAGGCAGTCGGGAGGAGATCAGGATCTTTTACTGTTAGTTACACCACAGAACTGAAGTCTTGTGTGTAGCTCTTCATGTTCATATTGTGAGTTCAATTAAAATGACGTGAATAAAAATGGCAAAATCTTTCATATTCAGTGATGAAACTGATTTTCACTATTCTGAATAGTATGGGCTCCACTGTGTTATCCAGAAGAAATTATTATCTGTTATGATAACTGTATTTAAGTGTAAAAACTAAACCTAGAAAGTCATACTCAAGTTCAAAAACACAACCACAGGACCGATCCAATCTGATCCTATCTGATATATAATATCATACAATATCATATAATATCATTTAATATAAACTCTCATTTTTTTCTCCCCACTCCTGAAAGTCGGGTCCACCTGCTCCACCCAGCCTACACTCTCCACTTCACTCCTTTAAATCCCTGCCAAACATGGAAGTCAGACTTAAGTTAAAACTCTAGTAATATTTATCATTATATGAGGCAATGGTTTAAATATATACATTGTTATATTAGGGCAACAACTTCAGTGTGTAATTCGTTAGGAGGAAAAAAAAAAAACGACACAAACAACTCTGGTCACTTGTTTAGAAAGATGTTTCAGTGCACCAATTCCCGGTGCACTTCATTCCACAGTGTGATGTCATAACCAAAACAGGACGGAGGAAGGAGACTAAATCATATTGTGCAGATGGATGGGAAATTATAGTTAAAAAATGCGGATAGCAGCACAAATAATGTTGTTCTATGTACTTTATGCAGAAAAAAGTCACAGGTCACTGGAGCACATTGGATCATTCTGGTGTATAACCTGTACTTTATTTGACTTCATTAGACTAACTGTTTTAAAATGCCGGCCATGTTCAGTATAAAGATTATAGTCTCTCATCTACTAAGAGGATGGGAACGTATATTTTATCAAATCACAAATTTGAAATATCATTGTATCCAGTGGCGGGCCGTCCATTTTACACCCAGGCCTTCAGTCAAGTCAAAGTCAGGCTCAAAGTCAGGGTAGCGACTCATCTAACAGCCTCGCTTATAGAAGAGTTTAGCCGCTCCTGCATACCTGCTTGTTAAGTCGCTGTGCCAAGATGAGATTACAGAAGTTTTACCTAACGCCCGGACTTTATTGGTAAAGGTGTCCAAACCTGGAAGATAAAGATGTTTATCTGTCGATAGGGAAGCCTCTTATTCATATGTATTGATCTAGGGAGGAAGAAAGGTCAAAGTCTTGTCTTCATTCCCAGATTAATCTTGTCAGGACAAAAACAAACAGTGTTTTTAAACAAATGACTCTTCAAGTCGATAGGAAGTTATACGTCCGTCTTAGCAAGAGTTGAGCTGAGGACACCGAAGCCAGGTGAGTGAGAAACAGCATTTTTGAATGTCAAGTATGTCTGTGGGGGCAACCGTGGTTTAAAATAATGCAAACATATTCAACAACTTATGTTGTGCAGCAACTTAAATCATGATAATGTTATCGTCTGACCGTTCTGCATGGCCAGGGGTGATAAACAGCTATAGCTCCATAATCATCTCATCGCCAGCATACACGCTGCTTTGAGAAAACAAAACTTTCCTCCACAGATGTTCCCTCCGTCTGGGCTGCTGCGGGTGACAACCTGACAGTAGCGCCAGGCCATTGTTGTTTATCTGAGGAGGCTTTTTCTGTAAAATCTGCCGCAGTTGGGCTACAAAGGGAAGGAAATTAAAACCCTTCTATTGAATTGAGAATCCTTTGTTGTGTCAGCCTTCAATGTGTCCGCTGGAATGAATGGATTCAATCAAAGCTCATGTGTGGCTGCCTCACTTTTCATTAGACCATCTTTGTTGTGATAACAAGAGAGGGAATTGTGGAATTTGGACCAACAATGTGTCGCAGGGGAAGACAAAACTTGGCCCAAAACTATTTGACCAGATAGAGACATTTTTTTAATTATATTTTATCAGTATTCAAGCCTTTCCATTATTTTAACTTTTCTGCGGTGCTTAGCACACACACCTGCTTGGTTTTATTGCTGCTGACTTTAACAGACATCTGTGAAATAAACTCTCTTGTTTATAGGCTACTGTGTTTTTTATAGAGCCAAATTTATGACATGAGGCATTTCATGCATATTTTTTGTAATATTTGTTTTTCATTTTTAAACATAAAAAACATACAAAAAAATTAACAGCTTAACTGTAGGCTAAAGATCACAAGTAAATCACAAACTTTAAACACACTCATGCATGTTTGTTTTGCTCTTTTTTGGGGGACCTTTCATTGCCATAATGCTTTCCTCAGCCTCTCACTCTAAACCTAACCATCCAAAACAAATGGCTAAACTGAACCAGGACTCTTGCACCCAGTTATAATAAACTACTTTTACTGACATTTAAACCTTCGAAACCAGGTGTGTCAAACTGATCTTGACACCTGACTGGTGAGAAGGTGTCTTCTTCATTGGTTGGAACAGCAGTCGGCACCCATTGCAGCTCTTTTGAGGACCGGTTTGACAGCCCTGCTCTCAACCTCATGGAGACAGGCCATAATGTCCTCACAAAGCAAAATGTCCTCACAAGAAGGTGGCTTGTCAAACACTTGGTACTCTCAAGTATGGCAAAACACACACACATGCAGTCTATGTTCTTATGTTTAATGGGGACATTGCATTGCCCTCATGCTTTACCCAGCCTCTCACCCTTAACTTCATCCAAAAGATATGGCTAACCTTAACTAGGACCCTGAACCAAACCTACACCCATTTATAATGACCCAGTTCTTTTTTCCTTTTACTGAAATTGAGGTTTAACCTTGTGGGGAACCGCAAAATCACCACATAGGAATGTTTCCGATTGGTTCCCACAAGTACAGCTATACAAGGACCACACACACAGCCTATGTTCTTGTGTTTTCTGGAAATATTTCATTGACACAATGCTTTCCCCAGTCTGTCACCCTAAACCTAACCATCCAAAACAAATGGCCATGCATGAGCATGTTCTGGGCTGGATGTGGCCTACATGACCTGACTCTGATGTGTTGGTAAAGAAAGAAAGTGACTTTGGTTTTCCGGACACTTTGGAGATGAGACAAGACTTGAGATCCTGATGGCCCTCTAACTCAAAAGCAAGAGTGGATGTAACTGCAGTGATTCTAAATGGGTTCAAGTCAAATGACATAATTTCAAAAACATTGCTCAGAATGACTCGGCATCAAAGACGCTCGGTGGTGGTTTGATTTGCTCAGGTCAGGTCAGTGAATCAATGCCGAGTCGAGCAGAAGGCTCCGGCGACGGATTGACAGTTGAAGCAGCCACCAGAAAAGACAATTTGCATTTTCATTACGTCAGTGATTGACTGTAATCTCCTGTGCGGTTTGGAAGTCGACAGACACGCACTAGAGTGTTGACATGACGCGAGCCACCGCTGACCTCTCAGCATATTTGTTTAGTTTGACTGGCAAGGTAGCTCCACATGGATTTCCCTGGTGGCCAGAAACAGGAAACAATTTGGGATATTTGGGATATGATCAGGAGGCTTGTCATGTCAAATAAAGCCATCACATTAATGGCGTGACTCAACTCTGAGTCACACTCAAGTTGAACCTTGAATTTAAATGAAAGAAAGCTATTAAATGTTTGCTGCAGTCTTCCTATCTGGCAGAACAAATAACAAATATAATAAAAAAAGGTTGAGCTGGTAAAATGGTGGTTTGAGTTCTGCCATCTGACCCTGAGATTCTTGCTTTTCATTTTGTCTTTACAAGAATTGTTGTCACAAGAAATGGCATTTTATTTTAAGGACAGATTTGACACCTTGTAACACTTTTTGAAAAAAAAAAAAAGACTAGAAGGTTTAGATTTTAATAGGCTCAGTGTGAGGCAGATGAAGCTGACACTTTGCCTGCAGGGCACACACACACAAGAATTTTCAAAATGAGTTTTTGTTTTTTATTTTTTGAATCTGCCACAAATGAAGTAAAGAAACTGTCTGCCAGAAATATAGCACGATTGTTTGTGAGAAAACAAAGTGGAAACATCACAACAAACACAACTCACAGCATGGAGACGGGTGGTTTTATCTTTTTAACAGAGTAATCCTGAAAAAATATCATGATAACTGAACGACAGGAGCATGTCTGCTGTTTGCAGAAATAAAGTTTGTGATGTTCTCGGTTCTTAAAAACCGGCGTTTTTATTGTGATCAATTCCATAAATGTCAAACTCCCCCTTTTGCCTCTTAGTGTCCCTGTTGGATCGCTGCTCATTTTGTCCCACATCACAGTTCAAGTTGGGAGCAATGGATGTTGTCTGAGCAGTTTATGAAGATGAATTCACTCTCAACACACCGCAGTCATTTTTTTATGAGTTACTACCATCCCTGGTTTGGAAGGAGCAAAATTGGGACAAAAACAGCCCAATTATTGTTATGTTCACGCCTCCCTTAAGGGCAGAATGATGCTGTAGCAGGTTCAGATCATCAGTGGGCAAAGCATTTGTTTAGGCAACCAAACTAAATGTTTCCTCTACATTGCCATGGGCGGTTCAACAATGCAAAAAATGCTGAGTGTGTAACTTTGAGCTTCAATTCAAGCTGGCACAGTATCACACTACTGAGTTTGGACACATTTTACCGCAGAGTATTTAAGTAATTGTTCTGCGGTTCACAGTAAATGTTCACAAAATTAAAGTTTTATTGATTTAGTATAATTTTGTTGCCGTCTGCAGCCCCTTCACCCCTGCAGTAAACTTTAGCTAGAGGTGCCACTGAACATCGGACAGCACAGGGGGAACCCCAACCAGTTGAGTGTCAGGATTTAGTCCTCATCCAGTTCTTCTCTTTTTCTTGTGAAGCCAGTCATCCACCTGACAGCATCATATTTTGGATGCTCTTCTCCTCTCATCATGACTGACATGAAATAGATCCGACAGTAAGTGCACACGCTGTTCTCTGTTTCATGTCTCACTCCACCTCCCCTCAAAGAAACTATAGGCAAGGTAAGTTTCCCTCACATTTAAAGCAATGCCTCCCCAAGGGTTGACTATCAAAATGAGGATCCTTGATGTGTAACAACCAAGTAAGAAACAAGTGCAAACCGAGAAGAGAAGAATATGGCCTTATGCATCATCAAAAACATCATAATAAAATGTGATCATTCCAAAATATACGCCCTTGACTTCACATTGTTTGTTGTTTATACTTTAAACACAATCATCTATGCCTCAATGGTCAAGCTCCATGTTCTGTTGCAGATTGATATGAACATTTGATCTGAGCTATAGAAAGAAATGTCTTCTTTATGCGGCCCTGATTCCATGGAAATACACAAAGGGGTGTAGATGGTGAATGGCTGACAAATCGAGTCTAGTCACATTCGTGGTGCCAAAAAACAAGCACACACTCACACAGAAAACGAAAAGGAGAAGCATAAGCCTTTTAGTCAGAATCTTGGTCAGCCCTCAAAGGATGGGAATCCTGGACGTGATCGCACACTTGGATTTATCAAACATTTAAATCAGCCGCCATCGTGCTGGATTAAGTGGAGCAAGAAAGCGGTGAAATGATCCTCAACACATGAGCTCTATTCCTTTAGTAGGAAACATCGGATGATGCTCTTATCTCTGGGACTTTGTCACTTCCTTATCAAACAACCATTCCCTGTTGGTCCAACCCTTTGAGTCAGTATGCTCATGTCACATAAGAGAGAATCACTGCGGGATTTTGCAGATTGCGCTGAAAAACAAAGAGACAGAAGATGAGGTGGGAGGAGGGTTTTTTTTTTTTTGCTGTGATTCACTTGGGCTTCCAATTCACTCTCCAAGATGTATTCCCAATACAAATGAGGAAAAATGACTTGCTTCAAGTTTCATGCTGCCGGCATGAGTCTGATCTGGGAAAGCACAACTGTCTCCTACTCCATATTTTGTGACCTGAACATGGAACTTAAAAAAGTGATTGGGCAGTGTTTCTTGTCAACGTCCACGTTCTATGTGTGGAAAAACAATGTTGCTCACTGCTGGTCTGTGCAGATTTGCTAAGGTCCATGTTTGCATGTGCTAAATCACGTTTGCACTGTCACTGTGGGGTCCTTTGTGAACTGAAACAGGTGCAAAGTGTTTGCAGAGAAGTCCATTTTAATGAGAGTTTGTTTATGTCATGGTTCACAGCACGGTGAGTTTGGAGAGTCACAAGCCTAAAGTGAAATTCCGCCTGCTAGGGAAAGAAGTTTTGGCAGTCAACTTAATTAGCCCTGAGGAACTTCTTCTAAATTGAGAAACGCCAGCTGTAATCGCCACCGTGCGCGGTAATACAGACGCAAACTTGCAAGGACTTTTGTTTGTGCAGCCATTAAATGCTCCCACTGCTCCTGAACGGCACTGCAAGACAGTCCATGCCTTTTAATTGGTGCCTCCTCATGAAGGTTGTGAGGATGAAACATTCTCTGGATGTGACTTCTGTCAATGTTTCTTATGCCTCGCACCGTGGAATGCAACTGGGGAATACGTACTGTTTGGCATCTTTAAAGCAGCACTTTCTGTTCAAGAGTTTTTGGTTTTGGCGGCAGATATAAAGCGAAAGTACAGTGGCTTATTTGATGTAACAGTACAACATTAGATCAGACTGCCTTTATTCTTCCCACAACTTTCCGATAAAGTATTCTGTCACTCTCCGTTTCTGCCATCTGACGTGGACAAATGCGTCATTACCGGGGACAGTGGGGTCTGAGAGGTGAGCTTGCGGTCTCAAGTCGTGCCTTGAAAGAGACGACGGAGGGGCTTGAGAAATGACTCCACCTGTCGAGGCCAAAGGTGCATTTGTTTATGAGGATAGATCACGGTAAAACAGCGAAAAATTGAATCTTAGGTGGTAATGTACAGAATACCATCAGCCATATTCTTGCAAATGGAATTCTAGAAATGCATTTCTGTCATTTATTATCCTGAAAATTAAATTAACTTGGCTATAATCATTCATTTGTGCGTTTATTAGTATTGCAGCTAATCCGTTTGGCTGGTTACATCACAATATTGTATTGTAAACACAATAAAATGGCTAATGGGCAGCTATACAAAAACAACCTCCCCACATTCAATAGCACAATAAAGACCATGGATGGCACAGACATCCAGAAGATGCGTCGCCATTTCAGCTGCTGAGCGCTCCAGTCGTCCTATGTTCTCTCCAGGGGTTGACTGTAACTCATGCCGGGTTCGTGTCGGTCCACGTCCTGTTTTCTCTTCCTGCACTCTTCAGTACGTAGACTTTGACCTTGATGAAAAGTGAGTCAAGCCTTTCATGCAATTGAAATCTGGTCGGAAATAAAAACATTACAGGCATCAGCAGTCGATACTTTTCTTGACTTATCCGTCACATTTCCAGGTAAAGTAGAGCAGATTTTGAAGGCAAATGAAGATGAAAGTCATGTCGTCTGATCTTGGAAGACAAAGAAATACCGTTCAGTCTGTTTGCACGGACACAAACAAAAGAGAGTCATGACGTGATAAAAACAAAACATGAACAAGATGTGAGCCTCACGACCCATTTTACATAGACGAGTGTTCTATTGCGCACGCTCTCAGTGACCTCTCAAGATTGCCTGCAAGGATGGGGCAGTAATTTAGACGAATGGCTCAAGAGGTTCAGGAATCAGTTACACCACAACCTCCTAACAACCATGTCAAACTTTGACACGCTTGGTATAAGGTTGGAGAGCCATCGTGATTAAAGCAATGAATCATGGGTAAGAATGGTTCAGTTCTTGCGTCATCTCCAAGCAATTGGGTCGCACCTCCAGACTGCAATCCCTGGTGGCGCTTGTGCACTCGCGTGGTTTGGCTGTGCGTGCAGAGACACAGTCGCAGAGAGATGAGACGCTGATGTTAGAGGGGGAAAAAAAGTTTTATTTTAGGGACAATTCGGTATTTAGACGCCTGAAGTCTGAAATAATAGGGTGGTTACCTCTGTTTCAATGTTAAAAACGCACTTCCTCCACAAAAGAAACAATAATGAACAATAGTAACCTGTCCTTGCTGACAAAATAGAGAGAATCCAGTTATTATTATTATTATTGTTATTATTATTACTATTAGTCTATTCAACATGTATAAAGGTGTTTTTTTTTTGTAGATTAAATCTTTTCTCAACCATTTAATAAAAATAATATTTAAGCAGTGGTAAGATGAGATGATTAAATTGAAACACATTTATATAAAATGTATTTTAACCGTATTAACAAATATAATATCAATTATAATAGCTTTTTTTTATTGAGACATCACCTTTAGACAATATTTTTAACCTACGTTTTGATTGAAAGTGATACAGTTTGATGTAGTGGAACACACATCAAACAATGTTTCACACACATTATTCATGCTATACTTTTTAAAGAAAAACAACTCAATCAGAACAACATGTTTTTCATAAGAGGCAATAAAGAAAGGGAAGGAAAGAATCCAAGCCCAAACTAGATTTCAAATGTGTGCACAGCAACAGCGACAGAACCAATCGTGACCCACTTTGACATGTTTGCACGGTGCCAACTGGTTTTGTATGTGACATTTCAGCTGCATCCATCTATCCAGTTGTGGTGATGCTGCAGTCATAATATCAGAGAGCGATGGCTGCTGTTGCCAGAAATGTCTTGGAAAAAAAAGCAGACTTAAAAGGAGTAATGCAAGTCGACGTACTAGGTTTGCCAACTTCCAGCCTATTAGAATCCTCAAACTCATGGAGCTCTAAGTCCAGCCTGAGGGACCGACTATGGCCCCTGATCCCATTTCATAGGGCCCTTGACCTGAGTGGTTGAGTGAGGATGGGTTGGTTATAAAGTGTGTGGCTGGGAGGATTTTCTTTTTTCCTCCAGTGAGAGAAAGGATGAGAAAGAAGAGGTCAGGCCAAATGACTCTCTGACATGAAAGGCGGATATGAGACTGTCCTAAGTGTTGAGGCTTTTGAAGGCATGAAAAATGCTTTTGCAATAAAATTAGGAAATAAAAAAAAAAGATTTTCATGATTCAAAGAATGTAAGGCAGGTAAAACATGATTTGAAGCGCCTAAATTTTTGCTTCAATAAATCCAATCACTGTATTCTATGATAAAATGTTAAGATTATATAAAAGTTAAAACACTCACACACATAGTCCAAAGTCCAGACTACTTCCTCAAATAACACAGTCCCCACTGATTTTACGTCTGGTGTTTCAATAGTTGAAATGACTCCATTTCTGATGTATTAATAAATGGGCCTCTGTGGTTCAAGTGCTCGGGCAGATGTTTCACGCAGGATGTCCCGGACCACATGGAGGCATCTGGACAGATCTGTCAGAGAGACGCGTGTTCCGCTCTGCCTGACGTCCTCATCAAAAGAACAGCTTTAAAGCCAGATCGTAATGATGAATAGATTCTGCTTCACTTGTGCCGTTTGATTTCACAACTAAATGAATAGGAAGAGGGTTTAATTCAGGTCTTGCATGAGTGTCAGGGGGAGTTATCCACTCAGTTGGAAGGATTATTTTTTTTGTCCAGCGGGAGAAAGGATCAGAAGGAGAAGGGCTGTGAAGTGAAAGCAAATATTACACAACACAGTATTTATAGCCTTCAATTTAGGAGAGAAAAAAGGTTTGACTATAAATAGAAATCCACGCTTCCTGGTCCGAACATTCCACTTCTAAATAGACTGTGGTGTGTAACGTGAAGTCTTGATAGAGTTCAAGCAACTTTTTAATGAAGGTCCACACTATTAAACAGAGTGTGATGAAATCTATTGCGTGCTGAAGTCAGTGTTTCATTAGGCATCAGTTGCTATTAGCTGGGGAAAGCTAATAGTTTTGTTTAAATTGGGTTTTCTTCTGACCATAAATTTTCAATTAAAGGGACTTTTTTTCTGTTTCAAAAAGTCATCAATGAGTCCAACACAAAGCTGCATGGAGACAGGCAGCGCGAAAGAGAGCCGATTAATCTGACTGATTCAGTTGCAGCCGCAGCTCTCAGGATTGTTGTCAGTGGTGATGGATCACCGAGGGTTGGACCATCAGAAGGTGACAATGACACACGCTGAAACAGCTTCTTTGTGCAGCGAAATGGATGCCTTTCACTGCGTTGACAGTAAGTGTAACAGAGTACTGTCGGAGTCAACGTGATATTCGGCACAGACGGCAAATAGAATTCATGAATGTTGAGTATTTTCACGGGGACGCTTGAAATATATATAACACAAAACACTCAGAGAGAATGACTTATACTCGAGCGCAGCTGTCATATTAAAGCTCATATATTATGCATATGCAGCACGATGAAAAAACGGATCCTGGTGAAGCCTCACCTGACCCTGATTTTATGCGTAGGAGAGGAAGCATTCAGTGGTTCATCAGAGAGGCTACACTGTAAAAAAGACAACGACAATCTTTTCAGCAGAGTGAGTATTCTTAATTGACTGAACTAGAAAAGTAAAATTCCAACATTTTAACAGTACAATACAAGTCAGACGAATAATATGTGCCTCAATGATGGGCAAATATGCGATTGTAAATTAGCAGAATTATCAATTGGCACAACAAAATTGGAAAATTCCCATAATGCGGTTCTGGTTTTGATCCACGGG
This sequence comes from Synchiropus splendidus, assembly GCF_027744825.2. Lineage (NCBI taxonomy): Eukaryota > Metazoa > Chordata > Actinopteri > Syngnathiformes > Callionymidae > Synchiropus > Synchiropus splendidus. Next base: position 34,081,710 of record NC_071335.1, read on the forward strand.
GTTTCTCACTTTACATAGCAAGTGTTCCCGCATGGTTAGCAGTGGGGTCACAGGAGCGGTGCTTCATGGTGAAAGTGCAGAACATATCTGTGATTTTGGCCATGGTCCTGGAGGATGTTCCAGATCTTCCATCCGCACTTGGACACCTTTTTGGACTGCTGTACGCTCTCGAAATGTCATATCCAAAGGCTCTCAAGTACTCTTTTGAGAAGAAGAAGAGAAGAGAGAAGAAACTCCATCTTTAAACCAATGGAGTTGGCAAATTGTATCTGTTCATCTCAACTGTTCCACTGTTATTTGTTCTATCATCTTGCAGGTTGGCTCATTTTCTCTTATTTTTTAGTCGCTGTTCTACCATGTAATTGATGCCTATATACCTGTGGTGGTTAACAACTAAGCAGATGTGTCATGTTGGCACACAATTTTCTTTCAAATCTATTTTTTTCTATTAAAGTGGACACTCACATACCCGTCATGGGAAACTGATGTCATGTTGGCCCACTTTTTTTTTAAATTTAAATATTCAATGTTGTATATTATCAAGCATATGCGATTTTGTTGACAGTTTTTAGCACAGCAAAATAAAAGTGTCAAATATATGATGCAGTTAATCAGCTTTTTTTTTATATGAATCATGCTATTGAGAAAATAAATGTAGTAATATTAGCAAAATGAAGAATTAATAGCAATAGCAATTCACAGAACAGCAGAAATGTAATTGGCACAACAATGAAATGTCACTTGAGAAAAAGAAAAAATACGTCTTTGATACCATAAAAAATCTTAGTGCAAAGGGTTGCCTTGAAAATTTAAGTTCTCAATTTATCTTTTTTTTTTTTTTTTTTTTTTTAACAGTGTATCCATGTTGCCACAGTGACCAGAAGAAATCCTCGTAATTTGGGACGCCAGAAACATCTTTGTTTAGTTTCTGTCTCAACAAGCGTTTGGTTTTCGTTAAGCCAATCTCAATCTTTGCGACATGACAGGATTTATGCAGTGATGGCAAAATGAAGCCCCTTCAATGGCATTGCCCCCATTGCTTCACCAGAAGGTTCAGTATTAGTTCAATGCTATTACTTCACATTTGCTTCACTGAGAAGTGGAAGTATACCAGCAATATTTTGGCCAATATAATGAACTTTTGCTTTAAAAAGATGTCACAATAACTAGTGGAAGCTTTTGCTCCCATGTAAAAATAGACAGCCGATTCAAACCCTGTTCCGCACTAGTGAGATGTGAGCACGCACCTCATAACAAGACTTCATTTTACATGCCCAATTTTGCTCGACACAAGCTTTGAGGTCGCACATTTCACTGCCCTCTAACTTTTCAAAGTGTAGATAGCAAGTCGGAAAGGCCAAGATATTGATGAAGTTTCATCACATGAGGAAGATACAGTACAAATTCTGGCGGGAATATAAAATCAAGCTCTACACAGGCGACAAATACCTTTTGTCTCACAAGCTGCGCCAGTCTTCTGCAGGCTGGGTCTGAGGTTAGTGGGAAATCAACATGGTGGATTGGAGAGACAGAACCGTGGCCCATGATCTACGGTCCAAGTTTATTACAGGCCAAAAATGAGGATTTTGATACCTCTCTCTGTGTGTCCATGAGATCCTTCAGATCGGCTATTCTTTCATTTACCGCTGAGTCTAGTAGATGAATTTTCCCTCGCTGCATGCATCACGGTGAAATCTGGCCTCTGATTTGTTAACATGACATGACTTATTTATTGTCTTCATTTTCAGTGTCTGCTGCAACAAATGTTAGCCTCGCTTGAAGCATATTGAAGTTGCAGCCCTGTCGCTCCAGATATGTTGCCTCCCATCCCTCCTCCCATATTTCAGCACAGCAGTTCTGCCTCGGTTTCATTCTCTTCACAGGTCTTGGTCTCTGAAAGCCCCCGTCTTCACACAGTCTTGACTACATCTCTACAATAGGACCTCTCCGAGTACATTTCTGCGTAACTTCAAAACAGATTGTGTGTTGAAAGATAATACTTCCCAGAGTAGCTCTAAAACATTCCATGTTGCGTAGATCGACAGTGACATATTTCTATCTATCTATCTACAACCACTAAAGGAAAAGTCAGCCACCTGCAAACAACAAAGAAAAGCAGGCCTCTGTGTCGGCACAATTAAGTGAGTCGCTTACAGTAAGCACATTTTTTGTTATTGTTTTGATTTTGTTTTTGTGTGACTGACTGTGTATGGAAGTCTTCTGAATTAAAATCCATACTCACTGGAATTGTAACATCCTCAGAAGTGGATTAAACATGTACTTGTGCACACAGGGAAACAAGTGAGAGGTATTTTCTCTTGTTACGTATGAAAACTGAACTACAGTTTTCCCCATCAATATATCTGCCATTGAATGAGTTACAAGCCTGTGTTCCGTCTATTATGTTCGACACCTGAATTCATGGTTATATACCCAATGACTTCCTGTTTATCAGCAAGAAGGGGAGAGATCCAGAGATTGGATCCAGCGCTTGTAGAATTCTCTCCGGCTGTGTTTCGATTTAAGCCCCCATTAACCATCCACACCTAATGGCTTTGGTATTTCAGACAATTTAAGGCCTGAGTCCAGTGGAAAGGTGCGATGGAGCATGGCAGCAGGCTAATTGAAGTCCGCTGACACCGTTAGCAAAGTGCCATCACGCTGGCAGCGAGTCGTCTAACAAGAGGGTGAAAGCCGCGGAGGAGAAAGCCAGCAGGAGAGCAGCACGTAGCACACAATTTATTATTTCAGGTCGCACCACTATCTCAGGCCGTGGACAGACAGTTTGGACATTAGCAGCGTGGAATTAACATATGAGGTGACAGTTTCACAGCTTTGTTATCACGAGCGCTAAACGGACGCACTGTTGGATGACTCATCACGGACTGATATAGATAGATAGATTGCTGCCACAGGATATGTGGACAAAAATAGGACTGCAAATTCAGAAGACGTGTAAAAAAAATACTTGTAAAGCAGTGAGTCAGCATGAGCGAAACAGAAGGAGGTTCACACACGTGGTGGCGAAAGGCGAGGATTTTAATATTTCCTAGTTTCACACTCTGGCCCAACACAAAAATGAGTCAAAAAAAAAATGACCGCCACTGACCTCAATGCTTAAGCAGGGAGCCTGAATGGCTGCAGTGGTTAAAGAGACGAGTGTCATGGCTGTCTGAAGGTTAGACCCAGGTGCGATGTGTGCTGGACGACAGAAGTCACAGAGACAAGGTTAAATTAAGTACTTTAATGAACAAGACGAGGTTTTACACAGACGAACAGGAACGGGCAACGAAAGATACCGGAACCTGAACATGGACTGGGAGTTACAAAGTTACTCGCGAGCCCCAAGTGACATAAAATGCTCAGTGGTAGAAAACACACGCACACACAAGGAAATAACTATATCAGTGAGAAAGCAAAAAGTGGGATCTACAAAATACACACGGGATTGAAAATGAGAGCAGAGACGAAGCGAGAAGAAACAAGAACTAAGGAAGTGGCTGAAAAGGAAATCAAGTGGACAAGAACTTTGGAATATTCGAAGGAGCTTAAACGAGTCTTGGGAGAGTTTACCATTATGAGCGGGAAGAAACCATCTGGCGACACAACCTGGCGTCGAGGAGTTGATATCCGTGGAAAGTCTGATGATCAAATGCACGCCAGCTGGAGAGAGAACAGGAAACGGAGACAAAGGAACAACCGGGAATCACAAAAATAAAAGCATGAAAAAACGTGACATGACACTAACAATACAGAAATGGAGGAAGCAGACATGACAATGAGCTATTATTCTTACTGCATGGTTTCCAACTGCAATCCTGTGAAGATACTCACAGAGCTACAGTTAGTCTCTCTCAGTCAAATACACCACAAAGCTACATGGCACTTCACATCATCTTGATCTGCTCTCCAGGTTTACCTGGAAACTGGGAGGATATTTTGAGCAGAGCTCAGTTTAAAACACCAAGCAGCAGTGTCTGAAACAGCAGGAGTATATAACAGGTCGTAAACGCAACCTCCGGTCCAGGATGTGACTGGGGACACATACCTGTACGTGCCGCTATGGTTCTGCTCGTACTATTTTTAGTTGCCTCTGTTGTACACCACTCCACATTTGCGCTATGTCATAGTGTCTTGGTTTATAAAGGTAGTGACTGAACAGCTGCTGTGAGCTGTTGTGTTCCTTCTTTTCTTGTTGCAGACTTTGGAGTGGCTCAGAAATAGGACTGACTGAAGTTGGAAAACAATATAGCAATGTCCACGAAAGCTATTCTCATGCGTGCTTTGATATAAGCAACTTCTTGATGAATCTGTTTGCTGAATGTCTTTGTTTCTTTCGGCATATTTTATTGATTCAAAACTTCCCTGTCATGAGGACTGTGGAGTTCTCGGACCCAGAAGCAGACATACAGTAGCAGGATCAGAGTTTGAACACAGGGCGTAATCCAAACAAAAAGGGGCAACACAAACGGAGGGTGAGGACTCAGAACTAGATGTAGAAAGACCTGCCCTTGACTCAACAACATAAGACGACTTGACTCGATGGTAACTTAACTTGATTTGGGGACTTGACTTAACAGGGCAAGACAATGACTTAAGATGGATTTCATCTAGACTGTGGCTTGACTTCACTTGGAGACTTGGCAGTGAAAGGCAAGACACGACTTGACTAGACGAGACTGGACTTGACCATGCTGTCACCAGACAAGACGAGTCAATGACTTGATGAGTTGGAACTCGACCAGACTGTTTCTTGACTTGACGTGCAGACTTGACTTGAGGGGGCAAGACGAGACAATGACTTGACTAGACAAGGCAGGACTCAACCAGACTGTTAGTTGACTTGACGTGGAGACACGACCAAACTTGACCAGAAGACCAGGTGTTATCACTGAAGGGATTTGAGGGGAACACAGACAAGATGCTCACAGGAAGACCAGACAAACCCCACCAAAATAAAACTGGAAATAAACAAGCTGACAGACATAATATTTTTCAGATAATTCAGATATAATAATTTCCAAGTTCCAGAAGCTAAGGCTCATGACTGGATTAGAAGTAAAATTATCAAGTGAATTAAAGTCTTTCTGTAATGAATACCATTCAAATCCCAGATTGTGTTTCCTGGTTTGGAGCGGAGTGAATGAAACCACAACAGAGGACCAAGGACAGCACAAAGACTGTTTTATTTATTGGCACTTGACTCATGAGTGGGAAATAAGGAGCACTTGTGCTGCAGCTTGAGGTTTTTCCCAGACTGTGATTCAACAGAGCAGGATTCATAAGAGTCCTCTTGTTTTCCCAAAATTATCAGGAAGAGCCAGCCCTGTCTCAGCCAAGCTTCCATCCTCCAATATATTTATCACTGGTTCGGTTGATTATGAAACTAGGGATGTCTTCCTATGACATGTGCCTCGGGAATATGGAAATATGGGGAATAATTTCAGAGCTCAGTAGGTGGCGCTCTCAGCTTCAACTATTTGAATGGAGCATCACACCAACTGATGTGAGGTTTCATCGAAAAAGTTGCTCTAAATCAAAGATTTTAGAGCTGAAAGCGCCGCCTAGTGGGCTCTGAAAATGAGGTCGCAGTCACGAAGCTTCACCTACCCATCACGACAGGCTAGCTCGCATAAGCGTGAGAAAAATAAAAGGTAACATTCACTGTTAAGCTGTGACTCTGATTCCCCAATAAATAAAAAATAAATAATGGTTGCCACTAGTGATGGGTCCCGCAAGAGTGAGTCGGCGCGTGTGCTGCTTTAAGACAATCACGTGGCTGTGTCGACTTGACAAAAACGTGCCGAACTGTGTTTATAAGGAAGGACATCTGTGAACAGGATGCAACTGCTGAAACAATCTGAGCTCACGTTTCATTGTGAATGTCTTTGTGGAGGGGGGCAGTTGCCAGGGAAACGCAAGTTGTCTGTGTGGGACCATTTTGATCTCCTACCGGAGAATAATGTATTTATTTCCATCTTTACCCAGTGTGTCTCAGATTTTCGACTTGTCTTGTTCCATTCTAATTCTAATGAATTTCAAGGAATACTTTGATCTGGAAAATGTAAAAACATTGGAAAAATGTATTTTTTCTGAATAAAAACATAGAGTACACAAGCATCCTCATTCACACCGTTTTCACGTTTTTCACATTACGATACATTATTTAAAGATATGGAATAATAATGAATGCAAAGACTTAAATTATATTATTATATACAGTTGGTGGTCAAATCACTGTCAATTCAGTCTGTCAAATCAGTTGCCTCCAGGCAATTTTTAATGTCCAGCAGGTGTCAGTATTCGGTGACGCAGTGTGTATCAGTACAGTGTGTCATTGTGACGCTTTATGATGCCTCATTTACTCATCACTAGTTGCCCCAAATTCATCTGCATGTTCCCTGGGAGGTTCAGCGCTGCACTATCAGCTGGTGTCGTAATGGTTAAACACTGTTTTAGCTGTGGAACATGAATTAACCTGCAGAGAAACATCAGGTTTGACGCTAATAGGATTATTTATGTACAATATCTCCTGCTTTTCAGATTCAGGGGACAATCCCAGCGGGACGCCCTAAACACGTTTCATCTGCGTGAGAAAATCACAACCTAAATTTCCCGCGGATGGGAAATTAAAATGCAAGAGTGGCGACTCATGTTAGTGCAGACGGCTCGCCGCGGCGCCGGCGTTCGACCACTTCCCCCACTGACAGTCTAAACATGTTAGTCTCTCTTGCCTGAGCCGCACATTTGATTTGTTCGCTACCATCTCAATTTTCCCGGGGCTCCTGTGCTATCAAAATGAGGTGGAAAGGTAAGTCATCTCGCTGAATGAAAATGCTCCTTTAGTTGTGCACCATGTGATAGATAAGCCCGGGGGACCGCTATTGGCTAACGGCGGTCTGACTGACTGAGCGGAGAAGCACATGAAATGATATGGTGGCGACAGCAGAGCATGAAGGGTGAAACCCAGTCTTCCCATTCGCGATTTTCACTGCTGACATGAAAGAGTGTGTGTGCATGCTTATTATGTCATCAGCAAGAAGTGTTTGGAGAGCTATCAGTGAGGCCCGTTCCTCGCTCTCTCTCTCTTCCTGTGGTTCAAATCAATGTTCCTCACATCCAGCTAAGAGATGTGGTCGGATAATGGAGGTGGTAATTACTCTTGAGCGCGGAAACGTCTGGTTAAAACACCATTATTGATTTAATCAATGCGGCTACATGACAGGCAAGAGAGGGATAAAACAATAAAGAATTCATGAATTCTGCCAGGGGTGGAAGAGATAAATACATATTCCTGATACATTGTTTGAGTCGAAATTGAGGTCCGGGTGCCAAAGATGGCCGCCTGGTTAGTGTATGAGGCCCGCCAGAGCTTCAGAACCACAATGAAAATGAAAGTGAACAGGAATTTATCGACCAACAAACACAGCTTCAGTGAGCATGCTGACACCATGAGATAAGAAGACAAGAGTGTGCAAGCATCGCCAGGGTATTTTACAGATTAAAAATTGATGCTTATGTGCTTCAATGAAGTAAAACAGGGTTTTCCATCCTGCTGTAATGTTTCAAACAGGGAAGAGTTCGAGATATGACCTCTACACTAAACGACAGAGGATGATACTTGGTATATATATACGTTGTAACTGTGGTCATTATTATTTTACATTGCTTATTTTTTGTTTTGTTTTCTTGGTTTGTTGAGGCAAAAACTTACACTGGTGTCAAGTCATTTTTTTTTTTTCTGAAGCAAGGGTCCAGGTTACAAGACCAAACCAAGGACAGGCTTTTGTAGATTCCTTCAAGTAGCGTGCAGCCAACAAGGTATTTGTCCTTTTGTATATTTGTATACTTTTGTCTTAAAACTTTTACATACTGTGTATGTAACCGCTTGTGTCGCATTTGCGTTGTTTGTGTTGACTTTTCTGTTTAGTTTTCACTGTGAATTTGGAGAATAAGCTTCAAATAAATCAGTCGCTGGAAAACCACTTGTGTCTGCCTTTACGACAAGGGAGTTACATATGTCTCGCATTATATGAGCTATTCAGTGCTAACAATAAAGCTTCAAGCTTCATTTGCACAGGCGTTGTGTTCTTGTTTGTTGCTTTGCATTACAACGCCTCTACTGTCTTGGCGCATGTACTACATCTTTTTCAATGTTTTAGCGGCTTTGTTTTCACATAGCGCTTTATATAAACTGGCACGGAAAGTGTGTGGGTGGGACAAGATTGCAGTATGGATGTAGCCTTTGTTTGCTTGGGAAGAAATCCCTAGATACCTAGCAGATGTTGGTGCAGTTCTACACCTCCACACTCTGACGTCACCTCCGGTGAGGTATTTGACTTCCACTGCTGGGGACTTCGGACATGCCTCAGTGGTTCACCCATTCTGCAGAGAAGGCGTCTGGTTGCCATCTATCATTCCACCATGACCTGTCCCCGGGACTGTGGTAGGAGTGCAACTGAACCCTCTAGTGGTAGATCGAAAGTCTGTCTCCAGTTATTTGCTAATGTAGTTGTTTATCGTTGCACTTTTCTCCACACTGGCTACTGTCCTTTGTTTACAAGAGATCCAGCAACACACTGGTGGTTACACCTACCTATTTTCATATAAATATGGACCAAACTTTGCTTCCGTGGCTAGATTCTGACATCAACACAAGAGACCCAATTTCTGCCCCAAATATTTTTAAAGCCGTCTTTGGCATGGGAACATAAATCTCCTATTCAGCAGGCAAACAAGGTGGCATACGCCAGGGGGAATACACACAGCAGCAATTATGGACCCAGATTTGCCGCAAGCAATCTGCAGAGTGTCTTTGCATGTGCACGGCGCAGTGTGTAGGTGCTGCTGTGTATTTAGAAGTAATAGCTTGGGCTTTTGCTTTTCATAAACAGAAGGTTTGACTTGCCCGTGTTTCAGCGCTTGTCCCCAGAGGCTACCTTTTCCACAGGCTCAACACGATCAGTTCACCCACCAAGGAAAGAGAAATGATTGTGAGGTCTGAACAAAAGGCTGGGCAGATGGAGGGAAGGATAAATGGATGGGGAGAGTGGTGGAGAAAGGGGGCGACACGCACAGATTGAAGCATGGAAAACAGGTCTGATGACAGAATTCCCCACCAGCATAGAAATCCCTTTATTTCGCTCTCATGCCTCCTGTGGGCAACTGAGGGGAAGTGAGGGCACTCGGATGAGCTGAGAATTGAGACCGGAGGAACAGCACAGCAGCTCTGCTGAGAAGAATGACTCAACAAGGCAAAGAAAGTGAGGCGTCGGCGACATTTATACCCTTTCACTGTCCATTTGAGTGCAGTCACCACCTTCCAGGGTCACTGGTACAGAGGCAATGCTAGGTAGCAGACACGTGAGTCTCACTCAGGCCTGGGACTGCTGGAAATTCACAAGTGCACCAAAAACTAGAACACCAGCAGCGCATATAGAATAGTGATAGGTAGATGAGGTTTCATGACACAGTATTGAAGGGTTGATGAAAGCGTGGCCTGATTTCCGGAGGCCACTAGATGGCACTGTCTGTAAAATGTTGTTGGACTTGAACAACAATATCATTTCAGAATCAGAACCAGAAAACTTTATTAATCCCAAGGGAAGTTGTGATCGTAACATGCTCTGTACACAACATATCACAATAAATTAAAAAATAAATAATATTATAAAGTGCAAAAAAGCTATACTAAAGAATTTAGAAACAATGTGAACAATGTGCAAGAAAATCCAATTCTAACCCGAGCACTTGCTTTTGGCCCGAACACTGCACATTCACATAAGTACGCTCCCTGTTCATCACTTCATCACTTGAAATGATCCCTTCAAACTGTGGGGGAGCTGACTTGAAACAAAGTGGGAAGAAGTTGTGCGGATAGATATCCCATAATAACATGTCAGTTGAATAACATTACTTTAAAACAATGGAGGATAGACACCATGATGAGTGGAGGACAACAGTGTTGAAGCTTCCCCTTTTGTCACGTTCATTTCAAGGAGAAATCTTGAATTATTCTGACACATACTATTTTCCTTTTCCATACTCATCAACACTGTAAACAATTTTCCCCAACTCCATTTAATTTATCTTTTCATGTTTCAATATTTTGTTCTGTGGTTCTCTCCCCTTAAATGCTGGAGACAGCAACATCTCAGCAACATTTGTTACGGATGTTGCAGATGCAGCAACTTTGAAGCTAGAACTAACCACTCATATTTGCAACACTACGTCACGCTGACAAGGGCCAGGTTATTGGTTTGACTGTGGAAGTCATCCCTCATCCCACTACAGTATGCCACAGACTTTTTCACTCTAGTATTTGAATACAAACGTGTCATTATACTGTGGTGCTCCTGCAGGTGTTTCAGTTATGGTGTTGTATTCTGAGCCAGTGCATGAGACATGCTCATGCTGGTCAGTGTCCTGGGTGCAGATTGGATGATAGCATCAAAAGGGCATTCCCAGCGATCACATTCAGAATAAGAGGCCTTATTGATCACTGGATCACTGCTCTGTCCTCGTGCTGCCATTTGTGTGAAATTACTTGCAGCTCTACAATGACAGATAATGCCTTGCATTTTCTCGTGACAGGTTTGGCACTGACACTAAATGCCAGAGGAACAAGCCGACCACTGGAGACACTTACCCTCCTCAGCATGCTAAAGGAAGGGAGAGCGGTGGGAAGTGTGACTACACAGATTTTCCCCTGTTGTTCGGAGCTTGGCAGCGAAGAGAAAAACTGAGTGACATGGCACTATTTTCCTTGAGGCTTGAGGGCATGGTTGTACTAGTGTATAAAGTAAGTTAAATACCGTCTCAACTGCTATATTGATGGATACACTTGTGGATAAATGTAACGCTAAGTGATGCCAAGTACAAGATGAATGCAATTGAGATTATATCTCGGGTTTTTTTCTTTTGGTTGTCAAAGTTTTGATAATTGAAGTGGCTACTGGAAAATAATATAAATAAAAGCATATATATATATATATATATATATATATATATATATATATATATATATATATATATATATATATATATACATATATATATATATATATATATATATATATATATATATATATATATATATATATATATATATAAGGGGTGGGATTGAATACAGAAAAAATCTAAAAAAATTAGAGAATTTGTGATTCATTTATCTCAATTAATTGCAGTTTAATGGTGGAAGAATATTTGCCAGAAGAAGCCACATTTTTCAATTAGAATGAGTTTGGTATATTAGTGAATCAAATGATGGACCCATACATACATTTAAACAACAAAATATTGTTTATTTTGCATCAGTTTGACAATAGCACAATAAATCACGATGGTCTCTATATTCAAGTTTTTATATCACCTTATTTAAACTAAAGCTCTGTTAATGTCTTGGACATATTTGTGTAAGAATTTCAATTTTGTAAGTACATTCAGAGTAGTGGAAACCCTGGCGAAAAAACCTCCCTGAATCAAAGCAAACAGATGATTTTGTTTGCTTTTGTTCAGGGATTCCTCCGTGTTTGTTGTTGTTGTTATCATCCTAGCTGCCACGTGTCTTGTGATCAGTGTGATCAGTGGACCAGGAACTCCTGCACTTACGAAGGTTACGTTAAAGTCCCACCAATATTATATATACTAAGTTCATAAATTAGCTCAATGTTTAAACTTCAACTTATGATTGTGGACTGTGCCGCATTTGTGGCTGGATTATGCTGTGATTCACTATCATTTTCGCTTAAAAACAGGAGACCACTGTGCATTAAAATGAAAAATCTTCATGGAAGGTGTTGCTTGGATAAAACCGCATCAAGAAAACATAAAAGGAAAATTGGTTGGAAATAGATTTTGTTTTTTCTTTTCAATTCTGTCTGGGGTGTTGGTATCACATTGACTTCAGCCAGCAGCGAATACAAATCCCCAGAGGTCTCATTATAAGGTTTGGCTGTTTTAAATGTTGGCAGCTGCAGAAAAACAACAGATGCATTAGCACCTGTTTTGTCACATTAAAAAAGTACAGCACCTTAAAAGTGTTGTTGCTGCAGAGGTTAATGACAGCCATATTAGACGCCATGAAATCCATATCTTCCGGCACTTACAGCAAGGTCCTGGTTTATATCAGTGATTTTCGGAAGACTTTTATCGGCCTCACATCCAACATGGACGGTGATGCAAACAGAACACAAAGTAAAAAGTTCATTATTTTTTGCTGAGAGTCAGGAACGACAGTTATTATGCCTTTATAAAAAGGGACTACATGACCACACAACAACCGGTGGCATTATGTTCCCAACAGAAACCCATTAAAAGCTCATTAGAGTCAACAAGCAAACAGTGAAATCAGCACATTATAGCCGAGGAAATCATGCTTGCTGGTGTGGTTACTGCCCTAATGGAAAAGTAATCACAATACTTTCTTTGCTGGTCAGAAGCGCAAGAATCATGAACTAGTGATTTTGACTATGTGTTTTGTTTGGTGGCTCCATTATGGTGAGATACTTGTGCAGCTTAACTTACTAGTGATGGGTCAGAAGCAGATCGGGCAGTTGGCAGGAAAAACAGGTCATGAATAATGTAGGAAATGCACAACAACAGTATGAATGACCAAGCCTCAATATGCCTCTGTTTCTTCATTTGCATAGCACGGTTAAATGGAGAAGAGAAGCTCAGACGAACCGATCATGGAACTTTTGGAAGACTCAGCTTAATAAAGGCTAAGTTCCACGCGAACTTGCAGGTCAAACTGTTATGATCCGCTTTTATTTTGACCTGTAACTTCCGTTTTGTGTTGTCCCTCCTTCCTCCTTGGTTTGCGGTACAGGGCTGGAGTTAACTATCCACTCATCACCAAGCTTAAAAACACCTGGACTCCAGCGACGTGTGCCAGATCGTCTTCCTTTGTATCCCATGGTAAATTGGCTCTCCTTGCTAGCTCTTTCTATTTTGTCCTCCTTTGTCTATTTGCTCCACACGGCTTCCTGGTTTTCTCTTTGTCTATATTTTCCCTGCTCGTGCGTTCGTATTGACGACCACTGCAGTCAGTTTGTGTTTAACTGTGTTGTATTTGCTCTGTTTACAGACTCTGCTCGCTTTCCTTTCTCCCGGTTCAGTCATGCCCTCAGTTGGATTTTTTTTCCCGTTGTGGACTCATCCTGCTTCGGTGATGCTTTGGTTTTGGACTTTTGTTGTTGTGACGCTTTTTGTTGTGTTTTTGTACTGTGTGCAATTAAACAATTGTATATTACCCGCTGTTTGTCTCATGTGAATCCCTCATTAGGACACTTGGGTACCGCTCCGCGTCTCGAACAGGCCACAAACCTGTCAATATACAGTAGGACATGGACAATTTCAACGTCGTAAGTTACAAGTTTGCAATACAAGATTTACGCAAGACTTTTTCAACGTGAGTTAGTGTAGTATGTGTCAACATAGTTGGTCTCTGAGTCAAACTCAGGGGCCAAATCAGGAATGACCAGTGATTTTATGTGCGCCCACAAACCAACTGTGTGTAGCTCAAACTTAGAGTCTACTTTACAATGCAGTAGGTGTTTGTGCGTCCAGGAAAAAGCTAGTTCTTGTATTAAGGTGGAGTCTATCCTGAACCACAGAGAGGTTTTAGCCAAAATTAGCTGCCAATAAATAAATGGCAGCGTGTTTAGACTTTTAATGCCCATTTATGCTCCCTTTACGTAAGAAATTGCACCCATCTGTTACAAACTGATCACGTACTTCCATGCTTTCTTTACGCTTGTATTGCTGTTCACCAAAATATCCACCAGGGGGAGCAGCTCCCAGTCAAAAGTTGGTGATGACGACAAACTCCAAAACAAATATGGAGACTGTGGAAGAAGCATTCATATGTACCTTTTGCGCAAAAGACAAAACAGAGTTGTAGGAGGTGGTGGTCTGCGAGGCTGTTAAATACATCGCAAGGAATTTCCGCCATTGTTATGTCTTCTTCATGTCTCATTAGAGCTACGTATCGGGTAGTAACAACAATACTGGCCCCACAGTTTCTGGTGGTGCTGCTCTGTTTGGACGGAAGGCGTCGCCCGTATCCAGATTTGTACGCAACAAAGGGCCTTTACTTGCTTGTTACAAGCACTTGCTTGTAAAATACCTGCAATGAAGTGTACAGTTCAAACTGAAGTCAAAGTTGAAAAAGACGCCTTCATTTATAGCTAGATGGAGTGAGATGTGAGTCAAATATCATTGACGCTGCTCAACAGTTGTCCGTTTATGGACGTGGACCTCTGCAAGGACATAACGGTATCCTTGTCTACAGCGAAGAATGATGCCTCGACTCGTCTGTAAAGGTTGTGGCATTTTACGCGCTGTTAGCGGGCTGATGTTTGAGAGAAGGACGGCATTACTTTACATGACATGACATTTAGCAGACGCTTTTAATCAAGCGACGGCGCGGCCAGTTTTCTGTTGTACAAGCATAAACTCAAAGTTGAAGAATTGCCCAGGGTGGGTTCACATGGTGACTCATGAGACTCACCTGCAGGAATAAGGCAAGAGTCTTTATGAGACAAAACCCTGTATTAATGTGCAAGCACTCTGGGAAATGCTTGGATTTTATTGGTCGAGAAATACAGTAATAGACAGAATTCAGTTTAAACAATGTCTATTAAAGTGCTTATTAATAAACTCCACATAACTGAAGTAAATCTGGATGTAAACAAGACTCTTAGATGTTTGTACTGGAATGTTGGACGACTCATACAGTCTGCTCAATCTCTTTAGACATGAAGATGCCCTCTTGCAATGGTGACTCCACTGGATTCAGATCTGGTGTCTGCTATCTCTCCCCAGTGCTTTGTCACCAATTTTGAGTCTATTTTTTTCTGGGTTTTGAGTGATCGCCCTGCTGAAGGACCCAAAACCTCCAGTGAAGAAGCAACAGTCTGACTCTGCTCTGAAATTCTCAGGTAATCCACAGATATCTTGACATCATTCACTCAGTCAAGACATTCAGTGGCTGATGTGGGAAACCAAGCTCAAAACATCTACCACAATTGACTGACGGCTCTTTTCATTGGAGGCCTTTGCTTTCTACAATGACTGGCTGTATTGTGGTTGACAAAAGCCAGACAGAGGGGTTTTTTTTGTATTTTTTTTCTTCTTTCTGACCCCATTCTGGACAGCTGGGAGACATAGGAAGAATTTGGAGTACAGGTCCAGAAACATAAGAGAAAGTAACGTGGTGGCGACAAAGGGCACGCAATAGGAACAACGCCCCCTGGTGGTGGGAACAACACACACAGCAGAAAACAGGGAGAACAAAGGCACAGAAAACAGAACTGACTCACAGG
Source organism: Synchiropus splendidus (assembly GCF_027744825.2). Lineage (NCBI taxonomy): Eukaryota > Metazoa > Chordata > Actinopteri > Syngnathiformes > Callionymidae > Synchiropus > Synchiropus splendidus. The sequence goes on from NC_071335.1 coordinate 34,097,036, forward strand.
ATAATTTAACTATCAATGTGCAAGGATCAAAGAAGGATGGAAGAGCCAAGTAATGTGGACCTGGCACACTGCTCTGGAACAGCAGAGCATAAAAGCAGGTGGTTTTGATTGCAAAGTCAGTTCCAGGTGGACACCATGAAATAGTCAATCACAGGGAACCATGGAGGAGAGAACACAGGACGAGTACAGTTTGAGGTTCATCACCCACCATTCTCTTTTAGCCTTCATTGTCATGCCATGGGCTGCTAATGTTGCACACAGTGGTCACGAGAGCATCTGTGGTAATGGAAGTGCAGCCGTCAGCGTCCCTCTTCTTCCCCAACTTTCTTCCATTTTCCGTGCTATTGTTGTACTCCAGACCACTCAACTCGAGACCATACAGAGACCAAGACCACGACCGAGTAAAGACCAAGATCAACGAGGGGAGCGAGACCAAGACCAAGCTGAATACTGAACAAAGGCGTTCCCAGGCCAGACCGGAGACATAATCTCTCCAGCGAGTCCTGGGTCTTCCCCGGGGTCTCCTCCCGGTAGGACATGCCCGGAACACCTCCCCAGGCAGGCGTCCAGGCGTTTCTTTTTTTTGGAACTTCTGGATTTATTTTGAAAATAAGACTTCTGTTTCTTTTGCTGGAGATATAAATATGTATCTATATCACTGATAAATTATGCTTTTGCATTCTGTATTCAGTTTGTCAAAACTACTCCATGCTGAGTAGTTAACTAAAGCCATTTCAGTGCTCCCTGCACCTGTTACATAGGTGTATAAAATAAGGATTTTCTCACGTCAGTTTGATGTAAAGAAAAGCAAGAAACATGTGAGTACCATAGTTGTGCCATTAGCACAGAGAGGACTGCACGATAAGCTGCGACTACTGATGCTGGAGCTTGTTGCAGCGCTCCTCTGGGTCATTGTACAAGGCAATGATAAGTGGAGCATTATCAGGTGAATGGTTTGCACACATGTGAGGGCATCAATAAAGCCCAGTGAAACGGGATTTCTAAATGTCACGTCTTTTGTGGAGCGTGAATCAGTTGTGATTCTTTTCAAAGGGTCATCAGTGGAGGGCTTTGACCTGACAATCCGCTGGAAATAATCCTTGTCGTCAGGCGACATTCAACTTTCTAAAAAAAAAAAATTAAATAATAATAAAATAAATGTATAATCAAACAAATGCAGTGCAATGCAGGAATATTCAATCTTATCAGCACAGTAGCAGCTAATTGAGCGCTCACTTCTGCTGGGTAAATAATGAATTCTCAACTCTAAAATGCATGTGTCTCTGCTTCGCTAAATCACGGAGCGTGAGCGGCCAACGGAGGGAAGAAGGCTCATACACACACACACACACAGACTATGAATTTTATCATCAGCAGCGAGGCCGGCCTAGTACATCAAAACATCGGCAATTCAGAGATTGATGGAGCTCATCTGAGCGACCAAAGGGGGAGGCCAGAACACCTATTAGGCTGTGGAGCGTGAGATAACTGGGAACAGAGTCTGTTGGATATGCATTCAGAAGCAACCATTAGAGAAGACAAATCACATTTATTCCCTTTTCAGCTCATTAGGTCTTAGTGAACTAATAATGAGAATGGGTATAGACTGAGAAGAAAAGGCAAAAAAGAAACATCAACACGGTTTTATTGCCTTTACGTTCTCCACAATGAAAGCAGGCCTGTGCAAATGCTTCTTCTCCTCATTGTCAGGCCTGAAAAGACATGAGAGAAATAACATTGTGATGTATCTGATTTGTCTTGGGGTGAAACGTGTTCAGCACAAACAACACACACTTTGTTATTCTGGCCAAACTCAAAGTGAGAACTTTTTTGAACAATTTCCATTGTAAATGATCCCCAGCACAGTCAGGACAGTAATGTGCTGCAGCTCAGACGGATGTGAGACTGCACTTGGGGAACAGGTTCACTCACTGGAATGGGACACAGCTCACTGTGATTTAGTCATTGATTTTAGCGATTGCCGTTTTGTCCAATTACCATAAATTTTCCAGAACTGTGACCAGTCATTGACGTGTCGTAATCACTGGAGAATCCGGCGGGAACATGTAAATTAGGTGCTCAGAGCAGAGCGGTGTGTGTCTGGGAGCACATTTGCATCGCTTCTTTGACATGAATTATTTCACTCACCTCCGTTCTGGATTTGATTAAACATTCTTATTGTCGTGTTTTGAAGTTCTCAATCCGTGACGTGAAGCTGTGATGCATGTGGACTGAAGCCCAGAGTCATTGAAGTAGATGAGTCTGTCTAGTCTGTCTGAAACGATGCACTGACTGAAGCTTATTCAATACATTGGAAACTGATTCAAAACCCTTTAAATAAAGGTCAAGTGCGAATATGATCTGTTTATGAACGGCTGACAACACGGCACACAGCGCTACTGAACTACTAAAAGTGTTCAGCGATTCTGCTGGCCACGCTGAGAGGCTTTTATCAGGATTAGCAGACGCATTCTGCAAAACACGAGTCTGCCTTTGGAGCGACGAGCAATTCTCTCGACATGGCAGATCACATCGGGGTCATTCTAGGAAACTGATGCTTTTAGAGTCCAGGCCATTTCATGAGCTCTCAAAAATGGAACTGTCTGCTCATTGAAATGGCGAGTGATGTAATGTCTGTTTTCATTATTTTAGTCGTGTATTCTGTATAGTACTGTATAATTTTTAAAGCAATAGTACGTACTTTACTAACATTGGTTTTTGGCGCCGCCACTGGTAAAAGAGTGTAACTACAGTAACAATGTAGCGTGAATGTATCGGAAAAACTGTGGCAAAACTGCGAGCAATGTCATCATAAATGACACCGTATACACCAAAGCAAATAAGTATATACTTGCAAAGGGAATTGCAAAGGGAAGGCTGAAGAAGTTGAAAGAAGACTGACTGACCCAGATGATATTTATACAGCACGTATCACCACGCTGTTCACTTCAATTGCTTTGCTGACAGACGATAACAAGTCCGTAGATCAAGTGCAAGTGCACCCACCAGTTTTCAATCATGAACACACTGTGATCAAAGAGCAACCACCAAATGCCCGTTTACACTTTTATTTCATTTCCAGTTGTAAGTGGAGGATGATGCTCGGTATGTTGATCGCAGCTCTCAGAAGCTGTCCGCAGTGGACAGTTGGTATAGAACATGTTCCACTCGTGCAAATCAGAACTTCAAATTGACTATATTGTTTTATTATAAAAAAGTGAGGGAACATTAGCACAGTTGCTAGCTGGCTATATCAACATTATACTTTCATAAACACATTAAAATGGCTTGCAGACATTGCAATAAATCCTCCCTCATATTTGCTAACAATAGCAATGCAGAAAATTAATGTCTTTCAAACCCTGTAAAAACATGGCCTTTCAGCATGTGAGCCCTTCAGTTGTCCAATGTTCACCCAGGTCTGACACCTTTCACATATCAAAACATGTGGCTCGGCCAGGATTTACCTGCTATTACTTTACTCAGACCAGTGACTCAGATTTCCAGAGATAGTCCAGGATTTGTCCCTCCCTTGATATGGGATTTTTTCCCCCATTGAACTCAATGGGGATTTTTAACTGTTATTTAACTGCTCACTGTTCATCTTTTCAGGTAGCGGCACCATTCAAAGCATCAAGAACAGCCACAGTCTTCCAACACAACACTCTGACAACCACTGCACACACTCAAGCTCAGTGCTTGCAATAGGACAACATACAACCTCATATTCACAGGTTCACTGCTCAGCCATATTTTCAGCTAGGGACACCATTCAAAGCTTGAAACGTAGCTCCAGTCCTCATCTGTTTGCTCATCTTTAGAAATATCATGGACAGGTTGCAACACTGAGCTTTCACATGTAGTTTCTGTTATTATTATTATTATTATTGCTGTTATTGTGATATCAAATGAATGAGCATTGTTTTACTTTGCTAAATCTGCATGGAAAATTTGAGCTGAATCTAGCTGTATATTTTACATTGACTGCAATGATACTTTGACAAATTTTATAAATAACATTTCCAGCACCTTTTTTCCATCGTCAGTAAGATGACTATTAAAAGCCACTATTAAATGAACTTGGGTCATGTAGAAATGCATGCTTCATCTGTTCAAATGGTTGCAGTTACATATGACTTTAAGGTATGGATTTCTCCTGTTACAATTTTCTGATTTTTATAAGCAATGTAAAATGTAACTGAACAAGCTTGACCCTCATATGTTCCAATCTGCAGTCAGACTTAACCCAAACCATGAACAACAGAACGACTTCAATGTAATGACTTCAAGGATCAAAGGAAGCCAACATCAACATGATGAAGGAAATAATCCTGAAGGCTGCTGGAGATATTTCTCCCGCAGCCTGCCAACTACACATCAAAATTCCAAGAGCCAGGTGGCTGTGATGCGATTAAAGTGCGTAAAGCAGACTTCACTTCAGCTGAGGCGCCGATAACTCCATCATATGCAAATTCCATTTGAGCGATGAGAGAAATAGAATAAGGAAGTCAGTGTTCAATCGTGAGTTCATGGTTCCTCCAGATGACATAGGGAACAAAGTCGGCCTGGAAGAGAGAAGTGGGATGGTGTGTTTACCAGAGAGGTGCATCTCCCATATTAGCTCGTAAATGTGATGAATGTTCGTCTGATTCGGGTGTCATCTTTTCAATGCGAGTGCTACGTCGAAGGTCAGCGGGAAGAGGAGCAGGAGAAAGACACTTCAGAGAGATCTGAGCGTGACAAAGTGTGTCTGATATTTCATTTTATTTTCAAACAAACCGAGGATGTTCCTGACAACCTGACCAGCCATGACTCAAACAATTGTAAGAAATAAGATTATAAGTGCATATTAATGTGAGTAACTGTGAAACCTGAGATTTAGTTTTGTGCAGCGACAACACTATGTTGTGTCGAAGTAACAGGTAGCAATTCTGCATAGACCTTTCTGGTGTGACAATCGTGAAGTCCTCACCTCTGATCTTCACCGTGTGGTCGTGCTATTGGTCTACACTTTACTCTCTGTCACTGACAGTTGTCATGAGTTATGGTATCTACAGGCTGGTGAAGCTTCATGAAACAGCTCCCTCTAGATTAGGGGTGAGCAGTGGGTGCAGATTTTAGTTCCAAGAGGAGCAGGTGTCGGAAGACTTTGATCAGTTGATTGTCAGTCAGGTATTGCTTGTTTCATCTGAAACCTCACTGGTTATACTGCGAGTGTTTGATGGGTGGAAACAAAAAACATGCACCACCCGGGCCCTTTGAGGACCAGATTGCCCACTCCTGATCTAGATGGTGTTCTGCTATAAAATATTGTACTTTAAACAACTAGTTTAAAGAAACCTCATGTCATTTTTAAACCGACAGCGCCACCACCAGAGCTCAGAAAATGAGGACACCGTTTCATCTGCTCATCACCTTATCACAAGGCTAAAAGGTTAAAGGTTGTTGGAATCTGAGACGACAGCATTTGATCATTTCTGGAAGGAGAACCATGTTTACTTTGAACATGAGTGGCAGTGAAGATTGCCCAGTTTCTGCTCTCATGTTTAAAAAAAATTGTTAGCTTCAGCAAGAGCTATGAGTGGCTTTAACATTTGATGTGCACTTTTAAAATACCGGTTATCATTTGTGGAGAAGGTTATTGTATCACATAACGTCGGTAAAGCAACGGCAACAACATTAAACTGTTGAGTGACACAAGCCGATGGAATCCTCCCTCAGGATATGTGTTGCCTTTTCAATCATTAACTGCAGGGAAATCCCCAGAACAGCACTGTAACAGACTGTCTGCACTTTGGACTTGTGGAATATTTCTGCGTGTTGCACTTTAAATTTAAATTACATCTGAAGGGTATGCATTTTCAGGTTGTTTCTATAAATCTAAACTCCAAGTCGACAAGGCTATGCAGGACTCTGGAGGCAGCTGCTGGAGCCAAAAAGAAAATTGGCTGTGTTTTATTTGAGAGGCAATTTACTTGGGATCTTGTACACAGCTTCCCCAACAAACAATCGCTCTCCACCCCTGAAGCCGCTTTGAAGACCAGCCCCGGACAATTCTGTCTTCCAATGTTTTCTCACTTACAGCTGTCCTCGAGGAAAACATTCTGCAGCTGCTGCTGGCCCTCAGTAATACCGCATGGTACTAGCAATACAACTTAACAAACAGTCACGTGATCATTTATCATGATAATGGAGGCTCAGTGAGAGAACTATGATGATACAGTTCTTGCATCTTGGATCCTGGAAGCCATTTAGATTTGATTTTATTCACATATGTGAAACAAGCTCCTGAATGGAGGTGCACGCTCTCAGAGTGCTTTCATAGCTATTCATTAAATGTCAGTAAGTAGTGGAATAGCTTTTTATTTTGTGAGAGTAAATACTGCACAGCATTATTTTCCCGTCCTGCTTTGAGATTGAAGTACAAAGAAAGGTCAGTCAGGTTTACTGACACGTCATAAACAATGAGATACATCTTTATTATGGTTGGGATTCACGTCAGCAACAGATATATAATTATTTTATAACCAATCATAAACATCAAAGTGAGAATGGAATTACTCTGCTCTCGATTACAGTGGAGAAAACAAAAGGTAGTGTTGTGTGTCAACTGTATAGATTTGACTGAAACACCTGGAAACATTTCGTGAAAACTGACATGTTATAGAGACCTGTCACTTGACGAAGATGAGTTGGGGAAAGCTCTGGCAGCAGCTGCAGGTACATCGCTGCAATCTGCACACCCTGCTCACAGGTGCAGTTAAGAGTGGCATGTACCGTAATGTGCCGTGAAAACTCAGCGCTGACATCGCTGGCATGCAGAGAGGCGTGAAGTGGAATTGCCATCAATTTGAGCAAGTTAATCACCAGATAATGTATTCAATGAAACAGGAGTCAACCTGTGTTTTGGCAAATAGGGTGAGACATTATAGCATCATACAGGAATATTAGGTTTGTGTGTGGTTGCATGTTTAGTTTAACCTTCAGTTACTTGTGATCTTTATAGTTTAGAGTAATCCAGCACTTTCTGTGTCAGATACATTTTCTGGAAAACCTTCATGTCATGCTGGTTTTTCATTTCTTTTGTCAGTGTGTTCCACATTTTCTCCCCCACTATTGCAGCGTACATTTGTCTTAGTTTAGCTTCCCTCTTCTTCTCTGCTCCTCCTCATCGGGAGTTAGTTCAAACAGTCCATGTACAGGGGTTGGACAAAATTATGGAAACACCTTAAAGCTTTTTTTTTAGCTTTAATGTGTTTCCATTATTTTGTCCAACCCCTGTAGATGATCCAGTAGCGTTCCAAACATGACTTAACAGCGTTTCTAGTAGCAGGACTAGTGGTCTTGTGTTACTTTGGTGGGTGCTCCCCCAAACCTCCACTCAGAGTACAGTACAGTGCTCTCAATGTTCTCTCATTCGAGTACTCCTTGCATTTATTCATTATATACAACTGTCTGGATATTTTCATTGGGCTGTTGGTTACGCGCTGTTCTTCTTCTTGTTGCAGTGAAACTATTGCAGCAGAAGGAGGTGAGAGGTAAACTTTCAAGTCACATCGTTCTCTGACTTCAAAGCAAGCAAACTCAGTGGGTTTCCTAATCCTCCACACTGTTGTCCTTTCCTCTCCCACCTGAGCCGCATCGGTGCACCATTTGATATTTGAGATCAGAGAGCTGTATCACAGCGGCGAGGAAGCTGTGACGTATTCTCTTTCAGGGCAAATCTGCCAGAGATTAATCCGACATGTATTTCCTAATCACAGCAGACGTGCGTGGAGGCGTGTCCCCACCTGCTGGCACCGGGGGAGCTCATGGTAGCATCTGGTCTGAGGACAGATGTTTAGACAGGCAACTTTCACCATGTGATCCATTCATATGCATAGCGTATAATAGCTTTCTCTTCCCTCGCACAATGCAGCAGTGAAGCTGGTGAGAGGAACTTTTTTTTTTTTTTCTGGCAGATGATGACAGCATTAAAACATGAAAGACCATGACACAAAGTCACAGCCTGTGTGATGAATGAGCCCCTCAATGTCTCACTGTTTCAGTTTCTCTTGTCCGCCACCATCAGGCTTGAACTGTAATTTCTATTTACGGCACGTTAATCATTAGACATGAAAGAGCGTAGCGGCGTCACAACTACTCAGAGGGCGACAATGTGGAGACCAGAGAAGAGCTAAGCAGACGCAGAGAGCAGCAAGGGTTTCTCAGCATCGATGATGGGTCTAACAAAACTGCACGTCCACTTCTGGCTTTTTATCATTCTAACTTCAGCAGCACAAGGTATGTACTGAGTTCAAATCTGTCTTTTAGATAACTCTATCAATATTATAATGTTTCAATTCATTTTTGCCGATAACAATAGCGCATGTCAATGTCCTCTCTCATGACAAACTCGGTTGGTTTGACTTGGCCTGGAGAGCCAGCAGTGGTGCTCTGAACTCCAGTGAGCGGTTTTTGCAAAGACAAGATGACAAGAGATCACATCCTGTTTGACTGACTGACTCGCACGGCAACATTTAAACTGCACAAAGATTGAAAGCAAAAGTTCTCAAAGGTTCTGCAGAGGGCTGCAGGCTCGGCGAGGCAGGTGGGCTGAATGAGGGTCCTGATGACGGAGGAATCAAACGCCCACTGAGCTTTCTGTTGTGGCCGTCACTGGCACACCTCTCACAATATTTTGGTGGTTGCAGCTCAGGTGGCAGCCAAATCTGAACCCAGCTGTGGAGGGATGTTGGGCGAAGAAAAACCATAAGAGTAAAAGTAGAATTATTTTCAGTAGGAATAGGTGGAAAAATAAGTTTGACATGCAACTGCAGAATTTAACTCACATGTATGTCGATTTTGCTGAAGGTAAACCTTAGGTGACCTTCTTCCTGCGTGTCTGTTGGAGGGATTCTGACAGGAAAACATCTCCATGTTGTTGATGGTATCACATCACAGACAGGGTCACGTGAGTTCAGTGTGCATCCCACTCTGGTCCTTCAATTTCCAGCATGGGAAAAGAGCGCTTGAAATAGCTTTCCGCAGTGAAAAGCGGAAAATTCATAATTCCATCTGAACGTATGAGATCACAATAAAGCCCCGAGCTATAGTCAGCAGTAAGGATTCTGATGTAGTGATGTGTAGATGAGGTTTCATGAAACAGTGTCCTGATTTTCAGAGGCCACCAGATGGCGCTATCTGCTGTAAAATGTTTTGACTTCAACGGCTAAATCAATAAAACCTCTCATCACTTTTAAATCTAGAGCGCCATCTAGTGGCCTCTGAAATTTCATCAACCCTGCAATACTGTTTCATGATACCCACCACTATTCTGACAGACTATAGTCCAAACAAATGCTGACTCATGAAAAAAACAAAACTCCAGTCTGATGAATACGGTTAGTAAACTAGTACAACTCTGAAATATCCAGTGGATATGAGGGATAAAGAAAAGTTGCTTTGCTCTGTCTTGTTCAATGAGGGCCACATGGAAGATTCTTGGGGACAGAGACTTGTATTGTTTTCCTTTACAAGTCTTTCGAAATGAGTTCATTCACAAGGGCAGAGATTCGGCCACTACAGAAAGAGATTGTTGGGACACATCTGTGGGATTTCCTGACCACATCACCAGTGATGTAATGTAACACCCTCGATGGTTGATCAAACTCGGCTTGTGTTCAACTGGCATTCGCTCTGCCCAATGGATCTCTTAAAGCTTCCTCTGCAGTGTCTTCCATTAGTCCTCTCCTGTCCACTGTAGTGATGCTCAGTGCTGTCAAGGTTTTGGAGAGTGATGACCCCACAAACACTCAGCACCCAACCTCGATGGGCAGACACTTCACCTTCCAGCTCTGCTCACCAGCTCTTAAAAAGCGCTTGTCATTGTCTCCACAAACCAGGAGTAAGTGAGTTTTACCCAAAACAAATGGCTAACCTTAACCAGGACCTAAACCAAACTTAGACCCAACTATAATGACCCAGATATTTTGAAGTTTTAATGCTCAAATTGAGGCTCTACCATGTTGGACTGACCAAACGGTCCTAACAAGCCAAATGTTCTCATCAAGGCATTTTTCCCAGAATTGGTCCCCACAAGTGTCGATAAACCAGTCTTCTCCAGAGTGTGGAGTGTGGATTATTATTAAAACAAAATGGATCCAGCAACAATCATTTTGAAATTTCCCTTGTGGCATCATCTGTTATGTGTGGAAACATAAAAGAATTCCATTCAAGAGCAAGTCTTCACCACATGGTTCGGACGAACTAAATAATACAACCTTTTTGCTGGTTCTTGGTTCCTTTTGGAAGCCCATAGTCCGCGACAACTATGGTCCTATGTTACGATCCGCACACTATGGCGGGAAGAGGAGAATACAACTTGAAACACTTGAAATTGTAACAGGCAGCTTGGTGGAGCTTCCATGCTTTCTCTCGCAGTTACCAGGCAGCTGCCATTCTGTGGAGGCTCCTTAGCTCCTCCAGGCCTGGGGTGGTGGGGCAGGACCTCCTGCTGCTGACAGCTTTCACGGCTGGTTTCAGAGCCTGACTATGGTGACCATAAGGTGCTCCAATATACCCCTGTCTAGAGCCATTGGGGTTTAGGAGATCCCCATTTGCCCTAGAGGCAGAGGTTTGTTTTGCTGGAAAGAACGTTGTACACTCCATGGAGCGGGGAAATCCTGCGCTGTGGTTCCTCCAGTCCATGAGACTGTCAAGTCGATGCTATGCTCCTACAGTCCATGAGGCAGGCAGCTACAATATGAGTGCTGTTGAAAGCTAAATGGTAAAACTAATTGTCATTGTCACAGAGTCATGCGGTCAATAACTTTCACTCTGCCCGTCGCACTGATCATGAGAAACAGGAACATGCCAGCATGAATATAGCAGACTGAATTGATGATGACGGTGGACGGGAGTGAAGACGTTCAAATGTTTTTCAGGTTCAGGAGAGCTGGGACTGAATGTGAGTCCTCACGTCACCGCAGAGTTCAACAAGACGGTAACTTTAAACTGCAGCGTGTCTGAACATGGTCAGAAACTGGCAATCAAGTTCATGGAGTGGTCGGTCAACAATCGGCAACTTTGTCGGTACAACAGCGACGGACGTATCACCTACCACACGAGCAACTACAGCCGCCTCCACTGCCAATACGAAGACGGGCGCCTTGCTCTAGTTTTCCACCAAGTACAGCCAGTGGAGACGGGGAAATCCAACCGCTTCATGTGCAAAGTCCACTCCAACAAGGGAGTTTGGAACAGATACAGCCACATAACACTGCAAGGTAAAAGTCCACCATATTGTCATGAACGGTTGCTCAACGCCTGTTATCAAAGGTAATATCATTGTGTCGCTCTGTGGACGATTACAGCCCCAACAGTGAATAGGTCTCCATGCTCTCTCATTCAGTTGTCCCATAAACTAGACACAAGATGTGTCGCGCGGAAGAAACCACCCACACACTGTCCCTGGCTCTTCAACAGTCGCTCAGTGTGATAAATACAGACCAATACATGATTTAAAGAATGTATATCAGAATCAGAACCAACATTATTGCAATGGTCCGTGGGAATCCCAGCAACTAGGAAAGTGATTTGGAAAAATAAAATGGACATATGCATTGTTATTATTATATAAGAAATGCAATGTTCAGATTGGTTGGAAGAAATTATAGGGATGCACCGATTTCCAAAACAAGAAGTGTACAAGTAAAGTTAGGTTTTTTTTCTCCTCATGGTTGCAAGTTTCACTGCATTACAAACACAAATTTTCCAAAATTTTAATATACTGACACTCAAAAACTACACGCTGCCGTAAATTGGTATCTGTTTAGTGGCAGTATGAATATTCAAGCCCGATATCTGACCGATGACCGATATATCCCTGGAAACTACCACAAGGCGTTTTTAATCACAAGTGAGTCTCCTGCATGTTTGTGTCCAGAGTGCTACCGGTCGTTCCAAGCTAAGTGGACTGAAGACGGTCCAGAGTGCACCGCCACAGTTCATCCAGACCTACAAATACGCTGGTCATCGTCGTCCGGTGGAGGCCACCACCCAAATCCGAGGCCTCAAGTGTGGGAAAGAGTGGATGAAAGAGGATGGCTGATATTGAGGAGCCAGTTAAAGGATGCGTCACGGTCCTATAAATGCTCTCTGTGGAGCCCTGCATCAAGAAGAATCATCGACAGCATAGAAGTGACGCCAAATGAAGCCAGTACACTTGCACCCCTAAAAACTTTTTTGTGTTTGCCAGCAATTCTTCTTATCACTTTACTGGAACTCTGACAAGAAAGTGAGTCCAACACAATGGAGCCTGATGGATGACTGGCAATCTTCATATCGCCGCGATGAGTCGTCTTACACAAGCCTCAACAGATTTTTATTCCTCCGTTTTTCTGAGGCCGACATGAAAATTATAGCGTGTCTACAAGTGATAACAAGGGAGATGATAATCATTCTGCTCTCTTGTTGTTTGGTTTCCCAAAGGCAGTCAAGGATGAGGGAGCAGGGATATTGGTTTGTCTTCAAAGGGACACACACACACGCATAGTACATTTAATAGCAATCGCTCTCCTTCACCACTAACACTTCCTCATCGCACAAAAGTGTTTTGGATGTCTTTTCTTGGCTGAACGCTTCGCATTCCTGATCTTTTAAACGCCGAAGTGGAACTGGTGTGATCCAATGGCAGCAGGCTGTCTATCAATGAGTGTGGATGGAGCTCAAATTTTAATGCAAGGTGCATTTGAAATTAGAAATAGAGGAAATGCGTGGATGCCAGGCTCCTGGGGGGCCACGGAAAATGAGGAGGCGTGACGCATCAGCGAAGAATGGATGGAACCGATGAGCTCAGCAAGTAATAACTGAAAGTGAGATGTTGACCTGAGAATTGAATTTCATGTTAAGATTAGTCACAGGGAACTTTTTCATAAGGACGTGCCAGTGATTGATTCAGGAAGTGAAAAGTGAGTCATTTCGGAGGTATTATGACTGGAAGGAAACTCAAACTTGTTTGATCTCTGGCCAATGATTCATCTCTTAGAAAGTAATAAAAGTAAATAAGCAACCTGCAAGAAAGCTCTCCAAACTCCTGTGCGACATCCAAAATCCCTGCACCGCTGTTGTCAACATGACAGTTCTGTTCTCGCTGTAAATGTTTAAGCGCCACACGTTCATTTGAAACGAAAATGCATTTGTGTATCTAGTAGATAAACAACCATAAAAATCCATGAGTGCGTCTGTGCATGTTTTATTACCTGCCGACTTCAAGGTCACTGGAAGGTCCGGAACCCCATCAAAGTTATATGGTGTTTACTTGGTATTAAAAAGGTTTGGTATTCATTCAGTCAGGAGAGGAAGAAAGTTACGGAGCGGATTTCACACCCACGAAAACTTGACAGCAAAATTGCATGTTCAAGATTAAATAATACATCACGATTGAAGATTACGTGTCTCCGAAGGCCTGGAACCACCTCTGTATTTCTGAGGAAGGAGAAGCTTGGAGCTGCTAACTGACCCATAAAAAAGACTATTGTCCCATGTTTTTAGTAAAAGTTCTATAATTATGTGCAGACGAAACGATATTATTAAGAAGAGAAATGAAACAGAGGCCTCTGCCTATGTTGAATCAGTCCTATTCATGCAGAATACGTGGCACAGGTCACCGCAAAGCAGATGATAAAGGTAGAACCACCGCTTACAAATCCTTAACACATGTCTCTGCTGAAAACAAAGGGCATTCACAGTGGCACCCTTTTGTCCACATCACTGTACTTTGCTGAATCAAATTCATTCTTCCTCACCAACTCAAAGTGACCTTCTATCCATGAATAAAAGCGAGATAAAGGGACTAGTTTTTACTTTTCAGCATGAATGTGGAACTATTAACTGAAGTCTGGAAGGGCTTCAAACGCCTCGATTATAGTTGACTGACAGCAAAGCTGCGGGATCAAAACTGTTTATGCAGCCGAGATGATATTTATGAAGGTTTTTGGTTGGCATTTACTTTGGGTTTTATCACCACACAATCGCTTCACTGAACCGTTCAGGAGTCTGTGGTTTATGCGCCAATGCTGCCCTCTGTTGGAGTATTGTTGAAGTTGTTAAACTTCATAACTGGAAGAGACAGTTTGACAAATTCACTTCTTTCATTTAGATCATATGTTTATCTCAGTTTAGATTTTGTTCTCGCCCTGTTGAAGGTTCTGATGATGACATGCAACGACTGACTTGACGAACGTGGACAGCAGTCAGTGAATGGATTTTGGCTCCTCACCTGAAACGATTTTATCAAGGAAGAAGTGCCAGAGACATTGAGAGCAACTCCGTCCTCCACCAGAGACTCAGTGTAGAGCTGATGCTTCTAAAGTAGCAGTAATAATAATAATAATAATAATTATTATTATTATTTACACCCACCAGTAGTCACTCATTTATTTTTCACAAAATTTTATTTTATATTTTTGTATTTATTCACCTTATTTTGTCAAGGATCATTTGAAAACTAAATCAGGTTTTTGACTTCCGATATTCCTAGCATTTTGCCACCCATTCATGCACTCACTTTTAATGAAACATTGCTTCAAGGTCAGGCTCGTAAATGGCCCGGTGATTCCCTCAAGGCACTTGCCCATCTGTGAGATGGGGAGCTTTTAGCTGGAGGATGAAGCGCCACAATCTTCTGAAGGTCACCTTGCCCCAGTCCAGACGGACGTTTCCATCACTGTCATCAACGCGTGGATGCATTTTCCATCTTCGCAAGCGCCACTGGTAGATATTGGAGTTGGAAATTTCCATTCAACAGTTTGATGAGTTGTGATTCCGCCTTGATTAATAAATCTATAATCTATTTCTCCAGGACACCCTGGAAAGGTCAGACAACCAGACTGACAGTCTCCCACAAACATGGACAGCTAACCTCCGTATGATATTGGGGAAGAAAACCTGAGTTCCAGGAGGAAACCTGCATGGAAAGCCTTCATATTCACTCACTCAGTGGCCAGAATTGAACTTGCGACCTTCAGCTTGGGACTCCACCAACATGTTCTTTGGGCAAGTATTTGAAAATCCATAACAGAAGCATATTCCACACATTTAGCAAGACTAGCTAAAAAAAATAAAAAGAGCCGAAAAGCAGGATTCAAGAAACATTTCTGATGCTAAGGAAATCATTGAATGTATATTTAGTGATTTTTGTCATTGAAATATTACCCTGTAATTGTACAGTTAGTTAATGATTTAAGAGTACATTTCGTTAACTCTGTCCCGATCAGAACAATACTGAAGAAATGAAGAATGAAGTTGCAGTCTTGCGTCCCGCGTTTCAAATGACATTGCAATACCAAGCTTTGTCCACTAGAGAGAGCCAGTTCACCAACATCTCGGTGGGGTCCAACTGACAAAAGCAAACAATTGAATTAGAATTTGACGCCAAATAATGACGATGATCATGTTTTCCTTTAATTTGTAGATTTATTTTTGTTCACAATATTATTATTTTCACCTTTTTACATTTACACTGTTCATCAATGCAACCGACGGAGTCTAAATATCAGGTCGGGCAGCTCTTGAGCATCAGTGGCGGGTGTTACAGTGGCGAGCTGAATAGTGTTTACAGAGGAGCAAGTCAGGACTCAGTGCGGTTCCCATGGTAACTGAAGTGTCTCTGCCCGTTCCCCATCACGCTCTTTGTGTGTGTGTGTGTCGGGTGTGTATTATGACCCTGTCATAATGCCGACCTCTTGGTCATTGGTGTGGTGAGCAGCCACTGGTGCTTATAGCTTAAAGGCCCAGGGGAGGAGGAGCGCACGCTCCTTCAGCTCACTGCAGAGAGGAGGACAACATGTTGGAGGTAATTGAAAAGCGTGACAAACAAGATTAACAACTGGGATTGATATCAGAATCAGAATCAGAATCAAATTTATTGCCATGGTCAGTGGGGAGCCCACTGACTAGGAAAGTGCTTGGAATAAAGTGCAACAAAAAACAAATAAAATAAAATAAATAGAATAACATTACAACAAGGCTGTTCATGAATTTAACAATCTGACGGCCGAGGGAAAGAAGCTGTTCCTGTGACGGGAGGTTCTGGTCTGGATGGACCGTAGCCTCCTGCCAGAGGGAAGAGGAACAAACAGTCCATGTCCAGGGTGAGAAGGGTCGGCTCTGATCCGACCTGCACGTCTCTGGGTCCTAGAGGCATACAGGTCATGAAGAGGTGGCAGGCTGCAACCGATCACCTTCTCAGCAGAACGTACGATGCGCTGCAGTCTGCTCTTGTCCCTGGAGGTGGCACTGTTGTACCAGACGGTGATAGAGGAGGTGAGGATGGACTGGATGATGGCTGTGTAGAACTCCACCAGCAACTTCGTCGGCAGTCGTAGTTTTCGTAGCTGCCTCAGAAAGAACATTCTCTGCTGGGCCTTCCTGATGAGGGACCTGATGGTTGGCTCCCATTTGAGGTCCTCAGTGATGGTGGTTCCCAGGAAGCAGAAGGAGTCCACAATAGGAATGGATAAACCAGCCAACATGAGAGGGGACGGAGGAGCTGTTACTCTCCTGAAGTCCATGATCATCTCCACTGTCTTCTGAGCGTTGAGCTCCAGGTTGTTGTTGCTGCACCAGGACACCAGCCGCTCCACCTCCCTCCTGTAAGCCGACTCATCTCCATCTGAGATGAGCCCGATGATGGTGGTGTCGTCCGCAAACTTGATCAGCTTCACGGACTCGTGGCTGGAGGTGCAGCAGTTAGTGTACAGGGAGAAGAGCCATGGAGAGAGAACACAGCCCTGAGGAGACCCAATGTTGAGGGTCCGAGTGTCAGAGACAGTCGTCCCCAGCCGCACACGCTGACTCCGGCTGGTCAGGAAGTCTGTAATCCACCTGCAGAGGGAGTCAGGCACGTCCAGCTGGCGAAGCTTGTCTTCAAGCAGAGTTGGAAGAATTGTATTAAAGGCAGAGCTGAAGTCCACAAACAGGATCCTGGCATAGGTTCCTGGGGAGTCCAGATGCTCCAGAACGAAATGAAGGGCCTGGTTCACTGCATCGTCCACAGATCTGTTGGCTCTGTAGGCAAACTGCAATGAGTCCAGGTGAGAAGCAGTGATGGACTTCAGGTGAGAGAGAACCAGGCGCTCAAAGGACTTCATGACCACAGACGTCAGTGCCACCGGTCTGTAGTCATTCAGTCCAGTGATCCTGGCCTTCTTGGGAACAGGGATGATAGTGGAGGACTTAAAGCAGGCAGGAACATGACAGGACACCAAGGAAGCATTGAAGATGTCCGTGAACACTGGAGCCAGCTCAGCAGCACAATGATTCAGGGTGGCAGGGGAAACTCTGTCCGGACCTGCCGCCTTCCGAAGGTTCAGCCTCCTGAACTGAGTGCGCACGTCTTGCTCCATGATGTCAAGAGAAAGAGGGGGGAGGTGAGGGGGTGGCTCATCAAAAGTGACTGTGATCTTTGCTGTCTCAGTGACATCGTTGGTCTTAGTTGTGTCACTAAGAGACAGCACAGTCCTTTGTTGTAAAGTGGAACATGGGGCTGGAGAGACCACAGAGGTGCTGGGGCAAAATGGCTGCTCAAAGCGACAATAAAAGTTGTTCAGGTCCTTTGCAAGAGTGAGGTTGTTCAGAGTGTGGGGGGCACGTGGCTTGTAGTTAGTGAGCACCTTGAGCCCTCTCCACACCGCAGCCGAGTCATTGGCTGAGAACTGCTGCGTGAGTTTGTCAGAGTATGCGGCCTTAGCTTTCTTCAGCTCCCTCTGAAACCCATACTTCAGCTCTTTGTAGCACTTCCTGTCCCCACTCTTGCGAGCTGCCTCCTTCTCCCGTCTGATCTGGCTGAGTTTAGTTGTGAACCAAGGTTTGTCATTTGCATAACTCACCTTGGTGTGCGTTGGAACTATGCACTCTTCACAGTAGCTGATCCATGAAGTCACAGTGTCTGTATACTCATCCAGATTGTTGGTGGCAGCCCTGAACACCTCCCAGTCTGTGGTCTCCATGCAAGACTGCAGCTCCTCTTTAGCTTCACTTGTCCAGATCTTCATGCTCCTCACAACAGGCTTTGCCAGCTTCAGCTTCTGCTTGTATGTAGGAACAAGATGAACCATCAAGTGGTCAGAGAGTCCCAGTGCAGCTCGAGGGAGGGCGGTATAGGAGTTGCGGAGCGATGAGTAACAGTGATCCAGCACGCTCTGCTCTCTGGTGGGACATTTTACAACCTGCCTGTACCTGGGAAGCTCCATATGAGGGCTGCGTTGCAAATTTCTTTGAAGCAAAATGTATATAATTCCGAGAAGAATCTGCATTTCACACATTGCTGTCTACAGCAGATCTGCACAGAAGTGAAACTCCAAAAGGCTTGTTGTGCTTTTTTATATTGAGAAAAGGTCATCCGTGATAGAAGTCACTGTACAGTGTGACAAAGGAGGGTTTCTTCTACGACCTCAGTCCTGTTCTTCTGCATTTCCCATCAGACCACCTTAAACAATGGTGATCGTCCTCCCTCGTCTAGTCACGCTTTCGCCTCCTCATGTCTGCATTCAGCTCATCCATGAACCTCAATGGTAAATCCAACAGGTCCCATCCCTCCTCTGCCCTCCACACCATCGTAACCTGACCTTGGCTGCCGTGTTTCTCCACATGAGCAGCACATATAAATGCTCCCATTTCTCTTCCTGTCCTTTTTCAACACTCCCATTGAGTCTCACGACTGTGCTGTGAAGCTTCCCTTTCACGCCAAGAGAGTCCAGTCATCTCCTCCTGTTCCAGCCCTGTCGCCGCTCTTGATGTCTGTTCATTACGTTCACGACTTTCCCTCCCCCCTCGCTCATCTCTACTCTCACTACACATCACTATATCATCAGCAAACATCACGGCCCATGGAGACTCCTCCCTAACCTTGTCAGTGTCTGTCCGCAGCCATAGCTAACAAAAGGGGGCAAGAGTTGATCTTTGAAGATTGGGAATTTTAAAATGAATCACGCATGAGAGCGTATGTTTTTTTTCTCCTCGAGAATATAAGAATGCAGAAAAACAAATGGGTTCAAGAAGGGCCACTTTTCTCATGCAGGGGAAGAGGGTTGGTGCACCACTAGTGGTGTGAATGGCCCTTTTATTGAACATGACAAAAACGACAACAGCAACTGTCTCCCCGTCCTGCAATACTCTCATCCAAAATACAGATATGACGGCCACGGTTTGGTATTAATGCACACCAAGTTTACGTTTTGAAGTGATCCAGTTGATTTTATGGAGCTCCTAAAAATAATATATGATTGAGGATTCAATTAAATGCAACAGCATTGTGGATGGAATTTATTGTTGCACGGTAAATACAATGTTCTGTAGCAGTAGAGGAGTAGAATTCTGTTTGTAATGTAAAAGGTGCACGTTGTTTATTGCTTGTTCACTGATGGATTACGACGACTGTAATTCTCCTATGTGTTACGTAACCACCATAGATTGCCGTAGTATTACTGATCAATGATTTTGATTGAAGACCATTTGGTGCTCTTTAAATGACATATATCTTTGGGGAAAAAAAAGAAACAAAAATGTACAGGACTATTGATTCTGTATTTGATGTAGTGTTCAATAAACAAGTGAACAGACACATGGCACGGAGTCCTCATTAAAATAGGCTGTTGTTTGAAATGTTTAAAGTCCACATGTGATGGTCAGGGGTGAACACATGATCCCTGGTTTCCAAGCCAACAGCAGCAGAACATCACGTCTTGGCTGCAGGAAGAGTGAGGGGTTTACCAGACAGTTCCTCATCTTGTCTCTAAGTGTAAGGACATGCTTGTTTCACAAATGTCAGTCCTGATAAAGTTTCAGTCAGTGAGAGAATCAACAGAACTGACCGCTTCATGACCAAACTCTGGATTCTGAGCCACAGCAGATGGTCAAAGACTCATCACTCCTCCAATGAGGGCTGCATGTTCCGACTCCTAGGAGCCAACAGTTAAAAGAACAACCAGCCTTATCCCCACATCTCTGAGAACATGAGGCTCTAGAAGTTCTAGCAACTGTGCTACCTACTTTACAGTCCCTGGGTTCAAATAATGATACTTAATATTGACTAACATTAACACTATTTAGTTACTAACATATCCATATTAAGTTATTGAACAGTGTCATTAAATAATAATAATAATAACTGTAAAATAAATGACACTTTAAAAATAATAAATACATTTTAAAAAATGGCAAAAAGATAGAATAATGCTTGTGACCCAGCAAAATTTCAACATAAAAGAGAGCATAAAAGTGGATGGTGTGATGGAACAAATGTGTGTTCCAGGAATCAAAGTCAGTGAAAGAGCCCAGTGTGCGTCCATCACTTGTCTTTGACTGTAACCTGGCAACCCTGAGATCAAAACAGCGAGTAAATCGACAAACAGGATTGAAACGGTCCAGTTAAAATCCACGTACTCACCGAGTCACCGCCATGAGGCCAAACCCAAACAATGCAACAATGCGACTATACCATACATGGCATATACACAGCATAATAAATCACTCTTGAAGGATGGGTTTAGATGCCAAACCAAAAGAAAGCAGATAAAATCTTGGGTGGAAGAAATCGATTCAAATGAAGTATCTTGTTTATCACGGTTGATCCATTTTCTTTGCTTCTCACCGGCATCTGAGCACAAATCACTGCTGCACATTTTCAAGACCTAACAGCACTAACACTTGGTCAAGGCCACTCTGTGTTTCCTACAAGTTTTGGTCAGACTTCTTTTTCCATAGTCGGCCATCCAAGCAATTCAAGATTCTCCTTTCCCCAGGCGCTGGGAGAACACCGCGGTGCGACCAGGACCGCTGGTCGAACCCAGCTGGTAGGAGGAGGCCTGACTAGACCCTTCACCCCTGGATAGCTCTCCATCCTAATCTAGGAGAAGGGAAAACTCATTTCAAATCCTGCCTCCCATGAGAGGTGAAAGAAACTAGATGGATGCCGCTGGTTTTCAAACCACACCCACAGTAATTCATGAGCACTTCCATTGACACTGTGGTGAGCCAACAGGACCACATCATCTGTGAGATGCAGATAGAGATGAGATCCTGAGGCCTCACCAGAACCTGAACATCCCCCCTCACCCTAGCGACAGAGGGCTATAGAAACAGGTCTACTGCTGACACATCTGGCACAACTGTGGCAGCCGGACAATAGAGTGGTATTTATTGTTGTCTGCTGTGAAATGATAACCCACTCAATGGGTCTTGTCTGGAGCTACTAAGAGCTCTTTATTGATCCACCTGATTCTGTCTGTCAAGCGAAGATTAAACCCTCCGACCTGGTAATTCATGGGTAGGAATGCAAAATAAAGTGAGTAAAACTCTCTGTCATCGAAGCAGTTAAAGATGAGTTTGGAGTTAACCAGCACAGGGCAAAGGTCCGTTTCAAAGCAAAATGAAACTGAAGCGTGTTGATGCACAAAAATGACCACAGGGTCCACCTAATAATTTGATGTCCTTTTATGAAACCTATCCAGTTCACATCTTCTAAATATCACGGGGTCTCTGACTTATCTGAATCTGACCTACTTTTTAAACAGGCTATCAAGCTGGGTAATGTATTTGGAGCAGAGTCATGTCCTGTGACGGATGAGTCATAGCAGCAAACGGCGGTACGATGAGAGCAACAGTGTGGGCAGAAATGACAGTGTGGGCGAAGAACGCCAAACACTTTGGCACGCAGAATCAAACCAGAGCATGTCAATAATAACAGTTGGTTTGGTCTGTTGAATTATACTTTTACTGCAGAATCCAACTTTGCATATGTGCACTCACACTTGTACTGCTCTTTGTGGGGACTAAATGGATCCAGCAACAATCATTTGGAATTCTACTTTGGGGCATCAACATTATGCATGGAAACCAAGTCGTCACGTGAAACCGTGGAAAAATAAATAAATTCAAGTGAAAGTCACATGGTTTGGACAAACCAAATATTTTATTTATTTATTTATTTATTTTTAACAAATTTGATATTGACTGATTGATTGGTTTTGGTTGGGGTTTTCTCTGTAAATAACGAATGAAAACAAACCTTTTCTTTTTTTTTCTTGAAAATAAAGGTCATGAAAACTCTAAAACGGTCAAAATAAATGGTGAAATGGACATCTATGCATAAGGGCATACATTCAAAACGGCACATTAAAAACAAAATGATAAACAATAAACCCTTTTTTAAAACAATTTGTAACCCCAGAACAAGTTAACATCAAAACCATGCAGTAAAATGTTTCCAAATCCAGTCATGTGACAGATACTAACTTGATCCACATCACTTTTGGCAGATCTGGGAGGAACCTTACGTACGACACGTAAGAAAACAAGAACCATGTGTCAGTCAGCACTGGCTCAAGGACAAATGGAAAGGAAAAAGTCACAATAGTGTAAATATAGAACACTCACTACTCTTTAATCTGAAACTACACTATAACATGTGAATACTCCCTTAATAATTGACATGACTTTTCAAGGGATTCATTTATATGGAGTTGAGGTCTTCCATCCATTTCTCACACTCACAGTGAAAGTATTATGAAGATTCCCTATGCGACTTCGACACACAGCTAGAGGAAAGTATTTGCATTTTCCTGGAGGCTGCAGCTTGGAGAAACTTGCCCACTGCTGATTTCAAACGACAATAAAGGTCAAACACTCATCAACAAATAGAATCCAGTTGTTCAGAGGAATCAATATTCATCAGAGGTAACTTTCCCCGGACTGAGGGAAGACCAGCGTTGGACGTGCAGCACTTTATAGATGAGTTAGTGCGGAATATTGAGCACTGTTCCACAGCCTGAACAGCTCTTGCTGTGCACATGTGAGCAGAATCATGACAGAGATAAAGTGCTTCAAAGAGGCATATTCTAATGATCCACGGCCCACACTGTGCCAGAACCTTATCTGAACACACACACGCACACACACACACACACACACACACACACACACACACACACACACACACACACACACACACACACACACACACACACACACACACACCGCATTGGATTCAGTGATAATTCCTTATTAAAATGTATTCCGTGAAATACATTGCAAACAGTTGAAGAAACCTGGTGAGCAGCCCTCACTCGTCTACAAGACTGGGCCCTTGTGTCCGCCACACACCACCATCAGACTCTGTCCAGGCCCCATGTGGAGCAAGACAAAAGAATGGAAGGATACAGAGAAATGAAAAACATTGAATATAAAACATAGACATGGAACAGCACACAAAACAGTAAAGGGCTTGATCAGTAATGAAAAGATTAATGTGTTTTCCTCCTCTTTTTTTCTGGGCATTCCAACATTTAATTTTAATAATGAATAAATTAACATTTATCAACTAATATTTAATAAAACATTCTGAAAAAGCCTCAACTAGAAAGAGTCACATGGCCTTCCATTAAACGTGAAGTGACTTAGCTACAGTTTAAAGTGATGGAAAATCTAAATTACCATCTTAAACAAAAATAGCTTGTTCGTGAAAAATGATATTAAAACATGTGTCATCTTGCTAAGACATTTTGCCTCCCCACTACTGCAGTCCTATGATCTCTTTCACTATGACCTACATTACAGTAGTTTCTCACAATTCACATTGATCATTTGCTTCATGTCTGCAGGAGGAGGATTCGGACTGACAGCACCTTCCTGGAACATGTGCTTCCTAATGTGCCGTGCTCTGTCTGGGAAACGCTCTGATATTCTTGCTTTACTTCATTGGAAGGTATTGGGCCAAAACGGTCAGACATGAACCTGACCCACTAGAAACATCACTTTGCATGTGACTTTTTTGAAAAAATAATGCATTTCTGCTCCAGAGGAAATGTAGTGCATAAAACTACAGCTAAAAAAGCAGATTTTGGACACTACTCATGTTCATTCCACTCATGAACTCTGCTTTAAATACACTGTAAAAGGTGTAAATGAAGCATTATGAGGTAATAATCCTGTACGCCTGCAGTGGCATCTGTCCCTCGATCTTTTGGGCGGGTTACGTGAACAAACTTGACACGCCTTCCTGTGATGTTGTTGTCCAATACAGCTCTTCAGGTAGGCCGACTTGGAAAACTAAATGCATGAACATTGTTCCTTCACATTCTGTGTACGGCCATGTTTTACCTTGCTAACACTGTAGATGACTGGTGAAGCGTAGAAAAATCTAATAGGACCCTTTAAATGAAAAATAACCGACGAGCGTTTGAGGAAGTTTGAGAATCTCTGCAGCCCTCAGGTCCTCACAGGGCTCACTGATACGGAACATGAGCGCAAATTGGGTGTGTGTATCTGTTTTAACATCAGGCGCAATTTCAGTACAGGGAGGAAAACAGCAGTCGTGGAAACAAGAAGCCATGAAAATAAAGTGATGCTTGTCTCTCTTGTTAGTTGGCTGTCGTGCCCGTCCAAACCCTGTCGGCTACCGTTTCTCCAATTCATTTCTCATTTCTCCACTGCAACTTTTATAAGAGATAAAAACCCCTGCGGCTTCAGCGCCAAATTGCAAGGCACCACATCACATCATCATTAACAACATTGTTGAAATGAATCATCTCGGAGAATTGTCCCGCTCAGTCGTGTTGCGCTTGTTGTCAGGTGAACCCTTAGCAACAGCAGGGACTACATCCCAATTACACGTCTGCAGAGCCAGGGAAGAAGCGGCACCATTTACCAGGCTACCTGCCATGCTAATTGGTCGTGTTCAATATCTATGCTTCAGACAAATTCCTCAGAGGTTTTCCAGGTAGTCACTGGGTTACATATTTGTGGAAACACTGATCAATACACAGGCCAAAGAGCTGGTGTTTTAACAAACTGTTTTCCCCACTCAGTTTTAGAGGATTTTGTTTTGGTCAATCTTTTTTTTTTCCATGCTGAAAAACAGATTCATTGAGTTGGTTTGTGCGGAAAAAAATGGTAAAAAATTAATCAATTTAAAGCAACACTTTTTTTATGTTTTGACATTTTCGTTTGAAAAGGAAAATTGAATGAAGGAATTATACATGGCTCTTGAACTCTTGCTGCTCTGTGTGAACTTCACATACATATACACACATATCGCTCATCTTTAGCCGGTAACTGCTCCCCCCAGAGCACTTCTGAATTTTCATGAATCATATTTATAGAATGCTCATTCAGACCATATTTATGCCTCTATTACCTCGGCCATTAAAAGCCTTTACATGTGGATCATCATTAATCCTTGAAGACATTACCCGCCACTTTAACATTGAAATTCAAGTGGCGTTCCATTCTGTGCTGTTGCTTTAATTGTTTTTTTTAATCAGAAAATGTGAGACATGAAAGCCTTGGTTCTCAGGTGGGGACTGTTTTCCTGACACAGGATGAAATCAACACAAATCCACAACAACATGCAATTACAGCAAAATGCTGACAAACACAATTGCTGAACAAACTGCTGATGTTTCTATCTGATATTATGCTCCTTTGCTGGGTGGCGTGTCGCACGAGGCGTTCAGTTTCCTTCGTTCTTTGTTGAATCAGGATTGCAACTCTGGTGCTACATAGTTCAAATGGGATCTTTTTTTAGTGACAATTGTTGAATTCAACCTGATGTTAAACAGAGCCACTCGCCCCACTTGCCTCAAGGTGCGGCCCTAGATTCAATGGGAGAGTTTGTGAAAACACAAGCAAGAAAACAAGGTGCTATAAATGCTTGATGTGAACCAAAAGGGGTCTGGCTCAGGGCAGTCTGCGGGAGAGATGCCATTACAAGGGTAACTACCCAGTCCGTACTAACCCAGATGGCACAGTGAAAATCTCCCAGCTGCGATGGGAGGCCTCGAAAGGAGAGCAGCTGAGGAGGTAGTGACAGCCCTCAAGCATGTGGATACTGTGGGACGTACAACATGGAAGACTGGACCCAAGCCTCAGCTGCTGAAGGACGAGTGGACAAGGTGAAGCACCAGGAGGAAGACATTACTTGGGCCATTGTGGTGTCACTTGGGAAGCAAGGACCAGGTGGCACGGAGTGGAGGAAAGTAAGTTGAGCATGGAATCCAAGCAGCTCACTTTCAATATCAGGGCAGCGTATGATGTCTTTTATTACCTCTGAAACTCCAGCAGTGGCACATTCTACCTGGGAGTGGGGTGTGTCTTTTTAGGACCACGATGCCTGGCAGCACAACCGGGTTTTAAAGAGTCTTGCCGCCACCTTTGAGTTCAAGTGAGTGAGGGAAACAAGAGCACATCCATAAAAGCAGAGCCTCACTGCCTTCATGCAGTGACTGGAAAATGCGGGCAGATGTTGGTCAAGGCCTTATATGGCCTTGCTGCCACCACCCTCAAGACCTGACCTGGTATTCTGGTCCCCATCGGCCAATAACGTACTGTTCGTACTGGGAAGATTCTGGCATATGAAAGGAAGCACCTAGGGTATAAGCTTGCGGCGGAAACACAACAACGTGGCTGCAAGGATTTGTTACATTGCGTCAATGGCTTTGGTTGAAGCGGACGGACACCTGCTGGGCCTCAAGCAGCAGTTAGGGGTGACACAGAGGGGGTGCTTCAGGGACGACTGAGCCCTCTGTTGAGCCCTCTAAATGCTGATGGAGAGGGGTGCACAGTTGAAAACCTAAAAACTACCACAAACACATACAGGCAGTGAAAGTTTTCCTCAGTCTGTTTACATATATCCTGTGGTGACATATTTCCTTTCCAGGGTGTCCCCTGTTTTTCACCTGCCGTGGCTGGAAGACGCTCCCAGCTCCTCCCCTCTTGCTGTCAGAGCAGCAGTCACCATGGCCTGACCTCTTCTTGGGCTCTCCAGCCTGACCTAACTGACACCAGTGATGATCCACTCACTTGAACTGTGACATCTGACGTTGTCCTCCACTCATACTGCACAGCAAAATAACTCATCTAAATCCCGTCATGGCAGCAAATGCCACATAAAGCCATGATACTTGTTGAACTAATGACTCTCGCTTCACGTTTTGTCAAACCGTTTTGACCCCAATTACCAGAACCGAGATGCAACAGAACATAGCAAGTGGGTAGATGATAGCTATATTGTTGCTTTACACACTAACAGAAAATGTGTGTCATCATAATTTCAAATCGGAAGACGTTTGTGTGACACTGAGGGTTCAGATCTGCCTGATAATTCCGCACTAAACTAAAGCGCTGACAGCTGATTCTGTTATATCCGGGCAGCAGCAGCAAAAGAAAACAGTTCATATCATGCAGAAAACAGAAATGTCTTGGAAAAGCGCAGCCATAATCAGGATGGAAGCTGCGTTGAGAGAGTGAGAGGAACGTTTCATGAATATTTCAGATATAAAACACGACACGTTCCTCGTAAAAACATTCATTTGAGTCCAAGCAGCTGGGGTTTGCAGAACATCAGCTATAATGTAAAATGTCCCTGCAGGGTTCTCTGTTGTCAAGGACAACAGCATGCTGTGCTGTCTCTCAGCGTCTTTAACAGACACAGCGATTTAGATGCAGCCCCTTGTGTATAAGCAATGTTTTGTCATCTGCAGCAATATTATTTCCACCATAAAGGTCCTCCGTGCACTCACAGGCTTTTGACTGATCTTCAAGAAACAAGCAAACATACTTTTGCATTTGCTCCTTAGTTTTTTTCTCTCTGTTTTTTTAAGAAATTACCATTATTTTTAACCCTCTATTCTGATTTCCTGGTCTTGGACACTCATTCATTTCCTGCAACTAATGCCTCATGACCAGACCAGGGACTCTCTGCACAGGAGCCTTGTCCATCTCTGGGCTGGTACAGTCCACGTGCAGTTTAGGTCTTCAGCTACACAAGCATGAGGTGACGTACGAACCCGACATGGTTGGCATCACATCCAGCGTTGCAGCAAGGTGGCGCCCATCTTACTCTGAGTTGCAACAACTAGTCAACACAGTCGACCATTAAATTGGTCGCTGGTGACTTCATGAGTCGACTAGTCATGACATCATCGCACTAAGCCGAGGCTATGGCACCACCGTGACCCGAACCATGGAAAGAATGGGAGCGTTTCACATCTTTAAATTCACATTTTAAGCACTATAGGAATGTTTACTATGATCAAATTGATTCAATGATTCAAATATTCACAATACTACAATAAGATGTGTTGGCCAGTTGGACTACCAAAGCTACATTATTTTTTCTTTTTTTTCTTTTTTTGTGAATTGAAACTTTTCAGCTTTAAATCCTGCATTTTCAACTTAATCTAGATTTTGAATATTTTCGCCCTCAAGTGAACTGTTGGCAAACTTGAATATCCCATTCGAAGGTGCTGTCGTGCTATCACACCATACTACGTTGGTGTTGAAGACCCTTCGAAGCTTTTGTGCGGGGATATTGTACATCTTTTGTAGTTCATTTCATGCTTTGGAAGGTTCAGGAAACGTTATTGTTCTTGTGGTTAGCATTTAGCTAGTGCTAGAAATATGAGTGTGTGTGATGTTAGCCGGATGTTAATACTGCTTTCTTTGTTTTTTCTGTTTTTCACTTTCTAAATATTAAAAAACGTGTGGATTTGGAACCAGTTGTGACGCTGGGACAGACTAAAGCTGGCTGTCAACCTATAAAGGATCATAGTGACAACAGAACAGGTGCTAAAAAAATGAATAAATATATTGCTTCTGTTTCTAGAGATAACTGACTCAGATTTTATGTTATATGATTTTACAATTTTTGAGAAAAATCCAGTCCTGCAAAACCACAGAACAAATAAGAAAAAAATGTCAAGATTTCCCTTGATAAGATCAAAAATAATATTCCCCTTGTGTTTAACCAAGGAGAAGGAATTTTATCTTATATCTCACATTCATTGGAACAATTATTAACCAGCCATTTAAAATGTAAACAAGCCAGAACGAGACATTTCTGCATTGCGGTTTACAAACAGACTCCCTCCATAACTACAGAGTGCTTTCAAGACCAAACAGGAAGTGAAAAAAATGAAGAAAGGGTCAGATAGTTTAGCTTTATCAGGAAATCCAGTTTAGCAAACCTAGCAACACAAGGTTAGAGCAGAACAGGGCGGCCTACACCAGTGGAAGTTCCAAAGTCAGAAGAACAACTATGCTATTACAGAAAACAATTTAGTTGGGATTATTCAGCTGTTTTCTGCCACCACTTCAATTTGCTGTCTGTGGCAACGAAAGCCTTCAACAAGACGTTCTGAACTTGACACATGTCGCCAGTCTTCATTGGCCTGTGGATCTTTTTTTTTTTTTTTTATCAGCCATGAGGAAATGCCAGACTTCAGTTCACACTTGTTGACAGTGTTACACAAGAGGAAAGTGACTTGTAAGCATGAAAATGCCCCGGAGGTATGTTCTCTTTCTGCGCCGTCTGTGAATTACCTGTCAGCACCACTCAGCATGAGCGGCGCTGACAGCAGCGTCTGCATGTGTAGGAACCTTGCTTCAGTGAGACATAGGAAGACGTACGTTTGAAGAGTGTTCATAGGTGGGTGAACTGCCTTGACTCAAATATATTCTATCATTGAAATACGGAGAAGAAAAGTGAAATTCATGCTTTGGACTTGTAAAAGTTACATGCAGCCTTCAGATTTTAATAATAAAAAAAAATAATCTTGAAGTCACCAGTGTTTTGTATTTGCCCCAAAATGAGCTCTGCTGAGCTTTGAGACTCTGACAAACACGCCCCGGCAGTTCTGCATCAGGGAGTCCCATAGTCACGACTGGGCCTCGACTTGACCCATGGCCAAGAGGCTAAGAGACAGTGGGACGGACAGGGGGGTGGGGGGCATGGTGGAGGAGCACTACATTTCAGAATTAGTCACTGTGCATCAAACTGAAGCCTGGGAGACTCAAGATTATTTTCATCTGGAAGAAGTTGTCCTCGTGTTACTCACTCGGCCGCTGAACTGTGTGAGAAAATGTCATGGCTGCAACATACAGAATCTGACCTCAGAAGTGACTCAGTTGGCTCGTCCGAGCAAGTTCGCGACGAAGAATTTGACATCTAGTGGATTAAATTAAAGTAATACCTTGTCGTGCTTCAGCTTGACTGCGATTTGACGGCGCAGTGTTACAGCCATGAAAAAAAAAAAAAAACAATGAGAGGGAATATCATACGGTATCAGTAAGTCAACATTTAAAGATGGAATAATAGTCTACAAAACACGTGTGGTCCATGCAGAAGAGGTTTTATCGGACGTATTGAAAGGCCAAGTCACATTAATATGACTGCAGTGAAACCATCAATAGACATCGATGAAGCCTGAGGCAGCTGTCGATCTAGATGGTTGGTCCCAAAAAAATAATGCAGCTTTTTGCAGCTCAGGATGTGCTCAAGATGATGCTCAACATCACTGGGTTACTAGACTCGTGCATCAGTGAGAAACCATGAGCAGCTCCAAGAGAGGGGGGTACAGTCAGGGTGTCAAACTCAATCATACCAGGGGTCAAAAGAAAACTCAAATAGGGCAGAACAGTCCATGAGCAGGAGTCCCGGGAGGCTGACTTTAGCATCTTCCTGGGCTGTCTATTAAACAAAAGAAGAATATTTGCCACAAGAAGCTGGATTTTTCAACTTGAATGAATTTAGTATATGACTGAATCAAATGATACATTTAAACATTTTGATACAAACATACATTTTGGCCATATTCAAGTTTTTATATCACCTTATTTAAACTAAAGCTCTTTTAATGTCTTGAAAATATTTGGATAAGAATTTCACTTTGATAAGAATTTCAAGTACATTCAGAGTAGTGGAAACCCTGGCCATTGTGTAGTGAAAAACCTCCCTGAACAGATGATTTTGTTTGCTTGTGTTCAGGGATTCCTCCATGTTTGTTGTTGTTGTTATCATCCCAGCTGCCACGTGTCTTGTGCATCAGTGGGATCAGTGGAGCAGGAACTCCTGCACTTACAGAGGTTCCCTGTTGTTTGGAGAGCAGACTGCTACATTAAAGTCTCACCACTAATTTTAAAATTATATTTGGCTTTGACTTTGATATCAAATTATTCCTGAAACATTTTGACGTTGTTTTGTGTCTCACATTTGGCACAGTGAAGCTGCCTGCTTGTTTATCTGAATGTGATCAGAGGAACAGATTTGCTTTGCTGCCATGTGACCTGTTTGGACCTGTAGTCACTTATATGTGGGCCACCAACTGTTGGTTTGCCACTGCCCAGGCTCAGACATACACTCACCTCATGCTCCATGTTGGACTGGCACTGAGCGATGAGTGAACGGCACAAGCAGGTTCACTGAGGGCAGATAGGCTCCTATGCTTCCATGAAGCCCATCCTACTAAACAAGATCCTTTGGTTCCAAAACAATAGTGAAGAATTCCCACAGATGACAGGGTGACGGGGAAGCGTTAAATGATTCTCGTCCACATCAGACTCTCCAGAGCTACACAACGTGAGACGTAACATCCCTAACAGGAAGTGGCAGCGCTGACCAGCCAACCGTCACTGGGAGCACAGACTGACTGCTGTTGACTCCACCACGCAGACACACTGTTGACACTCGCGCCAAACATGATGAATGATGAATATCAATGCTATTTTTACCTCCTGGCTATTAGCACAAAATGATTCAGGTTAGTGAGACATGTTTGGGTCTGTGTGGGCGCCATGTTGTCAGCTCTAGTTTGACATGATCCCCCGCATCCAAGCGTGGAGTTGTCGGAGCAACAGAATAATAGCTTTGTCTACAGTCATCCAAACACCATTGTCAGTCACTGAGCAGAAACATGAACTAAATAGTGATCTAGAAGTGGAAGTTATATTTTAGCGTTGACATTTGACTTGCCTTGCAAGTTTTGCATGTAAAACACAACTTACCTTACCTTGAAGTATGTTACCACCAGCCTTGAAATAAGATTTCCTGACGAGATGAGGACCTTAACCCAAAACTCAACCCAAAACTGACTGAATTGTTCACTTTACATAGTTAATGGAAAAACATACCCATGTAGTAACAACAAATGCAAACTTATTTTGCTAAAGGTGGCCCTATTATGCTCTTCCTTTAGCTGTAGTGATAGCAATGAAGAAACGTCACCATTATGTGAAAAGAATAAAGCATAATAAAGTTGATCAATTTCCGAGAAATTGCCGAACAATTTCAAATACAGCACACAAAACATTCCATTTTGCCAATTTCTTTTGGCTCCACAACTTGGTGCGTACATATACACACACAAAATTGCATTGATTTCAGTTTTTAGGTCGGATTGGATTAGACTGCCTGCACAAATATTGGGGAAGTGGGAGTGCCCTTGTTGGCCAAAAATTTCCGGGATATCGCACAACATTGTGGATTAGATCTATAAACGTTGTAACAATTTTCTAAGAAATGCACAAAAGAAAGCAGATTATTGAATGAAACTGGGAAGAACTATGAGAAGGAGATGAAATAAGATTGCGCAGACTATAAGAGTTTGCAGCATCTGAGGCGCCTTTTCACAGTGAGTGGATTACAGTAGAATCTGCCGTTATTTACTATTGAACACGCCGTTGTCACTGTTTGAAACTTTCTTGCAATGGAAATGCTCCACTTGAAATGGTCCCCAGACAGTCAGTCTAATGGGCATGCGCTTCATGCATTGCAACAATGGCGGACTTTACAATGCACAAAAAAAAAATGTTTTCTGTGTTGACATGGATCTTTGTAGTCGGAATAAATGTCTGTTCTGGATGAAAAAGCTTCATGTAAACACGTCTTACCTGAAATAGCCCCATTCAATACATCGTCATCATTCAATCCTGCAACCTTCTTGCTACCCACAAGGCTGCCATGTGGCCCATCTCTACTTGTTCCAAATGACATTCCTATTGGATCGGGGGGGTCCATTATGATGATTGTTTGATGTTGTCAGGTGGGCGTCCACGTGCACGCCTGATCCGATAAATGTGAATAATGCGAAACAAATGTATTAAACAAAATACATACCCGAATACATGGAATAATGCTATATTCGTCGCTAGAATGTTCCTCTAGGTATCGGAAGACGGTTTGTTTACCAATGGATCAAGGAAGTGGTGCGGCGGAGGAGTCTTTTCTTCTCCACTCCTGGCTATTAAAGCTTGGCTTGACACTGTGCATGTCAGCGTAGTTTGGTTCAGATGAAATACTAGCTGCATTAGCGTGCACATCTGAATAGAGGGTTTTCATGAGATCGCCGTCCAACCAAATGCGACGGAGAATGGCCCAAAACAACAGAAAAGCTCATGGAAACGAGTTGGGAACACAATGGCATACCAGGATGGACTTGGTCATGTCTGCATCTGGACAGTCTGCCATCAGTTGCATATCCTGACTACCTGTTTTTTTCTTGCCTCGCTCAAATTCGTAGTTCTATGAAGTTTAAAATGTATATCGATTTGTAGACTGTAGAATTGTGACTAATGCTGATCAATCTGAGGGTCATTTGAACATTAAATGTTGAGCTGATAAAAGATATCACTGTATTAAAGTGGCCGATCGTGCATTTCACACCTTGGCTTCACACCTGTGCTACCCATGTAAAAAAAAAAAAAGACAGAAACTATGTGTTAGCAGCTTGTTTCGATGTTTCCACTTCATTTTAATGCGTTTGACCACATGAAATTTCATCTTTAAAAAGAGATCACTTTTCTGATGGCACAGCTGCTCTCGTTTAAGCCGCTGCGCACCAACATGCTAGTTTATATGTTGCGGAAACCCACATTTGAAGTTTGGTATCGGAAAGACTCCAACAAGACGGGCGCATTTTGCCGACAGTGGCAGAAGAAACATGTCTCCAGTGCACCCGTCATTAACATGTTAACATCCAGGTTGGATGACGCACCATGAAAATAGTTTCCCATCACGAAAACAGGGAGGATTTAATCGCTCAATACATTCATTTAAACTGAGGAAAAGGTGCTGATGTAACCGTAAGTGCTGCGGTGACAACACACTAACCACTGAGCTCGCTTGCACTTTGTTGGTGGAATGGTTCGTACTTTGTCTTCAGTGCTGCTGCTGTGTTAGCGTGGCCTGGGACTATTTATCTCAGAGGTTGCTTGTTTCTTAGTCTGTAACACTGTCAAGTTTGAAGAGACACAAGCGCATCAGTCAGTTTCATGAGCCCTCCAAGGGTCAAGGACGTGACGCAGTGCTTCAGTAGACAACGCCACGTAGGAGGACGAGGAGGAGAAAGAACTGCGCTTGCACGTGCACAACTCCACCGTTCATCACACTCAAGTTCAACATCATCTGACAAGAATATGTTTTACTGCCTCTGAATGCGCAGAGCTTTATTCACTTCAGGCGTCACGCCAAAACTACTCAGTTCAGAGGTGGAATTAGCAGCAACGAACAATGTGCATCCCAGAACGCATCCTGAGGACCGAAGGCAAATTGTCCACCTCTGAAGCCGAGGACGTCCTGACGCGTTAAACAAATGGGTGATCACAGTATCTCTGCGCTCACTACACCAAGCAGCAGCAGAATCGTGACATTTGCTGGGCCTGAAGATAGAAATCTTGTGTGCCGGAGATAAAGTCCAGACAAGAGCGAGCAGCAGCCTCAGATAAGAAGGGAGCGCTGCAGTCGTGAGAGTGAGAGATGCACACAGACAAAAGCCTTTAAAATAGATGGCTCGCACATAATGGTGAGCAAAATCGAAAACCATACAATGCTGGCAACCACAGAAAACAGCAGTAAATATCTTCAAATCATCTCTACCTGACTGGAGCAGAAACAGGGTCCAGATTCAATCACTAGTCTTTGGTCTTTTTTTTTTTTTAAAGGTCTGTCTGTATTTTTTCACAGACACCTGAGATGTCGACTTCATTGGTACGCTTCAGTCCAGAGCGTCGGCCCCTCTGGGATCGGACCAGTGAAGGTTAATTTACATGTAAATTATTTTTGGCAACTGTCAGACTCCCACACCATCATCCGGTCGCCTTGTATTGACAAGATGACAGTGACGGACACGTGTTGCGGTGTGAAGCCGACAGTGGCCAAAAGCAGCTACTTAATAAGAGCGCAGGAGAAGGACTGACTTCTGGCTGCAGGTCTTTCTGGATTCACTACTGAAACGCAATAAATCTGGACACTTGTTTATATGTTTTACAACATACCAGCTGCCTCTTTTCATAAAATGTGAGATGGAGAATCATTCAATCTGTCATTGGGAACCTATTTATCACTGATATTCATTGGTCTTGTCCTTATCTTCCAGCTGTGAATCTACCGTCCAACCCTGCGTGCAGCAGGTGCACTCCTCACTGAGGAGGGACAGATGAGGGGCATTTGGTGAGGATGCCCCCCGGACGTCTCCCTGCAGAGATCTTTTGGCCATGTCTGTCAAGGAGGAGGTCACTGGTCAGACCCAGGACACGTGTGAGAGATTATATCTCCCAGCCTGCTGGGGAACACCCCAGAATCCTACCTGAGAAGCAGGTGGAGGTGGTTGGGGAGAGGAGTGTCTGCTGAGAGGAGGGACTGCTGCCCCTGTGACCCCCCCCCCAAAAAAAATGGGTGTATGGATGGATAATTTAACTCTCACATAATACATTCATTATTCACTGATGCATTGAATTGTTCATTAATATTTATGATTTATTTTCTTTTATTTATTTATTTTTGGGTGAATTTTCTCTGCCTTGAATTTGTGTCTTATCTTATTTATATATTCAATATCTTGGCTTAAAATAATATATTTTGTATTTTAACATTTACCTTTGCAATGTTTCAATAAGAGTTTTTTTGTTTACTATCCATGTTTCTTTTTATGATAAAGTATATGCAAATGTAAAAGAAAATGTCAACTTGTCTCACATTGTTTGAGAACAATTTCATTTATTAAATTTTGTTTTGGGAAAACGTTTTTGTTTCAATTCCTTGAGGAAACTTTGAAACTGTAATTTAAAAGTGATGGAGTTTTTTTTCCAAATGCGAAATCCCATTTGTGCCTAGAGAGAGACTAATGCGCGACGCTATTAGGCAAATCCAAATTTGTGCTTTTGGAGCTCCCCATCATTTGGCTGCGTCCCTGCTGATCAGAGCGGCTTCATGGATGACGGATGCCGATGAGGCAGAAAGCGTCTCAAATCTGTGGAATGTCTGACAGAATGTTTATGATCCAGTTAAATCAGGTAGACTTTGTTTGGGTGCTGCGAGAGGGAACATCACAACAAGTCAGATGTGGGATTAATATTTAAAGGCAGAGGGAGTGTCAACAGCAGCAGCAGCATTTAGTCGGCAGCGTGTAGAGCCGCATTCATGATGCCGGGAATCAACACCTCTGGGGGGCTGAGGAAACACAGTCAGACCAGCTCGGTTGTTCTTTGACTGAATGAATGATTAGAATCACGCAGGAGAAAGAATCCGCATCTGGTGCCAAATCATTAAGGCTTCTCTCTATTTAGTGAGCTCACGCTCACATGGGATAAGGAGCACAGGGGGATGAATGCAAACACACTAAACCCACACAGGTTTCTGGCGGCACGACACAAGAATCGCAGCTCAAACATGTTACCATAGAACAGGTCAGAAGCGAGAACAGAAGTGCAAAGTGCGGCCCAGGAGCCACACGCGGTTCTATGGCCCTCAAGAGGTGAATAGTCCAATGGATACTGTGAATTCCTTTGTAAAGCTTAATATAACTATTTATTTTTGTCTTAGATTTAACTGTAGTTTTGCTAAACTGGTACATTTTTTTTGTTTAGTTATATTAATGGGCTTTTAGGCACATGTCATGGTGTAACTACACTTATTTTATAATAATATTTCAGTAATAATACTGTAGTTACATTGATTTTCTTCTGTCCCTCTGCCCATCGGCTTGATGGCCCCTCGCACTACATAATGTGGCCCTATGGGAGGTTTCATTGCGCACTCCTGTACAGCCCTCAGCTAAGCTGTGCAACAGAGAAAAGCCAGAAACATCTTTTTTTGAAGTGACGGTGAAACATTCTGAACTTCTCCGTCTTATGCATGTGTTCAGAAGGTTCCCCTCCGGTTCGCCGTAAAACCAGAGGGCCACATTATAAACTTCTCTGTCTTATGTATGTGTTCAAAAGGGTCCCCTCAGAGACCTGCAATATGAGCTTGTTGGCTTTTCAAGCTTTCAGATTTTTTTTTTTCTTTTGTTAGGACTGTGAGGTGAAACTGGTCCTGTACATACTTTGATGATCAGGGAAGATTTGGTGAAAAAAAAAGAAAAGAAAAGAAAAGCCAAGTCAAAGTCAGTCATCACCAGCTGGTACAGAACGTTTCATGCAGCAGTGGTCGTCCGCCCCTCCAGCCACAGGTCAGTGGTGACTATTGATCCGACCTTTCAGGGCTCCTGCTTATTAAAATCTGGAGCCGAATACTTCCCAGCAGTGATGCGTTTCATGGGACCAGACAAGCGCTGCCATTGATTCCTCATCTTCCTTTGCCTTGCTTGTCACAGCAGCCTTGAATTTATTAGAACATTATTAGCATGTTTTTTTTCCCTCCAATGTTCCTACTTTGTGCATGAACATTTGCATGTCCTTTCATTATTGGTCGCACGGAGCTAGGTGCTGCCGATTGGTTGGATCTGCAGCGGCTCTCTCTCCAAGCACATAAAAGGACGGCGGGTGATCCGCCGCGGAGCAGCAGTGAGTGGAGCATCCACAGAGAGCAGACACCCCAGGAGGTCACCCAGCCGCTCTCCAGAAACTGCTGAAGGCGGTATTATTAAATGCACCATCTGGAGGCCGAGTGAGACTCTTTCTTCTGCACAGATCGACCTGAGCCACAGAAGCATGTCTCTCGAGGTGAAGGAGAAGACCCAGGTGCGACTGGTGTTCCTCGGGGCGGCGGGAGTGGGCAAGACAGCGCTGATCCAACGCTTCCTCCTGGACAAATTCGAACCCAAACACCGGCGAACGGTGGAAGAGCTGCACAGCAAGGAGTATGACATCGGCGGAGTCAAAGTCACCGTTGAGATCTTGGACACCAGCGGCAGCTACTCCTTCCCAGCCATGCGCAAACTCTCCATCCAGAACAGCGACGCCTTCGCTCTGGTGTACGCCGTGGACGACCCCGAGTCCCTGGAGGTGGTGAAGAGTCTTCGGGATGAGATTCTGGAGATCAAGGAGGACAAGTTCACCCCCATCGTGGTGGTGGGGAACAAGGTGGATCAGGAGGAAACGCGGCAGGTGTCCAGCGAGGACGTGCTGTCCACCGTGGAGATGGACTGGAATAACAGTTATGTGGAGGCTTCTGCCAAGGAGAACTCCAACGTGGTGGAGGTGTTCAAGGAGCTCCTGCAGCAAGCCAACCTGCCGAGCCGCCTCAGCCCGGCCCTGCGCCGACGCAGGGAGACCTTCCCCAACGAGGAGAACTTCCGGCCGCCAATGAACAAGACCAACAGCTGCATTCTCTCATGAACTTTGAAGGATGACACGGCAGCTCAGAACCAGGCGTCTCTGACAGTCATTCAGACGGAGCAGTGGTAGACTTGATCCGAGATGCACAGAAGTGAACACAAGAGGACTTCAACTGAATTAATATAAACATGAAGCTGAATTAACTGTAGATATTCATGAGCTTGTGTTGGTGTCAGTATAGATATATATGTATAAATAAACAACCAATGAAAGTCTTGTATTTAACTGTCATGTGCTCTGTCAGATCTGTATCACACATGTAAGTGCACATCATCTCTGTCGATATTTGGTTTTAAACATGCGAGTGTATATTTCTTTTTCTGTACAGTGAATTCAATGCACCGTTTCATATGAAAAAAAAATGCATCACATTTCAAACAATTAAAATAAAAATCATTCACTGTTTTTTTTTTTTTTTACTTGTTTATTTAATAAATCTCATTGTTTGTAAGAAGGCGTCCGGACTGTGAATACTACACTGGTAGAAAACACTGCCACCCAGTGACCACATTAAATTAGCAACAACAGAGGTCATCTGCTCACCATATTGTAAGTAACAAACCTTATTTAACCTTAGAATATTGAATCAGTGGCGAAGTTTACAATTTGTCATATAAGGAACTAATTCATGTATCTCTACTTTTACAAGGAATGTTTGTACCACCGTGACATTTATGGTTCCTTCATCCAGATTTAGATTCTGATTTAAAAACACATTTGTAGCCCACGAACATTTATGCAGCGATGTTACCAGTGAAGTATGTTACTGGGTTTGAGGTTTAAGATTTAAAGAAACCCAGTCATCGTGCTATTGTCTGACGCACTTGGGGTGTGGTCAAGGTCTTCTGTTAAGTAGAACTTGACACTGTGACACTGAGAGTGAGGAAAAAAGCAGATGAAGAAGGAACTGAATAAGATGATGTTAATGCTTTAGTGAGAACAGACTTGACCAGGTGAGGGCAGTGCAACTGTTTCCTGAGGACATTAGACTGAGCTAGTAATCCAGATGTACAAGCTACACACTCCTTCCTGCCAAAGTGCTGGTCACTTTTGCCGCAGCTTTCACTAGTGGTGTGGCGGTTTCTGCGTCCCACAGAGGCCTTTTGGTCGTGGTTTCTGATGCCTGACCTGTTAGCCAAACCTGAACCTGATCCAGCCCCTCAGGGACGTCCTGCACTGCACCACTGCCTGCACCAGTCTGTCCAGGTCAAACTGCTGACCACTGTGAAGCCCGCCACACAGATGTTGGGCACCTGTTATCTTGTTCCACTTCTATTCTGGCTCCAAATCCGCGCCCGCCACTCGAAAATATATTTTTAAAAAAACGTTTTTTTCATTCTGGAGAGATGAATTTCATTCACAGATAAATGCATCTGTAGAAAAAAGCAGTGCCTGGTTCACTTCAGCTTCATCAGATTACACGAAAGTGAGTTTCCTGTTTTGAATTTAAGGAAGTGGCAGAGCAACAGTTGACACAGTTCCTCTTTAAATCTGTAATAAAGATTTTTTCATTTTCTGTGTCGGTTCATTTGTGGAGGAAGGCGCGGCGACGGCGACTGGCGGTCTGGTGAGGTTTCTTGATTTTAAAACAATGTTTTTATGGTGGCTATTCTTAAAACCCCCTCCTCTTCTGTCTGTGCCTCTGGACTTGGTGGAAGCTCCTCAGCAGATGTAATGTTTCTGAGGCGTTTCCAACAAGTTCAGAGTCTCAGGCAAGGTCTCAGCTCTCTCTCAGAGGCTCACGACTGCTCTCATATTTGGTTGAATCAGGTATTGATGTGATAAACATTGTTGGCATGTTGGAACGGCGCTGTGGTTTGAGTTGAACATTACCTTATACTACACTGTACACACTCTCGACACTAAACACACTTGGTTTATTTCAAGAATAGAAATCTGCAGGTGCTTCTGCCTTGAACGAAATGGGTGAGTCACCACGTGTGAGAACACTTCAAGTGGAACTGCAGCTGGAAGCCAGTTCAGAAGAGACACTGAGCCAGTCCAAACTAACCATCATTTCTCCATGGCATTTTTAGTCATGTTCTCTTTTCCAATAAAAACTCTGATGAAACTAAACTACAAGCAAGAACAGGCTTTATTCCCCCAACAGAGTAAATTAATGAAATCATATACAAGATCAAGAATACTTTGATTAGAAGACTTTGTAAACAGTTACTGATTGGACTTGAAGATAAAACACAAGGTCAAGCATTGGTCCTCTGTGTGCTTGGTCACGTGCCACCGACGTGTGAACCAGGTGCGCGGGTCGCCTCAGTCGTCCACGGTGATGTTGCGGAAGAGGTAAGCCATGGACTCGCCGTTGTGGATGCGGCGGATGGCCTCGGCCAGGATCATGCTCACGTCCACCGTTTTGATTTTGGGACACTGCAGTTTCTGCACCTCGTGCGGGACGGTGTTGGTCACCACCACCTGGAGGGTCACACGCCACAAAGTCTGTGGTCAATCCTGCTCTAGTTGTTGAAAACTAAGTGTGATCGATTATCATTTCAGATCTGACAGAGGAGCCAAAGAATGAGACAGGTCTGCACCAACAGCTACTTTCAGTTAGACAAATGTTATGTTATGCTATGCTATGCTATGCTATGCTATGCTACGTTACGTTACGTTACGTTACGTTACGTTACGTTACGTTACGTTACGTTACGCTACGCTATGCTGCCTTTGGCTGTTGCTATAATCTATGCAGAGGTAATAACCACCTCAACCTCAACAACATACCCTTTAATGAAGATTAAATTTTTTCCATTTTTAATTGCATTGTTTGTGTTGCATGAACTGGAAAGTTATTTATCACACACTGCTCTATTCATCTCATCTGAAGTGTAAATAAAAACATTTTCTTAAATAACAACAACAATAATGTAATAATGACAATAATAATAACAACAATAACAATAACAGTAACAATAGTTTTGTTGTTATGATTATTATTATCAACAAAACATGTAATAAAGTCATGATCAACGAGTCAAAGATGAGAACTAACAAATAAAAACGTCGTACCTCGTCGATGGCAGACTCCTCTATGAGCTGGGGGGCCTCAGCAGACAGCAGCCCATGTGTGGCCATGACGTAGATCTTGTACGCTCCTCGCTCTTTCAGGATCTCTGCAGCAGCTACGAAGTCCTCTGCGTCATCGATGATGTCATCCTACAGTATAACAACACAGCTGCAGTTTGACTAATAAATAACTCCTCACTAATGCGCTTCGCGATCACTAGCATTTAGCTGAATAAATCTTGTAAAATTGTGAATTCAAAATCATGTTTATTCTCTTAAAGTCAGAAACATCTTACGACAATGATGGCAATTCTTCCTCCCACGTCCCCAACCACAGTGATCGGTGGCTTCTCCTTCGCCATCATCACTGTGAGGCACAAAAGC
The DNA here is from genome assembly GCF_027744825.2 of Synchiropus splendidus. Lineage (NCBI taxonomy): Eukaryota > Metazoa > Chordata > Actinopteri > Syngnathiformes > Callionymidae > Synchiropus > Synchiropus splendidus. The sequence continues at coordinate 34,138,808 of NC_071335.1, forward strand.
AGGGAGGTCAAAACAGAAACGTTTGTGCAGTATGAGCTCACATTATTCAAGATGCAAATCTTGAAAATGAATCCCATCACCGAGCAGATCAGATCAGATTGAATTGACTCACTGGGCAGCTCCAAGCCAGTGTGTCCGGTGGTGGTGCGGGTTTGTGGGGGGGACTGTCTTCCGTCAGCCATGTCTGACTCGGAATGATTGGCCTCGCCGTGCAAAACCGCCAACCCCAGCCGCAGCCTCTCAGCGTAGGACTGAGCTCTGGTTGAGATTATCATACATGAGGGGGAAGTCAAACATCAAACACAGACAGAAAGGTGTGTGTGTAATGACATATAATAAAAAAATACACTGGAAAAACATTCACCTCTTTGCAGCTGCTGGTGACTTGGCTACAATGACAGCGTTCCGGTAGTCAGGTATCTGGCGAGAGACATTTAATATCAAAGCTATTGAATCCAGAGGACAGAGATTATTCTTGTCTTCACCTGATCCTGGATGTACTGGATGAGGAAGGGCGAAGCTCGCAGGTTGTCAACAGGGAAGCTAAAAAAGCCCTGAACTTCCTTCTGATGCAGGTCCATTGTGATGATGTGAGTGAGTCCTGCAAAGCAGATGAGAAGCAATGTGCTTGGATCCGGGGTTCTCTCCACTCATGGGTTCAGTTTACACAGAAGTTCACATTTGTATGTCTGAGTCCAGGCTTGACTTCATTGGAAGTGCATTTTGGGTGGAAGTGAAACGGTGTCATACCAGCTTTGGCCAACATGGAGGCCAGTAGCTTGCAGACAATGGAGCCTCTCTTCCTCATCTTGCACTGTTTGCTGTAGGGAAAGTACGGAATGACTCCAATGATGTTGTTGGCACAAGATGTCTTCAGAGCATATGCCATGATGAGCAGCTCCATGATGGCTGTGTTGACATCTCTGCAAAACAACACAGAGAAAGGGATCAATAACAAACGGACAAATATATATTAACAAAAATCTTTCTCTTTGGCATCTAACAAATATGATTCATCTTAATGTTGGATGAACAACTGGACAGTTATTGTTGTGAGCATATACAAAACCTCATGCATTCTACTGTGTGCTCAAGGCAGGAGTACTAAATATAAATTTGACGATGTAATAAATTATTTTTCATTCCGTTTTGAACTCGTTCCCTGTTATCTGTTGAGTAGCTTTAATTGAAAGAGACATAAAAGGCTGCTCTACAGGAAACACTTTGTGAATATGAAGTTCCCATTCGGGATGGCGATAACCTTTCGTACACAATATACCGCCAAACACAATCTCCACCATTACAATTCAGCATCCTACGATAAATTCAATAAACATGCAGCATATTCGCTGCATTGGACTTGTTCACGTGAACATGATGAGTACGCGACAGCGCTGCGCTCTCCAGCTCTGCGACGTTTGGCAGCCCACACCGGCGTGTGACAGTTGTGGAGAGTGTGGTGGACTTTGGTTCACCGTTGTAGTTTTAAACTTATTTTTAATGCAGGAAACCTTCGATGATGACACTGGTCGACTCTGAGTCTCTGGCTCTGTGTTTATTTTATTAGACGGAGTGGTCCTCATAGGTTTTCTGACGCGGTCGTCTGCCCTGGTTCACATCAACACATGCAGGTCTCCTGCTGTGCTGGCGCCTCAGCGAAACACTGTGGTGAAAATAGTTGGATATCGGACAGAGCTCCGCTCCAGTATTGGCATCCCATATTAGGGTTCACTGATCAGGAACACACTCTCTCAGGCAGCGCTAATGCTACGACCTGGCATTAGTTTGGGACCATCAACAAATTCGAAAGTATTAGTGAAATGAAAAACAACCATTTTAGGAGAGAAAATTGTTTTTCATCACGCAAGACTGGACATGGACTGACAGTTATAATGATTTTGAGAATAGAATATGACTAAATGATCATTTATTCACATACCTAACATTTCTTCAATAACATCTAGGAAATGTGTCCAGTTTAAGTCAAGTGTTAAGAGACATGAGATACAGATGGCTCACTTTAACCCCTAAATAAAGCTGGCAGAGCAGTCTGTCAGACACCAGCGGCGTGTAACACTGAATTTCTCATCTCTTCACTTAGTTAACTATGATATTTAAAAATAAACAAATGATGATGTTGGAGACAAACTCCACTAACAAGTGTCACCATAAAACAGTGTCAAGAGGGACTGTAGTGTCCAACACATGGAATAGAATGAAAATATATTTATAGTCATAATTTTCTTTATCGAAAATTACAACATTTATTGTGATCTTTTTTTTTTTGGTCCATATCGCCCATCCCTAGTTCCCATCATTCATCCGTCTTACTTGGGAATGGTTTGAATGATGAAGATGTCTTGTCCACGGACCGACTCTTCCACATGAACTCTGGTCTCTGTGACAACCAACATGCAGGTTAGCATAGCTCTGAAGTCACAGTGTCAGTTAAAACAATGTCAGGGCAGCATCTCACCAGCGTTCGCCTCCTGATACACCACCGACTTGCCCAACTCCACTCCGAGACGCCTACAGAAAACACAGACGTTAACTCAGCAATAAGTCGACAAAAGCTGGGCGAGGGACAGAAGCATGAAGACACGACCAGGAGTGCAGAGCCTTCCTGACTTTCTATTTGATCAAGAACGTTTTTTTCTAGTCACACATTGCAAAACTTTGCTGATCCCAGAGGTTTTACTTGGCTGCACGTCTTTGGCCACACAGCAAACACAGTCTCTCAGTGCACGCAAGTTTCCACACTCAAGTCACAATTTCATATTTCGCTTATTCGCTTATTGCTTATTGAGTTAACTGGAAAATGCCAAATTTATCACTCATTTTTGTATCTGTTCTAAAGGTAATCTGTTCTAAAAGTAACTCAATGTAATGCTTTCCTCGTGCAGATGTCTTTACTCCAACAACCCAACGTAACAGATAGAGACAAAAACAATCTTTAGAATAATCTCAGAGGCACTTAAAAGGTTCAAAAACAGGCTGAAGGCACAATAACTGTAAACATTAGTGGCCACTCTTGTATTGATAAAGTCTCCCGTACAGTTACATTTAGAACAGATACAAAATGTGTGATCAATTTGCCATTCATCATGAGTAAACCTAGCCCTAACTAATAATAATAATATAATAACAACAATAACAAGTGTTGCGGCTGTTAAAAAGCAGTGACTTAAAAAAGTTTTGAGAGTAAAACTTAATGACGTGGATACACGACAGCTGGAAAATACATACTCTTACGCAGTTTATTATTATTATTATTAGACGTAGTAGTAGTAGCAGTAACAACAATGGAGGAGAGTAAGTATTGATCTTAAACAAACTTCAACGTGCTTCAGACCAGACTGACTCCGATCAGTCAAACCAGCTGAACAGTATTTTATATTTGTATTTCACAATGAAAGATGTCAGCGAAGACAATACATTTCTGAATGACAGATTTTTCTAAAGCACACATCATTCAAACTGTCAGACTAAATGTTGGGGACAAGCAGACATTCACCCGCCGAGCTGATCACGCACCTCATGATGCGTGTGCCTGAGTTAGACGGCCATAGGTCAAAAAGTGGTATGTGTGTGTCAGACACATTAACAGTCACCGTGCACAGCCAAGTGCATCAACCTCCCTGCCTTTTCAGATATTAGAATGGCACGTTTTATCAAAACAAGCAACATATTCACTTATCAAAACACATGAACACATCACTAATGTATATATCCAATGGATTTACACTAGAATTATCATGCTTTATAAATAACAAAATGTAAACAATCGTGGAGATTTGAGTGTTATAACAATTATTTCTTATTGTGCTTTAAATGTCATATGTTTCTTAGGTCAAGTTTAGTCACAAGTCGTGATTTAACGGAGTGTGGCTCACTTTTCGAATAAAGCAGGGTTCATCGCCACTTAGTGTGAGGGCAGTTTAACCACAAAACCGGTGCTGACAGTTGCACACAACCTTTCAGCTCGGTTATGTTCACGATCTTGCGGTTGTTGAGCGCATCAGCAGACCCGATTTAAGCAACACACTAGGTAAACCGCCGGTACGACGTCGTCACTCACTCTGTGATAGTCTTGGCCAACTCCATGCAGGCGGCGGTGGAGTTGGCAGAGAACACACGGTAGCCACCTCTGGAGATGTTCATCTTGGAATAACCATACGACAGCTTCGGAGCGTGGGAGACCAATGACCTATGACCTCCGAAACGCCTTATGGGCATGTTTGTTTACGCTGCCTGGTACACTGCAGAACCTTCCCACCTGGAATTAAAATAGAAGAGACCGTCACAAAACATGAGAGTTGAGATAGGTGCTTGAATTATGGGGGTGGGAGGAGTAGTTTACTAAATAAAAAACAAAATCAATGTACCGAAACAAAAGCCACATGCAACGCTGAGCACCACTCGTGTTTGGAATAGTGTCCCACGTCCTCCTTCAGAACCCATACAGCCTCCTGGCCAGCAGGAAACTGTTCGTAACTGGGGGCTGTGGGGCTCGGTGGCGTAACAAACCAAGCTTCGGCGCCTCCGCGGAATAAAAAGGATATAAAAACAGTGCACTCCGTCAACATGTGAGGCAGCGAAACTTTGGGGAACGAGGGGCAACCGAGACGGAAAAGGCTAGTGGTTGAGCTACAATGGAGACGGCCAATCAGAGGCCGTATAGAGACACGGAGAGGCGTGACGGTTCTGATATTAGCCAATGAAAATCGAATAGTTTGTGACGCCGCCATATCGTGTTTATGGGTGTTGAACCCTGCGAACTACCTGGCAGGAAGTCGTGGCTGAGCAGAAATGAAAACCAAACTCGTGATCGATTGTTCAGTTCTTGTTCTCTGGGGGCGAAATGTCGTTTTTGTATTTTTTGTCTTTCCATTGCTCAACAAATAAACTCCATTTAATCTGCAGGCAAGTGTTCATTCAGTTTATAGTTGTACACGAATATAGTAAATACCTGCGGTCTACAAATATCTTTGTTATGTTCTCAGTTATCTGAGATTATAGTGCCTTTTAAGCTGTGTATTATTTTCACTCATATCGTTTGCCCGTTGTGGCTGTCGTTTGTAAAAGTCATAAAAATGGTGCAGATCACCAAAGGACCACTAGAGGACGCCAGAGCTCAACTGTTTCAAACCGTCCAATGAAAGCTGTTGCCGTTCGCTGTGTTTAGTTTGAATTCTACAAACATCTCCGTGGAAAAAAGCAGGCGGTTGAATCATCTCTTCATCCTTCCCAGATCATAAAGGAGTGAGCGACACTTGACTTGACAGTCTAGTCAAAGCTTGAACTGACATTCCCATCTGTGGATGAAAGTAGTGGATGTGACATGACTAGATCCAAAGACTGAAGTGAAAAGCTTCACAAGGAACCAAGTAGAGGTGCCTTCGGTAATATTCGGATCGAACGCAATGATGGTGTAACATATTCTTTCATCACCCACGAAGACTGTCGCTCTCTCCAAGGACAACAAACACTACTTTGAAAGGAGAAATCTCAGTGGTGGCTCTTTTGTTCACACGCAGCCATCAATGCAGCAAATAACAATGTGATGAAACAAAGTGTAACACAAAACCAAAAAATAGAAAAAAAGTAAAGTAATCATTAATGTGGAATCCATAATTAGAGCACACATAATCCAGTTAGGATATTATGAGGCCATACAATAAATAAAAAAAAACATATCCCTTCAAACAAGATTTTAAAAGTTCCTACACATAAAATAAGTTTCTGAACAACTTTACAACAACAACAATGGCTTCCAATCTCAGTCAGCTATAACTGTATAATTATTCTTGTTTATTTTATTTATAATTTTCTTAAGGGGTACTTAAAAAATTGACTTCAATGACAAATAAAAAATAAAAAAAATATTGATATTTTTCTGTGGATATTATGACGGTGATTTCTTGTAATCTAATCTAGTCTTGTCATCTTCTCCCACATTTTCCCTCCATGATCCTTTTTTCTGTGCTCTTCCTCACGCCTCCTTAGTCACCTCTAAATAAATGACAGTTCAAGATGGGCAGGAGTACAAAAGCCATCCTGACGTATGGTCATGAAGCCTCGATACAGATGAGAAGAATCACTACATTTGCCTGAGCGGAGAGAACAGACAGTGCTGGCTGTAGTGGCACACATTGTTTTTGATGCAATTGTGCTTCAAGATACTTCTGAATAATAGCTGGTGTTGGCATTAAGACACGCTAATGGATACTATAAAAATGAATTTTACAAAAACTAAAAAGGCTGTGTAAAACATCCTTTGTGCTTCGACTGCACCGGATTGTTAATGCACTAGAACACAGTGTTCTGCTCAGACTGGGATCAAAGAATTCTTCCCCTCACCGCTGTAAAGGTGAAAGAGACCTTCAGGAAACAGAACAGACTGTGACACATTAGCACTTCCCCATAGGTTCCACTGACTGCTGTCATATGAACTGGAAATGTCTCTGCAAGAATACTGCTAACACGTCCTAACACTACCTGATTATCCGTGCTGCATCATGGCACTTGAAGGACAACTGTCTTCAGTGAGTTTTCCTGAATTATAAGGCCAGCGATCCATTATTGTATCAATGCACATACTGTGGTCATTTGCCCCCAAGCACACAGGTAACCCAGAAAAAAACACAGGTCAACTTAAATAAAGTAAACTCAAGTCAAATGAAGAAGAAACATTTTTTAACAGAGGCCAACTTTGCTGTTCATTGAGGATGTGAATTTGGGGAAGTGTATTCAAATTCATTAATTCAGTCGACTGTACCATGGAAGCAGCAATAAAGGTTCATCTTTTTCTTTCTCTCATTGGTAGTTTGAAAAATGCTGAAGTGTTATGTAATAACGAAAACATTCTAAAAAAAATGCAGCGAAACTGCGTGCCATAACGGCATCACCAGGTGGCAGCCAAGACAGTTTCGACACAAACCAAAACCTTCTGGTCATGAAAAAGTCCAACCAGCAGCAGAACCAGTTGCTAGTCATGATCGTCAAATTTACTGTTGAGGAAATCGGATAAGCTGTAGGTCATGAATCAATTATTATATAAAAGTAAATATAATAAAATAACGTCTAAATATCATGGAATTTCATAAATAAACTCTGAAGTAGTGTTCTAATTCATTTTTAAAAACTGCTGCAACAGCTCAACAGTTTTTACTGCTGGGGGGCGACATCACTTGCTTTATCATTTATTCTTTCCAAGAAGTTCTCCGTAGTTGTTGACTATCACAAATTTGCAGTTGTCAAGTCAATTCATTGACTCACTACTGCAGCATCTCGCTGCCCTCGCGGCCCAGAAGGGTGAAACAAAAAACTTCTAGCCCTCTAGGGGGCGCTCGGCCCTATGGTTAAGAGTCACTGACCTGAGTAACTAGTTAAATATGCTTGCGACACCACTGAAGAATGTGGTGCATTGATCACACTTACCGTAATGATGAAAACAAAGTGTAATTAAAGCCTATTACAGGTAACTACAAACATCAACAACATGCTTTCTTCATTCCTTTTTTGGATTTCAATTGTTCTTTTTTAATGAGCCATAACCTGACTTCACATTCCAGAGAGAGAAGGTACAGTACATCCTTGACAACAGAACGTGAATGGAGGAGTATGTTGCCGCTTCGCTCAGTCATTGAAAAGCACTTTCCTTTCATTGATTTTTCACACAGAAGCCTCTCTGTATCGACAGCGATTATGAGGTTTGAACTGCAGCCATGACCTTTATCTTGTGGCATCTGACTGCGACTCGGCAGGAGATAATCTTTGGCTCCCTCCTACTTGCTTTCCTTGACAACTTCCTTCTCTTATTAAATCAATGCTTGACATTTCATTTATCAGCAGCGTTTGCAACACTCCCCTTCTTGTGTGCTTACAGACTCAGTCACTACGTATGGGCTTTTATGCTTTATGCACACCACACTTTGTAGAGAGACGTTGGCTGGAAAGTTGAAGCGCAGAAAAGACAGTGGCCGACTATTGGACAAACAAAACAGCCTTCAGAAGTCATCTTTACTTCACATATAACATTTTTAAATGCAGCTGAGCAGAATGCATATTTGAGTGCCAGTGTTTCTGGTGGATTTCCCTCAGTACACACTCCTCACTCGACAGTGCCAATACTGTCCTGGGGTTTCACTTCAGAGACCTTCCACTATGCATGAAAACGAATGCTCGGAATTTCCTATAGCCAACGCACACAGCCTCATCGAGGTCCGTAAACAGTTGCTATAGCGACGAGTCTTCTGGGCTACCTGGTTCTGCCATATGATTGGCCTGGACCCCGGCGCGTCACGCACACACACGCACATCAGCAAGGATCATGGACACGTTCTGACATTCATGTATGCATTACCCAAGATGAAGCGGAGGCAGCATAAATATTTCAAGAGACTGGGGTCTTAAGGGACTCTTTCTTGTTCTATATTATGACACAGCTAATCAATAGAAACTTGTGGAAGTTCCCCACCGTGCCACTAATACAGGGCTAAATCAGCAATTCTTTGTGAAGCAAGAATCTTTTTTGCTCTGTGTTTTCAAAGGGTCATCTGAGGCTGAAAGTCAGCTTTATTTGTGTTAACAGCGGCAGAGTCAGTGGTGGCACGTTGCCTCTGCTGCACCAAGATCGAGATGGAGAACACAGACGACTATCTATCTCTGCACCGACGGATCCAACTGGTGAGTCCTTCACTGCTGTTTATGGCCATGGAAGACCCAAACCAAGAATGGGTTCTGGAAAGCATGGCGTGGACTTCCTTAATCTGCTGAATGCAAAAATATACACTTTGAAATGCTTTTATTCACATATAGATATACTGTAAGCCAAAAACAAAGACATCACTAAGCAGCGTAATGTGAAATTATGCGGTCACAGTGACCCTGGGAGGAAGCAGAGAAGACATACGCTGTTATGATATGGAGTCAGATAAAAGGCAACAGCACTCTATTTTGCAGTTTATCCATCAAATGATGAAGCTTTTTGTACAAAATAGGTCCTGAAATGCAAGTCTCTTCGATGTCTGAGGTCCATTTGAGTCCGTTTGCTCGGGGGTCCGGGCTACATGACCGAACAAGTGAAGCCGCAGCACTCCTTCAGCAAGGACAGAGCAGAATTGTTGAAGGGAGGCGCCTGCGGAGCTCGTCTTGTTGGTAAACCTGACGTGCCAGCAGAGATAGTTGGTTAGCTCAGGTGACTATTGAACGACTTGACAGATTACACCATACGTGGTGATCGACTGTTTTGTTCGCCTCGATGGAACCCACTCGAAGACACACGGTACTGTATAAATACCGCCACCAGTGCACCAACAGACTTCACAGAGTGACTTTATATTGCCATTTCAACTTTCTTGAGAGACGAGGAAGTGTGTTTTTGACTGTAAGGCCCAGTGGAAAAGGCTTGTTCTTCAAAATGACCCATGCAAAAGGCTCTGTCCTTAATCCTCAAGCTCAAAAATGCGCACTAAACCCATTCTTAGCAAGGAAATTGAGAAAAGTACCTTCCTTACATTTGAGATGTGCTAGGACCTACCTTAGGACTGAGGAATACCCAGAATGCTTTGTATATTTTCAGCCAAAAAAATTGAATCCAAAGCGGCGAATAAAGCGAATTACAAATGTAAGTATTTTCTTTGGTGATGGAGACATAAATATTACTAAAACCATTGCCAATGTGGTGTGACAATAAAGAACATCTAAGTCTAGTATCTTGGCCCATTTTATGGACAATATTTTATAAATGTTCTGTCTGTAGCGGATAGTAGGGGCTTTTGTTTAAGACAAAATGCTCATTTTTGTCAGTGGTAATGTAGTTGTTTTATCAAGATAACAGCTTATATAACATGGATGTGCAGCTAGTGGTATAATGTGACTGGGTTAATGTCGTCTCCTGCAGTAGCAGAGTTCTCTCATGATAGTTATAGCTTGTGTTTATGACTCAGGAGCGATCTGCATTAAAGGGGTGACCAATGTCTAAGTCACACATGGCCCTTAAACACTTGGTTTTGAGGGGTGTGTAAGATTGTGGATTGAGCTAAAGACTAATACTGAGAACTTTATTGTACCGTTGACAAGACTGAGGACAAACTGAGGGAGGAAGAGAACATCTCCACACAAAAACAGTGACACAGAAACAGTGACAGCGCTCCTCAGATCAACGCCTCTGTTGCTCATTGCCAATATGAGAAGCATCACAAATTAACCAAGAAGTTTGCCAAAGCAACTTTACATACTTTGGTAATTGATACCATTGATCCGGTGTTTTTGTAGTTCCGCTCGCTCTTGCTATGCAAAACAAAGAACACGATTTTAACTGAAAATATCGCTTTTATTTTGAAGCAAAGCTACTCTATAAGTATGCAAGATCTAATCACTGTAGAAAACAATACACAATATGGCACCTTTAAATGTATATAAATAAATAACCTACTATTTTACAACAAAAACAATACAGTAACTGTGTTTTGACCTACCTGTCTTCCTGTTGTTCCTAGGGAATTTGGACTTCAGAAAATCTGCCATTTCTTTATCTTCCTCTTTCTCTCTGTTGATGTTTAAAAAAAATGGTTAGGGGGAAACATGCAAAACATATTCAGGTTGGAACACATGAAATCTGTTTTCACGTTTCAGAAATATGAAATCAGAAATATGTTTTAATAAATGCAGAAATAAAAACATATGAATAAATAGTTAAACGCAAACATTTTATTTTTTTGCCACCATTTTATTATATTTAATGTATTCCCTCATTTACACATATATATTGATTCTTTTCTATATTTAATTTATTAAAATATAAATTAAGTGGTTATGTTTTTGTCCCTCAAAGACATTCTTTTTTCGAATCTCTTCAGTGAATTGATAAATTCGTCCTGAACTCATTGTTAGTTTAGTGTGTTTAGAATGGGGAGACGATGTGTTGCTCATGTAGAAGCTGCCGGTGGTGTGTTGGTGCCATGGCGCCTCACAGCATATCAATGCCGTTGGCAGCGCTGCAACACTTTTAATGGGTCACGACGGGAGGAATTAGTGGCACACGGCAAATCTCTGATTACCATATTCATTAGGATTGTTCTTCATCAACCTCCTCTCCTCCTCCTCTTGGAACAGACGGTTTCATAGCGTTCCCATCCATCACCAATTAGACGAGAGGATTTGCTCATTCTCCAAGCTTAATCCTCCTTTATTCCACTGACAGGCTGTCAGAAGTACCTGAGACGCTCAAACTCCACATCATCCACCAGGAAGTCTCTGGTCTCCACCAGCTTGTGAATCTTCTCCAGGAGCTCTTCTTCCTTTTGTCGGTCCTCATTAGACTTGTGTGTGTCTAGAAAGAACAACACAGCACACAGAAAACAGTTCTGAAAAAAAAAATACTCATACAATTTCACAACGATTTCCACAGTTCTGGAAATGTTCCCCAAACAATAAGGACAAGCAGGAAGAATTGACTTTATAAAACATAACATTCACGGAAATAAATCTTTCATGTGTCAACTTCTTTAGATAAATAGATCAATAGTTTTAGTTTAGGCCAGGTTTAATATATTAAACCTGAAAAAAATGCTAGTCAAATGAATCAAAACTCAGAGGACCAGAGGAGCCATTTGACTGCTGCTCTGCACAGCACAGCTTCAAACAAATGGCCAGTCACATGCCAAAATACATTTGGACAGAAATAATGACATAGTAACTTATTACTCTAAATGATTTAAGAATGAAGAAAAAATTGCCCCAGGAAAGGCCACTTTTCTTGTACAGGAAAAGGGGCTGTTGCCCGCTGCATGCAAACAAATATAATTCGGCACTGCAGCCTTGTTTTCGGAACATGAGGTCCCTCTATTCCATCCTCACTGTAACACTTGTCACTAGGATAAAATGTCCATGTATCTATTGACACAACCATGTGGGTTTTATAAGGTTTATACAGGCTTTAGCACCGTCAGCATGTCATTTTAAGAGCCCCTGACCACAGCAGGACAGGGGCCCATTAACACACGAGTTTGAGTGAGCAAAAGCTATAGACAAATACTACCGTATTTTCCAGACTATAGAGCGCATCGGAATATTAGCAGCACCCACAGAATTTCAGAAGAAACAGATCCTTTTCGTACATAAGCCACACAGGTCCATAAGTCACGGGTGCAGTGGTGCTGTCTGCACCGCAGAAAATGCATGAGGGTCACTTCTAGTTCTAGTTTTGAAAACTGTGTCCAACATCGAGACTAACTCGTAAAACAATTTCGGCAATGTTCTGAAATTGAATCATGAATTCATCACATCTTAATTACATTTAAAGTGTTGAAAACAGCGCAATTTGAGCGCTTTAAAGGTAAATAAAACGCCTGTCATGTCATCGGTTTGATGTGATGAGGCTCAATATTTTTGCCAGCATGATGATCTTTAGACTGTAAAAATGAGGGATGCTCCGAGAGACAGGGAGAGCATTCACACTGCAGAGGAACCAGCGATTTCACCTTCATGAGCATGGTAAACTCTCTGTGCTTCGTGTTTTAAATAGCATATTGAATTTGTGGCGTTGGCGCCTTTTAACGTGCTGGTGCTGCAGTATGAAAACTTTACATGACAGACTGAAAAAAAACTCCGTAGTAGACATGCCGTTGCCAAGCGAGCGGCGATTCGGCAGGGAAAGAAAAAGGAGTGGACTCATCACAAATCAGAGCGCCGGCTGTCACGTGATCGGATTTTGTGATCGGCAATGAAAGGCAGCAGCTCGCCATTCACTGAACACGCGGAGAGCAGCCTTTCATAATCGGTGGCCGATCAAGTTGCGGCTTATAGTCCAGAAAATACGGTACTTACAGATCACAACTACAACATGAGACTGGCATAGACCATGTAGCTCCACCTACCTGGTACTGAGACGAGTTTGTGGAGTTCTTTCTTCAGTCGCGTAATCTCCTTGCACAGCTGTATGTCATCCATCCTGCATCGGCACATACAAACATAACACACTGTAGGGTACGATTAAAAGCATAATAGCTTTTGACCCATTTAAGGTAAAAGCTGTGACATCTATTGAAACCACAAGTGCTTTTGAACCACACAATAGCTTCAATCCTTCAGAAGATTTATGAATACTTTTCTCAAAATTAAGGCTCCGATTTAGAAAAAAAGTGCAAAAAAGGGGTGATAACTTCGAAAATAGATGACAAAAATCACCTCTGAGATTATCTAAAGTAAAACACTGAGAATTTCCTCACCAAATTTTCCGTACGCCGGAGTTAAACCTGACCATCCTGGTTCTGCCAAGGTTCCTTTACAGTGGCTACAGTGTAGTTCATAACATAGCTTTGTACAGACGGCTTGTTGTGCACTCACATATATCGGAGCTCGGACTCCCTCCGCACCAACACGTCCCTGATCCGCTCAATTTTCAGGAGCTCCCCCTCGATATCATCCACGGTGATGGTCGAATCGGCCATGGACACCACATCGTCCTCTGGAGGAGGGACTCTATCTGTGGGAATATTTACATCGTATTTACTTAAAGACATCAAAAGACACTTGGCCATAAACTCCCATATATTAGCAGCAGCAGTATCTCCAGGTAAATACAGCACACAAACTGCATGGCAGCCTTCTTTTTTACTTTGATATCTTTAGGAAAATATACTCTTTTGAAAAGTGACTTTCAAGTACTGCTCTCCACCCATTCAAACAATATGCATTGGAACTCACGCATTAGATCTTATTTATTAAATAGCATTAAATAGTTACATGCTTTATTAATAATGATAAATGTTTTTTTTTTTTACTCTGGTGTTTGTCATCAGGTTCCAGGTTGAATTTTACGGGGAGTACATCGCAGGAAACACTGCTTTAGACAACCTTTGCCTATGTATGAAGAGTGGGGCGTCAGCAGGTTCCATACGTTGATACTAGACTCATTTTTGGTAGTCTGAACCCAGGCAAACACAAAACCAACAGTGGAAGTCCAACAGCTGCTGTCTTTCTCCTGCAGTCAGTGCCATGCGTCTGACATCAGATCCAGCTGCAGAGGCTTTAAGGGGCACGGATGAGTCATCTAGCGCCTTTACAGCCTCTGCTCCTCACAAACATCCACGCTGGTAGTGACTCTAACCCTTTTATGCCAATTCCTTTTGCAACATTGATTATTTTCAATTGAATTTTTGGAGGTTCCGGATGACAAAAATGTTGAGCAGACATAGCAGATCCTCTGCTAAAATGCCAGTTTTGGACTGTTGTAATGTAGTGTCCTCCTGGGAGCGTCAAAACTTTCACAGCTTTGTGGTTGCAGCAACACCTTTTTGAGAAACGGTAGCAGCAGCACACGACTGAAAAGAATTGCAGCATGATCCTTGTTGGACAGAAAACTACTGACAGTGACCAACACAGGCTTCTAACCACATGCCTCTTTATTCCCACAATTAATGAGGTGGGCTGAGTCATAAACGCTCTGTTGTTACATCAGAGTGTGGAAGCCAAAAGGTCAACACCTGTGGAAATTCAGTTAGCGCCTACATCCAACCCGCCACCGCCGGGCAACAGAGACGCAACACACCGTCACAAACATCCAAACACTTCACGTAAACTGGGCTGTTAAAAACACCCAGGAGGTGAACACGGGGGTAAGTCACTCGTTCATTGGTTCACCTGGCTGCGCGTCGCCTCGCTTCCACTCGCTGCTCTCAACGGATCCGTACCGGTGACACGATCGCTGCTTCTCCATCATCCGAGCAGCGCCTCGCCTCCTGATGGTGCAGCTTTGTGCTCACTCACAAGCAGCGATGCTCAGGCGCTTCTCCTGGATCGTTCCTGCAGGTGTGTTGGGGAAGATGATGGAGAAGAAGTGGCGCTATCTAGTGGTGAATGAATATACTTGAATTTATGAAACATACAGGGAGAAGCAGCCAGGCAAGCTTTTGCTGTTGTTTTTATTTTCTCTTCTATTTTAATTTTATTTAAATAGAAAGATGACTAGAAAAAAAATGAATAGGTTCTTAGTTAAGATTAAAGAGATGAGTATGGAAGCCCATTTCTGCCAGGTAAAAAAAAAACTGAGAAAAAAAAAGCAAAAAAAAACAACTTTTTTTTGCTTGATGATTTTTATTTTATTTATTTATTTATATATTTTGCTTACTGTTTTTTTTCTCCCACATTGCAAGAATAGGCTTCCATAGATGAGCGAGTACTTCACTGTATAAAATGTTTCTATCCTGATTTTTTTTTTTTTTTTTTACTTAAGCATTTCCCTCCACCATAGATGTTTTGGTTGTGTGATGACAATCTATGACGTGGTGCGCTTAGAATTGGTGTAATTAAAAATTATCCCTGAAAAGTGTAATTACTTATGTGTGAAAATAATTACTCGAAATGAATCAACTAACCAAAATTAATCTCTCATCATCCAGGCACTGATACAAACTGGTTTAACTTTTTTTTAAAATCTTTTCTCACTTCATTCTGTACGTTTCATTTTTTTTGGACAGATTTCAATTGTCACTCTAAGACTTAAAGTAAGGATGATAGTGCTCAATGAATGGCTGCACAAAGACTATACAAGACATGGCATCATTGTTTGTAATTTAATGTACGTCAGCATGTTTTCTTTTTTTTTTCACTGAAGTCCTATGGAGGAGTGACGCGTTGTTGCGCTTGTTCATCGATGATTTTCATATCTACATGTTCGGGTTGCTGGTAGGATATAAATGACTTATTCACACAACACTGCTAAAACACAAGCTCACTGCAGGAAACTAAAATACTGTTTATTTTTCGCATATTTACAGACAAGTTATTATTTACAACTTCATTTTTTTGTGCAATATAGATTATGTGCAAAATAGAACATTCAATCCACGATTTTCAACAGATAGCAGATGGCATAATATCAGGAGTCACATTCTGAACGCTAAATCAAGACCTTAAAATGATTTTTTTCTTACATGGAGGAACAAAAAAACAGAAGTACAGCTGTACCAAACAGCACCTTTCTAACTGAAGGTGTTGACATCGGAGCATTGTTTCATCAACGTGACAATGTTATTGCAGTTTCCCCAAATATCACAGAAGATACACTTTTTAGCAGGACACCTCTTCATTTCATGTTGGCATGATTCAGCTCCAGATACGAAGATATATGAATGAGTATGTGGTTTTAATCTCACCCACACAAAGCCACAAGTACAATCACATCAAAGGGTTTTCACATTTTCACAACTCTTTTTTTTTTAAACAGCTCTTGTGACAGACAGGAAAAAAAGATATCGAATGATTTCATTGATGTCAGTTTTTGCATCAGACAGAACTAATAGTTTTATGAATCGCAGAAGGTAAAGTGTTGTTTAAATAACTGACATTAGTATTATTTCAATGAAAACGCGCTCAGTTGATTTAGGAATTTTTTTTTCAGTGTACTTATGTAACATTTTGGCCCAATGCCCTCCAGCTAAGGGCCAAAATGTTCAGTGCTGATACATGTCATTTCAGGTACAGCACAGATGAATCTGGTTTCAACCTCAAAATGGTTTGAATAGTTTAAGGTCAACTGGAATTCAACGCCTCACATGAACCCTTGAGAAGAGGTGGATGAGTGAGAGTCATGCCAGCATGTTGTTGGTTTCAGATGACCAGATGGCACGCGTCATGGATTACAAAAAGTTCTGGGGGAAAACAGAGGAGGAACTTTGCTCCCTAGAAAGTTTTTTCTTTTTTTTTTTCACATGAGACAAAAGCCTTTGCAAGGTAGGAGCGGTTTGTTGTGTCATGCCATTTGTCACCGCTCCAGCTCTGATTCCTGTCAATGAACAGTACCAGGAATAGTGGCCAAACCAGAATTCACAGACTCAATGTTTTCAACGTCAACCACAGGAATCCACCCACTCTGCATTTTAAAAAATAGACTGACAGTGTTGTGGGGTTTATGACACTGTCAATTATTCAATCCATATCTACACCCACTCATCGATACAGGCACAGCTGGTCATAGCAAAATTGGTTTCAAGACAATGAAGTTGAAGGCATGGATTAACAAAAGCCTTGAATTATCTTTCAACTCAGGCGTTGAAGGGAGACAAAAACAACGCTGCCATGACGGTGCACAATAGTGATGAAAGAGTGATGCTCTTCAAAGAGGAAACTGTAAAATGAAGGCTTCATTTAGACACTTGCGATGGCGACTAAATGTAGACTGTCAGACAGGAAGTGCTCCAGATGCGACACTGTGTGAGTTTTTATTGTCTGTGTTAGTGTTGTGCGGCCCATAGAAGCACGTCCTTGTTTGTTGTTTTGTGGCCCAGCATTGTTGGCTTTTGTCTCAGCCCTGTCACACACCTGTGGCCCAGCATCAGTTCAGGTAGTTCATTCTTCTCAGTTTCGCCAGACGGAAAACTTCAGGAGCAGGACGGTAAATAACATGAGTCGGTGCCAGCAGAAACGGAGCGGAGGTCAGCTGATGATGCCAGAAAATGTGTTGATTGGAAGAGGAAGTCCTTTGTTCATGTACTTGCTCAGTCCAGACTTCTCATCTCCGACGGCGACTTTGGACTGAAAGGTTTTCTGAACGCTGTAGCTGGGGTCCACGCATGGGAAGATCTCGATGCTGACAAATAAAGAAGTAACTGTTACATCACTTCTGACAACACCAATGGATTGCAGTAGAAAAGACGCCACACCTCTGCACATGTTTGTAGGTCCTGCGACAGTCTCGATCCAGAGTAACTGTGATGGACTGACCCCCCATAGCGCAGATCTTAACTTCACTGGTCCGAATCTTGGGATTCTACACATAAAAAAAAGAAAGTTATTAGTAAGTGAACATTTCAGTTAGTGTCACGTAAACCTACCGGGGAGATGTTTTTTGTTTTTGCAGGTTGATCTTTCAGTGTCACAGTTAAGCAGTTCACATCTGGAAGAGGAAGACAAGTACACAAGTTACTAATGTGCGAGGAGGAAATGCAAAGCTGGCATTGAGGCGAACCTTCATCGTCCTTAGCCGGAATGGCATCAATCTGAACAGCAGACGTCCTCACTGGCATCGCTCGGTTAGTGTCTCTGCCACTTAGTTTGGCCTGGACACACACGTACACACACTTAGCATCTTAAAGCTATTAAAACTGTGCAGAAAATAAAGAGATTTTAGAAGTGAAAAAGCTACCTCTTTATAGCATAATGTGGCAACAGCTCCACACATGTCTCCCGCACTCTTCCTTTGCTTTTCTATTTGGAAGACGGAAATAAAACCAGTTCAGTTCATGCACATATAAGGCCTATAAGGAGAAGTAGAAATGGAAATGTTGGGACATTTTTCTCCCAGTTCACCTCTCAGTGACTTTGGAATCAGATGAAAATCTGGAAAGACCAGCTCCACATGGGTGAGAAAGACATCCTCCACAAGACTGTTCGACGTGCAAATGATCTAAAAGACAAAACAGAAAGGGAGCGTCCTCATGTTACTCGTGATATTAAGAGCTGCAAAAAGAGAGACAAACTATACTTTGATATGAAGAGGAGAATTCAAATACCTTGACAGAGTATATGGTGAAGTAGACCGGCTGCTGGCCAGCCCGAAGGTAGTAGGAAATAGCATCAGACACAAAGGGCTCTTTGGGTTTCCCCAGGGTCGTCGGTTGCTGTGGCGAAAGAGACAAATTGTTCACTACTGCACCACAACATCATAACAGACAACATGTTTAAATGTACATATTTACGAGAGCACCTCAAGTGAAGCCATTTTTTGTGGAAAAAAAAACAATTAAAATTAAACAAAAAATGAATATAAATAAATATATATTTACAAAGGCCTACCAAGATAAATATGCTATTACAGATGATTTACTATTCAAGAAATATTCAAGAACAAATACGGTTCAAATATATTCCTATATTTCCTCCGACATACTGTGTGAGAATGACCATTTATACAGTGAATTCACAAGCATAAATGCTATAATAATAATGTGTAGCACAGTGCAGGTGGGTCTGGACTCTTGTCTTTCTCTCAGCCACTGCTCATTGAAACACCAGCCGAGCGAACGGGTCGGGTCACGTGGGTCACTCGGGTCACGCGTCACTGATTGACAGGTCTTGGACGGCGTAACACCGTTTTGTTGCGCTTATAGTGAATCACGCAGCTTGGACAAGCAAGAGTCGGCTTTAAATGTACTCCCTTTCTCTCCAAATCCTTTTAAATACAGATATTAAAGCTATTATGACCAAAATCGTGCTCACGATTAATGAAGCAGTCCAAAGCAGAAGCGCTCTCTCACCATTGTAGTAAGCTGGGGGAGAGTGGCTCCCAAACTTTTGACGTTGCAGTTGTACCAAGGGTCCGCCCGGCCCAGGTAAGAGCCAACAGTGCAGGGAATCCTCACAGACTGATGCTTGTTCTACAAAGGGAATATTGTGCGGTGAACTGGATGAAATGAGAAAGCATGACCCAACCTCAAGTGCGGGAGTTTCCTCAACTCATCGCAGCGTTAAGGTGAATGACAGGGTGCTATTGCTAACACATGGTGAGAGGACACACGAGATTAATTGTTCATGACAGGCCACGCTGTCGTGTGGATCAGTTCCAATGATTAGCTCAAGGGCTTCCTTTGGCGAAAGGTCCCTAGCAACAGCTGCTCTCACGCTCATAGGCGGAAAAGCCAATGCTGGTTTTGATGAAAAGATTCAGAAAGCAGGATGAGAGGAACAGCGCTGAAGGTGGTCAGAATATAAAAAACACGTCACGATACATTTGCCATCACGGACAGCCACTACGTTCACCATAAGCCGCAGCCTCCTTGTCACATGTCGGGAACTCATTGAAGCACTTTGATAAGAGGAACACAACTTACGTCATGAGAGACTGGGGCCGAGCAAACAGGGATGTAGTAAAACTGGAGGTTGGCTCTGACTGTAAGAAAGAGCCGCCGTGCTTCCCTTTTCCTGCCAATGCAAACCAAGACTTGTCACCGACCATTAACCATCATCGGCATTCCACTTGATGTTACAAAACCATGCTGACACTCTACGTGTCAACACCTGTTCGAAACTGTTTACTACTATGTAATCATGATGTCTCTACTGGCTTAACATGTCAATGTCAAAAACACTTCCATATCAACCTCAGCATCATTTCTCTGCCTTATCTAGACCGATGAAGAGAAAAAAAATACCTCAAATAGTAATAGGCTTCGGCCAGGCGACCCAGAACTCTGTCGTCTCCCATGACGACTATTCTGGCCGTGGAATTCCTCTGCATTTTGGGAAAGGGGTTCTGCGTTGCACCATTTCCTGTCCTCCTCTGTAGAGAGAATGGAAGACTTCCTCTTCGCCCATTACGCTCTCGGCTATCCGGCGTCTCCTGCATCAACACGATGGGGTGGGTGGGTTTCATCTTCATCCCGCCACGGCGGCTCAACTTTGAATCTCTAAAGAAAAGATTCATAATGATGACCAGCTGAAACTGCTGAAGTGAGTGTTAGCAACAGCATCAGTTCACTTGATAAAACCATCGTTTTTGTGTGAATGTTTGCTTCTGGACTCCAGTCTGGTACCGTTTCCCACACTAGTGACCAGCTGGAGGCAGAGATTGTGCATTCAGTCTGTCTTCAAATATATCTGAACTGAAGGGTGCGCTGTCGTTACCTCTTGCCAAGTGCAGGAGTAGAGCTGACTGGAGGCTCTGGGAAGGACATGTTTGGCGAATCCAGACCAGGGGGCAGATCTCCTACAATCCCGCTGTCATTGGACAAGACTGAATGTCGTGCCTCAGACACTCTCATTTCATCCATGTCGCCGTCATCCTGGTCCTGGCTGAGGGAGAAGTGATCCGTGGAGCTTGATCGCAACCACCTGCCCAGCTCTCGCCCTGAAGCATGTTATGGTGAACTTACTCAGTGGAGTTGAAGTGAGGTTACAATATGATTTATGAATACAGCACAGACTTCTCCCGGCTAAGACGAAAGAATATTTTTTCTGGGCTGAACAGATGTTGAGGTAGTTGTGAATGGTTATATGAGTTAGTGAGAGGTTTATGAATGATTTTCATTTCACTATTATTGTGAGGCAGGCGTTCCTGTCACTGCAGAAGGTGAGAGATGAAGCTGACAGTCATTTAACTTGATTTAACACTTGAATATAAGTGTTAAAACTTTTAGTCATTATTTTTATTGCTCAATAAGTATCAGTTAAATTTTCCCCAAATAAATACATAAATAAATACACAATAATAAGTAAATACATATTTTTTTTATATTTTATTTATTTATTTATTTACACTAGAAATGTGTGAGCAAATTAGACATGAGAGTGGCTAAAATAAAAGAGAAGAATTTCTGGTTACGCTCAATAGAGGCTCCCCTACAGGCTGTTGAACTTCAGTGCTGCCTTCACGTGTGTGTGAGAAGCGTATCAAAACAAGAAGCCACAAACAACCTACACTGTCTTGTGACGTCTGTTTAGAACTTAAGTGCTAGTTACATATTGAAAAAAAGCTTCCAGGCCGAGCAAAAACGCCCTGAGCTCAAAGCTACTTACATAAATCGAAGTCATTTGTCCACATGTGGAAGCTCATCTCTGGGTTGGGCAGCGGGCAGTCGTGCAGTGATCCACCCGACACACACTCTAAACACACACATGGGCTTGAGACAAAGGCGAAATGTAACACAACAAAGCTTAAAACAAAGGCCCACAGCTTCCTCCCTGTCTCCTCAGCATCCCTCAGACTGGAAGACTCTGATTTAGGCCAAACTTCTTGTGAAGGACGACCCTGTTTTTAATATGCTTCATTCAAGCATGACCATGAACATGCACAAGAAATGAACTGCAGAAAACACATTTCCCTGATCTAAAGTTACATCTAAGAGCAGTTTCACGCGTGATTATATAAGACTAAATGACCGCAAGACAAGACAACTCTTTTATGAGAAATTATCGTCTGGGTTGAAATGAGTCAGAGAACAGGCTGTGGGCCTTGTGGGTTTCCATGAGTTGCACTGCAGCTGCTGCACAGCGATCAGTTCTGTGTTTCCTTCTCATACCTGACTTGACGCCTGTGACGATTTTATCGTACAGCTGCTGAAGACGACTGCTCAGCAACCCCCTGTCCCTGCCGCCTGCCTCCGCGCTCTGCTCGACGGTCGCCAACACTTCCTGAAAGTGCGGCTCAACACACGCTTCCTGTAGCAAAACACACAAACACACGTGGCACATACAAAGGAAGGTAAATACATGCAAACAATACAGTTACAGCAAAGAAGCTCCAACTGCGCCGCGGCCTCTGCGGCAGACAACACATCTGCTGTGTCTAAACACCGCCGCTGAGAATGAGTGCAGCTGGATGTCTATCAACTTTTCAAACTTCTCTCAGCAAGTGATCATACGGAATATTTTAATTGTCATTTATGTTTTAATACAAGCAAATATACTGTTATATTTCCGGACAATCAGCAGCTACTTTTTTTCTCACAGTCTGAATTTAAATTCGCTAATCTGAGATTGGCTGTGATGTCAGAACTTCGGACACACGGGCAAAAACAACGCATTTTGAGTGCTTTAATTCAATAAAAGATGGGAGGAGTTAATGATTCAAGTTCAGAACATTGCTGAGATTGTTTCATGAGTCAGTCTCCATGCTGGACCCAGTAGTCAAAACTAGTCTAGAAGTGATCTTCATGCACATTTAAACCGGGTGCACCACTGACCTTTCTACAGCGCAGACAGCACCACTGCACCTGCGGCTTATATATACGGTGCGGCTTATGTATGAACTAGATCTATTTTCCTTCTTTATTCCGGTGCACTTTGTCGTCCGGAACACAGTCAGAATTAAAATGTTATCTTGCATACAATGTATGAATTAAAATATGCCATCAAACACCAGACTATCTCCAAAAAAACAAGCCCAGGTCCTCATTGTAGCAGATTCACTAGGAGAGAAATTCAATTCAAAACTGTATACTATAAATATTTGGCGTGTTTGAAGCTGCTTTAATACACTGGGTGTTTGTCACATTAAACTTCTTAGTTCTGAAGAAGTTTTAAAAGCCTCATATTCTTGGTTCTCTAAATCATCACCTGCACTAGGACCATATACATTTACAAGAATACTATGCTCTGAACAAAACAAAAGGCATTGACTCCAAAGGACAGATGCACAACATGTAGCCCCAGCTGCCTCACTTGCCTGAAGACCCCTGGCCAGCTCAGCAGCGTTGCACTCCTCTCCTAAAACGGCCTGAAGGGTGTGCTGCACCACAGAACACATGTGATCGTAAGGTGATACAAAGTCTTCGTATTCCGAGTTGGAGGCCTTAATGTCTCTCTTCAACCCTTCCGCCATCGCTCCAGTAAAGACATCTGGATCAGCCAGAACAAAAACCCTGTTGACAGAGCAGACTTGAGTCACCAATGTGAACTATGGCGTGACTAACCAAGTAGGCTTGAACACAATCGTCACTCACCTCTCCTGACATGGATAGTAGTCATTCTTTAGTCCCTGTTCTGCTACCACCATCCTCTGATACCTCAAACCTGCAGGTTAAACTGACTTTTAATAACAAGCCTTACACTTAGATCAGCTCATTAACGTTCAAAGCTATTCACAGGAGGAACCACCATTGGATTAAAGTTCTTAAGTGTTCATGACAGAATACTGGCAGACAGGATGGTCACTGGCAGATTCAACCATGACAGAGAAACTAGAGACTGTTTGCTCAAGAGACATGAGGGAATGTTGCAGCATAACCCAACTGATGGGTTCAGGCACAGGCAAGCACACACTGCTTATATGCTGTCACGCTCTGATGTTGCTCTGATCGACTTGCAACACAAAGCAGCGATAACAAGCACATTGTTCACTGTAATGATCATAAAAACGTCCTGTGAGAGGCTTCAATTCTTAATGTTCATTTCATGTGCCAGCCTCAACTGGGAATCTGAAAAGCCAGGAATACCTGGAACGGAGCGTTCCGCTTTGATCTGTCTGGTGTAACTGAGCCCAATGGCACAGTAGGGATGCGGAAGAATCAGCAGCCTCTTACAGATGTCGTACACCCGCTTATACAGCTCATCTGGAATGTGGGCCGTCTGGAATAACCACAAACAAAGAAGAACCAGTCAACAGCAACACTTGGAGAGGAAAAACCAAGCCTTTCGTTTACTGACACAGATCTGCTTATTGAGGAAGGGCAAAGACGCATGACGATATGCATGATAGTGACAGGAAACCCAGCAAGATACGGTACCTGAACAATGGCATACATGATGGTGTGGAGCAGCGGGAGAATGATCCCGCGATTATCAAACCTCTCCGCCTGCAGGACAAACAACAAACATGATCTGTATTGCATTGTGATGATCAAGGAGATAAGACAGAATCCTTCACTCTTTCTTCCGTTATGGTCCTGCCATCGCAATATGCTGTGCATTATTAAGAAATTACCTTCTCCAGCTCTTTCACCAGAACCCACACCAAAGACAAGCTGTTGGCAGGATTGTTTTTGACCTTTTGGTGGAGCGTCCAACGCAGCATGCCTGCTTGTACACACAGAAAAGAAATGAACACAGAAATTATTTCAAAATATATTACTGTGTTTATACACAAACATATATATATATATATATATATACACACACACACACAGTATACAGTATACATTGATGATTTTGTCTTGCAGTGAATTTATTACCTCGATTCAGGGTGTCCTGCAGGTCCGTCTCTTTTGGCAAAATGGCTTGCAGACTGCGGTAGAGTTCTTTCTCTGGCACTATTGGGTAGTTTGTGGCTACAAATGGGAACAGAATATATATAAATATATATTAATTGATATATTTGGATCAACTTTTGCATTGACTTACCCTTTGGCTCTGGGCTTTGCCAACTTAAACCATGGCAGTGGGCCATCGCTGATGAACATTAATGTTTTTCCCCTAGGAAAAAAAAAAAAGAATGGTGTCAATGTTCATGTATACCTCCACATAGTTCTTGACCTATATTGCTAAGAAGAAAAAAAAAAAGAAAGAAAAAGAACTGGATATAAAACGTTAAACTGTAAATAGTATTAAAAAACAAAACAAGCAACAAAAACAAAATTGCATTTTCTGTAGCAATAAAATATGGTCTGCCACAGGCACGATCTGGATGCATTTCCACAGTCAGAACCTCATTCTCCTGCCCTGTGTGTGGGAGTGCCAATGCCAAAAATGGGATGAACGTGATTTGTATTGACCCGGTGAAGGCGTGCAGAAACAACAAGCACTTGTATGTAAATAAACAAACAGATGACAAACAAATGTTGCTAAGCAGTGGAATGGGCCATGGTTTACATTGAAGAAGTTGCTGCAACTATTGGACTATCATAATATAAATCTGAGAATTCAGTTTCATTTATGAGTAATATCTTGTGCTCTACCGTTTATTTACTGTATGGCAATATGAAATTTGTGGCAAATATAGTGACGTACTTACTTCCATTCACACAGTCATGAATCATCTCCCTTAGATTCATTTTTATCTTTTGACCACAGAACCTACTTTTAGTAGACAAACACAAGCACAGAAATCTTTTGTCACCTTCGGGTGTCCTAAAATAGCACGTTCTACGCCCACTCCATTGCCCCACTCAATCACAAACATGACCTGAAGTAACATGGGAGAGAAACCTGGAACAATTCAAACGCGCTACTGTTGATGATTTTCTGTCACTGCTCGAGTGATGAGCCTTGCTGTTAAATTGTGACAAAGTAAGTATCTGTCATTAAAGTCCAGACACATTGTTCCTCTTTGATCATATTGTTTCTGTGATCTCCAGCGTAAAAACCACCGGTCTGACGAGTATTTTCTGATAGCCAGTACATACAGGCTCATAATTTCTATTCACTCTCAAGTCTGTGGCTTGGCAAGCCCTGGTGAGTCACCAACACCGCAATGACGAAGTAAACCCCCGCAAACAGACACTCTCACAAACAAGTGAAATGCTCAACAAAGGAAAAACCTAACAATAACAACAAATGAAAACTAGAAAACAGCCAGTAGTCAAAAAGACCAACCAAAAGGGCAATGTTTTTGTCAGTCTGTATAGTAAACAACTCAAAAAGTTGAAGCTGAAGCTCTGTTGAAGTGACACGTCCAGGAACAGCCAATTCAGAGTGTTAGGTCCCATTCTGGCTGGAAATGCTGTCAGGGTGCTTTTTCAGTTCTAACAGAAATGTTTCTGAAGCTGGAAAACTTCAGTGGCATGTCTTGCTCGGCATGATTTGAATGGCACATGAAAGCAGTGAGAATGAAGTTTGTGTCTTTTCGTGGATTTCTGAATGAGACTTGGCGTTTCAGCCACAGCCCACATCCGTCACACACATTCTCTGTCGGAGAAGTCAGACCCACATGTTGCTACAGTTCAACAATGCTGCACGATTAAAAAACAAAAACAAAAAAAAACAGGAGCTCTCATTTCCGCGGCAGCATGCTGCAGACGTGTCAGAAAACAGGAAGGACCTGACAGCGGCCTAGGGAAGGGTGTGCTCACTGAGCCATGGAGCTGGATCCACAATAGAAGAGGCCCGGAATGTGCGTAATGGGGAATTCCAAATGTAGAACAGTAAAGGTTGTTGGACGAACCCTGGAAGACGTGCTTGTTATGAAGACATAATTGAGGAAGCAAAACCCCCAAAATAGCCAAGAAGTTAGCTGAGATTGTCTTTTTTGTATCTTGTCGACATATGAACATTCAAAATATTCTTATCACAAAATCAACAATCTCAACTTCCCCTCAGCAAACCCAGTCTGTTTTGGGCTCGTCCTTTAATGTACAGCCAAAAGCAACCAACGTCATGTCCTGCTCTCTGTTGATTGACAGCTGGAGCCAACCAGTAGCAGGCATCCGACTTTCTGCCTCCTGATGTCATAATGTTTATATACATATAAAAAAAAACAGGGTTTTCACTGAACCTATAGTCATATAGTATCGGATTGATATCAACATATCTGACTCAACAGAGGGAAGCAAACTAGGGCATTAGGTTAGTTCCAGAAACAGCACAAGATGAGGAAGTTGACTAGATCGGGCCAGAACTTTCATGTGCAATTCATCCTCAAAAGAATTCTGGAAGCCTAAAAATCCAATACCTGTCTCATCACCTGCAAAGGACAGAGCAATTTAGCGCGTCTGAAACTGCATCATGACACCGATGCTTATTCACTCAATTGGAGTTGTTTTCTTGGCCAAACATGTGGCTTACTCATTCTGTGAGCCTCATTGTTGATTCAAGCAACATTTGATGGAATCTGAGAATAAAGAAAATACTTCCTCATGCTTAATTGTCTTGATATTTTTTCATTGGAGAGAAAACAATGGAGTACTTCCGTGATCAATCATATCACAAACACCAGCTGACATGACCAGCCCATTCAGCCTTCTCCGCCTTAAACTTATCTTGACTTTCCTCCCTGGTCACACCTGCCCTTTCCAGTAACTCCCTTGTTTTACATTTCAGGGATTCCAAGAGGATTTTTTGAAACCTGCTCCCAACCAGAAAAACAAAAAACACGAAAACCAACGCAGCAAATCAAGAAGCAAAGTAGTGAAAGTAAAAACGCAAGTTATTAAACAGTAAACGTAAAGTAATTCTCTCTCCAGTCAGCAGCCATCCGCTTCTCTATATGTCTGGGCGGAATGCCTGACTTGACTGGTGCGAGCAACAGACTTCAGTCATTATGATGTTTTTTTGGGGGGGATTTTTACATGAGGAACACGCAGTTTGTATCAATATTTCCACTTCGCAGAAATATGTTCATGATCATGAAAGATTTCATCTTTAAAAAGCAGAGGTGGTGTGCAATGCTAGTTTGTTGTCGAAACCCTGACATGTTAAAACAATGTTAGATCGACAGCTGCCATTCAGAAGGCGCTGAGCACAGATCAATGTAGTTGGATTGTAGGGATAGTGATAGATCTACTACACACAATAGGAGCTGATGAGTACTGGACAGAGATCAAGGGAGGTGAAGAGTAGAGTGCAGGCAGGGTGGCATGAGTAAAAAAGAAGGTTAGGGTGTTAAATGATAGAATAGTGGCAGCCAGAGTGAAAGGGAAGCTTGACAGAGACCTGCATTGATGCTCAGGTTTTCACTGAGAATGACTAGGACGGTTTTTATCTGATGGTTGGAGGAGGCAGGAACCATATTGGACAAAGACTGTTAGAAATGGGAGTAGGACAACAGGACAGGATGAGCAGGATAACAATGAAGTTCATGAATGTCATCAATGGATTGCATCTATAATAGATAACAATGGATTTCAATCACTTTATACATCGCTTTCTATAAATATGTTTTCTGCACTTTTATAGTGATAAAGACGCTCCAGCAGAAAACAAATGAACATTGGAAACAGTTGGGCTTTTGCAAGAACAAAGTTGTTCTAAATAGGTTGCTTGTGGTTTGTTGGACTTGTAAAGGTGAAGTAAAATATAACAGCAACCAGACAAATCTCTCCAACCGACCGTCCAGGCACGTCCAGCAGCATTGATAAATACAACTGCACTGTTGTTTGGTCAGAGAGAGTAGTAGCAGGTTAAACAGTGCTCATTCAACCTGATGAAATGTTGCACTTCATTTTGATAGTTACCTTGTATCTGAAACAGAAAAGTGAAGGAGAGGCCAAACCTGATGTTTAGCCTCGACTTCAGTTTTTGTATTCATGTTCTGTTCAGTATCCAGGTCATTATTTCAGTTACACCGACTAGAATTATCGGTTTAAAAGCTCCAAGCGTCATGATAGTGAATCATTTGGAATCCTATAGTTCTAAATTCTTTATTTCCTCAATTATATCCTGAAGCTCAAGCCATTAATGGTTACACCCTTACCTCCACCTCATGCACCCTCACTGTTACAAGCCCACTTTTTCCAAAATGGCAGGTAAATTGCAATGTGATACATATCACGATAAAGGAGTGGTTATCCAACACATTATGATAAATTGCGATACTATAGTTTCAACAATATATAGTAATAAGAAACATCATTTTGAGGAGGGAACTCAGATAATGCAGTACAGTATTATGTGCAAGAAAACAAGTTTATTTTTATGACGTCAGTCCAGTTATATTGTCAGAGAAGTCAATCAGAAAAAGTATTTTTTGAACCCTGAATAAACTAAACTTAGTAACATCCCAAAACAAACTGGTGACTATGAATGTATAAAAACTTGTCCCCTACAGTACTTTTCATTCAATCTACAAAAGGCCCAGAGATCAAACATACATCAGAGAGCACAATCAATTCAATTCTTTGTGTAAAATCCACTCATTTCAAGGCTAAAAGCAGCTTTACTGAAAAGCACGATTGTTCCTGCTGATTCTCTCGCCACCTCAGGCTCAAAGTTTGTGCTTAACCAGTCAGCAGTGGAGCAAGCTGAGTGGGAGTGAGTAATTATCTCATAAAACTCAGGAGTAATTCTTAACGGAACTGGAATTCCCACTAAAAAAACATTCCTGGATACTGCCAAGAACACGGATGAAAATCGGAATCTGAACTTCTGTGTCTTTGGCGTGTTCTGTGCGTGGCTGCTCAGAAATCATGACACAACGTTTCATGCAAATCATAATGTTCATTACGTTCATGGAAATTTTCTAAATCCATTCTTTGGTCTACCGTAAGACAGAATGAATATTTTATGCATTCGTCTGTTTACTTTTTTTTATATATATATATATTCACTACTTTTAGAGCCTTTATAAAGCACCTTTTGAGGAATATTTGACACTTCCGTTTCTCATAAATCCAGCTAACCCAAATGTCAATAATTCCTGTCGCCGTACATGGTAAATGTGTTTTCCTACTGAGCAGACTTTTTGTCCCCAAAGTAACGACAGTCAAGTTTCATTGGTCTCAGGCTGCTACTGTAAGTAATCTGTGTGAGGATACGTGTACAGGATGCACCACAAATAGACACATAACAAAGCTAAAAACAGCCTTCCATGTAGTCAGGTAGAAAGCTTTGCCAAGAAATGTGGATTTGGGATTCAGATAAGTCCAAAAGGTGTTGTTAAAAGGTGATGTTAGTAGCATTAGCATTACTTGGGTACGAGTTAGCAGTGGCATGCAAGTTAAATAAATGTTGTGTGTTTATGGTTTATGGTGAAAGATAGCGGTCATTCACATCCTAGGGGAAGTAAGTTCTGTCAGGCAAACTCCCCATAAGAGGCTAAAAGGGTATCCATGTGACTGACAGACAGTAAAGGGGGTCATCCAGTTAATGCAATAACTGTGTGTCAAAGGTCAAAGACAAGCCGGGGTCTTTCCACCATCTCCTCTCCGAACACTTGGATTTTAAGAACACCTCGAGGGCTCCACAAGTTTCCCTTTGAATTTTACAGGTTTATTACCACTCGTGACTGAAACCATTGAAAAATAGAAGAATCTCAAATAAATACAAAAATCTGCCATTCACAAATATTTCTCAATAACACATGCAAAAATCTATTATATTTCTATTGTGGTCAGCCAGTGAGCCAGAAGTTAAAAGTAAATCCCACTAACTCAGAAAGCAGATGTGGTCCATTTTAGGAGGACGCCTGGAAATAGAAATGTAATTGGCCAGACAGATTCACTTCACTTCACTTCATCAACAGGTGCCATTTAATTTCTCTATTTTTCTTTTTCTTTTAAATTGATTAATTTATTTTGGAGCATGTTGGTGTTAGGAACATGGGTATTTATTACTTTTAAAAAAGACATGAATAAATGTGTTGTTCTATGTGCTGACACAAGGGAGTACATAGCACATGTACCATTGTCTCCCTGTCCTGGTGGAGCATCAAATGTTTAATAAATACATGAATAAAAGAAAGAGCTAGAAAAATCATGTCTAGAATGTCTGGAACAGACAAAACAGATTGCAAGAAGAGAAATTAAGCTTCAACTATGTCTTTGGGTCACTGGACATTGTGGGCTTTCCAGCCATGTTCAACTTGAACTTTTCCTTCTGCATGACCATGTACTGTTCCCAGCACCGCAACTAAAACTCTTCCAAAGATCATGGACTAGTTTTGATTTGGCAATCGCTAGTAGAAAAACCTGTTGTTTTACAGAGCGTGCCACAGTTTATTTACCTTTGCAGAATACGGCACCTGCTTCACACGCTTTTGTTTGGAGATTGAAATAGTTAGAGTCGTAGTCACAGCTTTGCCGCAGCAACCAGTTGGAGTTAATTCCTCCGATTTATCATTACTGATTTCCTCATGGTCAGCGACATGTGCCACCTTCAGCATGCTTATGTTAGGTGCCGGCCTGAGATTGTTGTCGGCAGTATGACAACACCGCTGCATTCAAGTGGCTCCCAAGCCTCCAGCAATCTCCAGAGGAACTGCAAAGGTTATCAGATTTCACTTCGGTAACTTTCCTGAACTGAACCTGTTTCTCCCTCTGCCAGTGAGGAATCCTTCCAGAGAGTCCAGTGTCAGTCTTATTACATAATCTCATTGTATCTGGTAACAAAGCCTCTGTACAGATCATAACAAAGATTCCCCCAAAACAATATAGGCTCTGTGTCAGGGAAAAAATATGACACATCATGATGTTACTAAAATCACTTTCTCGTGTCACAAGTTTCTCTCAAAACCCCGAATCATCGGAGCACAGCTCACAGACAACAAACAATACAAGACAGTCTTATAAACAAGAGCCACATTAAAAACATGTTCTGATTCCGTCCCTCTAAGTGTGTGACTATTATGAATGTGTGGCGTACTGCCAGGGATACTAATAAAGATTTGATTGAATAAACAAATGTCCTCAGTAATATAATATATAATACGACCTGTTTAAATGATTCAAACAATTCAAGAAATTTCATAGTTTATAGTTACTATGACGTTATTTCAAAAAGTTACTTTAAAAGATCAGATTTGTTTTACGAGGAGAAAGGGGGAAAACACTCTAAATTCCATGTTGCTAAATGATACTCTCGATTTGAGACTAAGCGAAAATGTGATCTTAATTTACAGAGAAAACTGCAGCTGCAGAAAGACCAGCAGTGTTATCGGAACTGAGTTATTATTTCAGGAGGCTAGAAGAAACAGCAGTCCGGTGCACTTTCCGGTGTCATGAAGCGATGAAGCGCCAAGTCAACAAGCTTTTTATAGCTCCACCTGGAAGTGTTCATTCACAAAACGGACAGCGAGAGCACACGTTTGTCTTCGCTGTAATCTGCTCCAGTCGCGTGTCAAAAGTATGAGTTCAATAACGCAAATTCTACGTTTTAACAACTCAATTTCAATTCAACAAACTACTTACGACGACTTGTACATGACACCTTGCAGCAATAACGTCTGTAGCCAATGCAAACATGATTACAAAGACACATATGTGCTGAAGACACTTACATTCAGTGTAGCTTGAAAGGCTCCGCAGCTCTCACGTCGAATTATTTTTGGACAATTGAACCGCGCCAGGTCGCACTCAGTTCACTTGTGGCTTGGCCCCGCCCACTCAGGAAGTAAATACGCGTCACAGCCAATCAGAGTTGCTCTGAATTTCTAATAAGTCAGGGATGATGATATCTTGATATTCCC
This sequence comes from Synchiropus splendidus, assembly GCF_027744825.2. NCBI lineage: Eukaryota > Metazoa > Chordata > Actinopteri > Syngnathiformes > Callionymidae > Synchiropus > Synchiropus splendidus. Next base: position 34,171,359 of record NC_071335.1, read on the forward strand.
GTTTATCAACGTACGTAATTATGTTGCAGCCTCACAACAAAAAGGGTTGAGTTCAGCGTGTGCCAACTCTGGAGTTTCCTATCAATCGAGGGTTTCCAGTGTCACTGTATAATAAATACGTCTGTTTTTTTTAGTATTATTAATTTGATGTGTTTTCATTGAATAAGTGAGCTGTATTTCATTTGGTCAACAACAACAGCTGGTTGACAGATTGCTCTTTGGGAAAGGTTTTAACACACAGTGCTTTGCTGGCATCATTTGTGTCTGTGAAAGTATTTTCTCTCGAGGTGGAGTCCCTCTTGACCTAAAATATAATTAGGTGTGTCTCTTACCGTAGAAAGTGGCACTTCCCGCTTCAGGGATCAAATGCTGTAAAAACATCCTTTGAGTTTACGGGATCAGGTCAGTTTGAAAAACTGTGCTGTGAAAAAAAAAGTCGTAAACACTGAAAACTGGAGTAGATTTGTAATAACATTCAACATAGAATTTCTGTGGTTGTTACAAAATTGTTAAACTTTTGCTTTGTTAAAATTTAAAATATTTGAATTCAGCAGTGGATTCCGGTGATGGTAACATGCCAGTTGAACTTATGTACGTTTTTCAGATAAGACAACCCAGAGCGATCCATCGTTTTCTCTTCACTTACTTCTACTTTTAATTTTTTTTATATTGTTGCACTTCACACAATTTGAGAGCGAGAGAGACAAAACGTGCAGTCAGACGTAGTACAAACGTCCATCAGTTTTATTTTTGTACCAAACGACAATGATCTCTTTTAGTCTTACATACAACTTCAGTTAAAAAAAGCAATTGTGTGGGGGGGGAAAAGTGCAAAACAGTGTATTTCAATTTCGGAATTGTGTTCTACAACCGTGTTACGCGACAAGGCAAATGATTTGTCAACACTGTCCCCTGCTGGTCAGTTTAATAATCGCACAACACAAACCATGGCATCACTCAGTTTAAAACAAAAAACAAACATAACAAAACCCAACATGCTATACAATAACAACATCATATAAAAAACGAATAAGAAAAATATATAGATGCTTTTACAGTGTATTCTCTGAGATAAAGACACGGTCCTATAACACAATAATGTGATTTAATATTATTATTTATTTTTGCTCCAGCACCGTGTTCCGTGGAACTCAAGGAAGAGGCCCACTGAAGGTGACTATGGGCAAGCAGAGAAGGGAGCAGAACGTGGGGTTGAGCGGTTTGATTTGAGCCGTCTGATGTCTTCTTCGAAGGCGCCAGTCTGAAGAGTTGTCAGGTTTGAAACACACTGAGACTTCACACCTGTATCATGGAAAACAGACAAACATCATTGAAATTCAAGAATTCTACTTCTTTGCAACCTTTTTGTTAGAGAAATGTAAGTAGCATAAATCATACCTGACAACACTTTGCATTATTTTTTTCTCATCTTGGTCCAGACACACAGCAAAGGTTGTGTTTTCCACACCGCTGACCTGCACCTTGTCGACTTTGACCTCAGTGAGGCTCAGCTGCTATAAGGTGAGTCAAAGTAGATGTATGTCGGAAACTGAAAGAGTGTGAGACAAACGTTTGGGATCCTCACCTGGTTAATGCCCTTTTTGGCTTTACTGTTCTGTCTTTTCAGGACCTCCGTCATGGTGAGCAGCAAACACTCCATCTTTGAGTCTGATCCAGTGAAACGCAGTCGATTAATGTCATTTTTCCTTTATTTAAAAGCAAGATTGTGTTTGTGCAGTATACCTAGTTCCTCAGGGTTCTTACAGGCTTTGGTCAAGTTTACTGAAGTACACACTTTCGTTTCCCTTTTCCACTGGCTTCTTCCACTAATCGTGACCTAAAAACACACAAGAGCATCTATCAAATGAGGATATTTATATACATGAAGACAGGGAACCAATAGAGTCTCTGCTGCTTACACTTTAAACCAAAACAATTGGCATGAAGTGGACATGTCAGCCAAAAAAAAGGAACAAGTGGACAGAGTCATAAGAACGAGTAGATTGTGATTTGAATGACAAAGTAAATGGAGCGGCAGGAACTGAAAAACCTCACTGGCTGATGAGATGCAATTCATGGGTCTGTTTTTCTGATTCCAGCTGGGCAAAACTATTACTAGCCTTAAGTTGGCTTGATATTGACTGTTGGATCAGAATTAGGTTTGTGACATTATCACGTTATTTTGTGATATTTCTCATGTTTCCTCTTGACAAGAAATGAGCTAGAAGTAACACCTTCGGGAGCATAAACGTGTTATAAAGTGGTTGAAGCTGATGTCTATTTCGGTCGTCTGCACGCTTGGTAAATCTCCACGTGTTGCATGAACAGGAAACTACATGTTGCTTACAGATGAGCGCAGAAGTTCTCACTTGAAGTGTAATAAACCCTAATAAATAAACCCTGATTTTCACCTAACAAGCAGCGCACAAGTGTCCACCTTATCGTCATCGCCTCGACACTGCTGTACATGGCCCTGCCCTGAAGATAATATCATGAGCTAATGTCACGAAATAACGTGGTAAGTATTGAAAAATAGTGCAATGAAAGTGACGTAATAACACAATATGACGCGATAACATTAGCTTGACAAAATAATGTGGTAAGTTTCTCAAAATAACATCAAGAAAAATGACATAAGTACCATGAAATAACTAATCTTGCATTATTAGTTAGTGCCAGGTTTTTCCTGCAGAAGGCAGTGTGGGGCATTTTTTGAGTGTGACTGTGCTTGAGTGAAGAAGTTCTCATTGAGTTTAATAAGAAGAAAAGAAGAAAAGCCTCGTCTGAGTTACTTCAATGAGTATCAAGAAGTAACCTGACAATATCAAGAAAAGATATAAATATCACAAAATATTGTCACACCACGAAATAACGTTATGAAAAAAGCATTATAATGTAAAACAGAGTGATGTCATAAAATAAAATAACACAACTAAAATGTGCAAAGGATGATGAAATATAGGGATAAATGTCACAAAATATACATGATGTGGATCCAAATACTGTGAACAGCCCCTTCATATTGCTGACTCTCAAGTACATCTGAAGGCAACAAACCGCCTTGCAACCAAGCAAGTGGTTAACTAACTGTGAGCGGTTTATCCTGACGCCTGGTATTACAACCACACAGACATGAGATCACACACTGGAGCCTCAATGGTTGTGTAATTATTATCACAAATACCTGCAGAAATATACTAATCTTACCAGTCATTTATTCTCAATGAGGAGAATAAAAGTTCTGTACACCAGCCTACCTTGTTGTACACAACATCCAGGGTCAGAGGCAGTGCTTCTCTGTCACCATCGATGCCAAACCGCTTACTGCCAGCACCTACACGGTGACAATAGCACAGTTACATATGGCATAACAAGGCAGAGAACATGTCATACTGCAGATGAAAAGAGTGATCAACTTTCTATGTCACTCACCCATCGCCTTGATCGCTCGTGTTCCTGCACTGTGACCCAGCTCCAGGGAGTGAACAAACACCTCCAGCTTCCTCTCTCCGGATGCTAACGTCAACTGTAACAGATAAATCAACCAATGTTTTGATGAACCCAAGCTTGAATCCAAGCCATGGATTTCTGCGAACATCAGTCACATCAAAGGTCATGACATTATTCTCGTCAGTTACGGACTAATTTCTCAGGCATACAGCACCGGTCTCATATCCCAGCTGCATTACAAAGCATTATTGTCATTGAGTTGACTGGTCAATGACATGGACCAACCTCTAATTTGCTATGTGGCATCTCTTTATCAACATTTGCCTATTCAGGCTATTTTAACTTGAACAACAGCGTGGCTTGGACCGTCACAGAAACAGGTTATGTATGGACAGTGAGACGTTAGAATCTCAGGGACTTGTGAGTTCATTTGCTCACACGTGCACACTCATACACACACACACACACACACACACACATTTCCAGTTGCACTTTAGTTGTTTGCACTTTCATTGCTCCTTATGTTTTGGTTGTTATTTATGTTTCTTTTTGCTGTTCATGTTGTATCTGTTGTGTTTGTTATTTATGTTGTATTTTATAGTTCAATGTCGCCGTTAAGTAATGACATTTCGATCCTCTATATGCTATGTATATGGCAGAATTGACTATAAAATCTATCTTACCTTAATAGATTAGACATTGAAAATACTATTTGACATTTTCAAATGTATTTTTAGGGGTGGGATTAGATTAAAAATATTAATCTATTTAATTAGAGAATGTGTGATTAATTAATCTCAATTAATCGCAGTCTAATGGTATCAGAATATTTGCCAGAAGAAGCCACATTTTTCAATTTGAATGAATTTGGTATATGACTGAATCAAATGATGGAGCCATACATACATTTAAACAACAAAATATTGTTTATTTTTCATCAGTTTGACAATAGCACAATAAAGCATGATGGTGACTATATTCAAGTTTTTATATCTCCTTATTTAAACTAAAGCTCTTTTAATGTCTTGAAAATATTTGTATAAGAATTTCAATTGTATAAGACTTTCAAGTACATTCGGAGTAGTGGAAACCCTGGCCATTGTGTAGCGAAAAACATCCCTGAACCAAAGCAAACAGATGCTTTTGTATGCTTTTGTTCAGGGATTCCTCCATGTTTGTTGTTGTTGTTATCATCCTAGCTGCCACGTGTCTTGTGCATCAGTGTGATCAGTGGACCAGGAACTCCTGCACTTACAAAGGTTCCGTGTAGTCTGGAGAGCAAACTCACCTCCGCTTTGTAGAGCTGGATCAGTGCAGGGCGGGCGGCATAGCGACAGTAGTACAGGATCAGGTCAGCCAGGATGGGCAGGCGTTGCTCATAAGAACTGTTGTAGGACTCTGACTCAGTCTTGGATGTTTGCTGTTCAAGAAAATGCAGGTGGCATTAACGTGTGGTCCATTCTTGTGGACAACAAAAAGCAGAGTGGTCGTACCTGGCAGACAACATTGGAAGGCAAGTTAAGCAAGCTGAGAGTGTTTCTTTCGTACCAGGGATCCAACATGCCAAGGAGATTGGCAATGTCATTAGTGCTGTCCACTGAGCCAGGGACATTAAAGTCCTGCCGCATAAATGCACAAAGAGTTAAGCACTCAACCACTTTAGCGTTTGAAACATGATGTTACTTATAGTCGCCTCACATTCGACCTTGGAGTTCCCTTCTGAGCCGTGATGTGGGTCACATGATTCGTCACTGGAGTTGCCGCTGTCTTTTTCTTGACAGGAACAAAATAGAACTGAAGCCTGAAGGCTGTGCTAAGACGTGGACATTCGCTTTCCCGTTGTCGGAGACTGTTGTAAGCCCGCGCCACCTTCCCTGCCACATGATCAGCACCAAACACCACCACCCTCAGCGTAGTGTCCTTATTCTCTCCGTCACTACTCAGAATAGGCCGTCTTCTAAAGCACACGTGCTGGAGAGTCTGAAGCGGTGGGTTCATTAAAGACTTTGTAGTATTGAACTGGACCTGTTGGGGTAAAGAGTTGGAGCGCTTCTTTTGCACCACAGAAAAGTCTTTAGCTTCCGCAGTACCTAAACTTTTGGCACGATACAGCAGACGAGGGCTCTTGGGCCTCACAAAGAGGCGATGCAAGTGCTGGCTGAGGCGAACCGATGTCTTGAGAGTCTTGGGTGAGACCTTTTCACCTAAAACAGGAAGGCCTATATTGTCGTCTGGGTCCTCGAAGTAGTCACTGTCGATTCCAGATGTGACGGAGATGAGCGACGGGGTGTAACACTCGGAGGCTGCAGACAACGTTGAGAACATGGAGTCTTTGGAGGCCGTCGAAAAGGAGGAAATAGTGGAGAAGGTTGAGACCCGATAGTTGGCATCGTTGCCGTCAGGAATGAAAGTCAGCGAGGGCAAATCGAGATCAAGCTCCTCCTCTTTCTTGTCTGCGTCTTCATTTTCACTCCCTGTGTGATTGTCGATGTCATCGTCATCATCGTAGCTCAGCTCCTCTTCGGTCTGTTCACGTTTTATAATTTCCTCAACATCATGATCCAAGAGGTTGTTCAACACATCTGCAATAGGAATCATCAATATCATGAACCCAAACTCTTTGGGTTAGTGTTCACATATTGGGGACAACATAACATACCAAAGTTATCGTTCTCCCAGTGGAACATGTGACATTTGGCAGTGGGGACTGGAAGTGTTTGTAGCATTCCTGTGGGTAAAAAAAAAAAAAAAACAGAGCCATGAGTACATTTGAACATGGTTATGAATATGATTAATCTGAGTTAATACCATCAGACTTCCTTCCATTGGAGCCTGGGATGTTCAGCGCCTCCCTCAGTGCCTCAAGTCCAGCAATGATATGGCTGCGGCCTTTCTCAGGAGCACCCATGGCAGCAGCCGTCTCCAAAAGATTATTCAATGTAGAGAAGGCTTCTCCAAGTTCTGTCAGTCCCATTCCCTAAAAAACATTTGGAACTTGTCATAAACATGGCAATATAGCTTCACCAAGTCACTAAACAGGTAGGTCAGTACAGGTAGCCACTAGCATGGTCTAATCTGCTGATGCTTACCAGGCTTTCTTGTTATAGTTTTGATCTAATTTTTAGGTTCAGTGTCATGTCAAAGACATTGCAATGAATCGTGAAGTATGACCCAGGAGCCACATGAGGGTGTCCACCTGTATTTAGGGAGCCCTCATGGGTCAGTGTGACACGATAAAACTGATCAAGAAGAAATGTTATGTGTTTTGACTGATTCAAGCGCTAAGCTTTTTGTATTAGTAAAAAAAAGGTAAAGGTATATATTTTTGACAGGAACTGTTGAAGTCATATACTTTCATGTGCTGTATATCAAAGTGCATTTTTATTTTTATTTTTATCATTTTCCTACAGCAGCATAGACCTCCCATTAAAAAAAAAGTATCATCCATTGCTATTTGAAAAGTTATTTTTTAGGTTTCCATTTTAGTAAATATGAAATATTACGACAAAAAATGTAATTTAAATAAATGACATGCCCCTGAAAATTAACAATATAAAGTAAGGAAAGAAGTCCTTGTTAAAAAGTGCTTTTAAGATCTATATGGAGACTCTTTATATAAAATGAGACGATACATAATGAAATTATCTATATAACATCTATATAACAGCATGGCATAATTGTGTTTTGTTTTTTTTGCTATTTTCTTCTTGTTTTATCATGCTATCGTCACAAAATTTAATTATCCATTTCCATATATATATGCATGTGTGTGTGCGAATGTTGGTATTTTAAAACCAGATTGGAGACTTGCTAAAGCTATCAGAACCTCTAAACCTGTTGCATATCACCATTGAGTCTGTTGCCATTCATGGCTCACAGGAGGGGAGATAACGTCCTATGAGTCAGATGGAATCCCTATATTAAGAGATGGCTTGTTTATTTCTAAAATTCATGGTACCTCCAGGGCTCTCTGGATGCTGTGAAGTGGGTACTTGGTGCCTAGAGTGGACTGGAACGCATGCTTGATCAGAGTGATGTAGGTTTCCTTCTGTGAGTGCTGAATGCTGCAGAGCTGCTCAGCCACTGAGAGAAAGTCAGGAGGAACTTCAGCCGGGTTCATCAGCAGAACAGTCCTGAGGAAAACACCGTTATGTTATAGAAAAGAAAGAGCAACACGAACTTGCTTTTAAGTTGTCTAAAACAAAAGAGAACTGAAAATAAAGTTCATGATCTTTATGGTACTTACATGGTTCTGGAGTTTTCAGTGGCTGTGTTCAGACTCTGCTCCTCTCTAACCAATCTCTGGAAGGAAATTCCTGTGATGATCAAAGCAGGGATTTTAACCACAGCTTTCAATTCACAAACCTTTCACTGACTCCTCCACAATTGTTGTCTGACCAGCAGCAAGCGATAAACTAGTGCTCACCTGGGGCCTTGATCTCCAGCTGGAGTGTGGAAAGAAGGTTTCGACACACACTGCAGTAAGGTTCAGGCCAGGTGAGGAAGCAGCGGAACACCTCGATGGCTTCTTCAAGCAGCTCCCTGTCTGGCGGGCAGTAAGGTGTCTGTGGACAACACATTGGTTAGAGGTAAATCAATGGTGGGAGATGTATCAGTGTGTCACTGAAGGAGCTGCTCCTTGAGCCAAATGCAGGGGTGAGAACATCCTCTTGTGCCTTGTAGAGGTAAAATCCACAACAGAACCAGAACCGGTAGTTATTCAGTTAGTTCCTGGCAGCTGTTGTCCTCAGTGAAAAATGCCACTTGAGAGACCTCATGTATCTGTGACTGCCCTATGTACTCAGACGGGTCCGGCTCATGTCTGCAGCTAGACCTTTTCCTGGCTTTCCTTGTTCAAGGAGTCAACAATATCAGTGGAATCCAGTTTGTTGTTCACTTGGAGCCCAGTCACAGTGCTCACTGCCTGGATGTTCACAGGTATTGAGGGGTTTCATGTTGACCTTCTAAAGACGAGTACAAAAATGTATCTATTATATTAAAAAGGTTGGGAGCTTATTTATTTTTAAGTCATAAATCACACCTTTTTGAATACGTATTTCAATGTCTTACATTTACAAGGTTTTGCCTGATATTCCTTTTATTATTTTATTTTCATTTTTGAAATAAACATTGCAGTCAAATCAATGGTGCTACAGTATGCTGGGTGCTATGGAGAAGAATAACTTGCCATTTTTAACCTTTCTAGGTCACCCTTTTAAATGATTTTATTTGGCGCACTGCTTACTTATCATTTTCAGTCCTATTTTGTGGAGTTGTATGTTTTGAAAATCACCTCACAAAAACCTGAATTACCATTGTTTGGTGGAAACATATGCATTATTTCATCGCAGAGAAAGAGAGCAATCATTTTCAATGATCCATATCTGACATGAGCCGTACCTGAAGTAGCGTGGAGTAGAACATGATTGCGAGTGGAGCCACCAGTTCATACTGGGAGAGCTCCTGAACCTGAACACACACAGCATGAAAAAATACAATCTTGAACAATATACAGGGGTTTGTTTTTTCACCTCTTTGGTTTTTCTGATAATCTGCTGTAAGAGGATGAGGAAGTTGTCTGGGTCCCTCTTCACCAGCTCCTCGAGGCTCCAGCGGTTCATTGACTGGCCTGCTGAGCACATCAACACTGAAACGCAAGGGGAATTACGTCAGTCATCATGAGAAGTTTTTTTTTAACACAGACTAAATGATGCCACTGAAACACTGGTGTATTAAATTGTAATGTGTAAAAAATAGATGTTAACTTTACAGTAATGTTGTTAAATTGAAAATGTCTTTTGAGTTCACTAAGTTTCCATCTTTTCCCTGTGCATTATATTATGAATTTTACAGCATATTAGAAATAACTCATGCTTACTATGGCATTATTTGTCATATTGAAAAAAGAAGACAACAGTGGCAGGTTGCTGCTTTTTTTACAGGGACCACTAAAGGAAACAAATCACCCACTAATGATTGTGGACTTAATAAAATGACTGGCAGTAACCCCTGCCTCCAGTGCAACACAAAGCACATGTCAGAGCGTGACTCTTTTTTTTTTCAATGCAACTTCCTCCATCAACGCATTTCCCCTGTGATCTCACATATCGCTGTCTGACAGGGGCTGTCACAGCATTTATTCTCTGGTTTAACTGCTGACATTGTGTCTGACCTGCATGTTGTGATGACATGAAATGTGATTTCAATATTATCAGAATGTTGAAGTGAAATTTGAAGGGGATGGAGTGATGACCTTTCCCTCCTGATACTATTAAAATATTATGGTGAGTCAGAAATAATCAGCAAACTTCAGTGAAGGCAACCTTTACTGAGTTACGTGGTTTGAGTGCTTTGTTTTTTATTTAGATTTTCTTTTTACTATAATGATCATTGATGATGATTCAAATGACCATCAGATGGCGCTCTGTGTTCATTATATGCGCACGCATTCATTACAAGCTTGTACCCAGAGGATACTGAGTATAGTTTATTTTAATTTTATTTTATTTTAACAGTTCATTTGAAAGTGATTGGATTGTCTTACCATTCCAGTGGTGAGCTGCAGTTGGGCTCTGTCTGAGTCCATCCAGACACCGATCCAAAGCGTGCTGGATCCTGTCCTCCGTGCATGATGTGTGCTGCATGTTTCTGTACAGGTTCTGTCACAGATATTATCAGGAAAAGAAAAAAAAACCCCACAGATGTTAAAGTTAGGATTGTAACATTACAAATATGGGACATGTTTATCTGAAACAGATAAATAAATACCTGTCTACTACTGGCGCCCAGAACATTTTAAAGCTTCTATCCTGACATCTTTGAATTTCCCTTCTGTCAGTGCAACCTCATCTACTCTTTCATCATGGATGTATTCGCTCCATCACCAATGTATAATGTGGTGCACCTGGAATTTGTGCCCTGACAAAGAAAGTCTAGACGTGATTCGACTGTTATTCGTCTATTATTTGCGTCAATTATTTATTTATTTTTCTCATAAAGCCAGTTAAATTCCATTGATCCACCACTTATCCAAAGTCAGTTCACAGGTAGTCCAGTCCTTCTCCAGCTCTTCTCGAGCAATATTCAGATTAAACCGAGAGACGTATCAGCCTGAGCAGTGTGTCAGCCCTGGGGCCTCCTCCCACCTGACATATATGGGGTTCCTTAAAAGGCGTCCTATGAAGGCTATATCATAGCCACCTCAACTGGCTTCTGCAACTTTGAGCCTCTCCTGGGTGACTGAGCTCACCATTTTTTGTATGGGCTGAGTGCAAGCACCATGTGGATTTTTCTTTTTTACGTCATTACCCATAGCTTGTGGCCATAGTTAAGCATCATAGATAGGGGAGCTTTTTTTTTTTTTTTGTTAAACTCAGATGATTAAATGATTACAAAGTGTATGTATTTATCTGATGACCACATACGTTCCAATATGCAAAATGGAAAGACGGGGTAGTCCCATGCGTTGGCTTCTCCATTTTCGAGGCACCACAGAACAGGTGCTGAATGACTCAATTTGAAAGCCCTTTACATAGATGAAACCAACTGGTTTAAGAAAACTGGCGGAACATGCTGCCATCTGAGTGCTGTGTAGACGGCATGTGACCAAACATTACAGGAAAGTTACAGCATTGCTTCAGCTGTTTGAAATAGAAATTCTGAAATATTGGATTTTTATTTTTGTTTTCTTAATGGATCCCGTCAGGCCAACAGTGGAAAAAACACAATTTCACAATCAAATCTTCCTTGAATTATTTTGCTCGGCTTTTTGTGGTTCCGTGTGTTTATCGTTCGCTAAAATTAGTTGGCGTCATTCTCAATCTGAATCTGACACCATGCTACTTCCCTAAACTTGTGAAATTGTTGTGCACTTTTGTGATATCAAAATAATGTGTCACATGCTCGTATTTAGTGGTAAACAATCCTCTTGATCAAGAAGCTCTCGTGCTGACTGATAAGGAGAGCCATTATCTGCCAGACGTTGTGATACATCCTCTCCGAGGCAGCGACAGAGATGTTTCTGATCATATAAAGAACAAGTCAGAATTCTGCACCGAGTTGAAGGGAGGTGTTCTTATGATTCAAGTATGACTTTTCTTTATTCAGTCACAAGCTCTTTTTCAGATTGCTGCGTATGAAATCCACCCTGGGCAAAGGACAAAATATCAGGAATTGCCTCTGACAATATGTGTTATGGAGATTCCGAGACAAAAAAAAAAAAAAAAAGCAATGACACAAATGGCACGATTGGTTGTAAAACTCCGATCTCAAAGCTCGGAAGCTTCAGGATTAGTTGTCCAGTATAAGGGCAGATAAAAGGCTATTTTTAACAGGAGGAAACCGAACATGGAAGTGAGAAATACAAAATATAATACAAGGGAAAAGTATTTGTGAGGTGTTGGAACAAGTGAAGCATGCTCCTTGCAGAAGACAGATTTCTATGGAGACATCGATGAATAGAGAATACTGAGAAGGAAGATTAAAGACTGTCAACAAAATGTAATTATATACCAATTGCAATATTGATATCATGGGTAGAACTAGAATTGCCATGTGATGAATCTAGAAAGGCACTCGGGCAGCACATACCTCCGCAAAGCCACTCATTTTCACCCAAAAGTTGATGTTATTGCTGTGCATGTGTTTTAGTCTTATTACTCATGTCAGTTGCATTCCGAATGCAAGTACTCAAACGAACGGCACGTGGCAGTAGAGTTGAGGCGTCAACATCTCGCGGATGAATGACAGAAACACTGGCATAAAAAGTGATATATTTTATACAACTGAACCAGGACTTTTGCTCAGTTTAACCAGTGTTGATCACACAATGCTTTAACAGTTCACCTAACATTTGAATTCAAACAAATTTAAGCACCAACATCAAATGACTTTTTCTGTCCATATTTTTTTGAGTTACTGTATGTTGCACTCAAACTAACAGAGAAATGAAAAGCATAACCTGAGGTGGAGGTAATAAACACATGAAAGCAACCTAACATTACTGCAATTCCTAGATAAAAGGGCACTATGATCAATATATGGGCTACAAGTAAATGTGAACATCAAGAGCATTCAAGTCGCCTGGTCTAACAGGGAGCTGAATGCTGTTGGTCATGTGCAGAGCTAGAAGTACTCTGTTGCCAAAAACTCGATGACTAGCTTCTGACGAAGAGGAACATAAAAGAAGAGGGAACTTCTACTCACCCGAACTGCACTGTGACAAATGTACGCTCCAAGCAAATTCCAATTTGCTTTAGTTGCAAATGTTTAACCAACACAGTATATAACACCAGCAAAAATAAACCACTTTAACACATTCCAGACATCACACAATTTTTTTTGAACGGTTGTGAAAGTCAGCAGTGAAGTTATTTGTGAAATGCAGGACTAAATCCTAAATTTATCCTGCCTGATTTTGTCTAATAATGAAAATGTAACTGTTCAATATTTGTCTTTTGGAAGCCAAGAGGTGTGTACCCGGGGCCTGGAAGAATCAAGGCTCAGGGGGTTGAATTTTTCTGTGGCCCAAGAAAGAATACATTTCACAAAAAGTTGGACAGATTTGACAAAAATATCAAATCTGTTTTATGACTTTCTGAAATGAAGCGGCACATCAATGGAACTGCGGTCTGAAATCTGAAAACAGTGTACTTATATCGTGACATACCATCTTCTCTGTCTTTTTACATTCTCTTTACATTCTCTTTCTCTTAAGTATTTTTTGTTTCATTTTTGAAAATAAATAAATAAATATTTCTAAAAAAAATAATAAAACGTGCTCTCAAATCATTGATTCAAAGATCTGTGAGAATTACACGATAGCAATGCACATTCAGGTACTACGTCCTCGAAAGAGTTCCAATGTTTTGCAGAACTGACTACAGTCTTGGTTTATAGCCTTTGAAACCTAAGTGACTGCTCAATGATGTGAGCACAACCATTAGTGTCATCCCTACAAGAGTCGTGCTCTGATCGCAGATCGAGTTGCTCGGCTCTTAGCATGAAGCTTTCAACATGGCTTCTGTCTGATCTTCATTGAGAGGTTAAACCTTTACATTTTCCCAGCTGTGAAAACTTCCGAAGGATGCACTGTGTCTCGGAGTTAAGACCAAGTGCTGTACGTCGGATTCGTGTGCCAAGTTCATAAGTCTTTGTCAGGTATACAAAGAGCTGGAGTAGTGCCCACTGAGAGTGGAAGTAAGTCATCCATTATTGTGGTCAGGATTTGAATGAAGACCCACAATCATGTGAAAGAAAGAGTTTCTCTGTGACCAATTATGGTGAAGTGAAATCACTGGTGGTGGAATGACGAGTTGTTGCCACTTTGAAGAGGTTTGCCAAGAAAAATAATATTCAGTGACTGGTGCATTCGACATGATTGTTTGGGTTGCACGGCACTGAACGTCCTGAGCCTGTCAAGCTAAACAAGAATATGTTCTTTTTAGTCCACATTTGAAGTTGCAATAAAAAGAAGAATCGCCAAAACACCCAAGTGCCGTCACACTTGTTTACAAAGGTCCCAGTGTTGCAACTGCATGAGTCTGATGTCTTTCATAAGAGGACGTGAATCGTCCCGCCCTCAACAGTCACTTCCACTTCTTCATTACCGACATTTGCAAAAAGAATCACTGAAACCAAGCAAAACCAAAAGATGAAAGAAATGAAGCTGCTAGTCTTTGTACAAGTCAGCACTGAGAGCCCCACTTCCTCTCTCGGGCCTCTTTCTCAGACTCCCTTTCTTCACAGGGAGCTCCTGGTAGGATGATCCCATTACCAACTGCTTCCCAACAGGAAGAAGACTTCCCTGGCCCAGCTGAGGAAGCAGGTGCCTCCCTATTGTTTGGTCGCCACCACACTAACACAGATATAACCCCAAAGACAGGTAGCAGACTTGCATGTGGGATCATTTATGACCACTTCTACAACTCCAGGTTAGGTTTGACCTCGACTTCCTTCAGTTGGCCTTTCATCCTGTTTCACCTGGTTACTGTTTACACTTGTTGTGTTCGTGTTCATGCATGGCTATGATTTCTGCATGCATGATTGTGAGTCTGTAGGACTGATGCTGGTGTGTATTTAAAAAGCTAATGACACTATCATTGAAAACTTAATTCTTACAATATTTCACATTAGCCGACGGACGTGTTGGCAAAACGAAGATTTTATGTTCTGATATTCAAACTGTGAGGAAGAAATTTCTTTCTCAGAAATGTGATGCATCGATAAAGCCAGTTATTAAATATATTTTGCATCTTTTGCCGTATCTAACTTCACCCGAAACAGTAATATAGCAGCAATTATTTAGACGACAACAGCTCACATGTAGGCTTCTGGTAATGTTTTGGCAACACACGACCAGTATTCGACTGCAAGTTCGTCGGGTTAATCCCTTCCCAACATGAACTTCCAGAGTTAGAATTTTTAGAGACAAACTCTCCATATAGTTCAGAGTCTGCCGTCCCCTAGGGACAAGATTTAAAATCCTCCACTGAAAGGTGCCCACAAAGCTTCCTCTCAAGATGTTACAACCACCTGTACTTGCTCATTTATATTATACCAGATTTAAACTGCATCCATTCATGAGGAAGTAGCAGTACGAGGCAACTGTGCTAATTCTGGGAATTTCACATTTTGTACATCCCACTTTACAAGCTCAGAATGTCCTTAATATAAATATAAATAGTGACAAATGTGTGCTACCAATGTGGAGATAAACAGTCGACTGAACTTTAAGATAAATCAGAAGCCCTTACCTGTAGATTACTGAACAGCCTCCATGTCGTCGCTGCTTCTCTGACACAAACCTCCGAGCGTATTCATTGAACAACACAAATGTGTGGCAGGTGAAGCCACATCCGGGCCACTGTCGAGTAAAATCAGCCCTGGATGTTGATTTGAGATCAACACTACACTGCGCTTCCCACACAGTGCGGCTCAGATACACAGCAAACAGGAAATGTATGAGAGCTGTGCATGTGAGCACAAAGAGGAAGACGGCTGGTTGGTTTGTGTGTTTGTGTGCATGCAAAGGTGTGTTTGTTGTTGCTTGTAGGGATGTTGAACTCAATGAGGAAGTCATCCAGTCTGTTTATTTTCACACGATTTCCTCGCCTCTAAAAGGGTGTATTATGTATTTCCATATATTTCCTGCTAATATATTACATGTACAACGGCGTTGCTACTTGATCAGCTTAGCTTTCTCTTTCACAGTTTATTATCATTCATGAATATATATAAATTACTGAATAATTTGAACATTAAAAGTTGAGTTCCAGCTCATTGAAGCCTTTTCTCGTCAGCTGTATTGGAGAAGGAAATTACTGCATTACTTCCCCCTGCTGCTTTGATTATCATTTACATTTCGCATAATCTACAACGGTGAATTCCCCTATCGTGTCATGCTGCGGCTTAACATGCCATTATAAACAGAATATTATTTTCTTAATGAGTGACCTTGTGTAAGAAAATGTTATAAATAAAGATTGGTCAGTGAATGGAATATTAAGAAAATGTATATTAAATGTGTTCGTATTACACTTGTTTACAGTTTCCTTGAATTCATCATGACAACATCAGTAACCATTGCCACTTCCTTACATGTACTTTTTAACTGCGAGTGTATTATTTGGTGGTAATTCACTGAGGAAAAATACGCTTTTGCTATGGACGAATCGTTCTGCTACACAGGCACAAGATGGCGGTATTTACCACCAGCAGCTACCGATGCAGCTGAAACACTCGTTATTGTTTCATATTGACCTCCTTCACCAAATATTGGCACTGAGGAATGAGGAAAATATGAAACTTAAAGAGTACTGCCTGTTTTATGACCACCTACTTGGTTTTAGTTGGTGGACGGTTACTGCTAACGCTGCTATCATCGCAGCGATGCTAATGCTTAAGCTGATGGAAGTTGAGGTTGTATAATAAGGAGCAACAGAAGTACTGAGATACAAGCTTTGTCCTGACTGCAAGGTAAGAACCACATTGGTACATAAATGCAAACAAAAACAATTTAACACGGTAAGTGCCACCACATCCCATGCTACTAATACTGTTATGGATGGATTCTCTGTGACTCTTTAGAATGGGGGACACATTTATATGCGAATTACGTGCTTATTAACACATTAATAATTCAGTAATTCTGTTATTGTTTATTGTTGTTATTGAACTTGACACAAACTGGTACATTATAGCGATTAATTGGAGGCTAATATGTTGCTAGTAGTGTCCATGTATAAATAAGCAATATATCTTCTCTACAACCGAATTTACGTACTACTGCTTATTATTTCTTCTTCTATACATTCACTTTTAAGACTATCAACACAACGGCTACATTTTCCACTGCTACCACTAGTATTAGTGTCAGTACAAATAGTAAATAAATAAATACTTTTGAATGTACAAATTACTACTGTTCTACGGCTTTGAATAGTTTAACTACTAATACCTTCATGAAGCAAGTCATTGTGCTAGTACTCCTAATATTAGTACCTACTACTGCTGCCAGCTGTTCATGGATATTATTTATTTATTTATTTATATTATTTATTCTTCTGTACCTGAACTTTTAAGACTTTCAACACAAGTGCTACATTTTCCTCTGCTACCGCTAGTGTTAGCGTCAGCAAAAATAATAAATAAATAAATACTTTTGAATATACAAATTACTACTGTTCTACGGCTTTGAATATTTTTACTACTAATACCTTCATGAAACAAGTTATCGTGCTAGTACTCCTAATATTTGTACCGTTACCTTTTGGTAACTCTAGTTACTGATAGTATAGTTACATGACTACACACTAGAACTAGTTGTCAAATACCACATTCTTCCTTTACTAGTTGTTATACTTCTAGAGTTATAACCACATCTCATTCATCAATTATTTCCTCTTGTTATTGCTTCTCTGTCTGTCACTACTACTAAAGCAGTGACTTGGACAGTACAGTTACTGCTACAGTAGCACTACACATTTTTATTCTTACTGCTATCATTTTCTACGTAATTGCATACTTTTCCACTTGTTTCCTCTTCTGGTTCCTCTGTCATTACAAGGTTCACTTTCACCCTCTTACTACTTTATATGAATTGCTTTACTATCATTAGTAATCTCACAGCAATGTACCATAGCTCTTCTTGTTTATGTATTTTTAAAAAAAAGTTATGTTATGTAGTATGTTTACCAGTGTTACTACTACAGCTTCACTACTGCCTTTGTTTTCTGCTCATTTCCTGAAGCTGTTACTGCGACTAACATAACTTTAGTTTGCAGGGATGTCCATTGCATAACAGCGTGTCTCTGACAGCAGAGCTCTTATTTATGTTCTGGTGCTTTATGAAAACGCATCTCTGGGTGAAACTCCAAACACTACTCTGCTAATGAATCGTCATTCCAATAAGGTAAATTATTCCATTGATCGAGGGGCAATGCGGCTTCAGTTGATGGATGGAATCCCCGGCTCAGTCGGTCTCTGAGGCAGAGATCCATCTTCCTCCTGGTGCGTCACCAGTGAATGTCGTCGTTCCTGCTGGTGCCCCCCACTCCACCCCACCCCACCCCACCCCCTCCCACCTCCCGCTCACTTGATATTCGGACCTAAAACGGCGTGTTGATCGAGATCAGTCCTTGACGGTCCTCAGCAGCCTGAAGGAGAGAGAGCGACAGTGTGTGTTTTGTGCGTCCGCGAGTGAGTGTGTGCGCGCGTGTCAAACCACATCCAGGACACACCGCTTTTCCGTCTCTGGGAAGCGCGAGGTG
The DNA here is from genome assembly GCF_027744825.2 of Synchiropus splendidus. NCBI lineage: Eukaryota > Metazoa > Chordata > Actinopteri > Syngnathiformes > Callionymidae > Synchiropus > Synchiropus splendidus. The sequence goes on from NC_071335.1 coordinate 34,189,577, forward strand.
GTTTGAAATAAACTCACCTAAAAGTACAAAGGTGAGTGTCGTGGTTTCAGAGTTGCTTTTTATTGGTGGTTGGCTTTGGTCACCTTCTCTCCCACCTCCAGAGAGTCTCGGAGCAATGACGCGGACTCTGGATGTTGCGCTGACCCTCGTGCTCCTGTGCTGCCGGGGCGCCTTCGCTGGATACGGGATGGGGATGTTCGCAGCCCAGACCTCTCCTCCGGACCCCTGCTACGACGAGCACGGCAACCCCCGCCGCTGCATCCCGGACTTTGTCAACTCCGCCTTTGGGAAAGAGGTGAAAGTGTCCAGCACTTGCGGAAAGACGCCCAGTCGATACTGCGTGGTGACCTCCACGGACAAGGTGGACGAGAGGACCAGGAACTGCCACACGTGCGATGCTTCAGACCCAAAGAAGTACCATCCTCCGGCGTACCTCACTGACCTCAACAACCCGCACAACCTCACCTGCTGGCAGTCCGACAACTTCATCCAGTATCCGCAGAACGTCACGTTGACTTTGTCCCTCGGTAAAAAGTTCGAGGTGACCTACGTGAGCCTGCAGTTCTGTTCCCCCAGACCAGAATCCATGGTCATATACAAGTCCATGGACTACGGGAAAACGTGGGTTCCGTTCCAGTTCTACTCGACCCAGTGCAGGAAGATGTTTAACAAGCCGAACCGGGCCGTGATCACCAAGCAGAACGAGCAGGAGGCGGTGTGCACGGACTCCCACACCGACATGTACCCGCTGACCGGCGGCCTGATCGCCTTCAGCACCCTGGACGGACGGCCGTCCGCCCACGACTTCGACAACTCCCCGGTGCTGCAGGACTGGGTGACGGCCACCGACATCAAGGTGGTCTTCAGCCGACTGCACACGTTTGGGGACGAGAACGAGGACGACTCGGAGCTGGCCCGCGACTCCTACTTCTACTCGGTGTCGGACCTGCAGGTCGGGGGCAGATGCAAGTGTAACGGACACGCGTCGCGCTGCGTGAAGGACCGGGACGGAGGTTTGGTGTGCGAGTGCAAGCACAACACCGCAGGACCGGAGTGCGACAGGTGCAAACCGTTCCACTACGACCGTCCGTGGCAGAGAGCGACCGCCAGGGAGGCCAACGAGTGCGTGGGTAAGTCGCCTCATCCGTCTTTCCAATGGCGCGTTCACTGACTCGAGCAGCTGAGTGTTCCTTCAAACATTATAATAATAATAATAATTATTATTATTAGGAAAATTACATTCACACTTGTGGCTGTAGTAGTACAGAGAAATATATAAAAGAAAAAATAAATTCGTGTTCATATTATATGTACTGCAATAAATAAATATATAACCTAAATCTTAGATTTCAAGTTACTGTTAAATGCAAATGTGATAAATACATTGTGATTTATTTGCTGTAGTTAGTCACTTCAAGTGGTACAACTAGCAGTTACACTTTAGATTAGAAAACATATATTACCATAAATAAACTGCTTATTTGTATGTGCATTAGCAACATTATTAGCCTGTAATTATTCGTAATTAAATACTGAACGTCTTGTTAAGCTTGACAAAATTTTACTTTTGAATGGTCACTGAAAGTTCACTCTAAACACCACGTTAATTACCGATTATTAACAGTGAATAAATAACGAATTAGCTTATTAATAGTTAATATATGTTCCTCAGTTTAAAGTGTTACCCAACCAGCTTAATCATAATCACATCTTCACCATGCCACAACTATAATACTACTACTAATAATAATAATATAACAATAATAATAATAATAATAATAATAATAATAATAATAATAATAATAGTGGTAGTTGAAGAAAACCAATATTTTTGCTGCAATCATGATTGTCATTCATGATTGTCATAAAATTAACAAAGATTTAATGAAGGAAAAAAAACAGCTGAAAAAAAATCACAATAATGTATCGCAGATATAAATTCATATTCACAGCAAATTAGATTTTATTTTATCCACCATTTATTCATGAACTACCAACAGAATCCCATATACAGATGCATCTGGAAGATTGTGAAATGTACTGTCTTTTCAAAGTGACAAAAGTCTAAATTGTTCCAGTGACTTTATTAATGACAACACCAACAGTTAAGGTGCAGGTTTTCAGCCAGCTCAATATTGCCTGACATCTTTGACAGAGTTCTTTGGCATGTCACAGCTGTTTGTTGCTTTTGTGCAGTTTTTAAAACCTCACTCGTCTTCCCTGGTAGATATGAACACCTTGTTAAATCAACAGAAGCACTGCAGTGGAAATATCTGCTGTATTCATTGTGACTCTAGATGGGAGGCCTTTGGCTCAAGATGTGCTAAAGAAAGCAAATACAATGTGACCCACAGTGACTTTCTTCAGTTCGCCATATCACAATATCACATTATATGAAGGTCTGCGGTAAACCAAAGTCGTACGACTGCAGACAAGAAATTGGCAACATATATTATACATTACATATATTACAACATATAAACTATGAAATCAATGAAAATGAATTGTAAGAATAGTGTATTTGACACATTGTAAAAATAATAGTATTATTAATAATAATAATAATAATAAAAAGGGAAAAATCTCAAATCGATCTCAAAAAAGTACTCAGTTCAAATGTTATTCCCAATGAACATGGAAAATACATTAAATCAGTAGGTTGCTTCTCCTTTATTTCGAGTTTTTAACTATAAAATACGAAATTAGAATTTAGTCTGAGATAGATTGAGTTTGGTTTTCCATCAAATTATCCACAAATTAACAGACTTTCTTCTCTGTTCTCATTTCTTATACAATGTCAATTGTTAAATCACTGTAAATAGTTAGAAGTTTATAGTTGGTCCAAACTACAGCAAAATACAAGAGAGAAGGTCAAGAGACATGGAGGGTGTATACACATAATGCACCTAAATAATAATAATAATAATAATTTCTATAGTTACATTGGTCAGTATTACAGAATACAAACCTTTATTGTGAGATTCAGAACATCATCAAAGCCTTTTAATCTAAGTAAGTCTACAAGACAATATATCATCACATTCATGTTTTTTTTCAACAGCATCAGCCCATCGATAAGACCCGTCAATTTGATCACACAGCCATGTACACACACACACGAATAAAAAAAGAGTCATAAAAACCCATTTGGAAACATGTCTGTCCTCTTGAAGTGCACTTTGCTGATTGCTTCCATCAGAATCTTGAAGGAAGCTCATGACTGTGCAGCTTGATCCATTTGAGTTATTGACTCTAGAGAGGAAAGGGCTTTAGTCAAATGAGGTAGAAATGCATGGACCATGGGGCGCGCTGAGAGCATTTATCTGTGAAATTGTGATCTGTGGATATAACCATGTTTTCCATATGAGATATAGAAACCCCCAACTGCATTTATCATGATGAACATGGGACAAGTAGTACAAGATTTTGTGGGTTTTTCAAAACGTGACAGTCTTTGAGAAGAGGTTAAAAATTTAGATTTTGAAAATGTAGTTCCTTGGATCTGTTTGATCTCTTTGGTGCAGATGCAAAAACGAGTGTGTATAAAACAAAAAGCATGTTGGTCGATATCCTGAAGTGTGTGTCCATGCTGACAGCGATCAGAAGGTACTCCTCTGGGCGCCTGATTTAAAATTTGAATAATTGAGCTCCAATTTTAAGCCATCCAAGTCAGACACGATACAAGAAGATCTTGAAACCATTAACTTCAGCGTTTGGCAGGAGACGCTTTATAGCTAGAATTTTGGCGCCAGTTGCCCATTGTCATTCGGCTGTGATTGAATTCTGAAAAGATTCTGACGCACCTTTGGAGGAAGGATTTTATTAACTGTGGTCTACATTTTTACATGCAAAGTCCTGATAAATCAGATAGCAGGTGGTAAATACAGTACCTTCCTTGTAATTTTCTTTTGCATGAACACTTGATAATGCGAAAATTGTCATGGAAACAATGTGGAATCAGATACAATGACTATTGATGGGATGGTGAGGCTTCATGAAACAGTGTCCTCATTTCTAGAGTCCCCTTGATGGCACTCTCTGCACTAAAATGTTAGGCTTCAAACAACCATCTCAGTGAACCCCTACACCCTTTTAAAACTGAGGGTGCCACCTTCTGAGCTCTGAGAATAAGGACACTGTTTCATGAAGCCTCACCAACACTTCCTGTAAATCAGCCTCATACCCCCCACAACCTATCTTGCACTTTCTCCATAGTCACACCTATCCTCTTCTTATATCACGTCCGTGAGTGCAGGATTTTTATTTATTTATTTATTTTTTTGCAATACTGATTATCCCAACAGCTTTGAACTTTTGTTGTCATTTGTATTTTGTTCTTTCTGAGGCTTAACTCTGTCTGGAGGGTAGAGGCACTTTAGTTTGAAAATAAATTGTGCACTGCAGATAGCAAGGAAAAAGGCCTTGTGTGAAGTTTTAAATAGTAGTAGTCGTTTAAATAATAGCAGTAGTCTCTTATTATTTGTAGGTAACTTAAGTGCAAAACATTGACATGACCAGTCCTTCACTGGTCACGTTTAGACACAACAACAAGTGAAAACAGGTGAAACATCAGGGTTTCATATACCATAAATATCATGTTTATTTTCACGGCTATTAATGTAATATTCAAAGTGTTTGTTCCAGTCATAATCATGGCGCTCTTCATACTTAAATGATGTTTATTGCTGTGTTCATAGAAATGAAGTCAAGTGTGAGTGTAGTGAAAATCTTTGAGCCTCTGGTTTGAATACACAATCTCGCGTCAGCTGTATATGGCCTTCTGTTGATCTCAACCTTGGCTTTCTGTTTTGATATCCAGACTGATTATGGTGATCATTGTTCTTTTATTTATCGTAATCATAGTGATCAATCTGCAGTGATTTCTATCTCGGTATGGTTGTTTTGAAATGTTATGATTTCGCCGGTGACGATTGGCTGGGCTGATGAGATCATGGAGGATCTTTTCCTCACCTCTTACACAGTGTGGCTGACACTCTTTCGAGACGTGGCTCACGTGCTGGCAGGTACACGCCCAAGAAAGGAATCAGTGCCTTATGCTCACATTCATTTTCAACACTCCGATAAATCTCCTGAAAACAACTTGTTGAAGGCTGTCAGTGCAGCGATGGCGGCTATCGCAGTATATATTTTGTTTTACAGTGCTCTCTTTGAGATTAAAGCCTTAAGCCCTGAATAAACTGTTCCATTCTGGATCTCAGCAGACAAAGAACGAGTCTCAGTGGTTCTGTTTCAACATCTGATACTTCAGTCGAGAATCTTCCAGAGCGACTGTTTCTTAAATTCTTCCAACAAACTGACAATCAAATGTTGCATGAAGTGATACTGCTGCATGTAATAACATTGGCCGCCGAGATGTACTGTAAAGCAAAAAGGAGACAGAACTCCAAACCAGAAAACCATTCCTTATTACACCGATGATGATGGGAGGCTGTACACTCGAGACACAAACCTCAACACCATTGCAAACTTCACAAAGTAAACATGAACTTGCCCTCGGCAACATTTACATAAAGCTCAAATGTCAACTTTACGGCATGCAGGCTCTAAAACCCCTATCTTAAGTCTTAGTGCTGAAATCATGTTGGCTCAAACCTTTCAAGATATCGAATCGCCTTTGCTTGTGAAACATAAAACACGATTCATACTTGCGATCTTTTTAGATCATGTTCTGTGTGTCCAGTTAGCATTGAATTGTTTCCATCCATACAAGAGATAAAAAGGAAGATGATAAAATAAGTTCACAATTAATAGAAGCATTGGCTAAAATATAATAAAATACAGAAAATCACTTCCCATTCATACCTCAGTCATACTGGTGCTGGTAAGCTGCAATTGTAGTCATATCCTGAAAGAGGTGTGACTCTGATATGCACTGAATGGGTTGAACCGCCAACCCTCCAATCCAACCGCTGTAACCTGGATGGAAGTGCCTTGACTAAGTGAGGCGACCAATGGAGGGAAGCTTTAACACCACCGATGTCAAACTTAGTATAGACTTAAGTCCAGAGGTGACAGAGCCTTTTTGGTCACGGCTCCTCAACTCTGGAACAATAAGATCCGAAACACAACATGCACCACCACCTTTAAATCCCTGATAAAAAAAAAAAATCACTTTTAGAGAATCACTTTTTTTCATCAATGTGATTCCTCCTAACATTTCTATAAGGCACTTTCATCTGTGTAAATGAATCTTTATTATTGTGGTCAAATAAACAACACAACAAAATTCGTACTTTTGACAACACAAAGGCTTGTCACTACTGTGAAGAGTGCATATGTGTGATTGAGTTACACTTACTGAAACATAGTGGGCTGAAGTATAATGTTTAAAAAGTCTTAAAGGATGCCAGATCAGATACCACTGCACTTCCTAATGGCTGCTGTGGCAGCACTGAGGCCAGGCCTGGGGGTTTGGTGATATAGTTGAACGACCCAGAGACCAAATGCTCCTGTCACTCTTGTGCTGATGTCTGTCTCCCACCCGTCACCTGTTTAGATGCTCTTGAGAGCGTGTACATGTGTCGCTCCCCTCAGCCAACTGGCCTTGATATTGCACAAAAATGTGTTTCTGGTGTTCATTTCAAGAGAGATTGTCTAAACATGTGTGCCTCTTTATCTGCCAGCAAGTGTTTACGCTGCAGTAACTCGAATTCCATCCAAGATTGGAGCTGAGGTTCAGTGCCCTAGGAGTCGTCAGTTAATGAATTAATTGGTGAAGTGATGCCACGGTTATTGCAGGCGGGAGGATCTCCGTGCCCTGTAGCACCCAGGGATCTGCTGTGTGTGTGTGTGTGTAAGGAGAGAGAGTGACTTGGTGCAGGATGAGGCACTTATGTGTGATGGAAATGTTTGGTCTGAGGGGGAACCAGATAATTAGGGGTAATTAAATGCTACGCCAGAGAACATGAGCATGTGTTCACACATTAGATGCCAGTAACTTCACCGCATCACTCAACAACTCCACGAATGTGCCAACTCCAGTATAGCAAGCTCCAACACTGAAAACCTCAGACATGAACGTGACCTCAGGTCTGTTGAGGAAAAATCAGGTGATGTGAATTTAGTAGGGGGGAATAAAAATAAAAATAAAAATAAAAATAAAAATAAAAATAAAAATAAAAATAAAAATAAAAATAAAAATAAAAATAATCCATTCATCTGTCCAACTTCAACCCTAAAACCCTAAAAATGTTCCCTGCGTCAGAAAGTTTATACACACAAGAGCAATCTGTGCTATTTGCCTAAATTAAATATGCATGTCTGCAAAAGTCCCAGCATTTAAACTACCTTAAATGTGATACTTCTGAAAATTTAAACTCTAAATACAGCAGGCAATCTTGCTTTTTCATTCAGGAAGCGAGGGTGTCAGTTTGTTTTGAAGAGGGGTGGGGGACAAAAACTATTAGCGATGTGACATTTGAGAAGTGGTGGAGACAATGTTTATGATGGGTTTTGCTTGAGTCTAGGCTACTATAAAAGCATGTGTGTCACAGGCTTGTTACATTTTTACTTCTGTAAACATTTATCCTTTCTTATGAATCCCTCTTCAGACTTACTTTATGTCCACTTCAGGCCACCGTAGATTAAGCCACTTGCACTACCTGCTTGAGCTGATGGGGCTGAAATAAACTAGGTGTATGTATTCAGGACTTAAAACCTTCTGCTGTTTGTGGTGTTTTTCACTGAGTAAATAATGGCTTGGTGGAACAGGCATATCCTGAACCCAGCTCTGTTGAAACTCACTTTTTCTCGTTCTTCCGTCTCCATGCAGACGAAATAACTCAACTCATCGGCTTCCAATCATTCAACTTTTGATGCGAATGTGGGCTGGACATTTCATTCTGTAATTGATTTCAATTTTGCCAACACATGCCCAGTATTAATAAGTCTTATGGCCTATCTGAACTGCAATTCCATGGCATTGTTTAGTGAGCCACAGTGGCCGCAAGTGTTAACAGAGCGTCATTAAAAGCCCAATAAACAGCTCGAGGTCAGCGCAAGTCTGTTTGTTTGTGAGGGAAAGCAGTGGTCAGATCACCTTTGTGTAGCACCAGCAGGTTTCTGTGTTGCTTACATTTTCCGTTTTTGTGTACACAAGTCCTCAAGAATGCCACACAAAAACTGAATTATCCCTTCATATATTTGATCTGAAACAGGCGAGTGTCCCAAGACTGATACGAGCAATGTCATCATGTCTAACATACGCATCATAATTTACTTAATTACTCCTCATATCTTTATCCTCATTGAGCGTAGGAGTTGGTGCATTCAATGCTGCAGTTATTCAAATCTGTTCCCACTTAAAAATCAAAGACCAAACACTCTCTGTTACGCCTCCTTCTCCTGCAGCGTAATGGCAGCATTAACAACAACAATGAAAAACAGACACAGGCTTTTTGTGTCCGCAGCAGATGAGCGTTTGATTAAAAGTAATGGTTCTCGAAAACATTTACGTTGTAACGTTCATGCTGCTCGCTCCCTAGACCACCTACCTGGGCAGCACTTCTGTACATGCCGCGTGCAAGGTTGTCCTGAATAGTCGCAGAATATGTTTCTGAACTGATCTCTAACTCATATTTCTTGTACACACATGCCCTGTGAGGATGGTCATATACTGTTCCTTCCCAAATCCTATGATAAGCCCCTAGTGTCTAATCCAACCTAAGATGCATTCAAAGCATTCATAATCCTGAAATTGTATTTTTTACGTCATCGTAAACACATCCCAAAGTCAGCACCTAAAAATAGACTGTAATATGTGATCGTGTACATACAGGTACATCAATTTAGAGATCAGCGAAAGCTCAAGTTATTTCATTTGACGTCACTATCGAATCCTACTAGAAGTGTGAGCACGTGTTTGACTGAGAGTAATTCTACTGAGGTGCCTGCCTCCAAAGGATGGCACTTGCATGTGTTCATTCAAGTGAATGACTTTCAAACATGCAAAAGCCTGTGCCCAAATAGAAATAGAAATAGGAGGTCATCATCATTAGCACCAAGTCAAATGCTACATTTACACTGGAAAAGCTATTTTATTTTATTTATTTATTATTTTCAAAGCGCATGAATCATTATTTGTTGTGTTAATAAATGCTTTGTAATGATTTTAGAGTTTAAGAATATAGACAATTAACGCCACTTACTTCAGCTCTTTTTTGTCACTTCCCATAGTGCACTACAACAGCGCCAAGGCCAGTCAGTGTCGGAAAACTGAATGGATGCTAGTAATGCTGCAACTCAACTTTTATCTTTGTTTATGTTCGACACCGCTCAAGATGTCAGCTCAGAATCACACTGTCAGGACGACTGAATAATGTTTGCGCTGATGTGCACATGTTCTCTTCGGATTGTTGTGTGAAGTGAGAAGAAAAGCATTGAGAGAAGGAAAGTTGGGAAGGTCATCTCTATTTGCCGGGGGTGATCCTGGGTTAATCCATCACTCATTAGCTCTCACAGATAGCCCCCATGGTGGGGTGAGGGGTCCACACTTTCTCTTTTGTTGACCCTCCGCTCTCTTTCCCACAGTATCTTGTCTCCGCTCGCATGTTGTCGAATACACATTGCAAATATGTGTTAAAATCGAGCCACGCGCTGCCTCTTTCACTCTCTAATGGTGTTGGGGATCTGTGCCTCTGGGACAATACAGCCAATTAGACTTGTTGTCCGGCGGAGAGGAGAGAGGCACTGGAAAAGTGCCGACCTCAGCTGATTTAACTCCAATTCGAAGGCCTGTTATACTGAGAAAGGAGCTAAAACCAGAGCCAGAGTTGACTTGAGAGACCTGGAGGATGGTAAGGCGAGAGAAAATATAAAGAATCTTGACTCAGCAGGCTAACAGCGAGTGCTATTTAAACAGCTTCCACGGGCTGCTGGGTCATGGTGTTTGGAGATGAGGGCGACCTCCATGGTGGGGATGTGGGATGTATGTGTAACAGCAGATGCGTGGACACCCCCCCTCTAATTTTCAAGTTCCCGCTTCGAACAACAAAGGTCCATTTTAATGACGACGACAAAGCAAACACAAAGGAAATTATTGAAAATATTTACGTTATCATGGAACTGTAAGAATTAATTTCAAAAGGTGATCCAGGATGTTTACTTTAAGGAAAAAACGGAGGCTTAACGTCTGGACTCGCTATGATAGTCTTCCAAAACACAGAGAGAAAACTTCAGATATGGGAGTGATTATGTAGCATATTTCTGCAAATGTCTGGATGTTTCTCAAAAAAAGTTGCTGCAGCTTCTTTCCATATTGATGGATGAGTTTTTCCTTGAAAAGGTCAGCGTTGCAGGATAAAAAAAAAAAAAGCAAACTCAGCTTGGCTAGAACAATAGAAGTTTGAAGGGTGCAAACAGGTCAGTTTTTTAAATTCTGAAATTATTCATGACTACAAAAAGATATGCTCTTTTGGTCTTTGGTCTTGGAAACTGCCTGATAGGCTGATGACGTAGGCTGTTTCATCACGCAGGCCAATATCCACTGTAAGAAACAAACACAATATTAAGTTTCCGTTAAGGGAAATTAAAACCCATAGCCCCAATAACAAACAGGGTTGGTCAAAGAAAATAAAGGGAAGTAAAACGTAAAGGTGGAATAACATTAGCTCAGCAACCTTATTGGTGTGTACCACAGTCCCAAGTCCCAATGACTTTAGACTTGTATAAAATAACTTGTGAGCATCTCTAGCTCGTGCCTTATGCTCAGAAGCGAGCTGTAATGGTAATAGCACATATCTGACTTAGCAAACTTAGTGCAATTGCTCACCTCCAAATAGGCTCATTGAAAATTGTGTCGCCCAAATTATGTTTAGTACTATTACGTGTTAGCTGCAATTTATGCACTGATATCATTTCAAAATAATATATGCCAGGGCTCATTTTTTGTGAAAGAAGAACGCTCTAGTACTGCCTTTTCCCCCTTCTACCACATGCTTACCACAAGTTTTACAAAAGGAAATCTGAAGTACATGCATGCATGGACTGGGAGCTGTCAAAATACTTTAGATTAAACTAGACCATTCATGATTCTTTTTTTATTTTTTTTAACAAAAATTGGGTTTCGTTACAGAGGGGTATCTGTTTCCCATCATTTTCTGCCTCCTCATACTCATCCATCCACAGGTCACAACTAGTTAGAGCCATTTGATATGTTTGGATTTTTGCTAGAAAACAGATTTCCCCTTCTTAAAATAATCCAAGGACTACTGTTCAGACTGTAATTTAAGAGTGTATGTGCGCAGTGGTTCCCTTCATACCGAGTGAACTTGGCTGTAGAGTCTGTAGTTCTGGAGTTGGCACAATGAAAATATCTTTGCTCAATCAGTGTCACAAACTATCAGCATCCACCAAAGCAGCTGCAAGCAGACTGTAGAAGTCTGAGTGTTACAGCTCCTGCTTAATGCCATGGCTATGAAGTACTACCAACTGGCTTCTGAATGAATGACCATTAGTAGCCAACCGTTCTCATAGAATGAATACCACATGGCTGAAAGGACCGTTATTTCAAATCAATTAAGAAGTTATTAATAATAGAAATATATCTATATATCCCTAAAACCAAAAGACGTGAATTCTCATAATGTATTTGAAAGAAATTCTGTGTTAGATGTGGTAATCTATTTCAGAGTTTAAAATGTCTTCATTTTTTTTAGTTCACCAAAAAGTATATTGCATATAAAATTTTCTTCATTGCCTCCTCTCTGCTTTTTAACTTTTGTTAAAGGCAGCCAGCTTCAGACTAGAAGCGTGGGACACCCTGGAAAGGTTATTAGTCCAATGAAGGCCCCCTCTTAATAATACCTTCCATTTAGCCATCAATTGCCTCTGTACGTTTTTGGAATGTGGAAGGAAGGAAACCATAAATAATCCACAACTTGAAACTAGAAAAAATAGCAGGCCGCTTTTTGGTTTTGTCAACGCACAGCATCCTTCCTTTCCCACTGAGGCTTGTACTCAGTATCCGGACCTTAGTTAATTTACAACCTGTAAGTTATTATTTACAAGGTTTGGCCCCAGATATGTGTAATGAACGATGAGCAGGATGGGTCATATTCATGCTTTTTCCTCGGTTGGTGGATAAATGAAACAAAATCAATCATTTATTTCCAAATAAGACAAATATTCATCTTTATAATAGCGGTTTACACACATATACACAATAGACAATAAGCTTTGGTAGTAAATATAACCAGTAGTCAGTATGTAGTTCACCAACATTAGGCGATAACATCTGATTTTACCTTGAACAAAGGCTGAAATGTTAGGCAGACATCTTTAAAAGTCCAAAGACAATGTGACTGAAAGCAACACAATCCTTCGGCACTTTCTTTTTGATCGTCACTCTGCATTTGAAATTCATGTCTGGCTTCTCCCACTCGACTGTTAACACATACATTGTCTGAAAAGGGCAAAACAATAAAGTTGTACCCAAGAGTTCAAAAGACATGATCAATTCACACAGTTGTTGGAGAGTGTTAATACGGATAATCAATCACGTCTGGTTGCATCCACTTACATGTGGCGTCCGTCATGAGCCAAAGAAAATGAGCTCACATGTTCATTGGTTGTGTTGCCTGAAGTATTTTGGCCCCAGTTGGATTCTGGCTGTCCCTTTCCCTCTTCGTGAGCTCATCTCCCTGAATGCATATTCCAGGAAAGAATACTTCAGGGGCATCATTTCACACTCTAACAGTGAAGCACTACTTGAGGGACGATCGGTCAAAACATTTACTCTCCATGGAATTTGTTGAAAGAAAAAGTAGTTTGGAAACTTCAGAGAGTCGAAGGCGTGTGGAGTCAAAAAGAAGGACAATAAAAATGTCACCCAGCTAGCTGCTCTGTGGATTTTAGATTTATGGCTCTTGGCTGGTTCCTCATAGAACCATTTTTTGGATGTGTTCAGCGTCATTTTTTACACATATTGTGTGGATGAAGTCTGCTGCTGCGGCCTGGGACTCCAACTCTTAGACTCTTGATCTGTGGTTAGTGAGCTGGTGGTTAATTTATCCATCGGTCCAACGGTTGTGACCATTCCTGCTCATAGTTGTCTAAACAGATCCTGGGCCAAACCTAGCTAACCGTAACTAATAGGCTGGAAATTAACTAGAAAATGTTAGAGCTGTGCTGAAGCCTCCGGAAGGACACATGGAACCCAGAAGTGGACCACAATAGTTCTTATTTTTTCTGTTGTTCAAGAAATCTCAGAAGCTGGAAAACTTTGTTAGTTGTACTTCACAGTTGCAATTCGTTTTTAGCAAATTACTTGGAATCAATCCCATTTTTTCAGATCAAATTTAAGTTGGCCCTGCACACATGAGCTTAAACATCATGGTGGAAGTGCTCCATAGTGAATTGTGCTGCATAAAGTGCAGAGAAAAAATGTATGTACTTATATTCTTAAGTTTTTTTAAACTCAAATTTTCCCTCCATCAGTGCAATATCATTTCGACTTGTTCATCATTCATCCATTGTGTGTTTTGGTTATGATGGCACAGAATTAGGGCAGTGAAAAATCCGAAAGAAAGTTTATACACAATGCATCTGCTTTTAGTGTCAAAATTACCATTTTTTTCTGTCATTAATAAGTCAAAATTAATGAGCTAAAGTCCCAACCCTAGTTTTTGTTGTTAGTTGTTGTTCTGTTTTGTCGATTTTGATGGTGGTTTGTGTGATGAGTAGCCACAAAATAAAACAAAAATAATTGGAGCTGTTCATTTTCTGATGCCCAAGTCATATATCTAGCTTGATAAAATGCTCCATGCTAAATGCTAAATGCTACATGCTACGTGACTTGCAATGTGTTAACACATGGACAGTGTGTGAACATATGGACAGGAAAAAAGTTTCACCTCTATTTTACAGTGTTCTTCCATATTTTCAACTATAAAAAGGATACAAAAATACCAGAACTGGACTTAACTATTAGCAAGCGGAAAGGCTAAATTGCAGGGCGCATAGCCGTCACATCCCGACGGGCATCTGCTTATTTTCAAGGCTGCAGACACAGTACCAGAAACCATTCCCTGTAGTGCCCTTCATCATAACATATCAGAAGATATAAAAACATTGAGTAGACAACTGCAGTTAGCGCTGATGAAGCTATCCCCTTTCCTTCCTCTTCTCTCAGGGACGTGAAGGAGGAATCGCCGTATCTGTTACCTGCCTGAGGCACCAAATTAACTCCTCTAATCCTCTAATCATCTTATTTTCAATCGCTGTTTATTTTGTCAGCTCACAGCCGCCAATCAGAGCTTTTTGATACAATACGCGAGCTTAAGTTTACACTGTCGCGGCGGCCCGATTGCCGTCATAGCTCAGGCAGCGAGATTAGAAGGAATCCTGGCTGTAAAGGGAGCGTGGGTAAGTCCAGTGTAAACTCAGTGTCATTGTTCAGGAGTGATAGCAGCGGCCCATCCCTGTCGTGCCTCGGGCCAGAAGCACATAACAGGACCTGTCAAGAGTTAGGAGAATCTACAACCAGACTATGGATCTACTAGTCTCATGGAAACCAAACTTGCAAAGTAAATAGTCTGAGGTTGATGTTGGCATGGCGGTGGAGCTCTGTTTTCAGGGACGATTTAGAGATCTGTCTCGCATGTTTCAGTTGCCGAGCGTGGTCTAATTGGTGTTTGAGGATAGATAAAGCGAAATGCAGAGGTGACAGGGCAGGCTAATGGCTGGATCACGTACAATGAGGTGAGCGGACTATAGTGAGGCGGCCAGGATCCTGCTGAGAAGGACTGCTGATCTTGCAAAGCGTCTCACAATTGACTTATAGCTATTAGAGGATGAGGAGGGAGAGTGTAAAAAAGATGTGATTATAAGATCAGACGCTGGGAGCAAAGAGACACGCCGTGCATTTGTTGAGACTCCTTTCTTCCCTGTGAGGAAGAACTCATTGCTTAATTAGTCTTTCTCAATACTCCTGTAAGCCATTCCCACCAGGCGCATTCTTCCCGACTGTAAATCCGGGGTGTTCCGAATCGACATCATCCCCAGGAAGAATCTTTTGCTACAGTTCCTCGATATCCGTTCACACAGCAGATCGATGGTGTTGCCAAAAGGTTTATCAAAGGCTCGAGTGTAAAAAGAGACGTACAAGACCCAAGCTGTGTTGAAATAGATCTGGCAAACACTCCACTGTCCTATTAAGTTGTATAAATCCCTACTGGATGGAGTAACGCTTGAGCCCTCGCAGCAACGCGTCGCTCTTGAAGCTGTCAGTCCCTCACGCTATTAAGACAGCTGCTCTCTGTGCGCATTGTTCACCGTGGAGATTTGGGCACCTGACAGGCTTGAGGAATCTTTATTCAGTCGACCGGGCCTTTCAGCACAGCAGCCATGAATGGGAGCTGCCAATGTCATTTTACAGCCATGGCATTTTTATGGCACGGCTAACGCACGCAAAGCGCGCGCTCACCAGCCTCCTCACGGCGTCTTTTATCACTTCCTGTCAGCTGGTGGTTTTTTTTCAATTTGGGGAATGAATTTATTTCAACATTAGTTAGTTAGTTCAAGACATATTTACAGGTCTCCGGGGCATCGGGCATGTAAACAAAGACAGACGCTGTAAAAAGCATTTCCCCCTTGTAAACACCCGCGCGGACTCACACACTGGTTGTGTGACCACTCCATCAAAAGATTACTCAGCAAATGGATGCACCACTGATCACAGGGCACCTTCTTACAAACTGGCCCATTATGCAGACCCAGAGTGGGGTGGAAGCGTTGCAGGGACCGATGTGGGCTCTCCTGGGTGTGTGTGTGTTTGCGCGCACGCTGGGCTGCAAAGTGCTCCCATGCGGCGCTGCCTAACGAGAGGGCAGGTCAGCCATTAAATGGGCACTAATGCGGGAAATTGGAGGCCATTAGGGTCTTTCTTTGTTGCTACGCCTCTCTGTAGCTGGTCATACCCTTCAAAAAAAGGAAAGGCCTTATTAGCTCCCACATGATGGCAGACTGGATTTATGTTCCTTCACGGAGCGACCCGGCCTTCTGCAGAATGATGCCACTCATAAAAAGGTCGAATGGTAAAAATGCCTTCATCAACTTGGTCCGCAGTAACGCTGCACAAAATTCAAATTATGGCATTTTGTGAAAGTGTTCTGTCCACTTTCATTTAAGTTTAATTAAAAGAAAGTACTCATATTTTATATAGCCAGTTTTGAAGTCAAAGACAGGAGATATGATGGCATGAACATCCACATCCAGTTGGTATACAATATCGACTGTGACTAACAATTAAAATTCCAAAAAATATTTCAAATATTAGCTATTTAAAATGATTAAATTCAATAACCACGTTTACTTCTCACTTTGCTTTTTTGGTATAAATTTATGTAATATTATTATCTGAACATTTTATGTGATATCACCTTTCTATGTATTTATATACCAATATACCAATATACACAAATAAATACAAAAAACTTGACCATAAATCTGACTTTTTAACTCGGATGTGCAACATAAGCAACTGCTAAGCTTATGCAGACAGATTATTTAATCATTTCATTGTTAATATTAATTATGGAAAGCATGTCAATTCATTTTAAAGTTGTTTTTTTAGTTTTAAAGACAGAGATTGGAAAAAAATATCCATATAAAACTTCTTTTTTATGTTTTGGATATATAATTTTAAATACTTGTCATAGTTTCTTCAATAAAAACATAGAGACTACAGTTGAATCTGCTGCAGTGATCTTTAAATCTCAGGCTTAACGTTAACCTTCACTCCTTCGCTCCACCAGTCTCGCAGGGAATCCCCACAAGCACTGAGGCGCACCAGTTCTCACAGAACTTTAATCACACTGGTCAGAGAATCCCATCATTTTCTTACTAACTGACAGAAGTTGTGCTAATGAATCCGGGAAATCATGTGAGTGTTAAATTATGAAATAAAGAGCAGTGGATATAAACAGATTGAGAAGAATCTAGTCCGGTCAGAGATGCAAATGGACTCCTTCTCCTCAGCACATATTCATCCAGCTTTGATATCTCAGAAATGAATATTCTGTATGAGTTGATGTGGCTCTGCGTTCATCCAGTTGGGTTGCTCCTCGTCTTTTTGTGTGTGAATCTTCAGCCCTCAGTTCAGTGTGGAGGCCAAGAAGCCCATTAAAAAAGTGCACCTTGGCCTTTTCTGGAGTGTAAGTCGAGTTGGGGGTCATAAGTGCTCAAGTGAAGGAGGTATGGAGCGCTCACAAGGGCCCAAAGCGGTGCTGCTAATTGGCTGCAATAAAGGAATTAAATGAGGGTGTTGTATTCTCGAAAGCAAGGCCTCATCCTCTCCCACTTCTTCTGTCCATTCACGCCCTCAAATGGGGGTTCTTGATATTCCCAGGGTCTTCCCCAATACACATGCACCGGGCGCCGTTGACCAAAAACCCGGGGGACACTTGGCACGCCCTTCACTTCATCACACTTCCTCTTTTCTTTGCTTGCATTAACACTTCTACTAATCCTTCCGTAGGTGGGATGTTTGCAGTAGAGTTGAGGACGACTGACAAATGTTTTTTCCACCTTGTGCTTTATCACATTACTTGTAGGACACAACTGTGGAGCATTGCGTGAACTATTAATAACTAAACCGTGAGTGTAATTACAAGACAAATAGAAGCCTAATCTAGTCAACTAAAAGGGTTGCTATGAAGCAGATGATTATAAACTTAATAAACAGAGGAGCATACTGACAGAGTGTGTTTAATAATCCGCAATTATTGTGTCAGCCTGTGTTTTGATTCAGCAGTTGTTATAGGCTCTTAAAAAAATCTGCAGCTGTTTACAGAGACACATTCTTTAGGGACAATGAAGTGAATTTTATTTTCAGCCCAACATGGCGGTAAAGAGGATCTGTCGAGCCATCCACTGTGCGGATCTGCAGAGAAAGTGACAGTGATCGCTGGCTTGGGTGTCTCTTTAAAGGCGATGACCCACAGTCGCTCAATTACTTACCGAGGCTTATCATCGGCGGGATTAACCTCCGGCTCTGTGTCTTGAAATGTCCCTCTAATTAAGCAGAATGGGAAGGAGGCCTGTGTGCCGCTACACGTCTGAGGTCAGATGACGGAGGCTGGGAACTCCTCGCAGACCCCAATTAGCCGACTTTCCAAAACACACTTGTGGGTCTGCTAAGAAGTGCGGGAACCAGCGACACCCGATAAACAAATCAGTTTCCTGTTAAATTCTGCAGTTGAGAGCCAAAGATAAAGATGGCGCTGTTTGCTGTTCCAGTCTGTAACCGTACTCAAATGAGGTGTTGAACATTTTAAATCCAGCCAGCGTCACTTAAAGGAGCATGTGTTTATTGCCTACAAACTGTTGTCGGTTTACATTGCCTCATTGTAACTGCAACACTACATTCTTTATGACACGCGCCCAGAGCAGTATCAAAGAAAACAGTTGTTCAGTTCGTAGATTATGACGCTATATAGTTCAATTCATCGGAAAACTGGAGATAAAAGAAGAATTGATCATGGCGCTGGAGTCGATATTTATTCATTTAGAAAGTCCATCACACCAAAAATATGGTTGTGCATATTGGGACGTTGGATCTCTTTGTCAAAAATAGACTGGCTGACTTAGCATGAGCTGCGAAATCAGAAAGTAACAGCAATATTCCACAGAAACTAAGCAAAGGAAAAGAAGCACTTTCAATAAATTGAGAGAGAATATAGAATAGAAAAAAAAACAGCAATGTTGGGGAAGGTACAGTTTGAATGTAGGTCAGTGGTACAGTAGCTTAAGACTTCTACATTTCGGAACCTGGAGAAATGTGGGTTGTTAAACTACAGTTAAAAAAAAGCATTATCAAGAAGCTTTGTTTCCTGTCAGCTTTTGGAACCAGGTAGCTAATATTTTCGGTTTCGGTAGACTCTCAGATGCTTACCAAAAATACTACAATAACGTTTTGTTTTGTTTTGTTCTTGTTGAGACCGAATACATTTTGATGAATACATTTCTTCATATGCTTTTATGATTAGGTTGTTGTTAAAAGTGGTCATAGTAATATAAATATATTATGAGAATATTAAAATGGATCAATGTTTAACAAAAGAAAAAAAGCTTTGCAGAAACAAACTGTAAAGCAGTAACACACCTAACATGGAACCTCTCGTCTCCATGCTAACAATAACCTTGACTCCCAAAGAGGTTTAAAATACATGTTACTCAATCGTCCCTATTATGCCAGAGACAATTTGACACACAATGCTCTCTCCACTAGCACACCTTCAATTCCATGCTGTAAAGCGCCTTTACAATAAGCCACATGCCTCCCAGGTTGACAGCATTATGCCCCGTCTGGTAATTCCCCGTCTTCATTTTGTGAGGGTGTGAAAGAAGCTCAGTGGCGCAACAGAGAATATCTGCGGGTCTGAGATGGATCCTCTCTCTCCGCTCTGCTCACAGTCGGCGCTGTGACCTGCAGGCAGACTCGCAGATGGAGCTTTCACCAGGTCAGACAGGCAGACAGATGCTCAGATCCGTGGAATTCAAAGGCTAGATTGACAGCCAGCTCAAGGTTTTCAACGCAGTGACAGAGATCATTTCAGAGTTGTCCAAACAACCGCATCCAATGTTATCATGTGGTCTGTGTGGCTAAAGTTCAAGTTATTCCATTAAAAGTGACGGGAGTTTGACAGCCTCCACTGACAACTACCTTCTTTGAGTAAACCAACCGATACGTTTGTCATCTTCAGACTTATTCCAACCTGGAAATGACTATTTTCAGCATCCTGTACGCACCAGAGCTGCAAGCTCGATCAGAGGTGTCACTAATGAGTGAATATTTTGGTGGTGGTGGAGCCTTGGCGTGTTGCAAGGTAGTCCATAATTAAGTCAAGAATGTTCCTGCCTTTTTTCTGCTGCCAGAAAGTCATGAATAAACATCACCTGGGTAATTGAACTCAGAACTGTCAACCATGCATTAGTAACCAGGAAGCTTTGGGGGATTTACTCATCTTAATTGGATTTGCAGCGAATGTTGGAATGGGAACATATCTTTTGATAGTACTGGGCTCAAAAGTTCAACTTCTGGTACATTTCTGAGTAAATGAAACAGGCCATAACCAACATGGGAGCGGTTCAACAATGTGCGCATGAATGGATGTTTAAAAATATTTATACTTCAGGCAGTCAAGCACAGCTAATGGTGCGTTCCACTTATGCTCATGAATGGAGCCTTCCAGCAAAACCGATATTGACCTAAAAATGCTTTAACAGCAGCTTGAGAAAATACTGTAGGAAGTCATCAACAGGAATTTTAAAATGGATATCTACAAAGTGGTAGGATTAATATTACAGTATCCCATGCCAAAGGGACATACCACGCCTTTTAAACTAAGAATTATCCAATATCATTTTAATGCTTTGGAGCTGGAGAACAGCTCAAGGTATTGGCACGTTGCCTTTGCCTTTCTTTGTTGCGTACTACGTTCATTTCCAGACATTCGATTTAAACTGGATTTACTACTCCAAGTACAAGCTGTGACTTTTTAAATTAAGAAGGCAATGTGTCTGCTGTGCTTGCACTCTTTTTTCTTCATTCCACTGTGAGGAATTTAACTGAAAAGCTGAACTGACGTCATAAGAATGAACTCTTTTCATGCATACATTGCACTACATTATCTAATTTCCCCTTTAAAATGATGGTTCTTATCGCAATATGTTGCTGAACTTATAGTATCGCAACATATCCCGATGTATCGTATCACCACTCCTGTATCAAGATACCTGCCGATACGTATCCCTACAAAGCTCTTTTCACTTACAGTGCTACAATGTGTCACTTGGTATATATAGCACTTCAAACCACCATGTTTTCGTCAAGGTGACTTTGACAGAAGAGTCTGTAATGTGGAGAGCCATATGAGGTGCTATATATACCATGTGACATGTTAATAGGAGCAGTGAAGACTGCTCCTGTTTGTTTTGCCTCAGCCACACTGTAAGTCTGCATCAAATGTCACATACGATGGGAAACATTTTACTCAGCATTTGAATTTGAATTTGAAATTGTAATAACAATTATTTTAGTATATATAGAAATAATAGATTTTAGTGCAGAATGTACTACAGAAATGTATTCACTAGGTAGGTTATTGTAGTCAGTGTCCATGCCAAAAATATTGTGTGTCATACAATTGACACATTTTGTACTGTAGATATATATCCAACTAGAAAGCCTTGCTTCATCGCTTCCATAGACCAGAGACACAAATGTGCATTCACAACACGAACTGATTTTCATTTGTTGCCAGTACTGTGACTGCTGTGAAGAATTGTACTCCCTTTTTCAGTTTCTGTTTTTGATCACTCATCAGTTCTTGATGTTCTTCCATCCTCAGCCTGCAACTGTAACTTGCACGCGCGCAGATGCCGCTTCAACATGGAGCTGTACAAGTTGTCGGGGAGGAAAAGTGGAGGTGTTTGTCTCAACTGTCGACACAACACGGCCGGTCGTCATTGTCACTACTGCAAAGAGGGCTACTACAGAGATCTGTCGAAGCCCATCTCTCACAGAAAAGCCTGCAAAGGTAAAGTGTTTCCAGCTTACCTCAATGTACCTCATCTAGCTAGCTAGCATGTCACTCATGCGTTGTGTCCTTTGATAGGACAGGGAATAAGTCCAGCTGAGTCTTAACATTCTTAGTCTGTTGCAACATCTCTCTCTGTCAGCAGAGATGCGTTGGAAGTCCTCTGGGACCGAGGAGGTCGTGATGGTAAGGGCGGGTGGAGTGGGTGTTCCTTCTTGACACAAAGTTATTTGCCTTCATTTGTGGGCGGTGGGGGGTGCAGAGGAGATGACAGAACAAGCAAAACAAACAGACCTGAGGTGTGAAGTGATCTCAGGTCAAAAACCAACCAGGAAGTTTTTAGCCAAGACCGCAGAATGGAACAGAAAAGGAGACAATGCCAAACTCCGGTGGTGGAAAAAAAGGTAAAACTAAAGCAGAGGATGAGTGGAGGACACCCCCATGCAGGTGTGCGCACAACTGAATGGAGGGATGAATCGCCTGCCATAAACCCTCACCGCAGCTATAAGGGTCACAGAGAGAGAGGAGGGGTGATTGAGAAGAGAGAGGGTATGTTTTCTCACCTCTGGTATAGCTGCAGGGAAAGATAACAACCAGAGGATCTCTGTGCAAACAAGTCCAGAAACACCCCTGAGATGTTTCGTAGGGAAAAAGGCTTTACATACATCAACACGCAGGCACTTTTGAAGGATTCTCTTCTGAGGAAGAACAGAATAATGCTGACAGGCTAAGCCCTCAGTTCGCCATTTCACTCTGCCGAGAATCCCCGTAGCAAGAATGTGTAGTAATGATCACCGGTTCATAACCGATCGCTTAATCAAATGCATCCCAATTTCTCAGCCCTTGAGCCATCCGTGAGTAGTAACACCTTCAATGGCTTTGGGCCCAATTCTTCTGTCAGCCAGGAATGCAAACACACATTCATCACACCAAACTGTGTATCATTAACCCCTATGCTCCGCCGAGTCTAGCCAGCCAGCTAATTGTGGAAATTTGACCCCATTTTTATGTCTCTGCACGTCCTATAATTTGCAGATCACTTTCCGCATAAACGTGGTGATATTTTCAAGAGGCCATCTTCTTCTTTTTCTCAAGATTTTTGCCTACATTCTGCAGGCAGACGTTGGCTTCAGATCTCAGAGTTATTCTCCTTTTGGCCAGAAGCTTGAAATGATGGAGAACAGACTTCAAACACTATTTTTATGGTAAAAATGTTGGAAGAGTTTAAAGTCCCCACATTGTGTAATCACAGGAAAATCCTCCCACTTTTCCATTAACAGGGAACATTTGTCTTTTTTTTTTAACTCAAAGCATACAGAGAATTATTTTCCCCAAATTTGTCTACAAACAACACTCGGGGTTATTTGCAAGATTCTCAACTTATTTATGATGGAAACGTTTGTGAGCCCTGCGCACACCGACAGGGTGTATCTGCTGAAGCCATCTCGAGTAGATCTGTAGTAGCTGTGAAGTGGATATGCTCTTCAACTAAAAAGCCCTCACTGACATCCTCAAAGCAAGTCCACCCTTCAGCCTAAAGGTAAAGGTCAGCCCCTCGGAGATTCTACCAATTTATCATCCAAGCATGCGGCAGGTCCTGTAGCCTTTAAGTGGGTGAGAAGGACTGAAGTCGAGGGAGGAAAAGCGAGTCCCACCTGTGGACCATGTGCTGAGGACTTACTGGCAGGCCTGAAACTTTGAGTTGTGGTTTCGGAGCAGACACTTTCAAAAAATATAACCCAAACTCTCTGATGCTGCGAGAAGAAATGCTCTTTGCCCCCGTGAGCCTCCAGTGGCACTGACACACTCCTAAATTTACTGGCCCAAGAACGTGCTCGGCGCCTTTCCACGCTCTTTACAAGATGTTCCGCAGGGCCAGTATGTGTGTCAGAGTTATCCACACAATGAAAGCAGATGTTTCAGATAAAGGTACTAATAGGTACACACACTGTTTAAGAGGCTTTAATCATTTGATAAGAACAGACGCAAGATAAGGGCTGCAACAGAAGCTGAATCACAGGAAACGGGCAATAGAGATAAGAGCCTCTGTTGTGCCCCACTCTGGAGAGCAGAGTGGCTTTAGTTTGGGGCTCCACCTGAGCAAGCGCCTGATCGTTTAAAGACGCAGGGTGACCTCTTTGCTTAGGAGGCTTCATTTCAAAATTCATTGATGCGTTATACTTGATCTAAATGTAAAACAGCTCAGCTCAAAAGTATGACGACAAAACATCCCATGAAAACAAAGCAACTTTGGAAGCTCCACTTGCTTTTCTGTGAGTGTTGTGTGAGCGAGTTCCAGAACGCCACTGCCCCCTGCTGTCCAAGTCAGCTCATATACGTTTGACTGTCATAGATATCAATGAGATTTGTAAACTTATCTAAACTAAACCCTGTGCTCTTCTACTGGCAGTTGTTTTCCTTAAGCTTACCTGACGGCTTAATGCATACAATAATAATAAGAAATTATATAATTTCTTATTATTATTGTATGCATTAGTATGCATTAATTAATTAATTAATTTATTTATTTATTTTTTCATTTTTTTACAATGTAAAATAAAATTTAAAATTACATCATACAAAACTCAAAGACTTCCTGGCTCCAGAACACTTAAAAAAAAATTAAAATAAAAAAATAAATAATCTGTCCCTAGTCTTATTATCCAGCTGCATTTCCTGAAAATATTGTAACTTCTCAAGTCATTACACTGTCACACAACAGACTTAAAATGAAGGTAACAAAATTAGACGACAATCAAGTTGTCGACCTGTCACTTTTTATGCTTGAATTTTAAATATTTTCGGATTCTCCAGTCTACAACATAGTTTTAATTTGCCGTTGAAAATTTAATGTGATATTTCATAACTTAAGAACTGACAATTCACTCCAATAAAAAGCACTTGATTAAAAATCCACTGTGCTCTGTTGCACACTGGTGGTCTGACGTTATCCATTTGTTTTAGCTCTTCATATTAAATTGTGGTTTAAAACAGCGTGAGCCAAACCACCAAAATTTGAAGGCTTTCATGGTGACACAACACAGAACAATCCACAGGGAGGGGGCTCGGGTGTGTGTGAGCAACAAACAGGTGATTTTTAAAGCACAAACTCTGCTTTTCATTAAACTGCCAGTGCAATTGTTAAATGTTCATTTAGCTTTTCAAATTCACTCTTCAAGAAGAACCCTCAGCGGGACTGTCCTCAAATGTTCTTCAAAATCTGATCTGTGAATTGAATTTAAATCAGTTGAGAGAATGATTCCAGAAGCATATGTGTTTGATAGACCCCCCAAGTTTGGGAGGAAGTGTGACAGACGCTTTGGGCTCGCTATCAAAGCCCAGAATTAATCAGAACCAGGCAATTAGGATTAACCGTAATAATTTTATTATTCTCCAAAGATGCCTGAGCGTTTTGTCGAGCCGTGCAAGCACAGCTGGAGTCCACCAGGGCCTTCAAACGCCGACATGCACACTTGAATTAGGCAGAGATTTTTGCCATCATACTGGTGAAGTGATCCAGCTGTGGCAGGTTAATTCTGATTCAGTCTTTTGTAAAGTAGATAAGACTCAAGTGCAATAGAATGTGGTTATTTGAGTGGCAACCATCGGCTATTTCAAGAATTGAATTTGCTGTTGAATTATGAATATTTTCTGGACATAATCTCTTAAAATCCTTCTGCTATCTGTGGCTGCTCTGAGATCAGGGTGAGCTGGAACTTCCACGCAAAAAACTGAATATAGTTGCAGTAGTGATGTACACAAAAACATTTGAAATCTGAAACAGTTTTGTCCATCATTTGAGGAAAAAAAACCCAGCTACGGTTCACATCTCAGGAGGAAGGAGGACATATTGAAAAGCCTTGAGGTTTAGGCTACGTCACCTTTGAAAAACACGACAGCATATGAAGCATACCATCTTGACTTGGTCCTGATGCTGAGAGTGAATCCATCTAAAGAAGTTGGGGATTATAATCCTGAATGAGTCGGTACAAACTGTTCTTTAGTTCTCAACAGGTGAAGATGAGTCAGTGTGTTACGTCTGTGTGTGCACGTCCTCACGCCTGTCTCTCACCACACTATTGTTGTTGATCACCGGCGCTGCTGCCACTGTGTACCCACCTGCACCCTGCAGTTTGTGCCTCCCCACGTGTGCGTGTGAGACCACTCACTGTGCCTCTCTCTCTCTTATTTCTCTTTCCTCACAGCATGTGATTGCCATCCCGTGGGTGCCGCTGGCAAAACCTGTAACCAAACCACAGGACAATGTCCCTGTAAAGACGGCGTGACTGGTATCACGTGCAACCGCTGTGCTAAAGGGTACCAGCAGAGCCGCTCGCCCATTGCCCCCTGCATAAGTACGTGGAACCGGTCTACACCTTGTCAGCTAATTCCAAAAGACACATCACACAAACACAGAACATCCAAACAAAGTGACACAACACTCAGCAGACAAGCGTCGGGTAAATCTTCTCACTTAAATAAACATGCTATTAAACAACACCACTTCTGTAGCTGCTGAGAGCTTCATAAATCAGGGTTAAGTTCTAAGGCCAGTCCTGTTAAAACAGTCACCACGATGTAAGCTCATTTGAAATCACGAGTTGTCCCACAGCACACATGGACAAACCACAACCCCTGACGTCTGACTTCATTATCAGAGCGAACTGGTCAGTTCAGTTGTACATATTTAAACGCTTCATTGAAGCGACTAGCACACATGTGGGTCACATGACCTCTTTAATCAAAAAGTCCAGCCCAAGAGAAGTGTGAGCTACTTTTAAATGTGAGGTATTTGTCCCACTTATCTAAAACCACTCACTCGGTGTGTACAGTGTATAAACTAATTCCTTTATTTTTAAACACCGATTGCAGTAGTGGCTGGTGAGAGACACAACAGAAGAGACTGTTGACAGAGACAAAAAGAAGCAAAAAATAAGAGCCCTTGAATTCTTGGGCAGTTTGTGTCACCCAACCTGAGGCCAACAGATCCCAAGGTGCTGAATGGATGCGTTTCAGGAGTCATGTGACCAGTTCATGTCTGTGATTGGCTGTGCTACTATGCTGAAGGGGCACTTTTTCCAGTGCCCCAACTAATATTATGTAGAGAACAGGAAGCTGTTCCCTCCTCAATATTTCTTACTCTGTCATGATAAATGATGACCCAAGTGGTGAATAAATAGTTCCTTAATAAAAAGATGAACAAGTGCACCCAGCACCCCCTATTGACCAGTCAGTCACTGACCAATTGTTTAAGTTAGACTCTGGTAACAGGGAAAACTGACGTATGATCATTGATCTTAAAACAATTATATATATAAAAAAAACATGTTAACACCATTAAGGATGCTCAAATGAGAGGACAAGCAACAGGCTGGTGACCTTATCTTACCAAAAACGTGCTCAACAATGATGGTAAAAGAGAGGAATTGAAAGCCGCTGGCGGGTTTCCTCCCTCCCTTGTTTCATAAAAAAGACTTGATTCTCGCTTTCCTCTGCCGCACACCTATGCACAGCTGTAACCACCACTGCTTTCTTCCTCTCTTGTTTGTCACGTTGATACATTGCTGCGGTTTTTGCCCATGAATACGCCTTTGCTTATCTTATACAGATTTTTCAGAAGGGCTCCATCTCTTCTTCCCAGCCAACACTTAGGAAACACATTCTGTGTTTGATATCTTCCACACTGTCCCGCACCTTTGGAGATAAGACACCAGCTCTTAGCGGATGATTTCTCTCTGTCAACTCTCTGCACTGTTCGAAACAAGACAGGATGTGGGAGCAGATTAAGAGAATCAAGTCTTTGTCTGACATTTCTGTATCTTAGAATCAGGATGTCCTTTATATATATATATATATATATATATATATATATATATATATATATATATATATATATATATATATATATTCAGAAAAGAAAAAGCTTTTAAAGTCTGTAGTCATATTGGCAGAAGTTCATTGAAATAGAGCGGTGAGATTTCAAGATAATTCTGACAAAAGTATTGACTTTGGTAAATTGAATTTCGCGAGAAATGTGACAAATGAATGAGGGACTCAAAGTTTGGTCCACTTTAAATGACCAAGTAGCAGTTTTCCACATTTCTCTAGTCCTACTGATAATACTCAGGTCTGACTTGTATGTATTAAAATAACTAATTTCACATGTTTTTTAAACGTCACTTCACACTGACCAACATGGCCAAGGAGTAAACTTTATATCTGTGATGTACTACGTCTGTGATGTGCCTCAATAATCTAGATTCCATCCCACCACCGATCGAGGAGGTTGTTCTCCAAGCCAGAACTCTTGTGTGATCGCACATGATGTAGCGTCACAACAACACATATCACGTTTGGGAGTAATGAAGGCTTTGCAGGAGGACCTTAGTGGTGTTACCACTTCATGCAACAGATTTTGTTAAACAAATTCCCCCCCCAAAAGGTGACTTTTAATCCAGTGTGGCTTATATAGTTTTTTTTTCCTTCTACGTGATGCACTTTTTGACTGGTGCTATACTCCAGAGCGACTTATAGTCTGAAAAATACAGTCGTACATTTTGAGCTGACAATGCAGTGTTAATGCTGTACTTGAACCAGTCAAACAAAAAGTAGCAAGAAAATTATTATTACATGTAATTATTCATACTCAGATTTCTTGTAGCGTTATCACACAAGATTTTGCTCAGTGTACAGGGATTATATTTTAATTTTCTTTTTTTTTATTGCCAATAGAATGAAAATATACCTGAAGTAAGGGAGGGGAGGAAGGATGTGCTCTAGTTTGAAGACGACATCCATGGCATAATCTTTGAAACAAGCGTGCGACCACGCTGGTTTTCTTGGTCAGAGAGGACCTCTGAGCTGTGAGGTTGACTAAAACATGCTAGAAATGTGTTTAACCCATGTGGCATTGAATTCACAAATAAAAGACATACTACAGATTTTCACTTTAAACATGGCGGTCAAAAATGCAAGCTTTGCCATAATGGTAGGGTTAACTGTACAGTATATTGATTTTATAGTCGAAGGAATAGAGAACAAAAAGCATGTTAAAACATTGCAAGTACTGTATAGTCGAGTGTCACCAGATGTGCATTCAATTGTTTACAACTGAAAACCATCACACCAGTGAAGAAATGATGCCTATTTTAAGTCCAAAAAGCTGCGCCATAGTTCATCAATAGCAGGCTGCTGCATTTCAGAGAACCCAATATGCTCTCAAGATCTTTCCATCCCACAGTCAACTGAAATGTTGATGGGTAACAGGACCTTGTCTGCTGAAGTGTCACACACACACACACACACACACACAATGTCATCTTTCTTTTGATGAGGTCCGATACCTTTGCATTGTCGTGATGTACATTTGTGTTTGTGTCATGTGGAGCAGAGATTCCAGTCACTCCTCCAACAACCCCATCCACCAGCACAGAGGAACCCTTAGGTGAGTAAACCCCCGGCATGTTGTCACTCTCCCACTCATATTTGACTCTCCAGTGGGGATCCTTGCTGCTTCTTGTACACATTAAAGGGATTTTTATAGCATCACACCACACCCTGGTGGAGAAGTAGGGTTTGAGTTGGATCCCTTTGCCCTCCTCTCTTAATGCTCATGAATATTACAATCATTGGCAGCAACTTTGGGACGTAGCCCCTTTAATCTCTCGCAATTAATCAGCGTAACTGCAGCCCAGCGTGATGTTGCTCTCGCATTCAGCCAGTTTGTTTTTCTACTGCTCTCCTTTAATTTTGGGTGCCAGCCAAGTCGCTCTGGAAAAACAGGGAATCCGCTCAAGTTCTAATGGAACTTGCCAGAAAACTCCAGTTTGGTCATACTGTCAAAAACACTGGTGACTGTTTGTTATATATATATTTTTTTCATTAAATTGATTTTATTTACAGGGCCCTATCCTTCATGCATAAATTTTCTGGCTTATGCATTTGTTTCACATTTTGAATTCTTGTTTGATATGAAGTGTGTAGATACTCAGTGAATTTGTGACACCACACTTATACGAAGCCAGTGGGTTCCCTCTCCACCAAGCTTTACCACTTATGCACAGCACAACGTATGTACAGTACATAAAGAAAAGTTTCTTCTTTATCTAAAAAAACAAAAACAAAACATGCTTCTTCATCTGTCTGTTCGGTCTGGGTAGAGTTAGTGAAGCACAATAGCTGAAGAATCGTTGATCCAAACCAGCGCCAACAACATTCATAACTTAATCTTATTTTCATCTTACACATTTAAACTTCCCCTATTTAGGGCGCCATTTTCAGCAGAATCAGACTATACAATACAACAGCCAAACTAACCATGATGTGTCAGAAAACAAACACTTACTGCAGCACATAGTTCAACACAGCACTTTCACAATGATATAAAAGCGTATGTGTATTGATTCTGAAATTTGTCAGTTGCGGTGTGAAATATTGAAATGCGATTAAATGCGATTAATTAAGATTAATACATTTAAACGTGTTTCAGAATTACTGAAAGAGGGGGAAAACAGGAATTGCTTCGTAAACATGTTTATATGGAATTTTGCTCTTTGGTTTCATTGTGGAAAAGTTGGCTTTGCTCTGTGTTAGATTGTGTGTGTGTGTGTGTGTGTGTGTGTCCTCCTGCAGCTGTTGTTGAACTCTCCTAGGTCCCCAAACATTCCCTAGGCAGCTTTGATTGACAGCACAGTCATGATACTGCCGGTCCACTTCCCTCCTCCACCACTTTCCTTTTCTTTCCAGTTATTTTTTTTCTGTTATGCCCTGCTCTCTGCTCCCTCCTTCGTCTCCCTGCGTTTCACGCTTTGCCTTTACGAAACACTGTGTGTGGTGCGCAGCACAAATATCTGGAGTTTCTCTGGGCCCCCTTGTCAAGACCCCGTCTACCTTGCAAGGGAGCGGGGATATGTTGCTTACCTCAGCCAGGGATTCCATGATAGAGTTGGGACCGTTTGACTTTATAGAAAGTAGAAAGTGGAAACTGATATGGAGCTTCAACTTTGTGAATCTATAGACATGGCTACGTTTTATCCCATCTCATTTAGGGATTCCCTTCATGTGAGTAACAGTGGGGAGTGGGGTGGGAATGGGGGCGGGGTATGTATAGCAGTGATATCACCTATTGTCTGATGGCAAACAGATGTGGTGATTGTTGACAACATTGAGAAACAATAGCAGTTTCCAAATAAGCTCGCGTGAAAGACCTAAAACAAGCAGTAAATATTTTGATATGGAAATCAACAGATTTATTTGCAGTGTTATTGGGATGAATTACTGTGAAGAACATGCTGATGAGGTGCGAGCTCAGCTGAAGGAGCAGATGGGAGGAAATAGTTGGACTGGAGTCATGTCAAAAGGGGCAAAAGAGGGGTATCCTCTATAACAGTGGTCTCCAACCCCCGGGCCGGGGACCGGTTCCGGTCCGTGGATCAATTGGTACCACGCCAAACCAGAAATAATGTGTATTATTATGAGTCTGAAGGAGCTTTTCTTTTGAAAAACCTTTTTTTTTGAAAAATGAATAGATTCTCTTGGTTAAGCCTTGACCACTTGAGAGCCAAAATGTAACCCACAAGCTCGAAAAATGAGTGAAGGGAAAAAGGCACAGTGAAGAAACAGGAGAAGACTACGACTTCCAAGAAGAAGAAAGTTTTTAACAAATAATACCAGGAGTGGTACTTGAAATATGGATTTATCGCGGCCGTCTACCATCACTCCAGGATGGGAGACGTCTTGTTGCAGAGAAACAAGCTCAGGGCTCCCATTGATTTAACCATGTGGTTATTTAAAATTTTCATGCACTTTATATTGGGTTTTGAGGTGTGTCTCTATGCTATTTTGAAGCCCTGCTTAAGCGTTACCATAGCGACCAGAGTAAGAGAGCATTAAGGCACTGGTCAAGAGGAGGAGAGTTTGAGTCTTAGTGGGCGCACAAACATGCAGAGGCCTTATATGATGGGTCAAAGTAGCAACTTCATACCCGCCGGGCCACGTTCCAACTGTCAAGGTCTGCAATGATAAAAAGGTTGGGGACCACTGCTTTATAAGGTCTCAAATGGACCTACCTAGTTGAGTTCTTGTCCCAGGTATAGATGTGAGGATACGCTTGGCTCTGTTGACTAGAATGTGGTCCCAATATTTTTCTGCCATGAAATTGTTTGGATAATTGTGATCCAACGTTTTGGGCTGAAAGGTTTTCCAGCGAAAGATCAAAGCGACTGAAAAAAAACTTTGTTACGTTAAAAAGCAGAGGCATGAGATTTGGATCTGCTGACAGCTGTTGGGCAGGTGTCTCCGCTGTACGAGGGGCGGGGGCTGTTTTGGAGGGCTGAATGGAGAAGTGGGGTGTGAGGGGAAAACGGAGTGGATATTAATTTGTCTCTGGCAGCAGCGCCCCCCTCCTCGCTCGACCACACGGGAGGCAGGAATGCATGAAGAATACCTCTGATGGTGTGGCGCAGACAAAACACACATTGTGCTGCTAGGTCATGGATGGTGTGAGTCGCCACTCCCACGGGTCGTGACAGAGACGTCTGCGAGGCAACAAAATGTGGTGGAGATTAGGCGCCGATGACCTGTGATGGCCCGTCAGGATCCACAGGATGTGAGCGAGAGCGTGGGTGATTAGCCGCAGCGCCGATGATGAGGCTCTTACGGCTCCATCTTAAATATTCCGACCTTTCCTCCTCAAGCTGGAAGTGATCAGCATCCGAGGAAGAACCCTCCTTGGATTTTTTAGACATGAGTCTTCAAACACACGCCCTGTCACGTCAACACAATCCTGTTATCCCGGATCCCATTCTCATTATCAAAACATGCTCTGTTTACTTACTTTACTGCTCCAAACACTTTTTAATGACATCCAACTTCGGACGGGTTATTTTTCGTAACTCAAAAGTCTTTTTTGGGTGAAATGATAATAAGCCGCTGACTCATCTGAAACTCATCAGTTACAGTACCGCCGAAGGACTGAGGTCATTCAGACCCATCGCACGCCACCAGAAAGTACGCTTGGATCGGGTCAAGAATTCTAAAGAGCTTCTTGGGCTGAAGTTTGCCAAAACCCATTTTTTACCCTGCTCAACACAATGCATGTGCGTGTGAGCGCGTGCATGTGTGTGTGTAGCACTTTCCCAACTTAGCTCTGGTGTAAGCAGCAGAAGAGGAGCTCAACACTGGTCGCCATAATCTAATTACACGCTTTATTTGTCACAATTTGTTTCTCTCTTAGTCGGCCGGAGGGAGAAAGCCCCCCTCCTGGGCTGCCATTCACACCTCTCCACCACTCATATCCATCTTTGCATCTATATCCACAGGCCTCGAGCATATTAGGCAAGAAATACACCACGTAGGTGTGAGCGTGTGTGTGAGACGTAGCCAGTCGATATGTGCCTCGTGTCCATGACGGACCTCCTCTCACACCAAGTAGCTGGGATGGGCTCCAGGCCACTGAGATCCCTTACAGCACAAGAGTCCAACTCAAGACCAGGGGGCCAAATCCAGCCCATGAAGTCCTGTTTCCTGGCCCACAAGTGCTTCAGAGACTTGGATAGATCACATACAATCTGGCTTCCGAGATGTCAACAATTACTCTGGAAACTTCGGGAATGTAGAAGAGAAACCGATCTCACATACACAAAGAAGCCTTAAAAATACTATCAGCGTGGAAGAATGAATTTATTTTTATACTATATTTAAATATTTCCACAAAATAATATGTGTTTATAATTTTGGCACCGAGCGTGATTCAGTTTGATCCCACTGCTTTGTCGGAAATTGAAGTGGACAGAAAAAGATTGGACTCAAACTTGCAAGTCGGTTCATGAGATCTGATGGCAGCTGGTTCTGGGTTAGGGAGAAGATGCCACTCATATCGGCCTGCCCACAGCGGGCCGATATGATCTTATATGTCAAAGCTCAGAAATCAAGATGGATACCAAGATGTTCCTCAACCAGAATAGAAATGGAATCCCGTCATTATTACATTCACCAGCTCGACCGCACGTAGCTCATTTCACGACACAAGACGCAACAGTTCAGAACGCCAACAACTGAACGGGAAACTCATTTTGGCTGCTTTTATCTGTGGTATTTGGCATTGGTAGGCTGGCCTGTGGGCTCAGAACGATACAGTGGCGTATCCAAGACGGGTCCCAAATGAGAACGATTAGCTTTAATAGTGGCCCAGCAGCACTTTGATACCAGGGCAGAGGTCCACCTCTCAGTTACGCACCTCTCAGTGATCTGAAAGGGGGTAAACAAAGCGCGGTAGTAACTACATCTACTGCACATTTTAGCTGAGCGCTGCAGGACGGCTCCCACTTCCTCGACTTGTAATGCAGCACAAAGAGAACATTTGTCCTCCCAGTAGGGGACTGCCGGGCCCTAAATGGGGATCTTGGGGTTCTCTCAGCGGGGCCCGGAGCTGCGTCTCATGGGGTACACTAATGGGGAACGAAAGGCTATCAAAGACAAGTATCAGGACGGCATCAAGGGGGGTTATGAGAAAACAAAGCGTCCTTTCCACTGCCTGTCCACCCCCTCCTGTCATTTACATGGTAATCAGGTCCTGATCGCGGACTGCGCTGTTGTCGAGTGTTGATCCAATATCTTCTTCAATCCACACACAGCTAGCATGAGAGGATTTTGGCTTATTTTTGGTTAAACACCGCTTCTTCAAACGCCCCTCCCGTCTTCGTTTAATCAACCCTCAACCTCTTTCCTCTCCGCCACTATCCATTTTCCCGCCTCCTTTTCTTTTTCTTGGGCTGCATTTTTTCTTGAGCCGCTGTCGCCCCGGCAACCGCATTCAACAGGAGAATAAAAGAGAGTACAGAGCTCAGAGCACAGATCTGCTGCACAACAATGTAGATTGTTCATATTAAGGCTTCTTTTCTCCCCTCCCCATCACTCTTCTTCGAGCATGTCACCAGCTGCCCACCCAGCGCTCCCTCCTCCTCGCATACTGTCTTCATTACAGTGGGACTTCCAAGATTAAACGCTAGATCAGCACAAAATCAAGGACTTGGCAAGCAGAGGGAGGCTGGTAGATGATTTAAGAACTAGTGTAGTTCATTCATTGTGTTGAGATGGATGATGCCGAATGATGGGCGTGTCATAATTCTGAGATAAATAGAAATAAATGTTGGAATGTCAGAACGGAAATAAATATTTCCACTTTCATGTCTTTATTTTTCCGCATTTATTTCAGAACTATATCATATTTGGAATTGCTAAATGAAAAAAAAAAAGGTTTCACTACAAGAACCTTGTCTTATTCTGGTTAAGTAAGATTAAAGGAATTTAGTGATGATTTCATGGCTCCTTTAAAATCAAATTCTCATGTAATTCAAATGGTTATGTTCACCACAGACTGGCATGAGCCAGGCGCAGCAAGAAGACACAACTTATCCATTGAGTGCACTGCCAATGTGAACCATGGTTTTTTCACAAATTCAACTCAACAGCAGCCTTGGCTAAAGTAAAGGAAATAAATGTTGGAATGTCAGAACGGAAATAAATATTTCCACTTTCATGTCTTTATTTTTCCGCATTTATTTCAGAACTATATCATATTTGGAATTGCTAAATGAAAAAAAAAAAGGTTTCACTACAAGAACCTTGTCTTATTCTGGTTAAGTAAGATTAAAGGAATTTAGTGATGATTTCATGGCTCCTTTAAAATCAAATTCTCATGTAATTCAAATGGTTATGTTCACCACAGACTGGCATGAGCCAGGCGCAGCAAGAAGACACAACTTATCCATTGAGTGCACTGCCAATGTGAACCATGGTTTTTTCACAAATTCAACTCAACAGCAGCCTTGGCTAAAGTAAAGGAAAGACAATTCATGTTTTTTAAATTTCTAGTTATTATATTTGTCATTTATTTTTATTTGTTTGGTACGTCTCACTTTAAAAAACATAGCTATTGAGGCTTATTTATTCAGTTAAAAAAAATGAAATAATTTATTTACCAATATTGACACTCACAGCCTCCCAGATTTATTGATCGTCAAAAATGCATGCGAAAACTGTACTGTACGACTACCTCTTTAGTTTGCAATATTATTATTATTATTTTTTTTTTTTTAATTAATTAATTTATTTTTTTGCACATTTCAGATTTTCAATTCTTGTCACAACGTTGTGACTTTTGAGCACAGTCATTCACAATCTACCGGCCTTTTTTTGTTTGAATAATAATTTTTCTTAGAGTCACATTCATTTTCACACATTTGTCAATTTATATTGAAGATTTTTTTATTAATAACAGCTCATTTTGCTTACATTTAACATGCTGAAGCCTAAGCACACTTCTATCTGTATTGACTGTATTTCCCCCTTCATTTGGTCGTCTTATTTTATTGAATACTTTACAGAATATATTTGGAATTTCTCTCCCTTGCAAAGAGGACACCTCCTTCTCCTCATGACTGGTTGAAAATTCTAAAGTCAAGTGCTCACTGGACATGTCTGCGGATCATTGCTGATTCATTCACATATCCAGGAGAATAAAATAGGCAAAGACACCCACGGTATTGTCTTTTGCTCCACACGCAAAACTAAATGAATCAGCTGTCGTAGTAGATGGAGAGACCCCTCTGCCCACAGCAGGCCTAAGTGTGACCAGAGTTGCAGGGCGCACACCCCCACATGCCCAAAAAACAAGGATCCTCAGCCTAAAGCTTCATGGATGGCTAATTTTCCCTTCCTGACCTCCCTTTGTGTGGCATTGACCCCCTTTAAAATCCCCCCACCTCCGCTACCCTCTGGAAAAGCTGCCAGCCCCCCAGCGCTCTTTCTGCTCGGCCCAAACTGCTGTGAATGCAGGAGTTTGACATGCTCCTCACTGGGAGCTTGAAGTGATCCCCGGGTAAAGTTTTTCCTGGAGGTCGGGGGGCTGAGGTGACAAGCAGGGTGAGCTTTGTAGAGCGAGGTGTCCAAGTAAGAGGACGCTGGTCTGCTGGGCTACACTCCCACCAGTGGTTGAAACAATTTGGAGTTGGTTTTAACGCCTGTCTTCAAGTTAAACTCTCTCTTTATTCATTAAAACTGTTAAAGACTACAACCTGGTCAAAATGGCCTCCCAAGTATGGACTTGACTGGGAGACCCAGCCTGAAACATAAAAGCCCACCCACAAACACGAGTCATGAATCACGTTTCCTCTCCTTCCTCCTGCAGACTGCGAGTCGTACTGTAAAGCCTCTAAAGGGAAGCTGAAGATCAACATGAAGAAGTACTGCAAGAAAGACTATGGTAAGTCGATCCAAGAGACAAGGTGGCTCTTCATGGAGCCTCAGTAAGAAAAACGTACATGTACCTTTTGTAATCTGCGGTGGCTTCTTCATCCTGTTTTGCGACTTGTTTTTCTCAGCCTCAAGATAAATAAATGTCACTTTTGATCCCAGTGTAGATATGCAGCTCTGCTATCAATAATTCATTCACAGTCGCCAGAACAAACTCTGAATTTCATGGTGAATGTTGAATCAAATTTCGCCTACGTTTTTACTCTTCATTTTATGTAATTTATTTCTTTTATTTTAATTTTTGTGATAGCCCATGAATTTGTGTCTAGCTTTCTTGTTTATTCCTGCACTCAACTTCATTTGTAGTCTGTATGTTGACATTCATGCACTTGTTTTTTGGGTTGGGTTGAAAAAGGAAGAGCTTCCCTGGTATTTAACTTCGATAGAGTCTTTTTTGCCTTGTTTTTTTTAGGCCTGCCACCTTTGCAGTTGCTGGCGGTTATGTCTTAGACATATTTCAACTCATATTTCCTTTTTTCCTTGTCTACATCTCTGTTTTGAACCCCTTCATCATTAGGTACTTTTGGCAGTCATAAGTCTTCCATATATATCCGTACATGTGTAGGCATTGACCCGGTGAGATCAGAACTAGCCCATGAAAAGGCAGTTAGTTTTATTAATTCCTCACTTTGGGAGACTAATGATCAAACAGCGACAGATGTCGGTGGATAAAGCAGCGTGACGGACAGTTCCTGCCCTCTTCTAGATCCTCATTAAGGGAGACCCACTTCCCCCACCACCTGACGGTTCCCCCACATTCCTGTGGCAATCCGTCCACCCTCGACGCCATTCAAGGTGCGGATAAGTCATATGACCTCTCGCCTTTTTTTCCTTCCCCGCGACAATGATTGAAGTCAGGCAGCTGAACCGCTTGACCAAGCATCCCGCGGCAAACCTCGGCGGCTTGACGGACAGGCCTGCGGCTTTAGCCGCGCAGGGATTTGTGGGTGTTAGCCAGTGGGCTCCAAGGCGCCTCCTCTTCAACAAGAGGTAGCTAGCTTGCTGCTGGGTCGGTGAGAGCAGCTTTGGCTTGACTGTCTGAGTCCGCTCAAGCTTGAATTGTCATTCACACGCGGCGCTCTGCGAGCATTGTGCTCAACTTGCTGAGGAGCGAAGAAGTGAGACATCAGCAGAAGGCAAACAGCCTCTCACAATCAGAGCTTAAACCGCAGTCAGCGCTGAGTCGGAGCCTAACTGAGTTTTCTGAAACTGAAATCGGTTAAACCAAGAATCAAAGTTGTTGCAGTGCAGAATGGGACATTTATTATAGCACTGCTTGGAGGCCACACGCCTGGGTCAGTCTGGCCTTCTAGATAAGTGAGAAACTTTGACATGTTTTATGTATAAATTTACTATTATCAATCACATAGAATTGTACCCTTGACCAAAACCATTTTTGGACCTGCGTATTTTTCCTAAGATTCTATTATTTAGCCTCATTTCGTGCCACCTTGTTTCAAGTTACTAGCGTCCATTAAGTTGTGGATTGTTGTGTGTTCAGCTAGTCACTGACTGAGCGACTGAGCGCAGGGAACGTTTGGTTTCAAGCCCATTTTAATCTGCAGAACTTGTTTTATGAGGGAGAAAAGCTCAGCAGGGTTTTGGCTGTCGCACTGCATGGTCACAAGATGCAACAGGATTCTGAGGTTGATACACTGAAGGGAATAAAGGGGCACAGGAGGGGGCGCCATGGGGGTTCTACTGTCAACAGAACCCTTCTGGGAGGAACTCACTTCAGTGGCAAGAGATTGGTGAATGTAAAGGACACTTCTATCAGTTACATCCGAACTGTATCAGTGACTGGAAAGCTGATGGAAAACTATTCATTAAACATCGCTGTTTTCTGGAGCGCTGGACAAGTAACATCCGACTTATTCGTACACAATGGCGGGCTGCTGTGTGCTGCGGTGCCAGACATTGAATTTTTAAAAAAGCATCTGCTGGCTGTGGTCGCAAGTACGAGTGGATGAGCAGGATGTAAGTCGGACGTTACTTGTATATTCATGGGGGACATGAGCTGAAGGCAACAGAAGATTTGAATATTGAGAATGTGTTTTGAGAAACAGACCACAGTCGACTTTGTCAAAAAGTATACCCACACATTTCGACCACAGAAGTGGCTCTTGGAAGTTTTCAGCACTCAATATGTCGGTGGTCAACTGCCAGAGTCAGTATTCTAGCTGTGGTTCTGGGATCCTTTTAACCAACATGGTGAGTTTTTGGCAATACAATGTGTGATTTTTTTAAAAGGTAGCCCTCGTACATAGCTTGACAAACAGCTTACTTTAGTTTCTAGCGACAGACAAACCCTCAAGAACTTCTGTGGCCCCCACAGCTGTACAGGTCCACATCCTGAAGGCGGACAAGTCCGGCGAGTGGTGGAAGTTCACCGTCAACATCATCTCGGTCTACAAACAAGGCGAGAGTCGAATCCGGCGGGGAGACCAGTTCTTGTGGGTGCGAGCCAAAGACGTGGCCTGCAAGTGCCCCAAGATCAAGCCCGGGAAGAGGTACCTGCTGCTGGGGAACGACGAGGACTCCCCGGGTCAGAGCGGCGTCGTGGCCGACAAAGGCAGCCTGGTCATCCAGTGGAGGGACACGTGGGCGCGGCGGCTCAGGAAGTTCCAGCAGCGGGAAAAGAAAGGCAAGTGCAAGAAGCCGTAGACGGACGCGGGAGGACGTCGGGGGAGAATCCAGAGAAAGGCTGAGCGGGTCAAATAAGAATATAAATGAAAGAGACAAAAACATTTAGACTGAAACTGTCCATGTCGCTGCTTATTTGTGTAGTAGCATGAAGAGAATCCTTTGTGTTTCCAGTGAACTTTGGTCGGAGCTCACTCTACAGATTTGGTTTACGGTCTCTGATATCCGTCTCTTGTGGATTTGCCGAATTTGCACCAGTTACCAGTATATAAAGTCCTCCTCATATCTTGTTATGAAAGCGTCCTATTTTATTATTGGTGGACACTGAGAGACACCACTTCACCTCTGCGTGGTTCTCCTGTCTGTGGTACCAGCCGGGAGCCCGCCTCCTCACCTCTATGCTTCTGAATCGTGCCATAAAAACAAGAAAACATTGTTGTGTGTTGTCGCTCGTGGGTTCTCACGTTGCTGCGCGGCTACATCTGCGCGTAGATACAACAAACAAGCTCTGACTTCAGAATATCGCTAACCAAGGGTTGTTTATCTTATTAACTGAGGTTTGAACTAAACTCTCTAGTAAGTCTCCTTAGATTCGTCGACATATTTACACCAGGTGAGATAAAAGACACAAAGGTCTGACAACATTAAACAGGTAATAACAGAAATAATTCAAAAGTATTGTTTATTTATATCAGATTTCAGATGAAAAAGAGCCCTTCTTTTATAACATGGATTTTTTCTGACCTACACTAACCAGCTTGAAAGCATTTGTTTGGTGATTTTCATTTAGTTTTGGACACAAAGCAGCAGCCACACCCAAATCTAGTGTTTTCCATGTCCAGTCTACAATCGTTTCAAATGACACAGCTTTATATATGCATATCTAAAAGCAATGTCAATTTTATATATCCCATTTTCTCATCCCATCATCATCACTGATCTTTATCTACGTTGTGGTTCCTGTTTATGGACTAAAAAAGGTGGAATTTTCCATTCAGATAACAACAGTCGATGTCATTTAAATCTGACTGGTGCTGCTCCATAACACACGCTTCTGCTCCCGCCAAAAATATACCATGCCATTCCAGAAGGTGTGCATGTGACGTTAGCAGTAGTGATGGGCTGGTGAGGCTTCGTGAAACAGCGTCTGCATCTAGAGCCCCCTAGATGGCGCTCTCTGCTCTAAAATGTTTCACTTTAAACAACCTTACACCCTTTAGCGCCACCTTCTGAGCTCCGACACTGCTTCATGAAGCACAATGTTGAGGCATCAAATCAAAATATGATAGTGTTCTTTCAAATATTTTCAAATATACACGAAAACAATGTGTTTATCACCATCGCATCAATGAGTGAAGACACTTCCTTGTGTTGACACAAACCCTTCACATGAACTGTCTATGTTCGTGCCACTGTGATATGTTCCATTACGGGCGGATAAACAGCATTTTGTAGTGTCCCAATCCTGTAATCCTGTTGTCTCTTTCCAAACATGACATCTTCTGTTTAGATTCTGCGACATTTGGCTCCTGAATCTTAGTAAATCACCAGCGGAAGAAGAAACTTTGTGATATTTATTGCGTGAAAACAGAGAGTAGTGACCATACAGTCCCACGAGTGAAAAATGAAACAACAATGAAAAGGAGACATGAGTTGGGCTTCTTTAGGTATCATGGGGATCAAGGGTTTTATGTACTGGAGTTTAAAGCGCAGTCATTCTATGAAGTGAAGCTAGAGAGGAATAAAGAAAGTTAAATTCAGGAGGCGATATTTTTTTAAAGATATGAGAACGAATCTATACATTTTTACGTAGAAAAAAAAGTAGTTCATAGTTGTGAAACAAAAAAAGAAAACAATATTAAAATTAAGTTTTACAAAAGGAGGAAAATAATAACGGAGCGACAGATTCTTTTCAGACCACCAACTTTTTGGAAAGACAATTATGGTATTTCAACCGGAGGACACTGCTGTTCACCTGCCACCCTCATTCGTCACGCTGCGGGACAAATGTGGGAAATGGCAATGACTGGAGGCCGCCATGATTCAAACCACATTTCCCAATTATTTGATGCAGTTTGCTTCTTTGTGTGGTCGCACGATGCTTCGAACCTGGTCGATCATGAGCC
The DNA here is from genome assembly GCF_027744825.2 of Synchiropus splendidus. NCBI lineage: Eukaryota > Metazoa > Chordata > Actinopteri > Syngnathiformes > Callionymidae > Synchiropus > Synchiropus splendidus. The sequence continues at coordinate 34,231,215 of NC_071335.1, forward strand.
CGTGGAGCGCCTCATTTGATGGAGAACATCAGTCTTCCACTCCACAACACACACACACACACACACACACACCTGACAAAACCTTCCTTTGTGTTCATGCTATGAATTGTAAATGTTTAGCTGTCACTCAAACATTTGACTTTTTGCGATGTTGTTTTACGAGGTGTACTAATATATTACAGTTATTTCATATGAATATATTTAATGACACGAGACATTGTGGATTTTATTGTCTTTCTCAATGTTTTTTTTTTTATTTGTACATGTTTGTGGTTGTTTAGATTGTTGCCATTTAATAAAAAAGAAGTAATAACTACTGAACAAACCAACATGGTAGAACTTAATACAGATTTTAGTTGGAATAAACTTATAACATTTAAATACGTTCCACTTGTTTTTTTTGTGTGTTTTAAACAGGAAAGTTTGACAATATACACAGTAACATCCTGCTGTGTTACAGTACTGTTCTCACACCCACTCAGTCCAGAAGCATGTCAATCAATGTGTCACATTAATATCTCTTTATTCATGGGGCATTTGAAACAATGCTAGACCCACACGAAATGGATTTTTTTTTATTTTTTTTATTTTTTAAGAAACAAAGACAAATGAACTGGCAACCTGTGTGGAAGGTCCGACGTCTCCGGCACAGCGACAGTAGAGACTACTGACTGTGCCACACACCACTTTGGCACAGTCCCCACAGCCATGACAACAACGCTTTTCTCTCACATAGTAACTGAGTCCTCAGGTGAACGGAAGCATAGAATCGTCCAATTAAATTTGAACGTTCACAGTGACTTTTGAAGACCAGTCAATACTGTGCTGCGGTTATTGGGGCGCCATAATCCCCCATAAATCGTAAAGTGATTTATAATGTTTTTTGGAGGAACATTCACGCAAGTAAATCTTATTTTGCTGACTCATTTCTAACTCCATTAGACGGTCATATGTTACATAATCTCCTCACTTGATCCACTAAAAGACAAAAAAAGAAAAAGCATGCACACGTTTGTATTTTTTTTTAATAGTTTGATGACATCAGTGGAAAAGTGATGTTCAGCGACTCCAGCTGTGTCCTCCCAAGATGGCGAACACAGACTGTATGAGCACACTCCGGGAACCATTGACAACCAGTCATTTCTCCAGTGGAACTATGAAGCAGGTGATTCAGCGGATGTTGGGAGAGGAGAGGTATAAACAAAGTTCGAAAGTGTTACATCTGTTTATGTTGACTGGATCTAGGTACACACAACAGAACAATGGTTCAGAGTGATTTGTCCAATGGAGAAGAACCCGATCATCATTTATTCAAACTCACCAGAAATATCCACACGGACAAAAAGCATTCAGCAATTTACACACCAAAAAGTTTGCTTTAATATTGAGAAGACTAAAACCCTGCAACCAATCAGGACATTGAATCGCCTGAGGTGGCTGAGGTGAGAGTTTGATCCGGGACCCAAGATTTATAGCTGTAATCCAGCAGTGACTATATTGGATGGCGCATGAGTGAGTTTACAAAAGACATTTCGTCCATTGCACTGAGACGATGCAGTCTTCAGCGCCGTCCTTGTCGGCTACACGGGCCACGCGCCGACCACCACGATGGCGATGAGAAGCAGCACGATCACCACCAACATCCCTGAGGGCGGGGAAAGAACAATGTCAGTCGAAGGTGGAACAAAAGCTGGAACCAGTTTACAGTCTGTTAGTTGGGACATCCCAGTTGCCTCATGATGACTGTGGACGACTGTCCCATTCACAACAATCTCTTGAGGATGGCGTCATAGACGTCATCAGCTGACAGCCACATTCATCCTCCCAAAGAAAGTCCTTTGGATTTCTGCAGGCAAGCTCACATCAGGCCCCTGAGGTCGACTCAATGCAGCCACAACCACCTCAGAGGCCTCACGGGAAAAAAAGTAAACACTGTGCATCAGTTGCAATTCGGCCACCGACCATGATCACCTGCTTCCAATGAAAAAACTCTGTGATCGGAACATGCTAATAACATGAAAGAACCTACAATCCATAGAAGCCCCATGTGCTGTATTGAGCCCCTCCCACAGCATACTGCACTGGCGCACCAAAACAAACTGTGTGACGTTTGCACCCTGCAACCCAGTGCCACAAAAACACCTTGTGGGGGAAGCAGTTAAAAGGCTTCAACATGACTTCAATACGCGATTTAAAGTTTTCCAGCATCAGTCAGACGGCAGGTTAAGCCTTGAGCAACACCTGCCTGTACAACCGTGACAGTGGGAAGATGGAGGCAGAGGTCCAGCCCTTTCTCGGTGGAGGAAGGCAGCAGCCTCCGCTGAGGGCTCTCTCTCACTTGGAGCCCCGATACATGCTCCAGGCTTGTAGCTAGCTAGCAGCATGTATTGGAGGGCGTCTGGGCGTCTGCAAAACATGTAAAAATGGATGCCTGACTCTTGACATAGCTTGGCCGCCAGATTACGCTGGTATATGGTGGCATCTGGCGGACAAGCTACGAGAATCTGGCGTCCATTTTTACATGTTTTGCAGACGCTCTCCTAGCTCAAAGCCTGCCAGAACCTATATTTATGGTTCATCTGTACCCATCATGGACCTATTATAGTCAATCACAACTGCATTATGATCACAAATTACCAGCCAGTATCAGTGTTCGTCCTGACAGGAGCATATCTAGTTGAGATTTTCATTGGCTGAGAAGTATTTTAAAGACCACTGACCCCTCCCTTGTCCAAGAGTCCAAAATTCTACAGGCTACATCCAAGTTATGGAGGAACATGTGTCTTGGTGTATGTGTGTCGTATGAAGTGTTTTTGGAAATTAAGACAAAACTTTATCAACATTTATAGGATTTATAGTCGATATGCGTGTAAATAATATCCTTCAAGTCGTTTGCAGACGTAGCCGTCGTAACTGTTTTGTCTCATGGTTCCCTCGCGCCAATCTGGTTCCGATCAAAACCTCGGTCGTCCAACAAATTTTCGTGGACTTTAAAGTTGAACCTTCAAATGTCAAGCAGCTGAGGAACTCACCTGATCTGAGTCAGACGGAGGGGAATCCAACAGTCTGGAGGGAAAACAAGAGGTCCGCATAACTCAATCCTAATTACTGCGCTCCTTGATCTGCGGCGGGTCCCAGGCGCGTTTGCCCGCACCAAATAATACCGTTCTGCGTTTGATGACTTAATGCAATTTACATGCGCTCAAGCGCCGCGGAGGCTTTTATTGCAGCGGATCGCACACTGTGATAAGCATGTGTTTCTGATTCCGCCCTGCGAGGGGAATCATTGTTTTCCACCGATACTACGAAAGAAGTGCAACGTGCAAACGCTCACTCACACTTCATCAAAGAGCTTCGCTCCCACGACCTGAAAATATTACAGTTCTACAGCAGACAACACCCTCAGACAAGAACACCACCCTGAGAAAGAGGTGGCGCTTCAACATCCTGTTCATGAACACATCAGTGAGTACGAGAGGAACAAGTCCAGACTGTGGGCAAAACAAAAGGGTGAGGTGAGTGAATGTCACAGGTTGGACTTTCAGCATGTACAAGATACCTGACGTACAAAGAGGGTTCCTGATACCAATAGGAAAAAGCTGTGCATGTGAGGAATAATTCAGAGTGGATTCCACCACTGATCCCACGAGGTATATTCATCATTCCCTCAGCAAAAATATTGAAGAGACGTTTTGGGCAACTGACAAAAGACTGCTATGCTGCCTCTGTTGTATCATGGCATCTGACTCATATTTCACTCTGGCGTTCACTTGATATTTACATTTCTCCGACTCTGACACCCTCCTCCACCAACCTCGCGGCTCCCACTCTGTTTTTCCACTTCTCTAAAACGTCACCCCACAAAAATGTGCATGCAAGAGCTTACTATTTTAAGACAATAGATGATGAGACAGTCACATTTGTGCACCTCATTTTCTAAAAGTTGCGGACTCATGTGTTGTTCATCTCCGTATCTTCTGGCCAGAGACAGACCCCCGGGATAAGAGGTCCACAAACTCTCCAGTAAGCATAGTATAAAAATAATAATAATTGTGGAGAGTTAAATACACCTGACAAGGTGTAACAAGGAAAGTCAATGCATTTTTGTTTTGTTTTTTTTTCAGTGTGAAAGTTAAATTCTAGAAGGATTAAGGCATTGAAATGACGCTGCACTGATCTTCCCATCAACCCCACAATCTGAGATACGGGTTGTTCATCTGGAGGAGGTCATGATCCAAAAGGGTCAACAAGGACACAGCGACTGCAAAGACCCTGAAAGCAACAAAAAGGAAGTCACCTTCACATGAAGAAATGTTGTGACTAAAAGGTATGAGAAGAACTGGTGACAAATTGGTGACCTTGGATGACTGGAAACAGGACCCTCTAACACTCTGGAACTTGCTTATAAGGACCCACGGGATCCTGGTGTAAGGCTGTTTTTGGCTTCCAAACAGCTTTATACTGATGGGGCAAAGTTCTGTTGACATCTTTCTAGAGAGGCAAATGCCCCAACTGTATGATCGGGGGCGAAAAAAGGGGTTCGCTAAAGGGGGCGACACACAGATTAGGATTTTCAAAACAAAAAAGAGAGAGATAGATCCAGCTGAATGGTAAAGATTCTGCCTCGCCCACCGCCGACCAAGAATCACCTCCTCCAAGCCAGATATCTTACAAAATCACATGAGATAAACAAGGTGGAGACAAGTGAGGAAACACAGCTCACAATATGAAACTGCATCAGGTGATAGCGGTTTTGTGCATTTTTATTGATTTATTTTGGGGTTTTTTTCCCCGGAAGAACTGGAAGAATACAGAACTAAAATGTGCCACTCGGATGTGGGAAGACACGGGCCAGGCAATTACGATTGGAGCAAGATCTTCGATTCAAAAAATCTCAAATGTCCTCTTTTGCTTCTTTGTTTCTCTGCTTCTTGATCAACTCCATTTCGTTCCACGGCACAGTTCAGATCGGGAACAGGATTTTGGTCCATAAATATTGAACATGTCTTGCTATCTTGACAAATTCATTCTTAACCCCCCCCAGACATGCGGATTCTTCCATCGGATAATATTATAAGAATCATGATAATATCATGATAATAAGCCCAGCATCGACCACAGTCGGAAAGTCTTGGCACATTATGACCACAGGTAAGGGCAGCCTTCCTCATGACCTCACGGTGGTTGCAAAGACAACATTGCCTGATTTGGTCTCTCAGAAAATGTCTGGTTTTGGAGACCAGCTAAAACACTGCCCTTGACAATCTTGAACATAAAAAATGTGTTCCCCTAGGTACACTAGGGCACCACCTTAGGGTAAGGCCAAAACCAGGATCCCAAAGTCAGCACCTAAATTCTAGCCACTGTTTTCCATGGGGTACGAGTCAGTCATAGTGCCAGGATTACCATGGATGTGGTGATCCTGATCCACATGATGCTGAAGAGAGGTCATCAAAAGAAGAATATTGTTCTCTTCAAAATCAGAAAACGCAAGCTGATTTCATGCCAAGCATTTGACAACATGGCACCGTGCTGATGTCAAGTTCTCTGACACTGTTGCACTAGCAAGGGCAAACCCTGCTAGCTATTTTGAATATTCAAATTACTATTCACAACATCAAGCAGAACAAAAGGAATACTTCAAACAAGTGTAACAAAGTCTTTATATATTTTTGGATTGTTGCATTATTGTTACATTGTCAAATTTGCATATCGCAGGTAACGGAAATGCACAAGAAAATGGCTCTTGCTTGGCAAACAGATGATAACCCGCCTGTGACAAGGATTCTGGGGGAGATGATGTGTGTCTGCAGCCAGACTGACCACCCAGGAGCTCTGGAGGTCACAGACTGGGTTCATCCCATCTTTGCAATTTGCAGACACATCAGTAAGACAAGTCACAGAGAAAAAGAAGAATTAGCCAAGGCTCGGAACAGACATGAGACCAGTCAACCTCCTGCAATCTCTGCCCCTTTGTCTACGGTTCACGGATCGCTGCTGGCCAGACGACAACTGGCATCAGCATAAAAGACCATATATATATAAACCGCACACCGACAACAAACACTGCCCAGTAGAGTTTCTTTGTTGCTCTCCATTTCTTAAATATTAGTCATCATGGAGGATAAAAAAAGACAAATATTTTAAAATGCAAGACAAGCAGCGCAACTAAATGAAGACTCTCACATATACAGGTAAATTGAAGTATTGTGAAATAGCAACACTCCACATATAGACATGGTTTACATGGTACAAACATTAAGAAACATTCACAAATCTATTATTCAGAGGCGTTTTTTTAAAGTATCATGACAATTATTGATTGAGTTCCAGCTCGGACATGTTGGAGATAAAAAGTTGGAATTATATTTACAAGTATCACCTGCCCAATCTCCTTTTTTTCTGGGGCACCTTGATGTCTCTTTTCATTAGGGAAGAATAAAGGTAATGTAATGTCGTAGGGCTGGTCTGCTAATGAAGGTCCTAGCATTAGCCCAAAGTCAGCCTTCTGCGTTGCCTCTTGGTGAAACAGCCTCTGAAATGAAGCATGTTTCGCCTTCCGCATCATGTCATGATGCCGTGGCCAATGCGTGACGTGAGTCAAAGACAGATATGGCGGTTAAGGTTACGTTCTGCGTCGACACTTGAGCCACCTGGTATATAAAGCACCTCAAACTGGATTGCAATTGACCCAATGACGGGCTGATGGAGCTTCATGAAACGGTGTTCTCGAGTGTAGGGCTGTCAGTTTAAAAGGCATCAATGAAACCTTGCTTAAAGTCAAATATCTTTGCAGCTCTGAAAATGCGGATACTGTTTCATGAAGCCCTACCCGCCCATCACACTCGCAGGGCCGACCTGGAGGCAACCGTGACTATAGCGCATAGCCATGTAACACGATATGAATACCAAGTAAAAGTTGTAGTAGGGTTAGGTGCTCACTATGCCCTGCCTCTTCCATGTTCAAACCCCAACACCTGCTTTTGGAATATCACATGAGAAGGGAAACATTTCACTCCACTGACACACCAGTGTGAGCAACATAGACAGCTATTTCGGCGTCATCATAGAAAGTAAAAGTCAACTTTCTTAAAGCCACTATTAGATGCCTTGGGATGTGCCACTCCTGGGCTGAGTCTAGTTTCCACACAGGTGGGGTGGTTCTTCGGAGTCAAAATAAATAATAATGAATGATGAAATAAAAACATGAATGACTGGAGTAATAAATAGTTTCTTGTGCTGGGACTTTAGGTACCGTCATATTAAACTACTATCTGGCCACAGCAAAGATCTGAAATCTGAGTGATGGAAATATTCCAGTACACCCACTGCCAAAGTTGACTGTAGTTTCTGCCCATGACTGGCTCCATCTGGACACACTGCCAAAAGTTCAACACCGAAAAAGAATCCAAAATACCGAGCAACATCAACACTGCAAAATGAATCAAAGAGTAATTTCAAAAAGAAATTCAGTAGAAATGATTACACTGTGCTAAAGCCAAGCAAAACTGACTCTTCTGATCTGAGCATACGATGTTTCCAACATGCCTCTTCACCAGTGGTTTTTTTTTTTTTTTCCTCATAATTCAGCATTGGCGGAAGACTCTCGACTTCTCACTTGTCTTCAGTTTATCTACCAGCGAAACTATTTTAACTATGCTGTCTGCTGTCAAAGTCTTCACACAAACTCAGCTGGGACACAACACCAAACGCCAGCCGTTGGACGAGGGCTGCTTTCAAAAATAAATAGGACCACAAACTCAGGAATTATAAACACGCTGCCGGGAAGAAAGGGGCGAAGACTTGCGACCACTCGTGGCATGCAGCATTTTCAGCTCTTTTTCTGCCTGACACAAAGACAAGTGTCAAACAACGGCGAGGGGATGACAGAGAGGAATGGGAAAAGAAAGAGTACATTGAGGGGACCGTGAAGAAGCCCATGGAGAATGTTCCACTGATGCTCTGAGACACAGACAGACATACATACACAGGTTGGAATTCACAGCATAAACGTACGTAGCGAGGTAACAACACAAAACAAAGAAGCATGTATTCAAAAGATGCTGCAACTACACACATTCCACTGAGCCGGGGATGAGGGAGGGGCTGTGGTGCGAATGGATGGGAGCTCTGGGATCTACAAATAAACTGACCATCAAGTACCATGGGGACACGACCAACAGAATGAAGCATTCTAGGTCCTGACCTCCAGAGTGCAGCCTCAGCTCTTACCACCATCTCCTGTTAGCTTAGTTTTATGGCGCAATAATACTGTCTTTGACAACACAACACCGTGTGTTTTCACAGTGCAAACTGAGCCGGGCTAATGCCGCGCACGTTCCTCGGATTTACCGGCGAGCAACCGTCTCAAAGAGGAACGAGCTACAGATTCTAGAAAAACAAACACTGACAAAAGTCAAACAAAAGTGACACCATCAGCAGGCAATGATGACGTACCGTGCGTTCAGTCACTGCCACGGCAAAATCTGGTGCGTAGACAAAAGAGCTGGGGCCTGATTTGCAACCCCCAAAAGGCAGTTTGTGAATCCTCAATAGAGAACTAAAGCCTACAAGAGCATGCTCGCAGGCGTGACAGGCCAAGTCAATCCACTCACCATTGACCACCTACAAGTTATGTGCAAGAGGGCTTGTACTCATCAGAGCCATTATTCCGCTCCATTAAACAGCATCACTCTGGAGAGGAAGTGTGGAGCAGCAAACTCCTGTCCCATTTGAATTCCCTTCCTGATGATATTATATAGCTGAAATGTAATGTGTTGAGTTCAAAATACCCTTTCTCATTGGGAACGGTAAAATTGTCCAGACAATCTGTTTAAACATTTTCTCTTATAATATAAAACAATATAATATATAATATAAACAATTATATAACATAAAATTGGAGAGCTCTTCATTTTAAAAGAGAAAACTTACATCATAAAAAACAAATTATACTTATGTGAATCTGTAAAATTATATCAACTGGCTACATTTATTTGACGACAAATATTGAAAAAGTTCCATTGGATGGAAGGATATTAGCAGACCATTGATAGTTTGACTTTATTAAAGCACCACAATCTAGTTTAGGAATATGTGTGCAATTGCACACTGTAGTAGGTGAATTATTTTCTCTGCTATTCAAATATTCCCAAGGCAGAGCTACTGGCCATTTCCTCCAACTCATGATGCCTGACAAGTTTTGAAACAAAAAACTGCAGATTCTATCTGTTGCGACTCACGATCGATGTCTACTATATATAATATATACACAAAAGCATAAATAAACCTTTCGTTCACGACGTTACGATACAAATACAAAGTTATCGGTGCATGTATCTAACTATAAAATGCAGCTAATGTTGTTCATGTTTATATATCATGGTAGTTTCAGAACACTCTTCACTTGCTGTATGTAGCAACGCAAGTCACTTGCACTCTAGTGGCACGAAGCTTCGCTGTTTGAGTGTTTAAGTATAAATGTTGTTGTAAACAGTTTTACAAAATGGATTTGTATCTCAATTGTGACATCACTGTCGTTGGTGGAAATATCCGGTGGTCCCACCTTGAGAAAATTTGAGTAGCCGAGAGACTAAGTTACGGACACCAGGCATCCAGCCCCGCCCCTGCTGCCCACACTTCTATCTGTTCACGTGGACAGTGAACAGCAAATACTGTCATCACAGGAAATGAGGGAATACAAACCATATACATGCAAAGGGAATTATATTAATAATGGAAATATATATCTGCCATTATAAGGTCAGTAATAATTTAGCAAGTTATCGCTATTCAATTTGAAACAGAAAAAAAAAAAAAGAAAAGGCCAAAATCCTACGTATTGTTGCTTTAACAGTTTTAAAAGCAAATATTTTTCAGTTCTAGGCTCCCTACAGTTGCTCATGTTCACCTGAAGCTAAGCAACATGTTTATTCAAACAAAAAGGGATGGCTGATCAGAAAACTCACCACATGAGGCAGATTTCGTCTCAACCAATTTCACTCTCCGCGTTTCGTTGCGAATCCGATCATCCGTCTTGTCGACGAGGTGCGCCAGATCGTCGATGATTTCTAGGAGACAAAGATGGAAAACATCATCAGCATCATCTTAAAAACTTTTTATATACAGAATTTGACTTGAAAACTTGGTGAGGGTTTTCTTTCCTTTCACATTGCGTTTTATGTGACACACACCCAAACTACTCTCTGCAGTTTATAACCAAATACATGCTGTGAGACATGCTCCTTATCAGACATAGTAATGCTATCAATGATGTGTGATCTCCGTGAACAGGTTGATTCTCACTTCTCACACCACCACAGTTTTGTGAAAATACCTTGGCTGCCAACAGATGGAGCAGCTCCAGTGTTACAGAGTAGTACAAAAGACGGATGAACTCTCAAGTTTATCTGCAATATTTGTGCCTGGCCTGAGATGGTGTTGTCTTATAGATGGAAGTGTTTTTCATGAAAATCCATCACCACTTGTCAAGCCAGCTTATGTTTGGCTGGCGAACAATCTGAGGAATGAAAGTAAGACACGTGAGTACTGTGTTGTGTGGCAATGAGATGGAGATGGGAGACGTAGAATAGGTTTATGCGTCGTCTCCTGAGAGATATTCCGCACACCGTCCACACATCAGGCAATAATTTAGATTAAGATGAAATGGCAGAAGTGGGGTGAAGACACTCGTCTTTAGTGCTGCAAGGACGGATGTTTTTAGCTGAGCTGATGCCAAGTTTCGTGATTCAGCCCTGGCTCTGTAAAACATCTCAACGCACGGATGATTTCACAGCCGTGCCACAGCGGAGCCCAGTTAAAACATGACCTTTGACTACACCGAAAATGAATCAACGTTTTAGATTCGTAGTCAAGCAGGGACTTTCAGCGCGTATATATTTTCCACAACACTGTTTGAACATCTTTTTTTTTCCTTCTGTTTTTATGGTTGTCTTGCAGAAACCATCTAAATAATTGAGATTTACAGGTTTAAAAGCAAGTAACTGAAGGGTAGACTTGACATTTCAGTTAAACAATTATTCTCTTCACCTTTTTAGGAATAAAACAATGCTGAAGTTTCTTTAAAACATATTTCTGAGATAATACCGTCATGAGTGGCAGCAACTGCAATGCCACAGATACACGGATTCATTTTTCTCGGGTAAAGTTGAAGTATTGTGGACAACTGTGCAAATATGAAGGGATGATGTGGATCCGTCTCTTGTGGTGTCTGAATGAATATTGTATAAAGCGACCAGCATCAGGGCAGTTGTGTGTTACTGTGGGCTCAAATCCCAGAGCTAATTCTTTTCTTCTAACAATTCAAACCTGGTACTTATTCAGGGGATGATTTCTCAGGAGGATATTTCCAAACTAAAATGGTGTTTTTCTTACCCTACTCAACTCCATTCTGTGAGGATCAGTGGACGTTGGAATAGTTGGGCTTAATGGTTGTGTATGGGGGAAACACTCCGTTGCCAACACACACACACACACACACACACACACACACACACACACACACACACACACACACACACACACACACACACACACACACACACACACACACACACACACACACACACACACACACACACACACACACACACACACACACACACACACACACACACACACACACATCTGCAAACTGAACTGAAACTTTGCTTGGCATACACAGAGGCGCTCAGCGTGATATTGCACAGCGCAATTATGGCATTTACAAGAGGTTGCACGGCGTTCTAACAGTTTATATTAGCCTATTGTTTTTTTTTCTTCCTTTGGATCTAGTCTTTATTGTAAACAAAGTCAGCCTTTCAATGTTTGGATAGTGAAGGCTTGAGGGTTTAGAGTACAAACTGTCAGGCCGGAGTGCAAATCTCTCCACAGACATGTCGGAATTGCTGCCGCAACAAGATAGTGGGTCAAAGAGAGGAAAAAATCTGCAGATGTTCTTGTGAGTTTTTCATGGACTATACCTTTCCAACATCTGGCCCTGTGAAGTGCTGGGCCACATGTGTAAAGATTAGTCTCACTGCTGGACATGAGCATCCAAGCCGCAGTCAGTCTCAGCGCACTGACAGCCCCCCTCGGACAGCAGGTTGGGGGTCTTTCTCTGCATCATTGATTTTCACACTGGGGCTGCAGTTAGCCGAGTGATGATAAATGTCCTGTGAGGTAGTACACTCCGCAAATGAAAACGTTATGTTGGCACGTTTGGGGCTTTGGAAGAAATGATACTTAACATCTCTATGCTGAGATGTCACGGCTTGGTGCCCTAATGTTTAAGCAATAATTTCACTCGGTAACTGTCGGATCGCTGTAGTTTTACTCAGTTTAATAGGTGCGAACCAACGCTGTGACTATGACCCAATTACAATGAACCATTATACCAAATTATGTCCAGCACATGACGTGACTGTACTTAAATATATGGAAATCAGAGGCCATGGAAGTGAATCAGCCAAACACCGGTGCATCATGTGGCACTCAGCTCACACTGACGTTACAGTCAGCAGCAGCTGTTACACCAGCACAACAGATCTCACTTAGACAAAGGACTACTAATATAAAACACAACTTATAACTTCAATTCTTTCAAAATAAAACAAGAGTAAAGGCAACATCCATCTGACTTTACATTTAGATTTAGCATCAATATTCAGTGGCAAAATGTTATGGTTGTAAATCTTCACCACTGACAAGGTCCTTGCATAAAAAGACTTATTTGTCACAAAAATCGATGCATCTCATAGGTCACAAATTGCATTTTGTTTCAGAGTTCCATATGTATTCTGGGCAATAGCCTATGTATCTACACAAAATGGTGAGTCGGAGATTACGTTGAATGTAATTCACTGACAAAAACATATTCTTTTCCTTACGGCTTCTCCCTTCAGGGGTGGCCACAGCAGACCATCTTCCTCCATCTCACCCTGTCCTCTGCTTCCTCTTCTCTCAAACCTACAAACCTCATGTCCTCCTTCACCACCTCCATAAACCTCCTCTTTGGCCTTCCTCTCCACCTTCTGCCTGGCAGTTCCAATCTCAACATCTTCCTACCAATGTACTGGCTCTCTCTCCTCTGTACATGTCCAAACCATCTCCATCTAGCCTCTCTGACTTTGTCTCCTAAACACCTCACCACATGTGCTGTCCCTCTGATCTACTGCTTCCTGATCCTATCCATCCTGCTCACTCCCAGAGAGAAGCGCAGCATCTTCATCTCTGCAGTTCAATGACAAAAACGTAATATTCCAATTTCACTCGGCCATTTTCCCTTTTGAAAATAAAATAAAATGTTTTATTAATGCTTTGATTATAGCTCGATGGAGCTCATAAAATCAGTTCAACGAAACATCTTCACAACGATCTCTGTCACATGACCATTGGTGGCATTCATGAGATAACACTTGGCAGTGCGGCATATGAGGCGCAAATCCACACGTAGCACATGAAGCGAAGTGACAATCGACCCTTCAACACCACCCCCCACACGTCCGACTCTCCAACCTCTTTTGGATCATTGCGCGGGAGGATGAGCATGTGCTTCCATTGGAACACCTGAGTGTCAACAAGCAATGTGGAAGGTTGTGCGTCAACACTGGACACAAAAGTCCACCTGAGATTAGCCGATATGTGATGCCATAGAGTGTGAATGTCCTGCACTATGTTGAGTTATGGTGAATTATAGCTATGTTTTCTTCTTGTGTTAACAGGAAATTGCTGGCAGTGTCAAGATGAAAGGTATGTATCAAAATATAAGTACATACTTACAATGTTTAAGGGTAAGTTTTCCCGAACTTTGGTCCTTTTTCTGCTTCCTCCAACAAACATCTAACACTCTACAAACTAACTTGGGGTTGAACATCTGTTCTGAGATAGCTTGTTCTAAAAAAGAATGAGAACCTCACTTGTCATTGCAACTTACGCGATGATGGCTCGTGCCACATGTATGTCATCACACATACCTTTTATTATTTGGAGACGCCAAAACGCTCCATCACCTCGTTCTGCTCAAATGGATTAACTGAAGGCAGGGAATCTGGGCCTTTTCAAGAGCATTGCATGAATAGGAATAGCGCTGAAGCATTTATCAACAAATACTAGCTTTGCTTCTGTAGACACTGAGAATGTACCGGGCAAAATTGTCCGTGAATAATCACAGTCAGGCATCATTACTAATGTGGTCAATTCAACTGATTCAATATCACAGAAAACTAGAGATGTCGTCTGATAGTTAGAAACATTTGTGGTCATCACTGGATAAAAGTGATGCCAGGTCATGATGAATTGGGTCCTATGTGTTGGGGACTCATTTGGATCACACATTTCTACCACAAAAAAAGGTATCATGAAGACCATTTCGTCTCCAAACCATCAAAATATCAAGAGTAATATAGACAAATTAAAAGAAGAAAGAAACATTAAGCGACAGTCAAAGGCCTTGTGTTCGGCTCGGGAGACCGTCAGAGCTGTAAACTAACCGCAGTGGTCTCTCAGAAACGATCCTGGTCTAACAACCCAACATTCCACGAAGTGAACAGAGCTTCCTGGCAGTACTGGCAGGCGAAGCGACGGACTGAGATGTTGGACTTTGATGTTTCTGCCAGGCCCCGTGGCGATCACATTAGACGACACGCAAAAAGAAACATGCTCCGATAAAAAGACGCTGACTCACATATTAACACATTTGACATTATAGCGCTTGGCACGTCATTACAAGGCGGCAGACGATACACGCACACACTGGAGATGTGTTCAGGTGCACAACACTGGGCATCATGACTAGCCTTGTACACGCGAGTGGAGATCACTGGTTGTTGCTTATTGCCTGGCAGCAGACACGAGGCCATGTTTGTGAATGTTTTCTTCAGGTGACTCCTCCTCTTCCTCATGAGCCACAGGACCCCATTCTTCAAAGTATAAATAGACACATTGAGCAGGTTCACGGGCTAAAAACATAAAAATAAAAAGCTGTAAAAAGCAAATGCAGTGTTCCTGCCTATTAACCTTTACATATCCTTCCATAGATGACGATGTTGGTGAAATACACAGCAAGTATGGAAACGATTGTCAGTGACGCTAACAAGATGTGCAGTTATTATAATTACCCTCAACTCATGGAGGCCAGTCTAAACCTTGTGCCAGCAACACAGCTGAAACAACTCCTCACGTGAAGAAGAAACCACCTCCTGCAAAGGCTGTAGACAGCAAACGGCAAGGTTTGATGCAACAAAGACCACATGCTGTGTAGGTCATCAGTTGCCTGCAAAGCTCAACGTTCAAATGTGGATTTGACTTGTCAAGGAAAATGAGATTCTTCCTGAAGAAAATTAGGAAAAATAAATTCAATAGCTTTATTTTATGTTGACTGCCAAAACACATAGCTTAATATCTCTCTTGGGTTTCCATATTATTTTACTGTATTATGTTACTTGCTTTTGTTATTCAAGTCATATGAGTTTCTGCCATTTGTTTTTAACCATTTCACCACTCAAGGAGTATTTTCATCTAAAATATCTGTGTGATTTGTCTTTCAGGCAAAAGGCTTGGACCAAACAAAAACTATTTCATGTGAGCCAAGTACTAAAATTGTTCACAGTTAATTCAGGAGATTAAAAAAAAGTTATCCGCTCTCATCCCGGTGACAGCAGGACAGATAGAAGACTGTGCTCAAATAAAAACTATTGTGAATGTAAGTCACTTGGATAATTTATCAAGGGGAAAAATTATTTGCAGGGTGGGCGGGCACCAAAGACCTAAGAAATATGATTTATTTTTGCATAATATGAGCCCTGTAAGTTTGAAAAATGCATCACCTGTGAGGTAGCGAATAATAAGCAAACAAACTGCGAGGATCATATCTGAAACCAGTAAATGAATAGGTATATCCGCCAGCGTACGCGCCACATCTGAGCCTCTGCGTTCAAAGTTATGAGATGAACCAAACATCGAGCGTTTCCCCACCCACAAGATGTGCTTCTATTAAGAAGATAGCAAGATTAAAGACTGGCAACAGTGTCAGAAATGACAGAGATAAATCATTTTTAAAAGCCTGGTGATCGCTATCATGGAAGCTTCTCACAGCATCACTCGCAGACAAAAACAGTCGAATGGAAAATGTTATGTCTACAGGCGGAGGGCTTTATCGTGGGAGACGGAAACCTACTCATGTAGGTTGAAATATAAAAGATTTCATGGTATCTATGAGGAAATACAGAGAAGAAGACAATGACGTTGTGTTGCTGACGCATGCATAATTCCAACATTGAAGTTCCATGTACTTAGCTCAATCCATTTTGCATGAAACAAAAGACAACCATGAAAACATGTATCACCCCTTCTATAAGTTGCCAAATACATCATCAACATGCGGCTTCAATGAAAAACCTTTGTAATACCATGGGAGGAATGTCAACGTGGGTGGTCATGTGGGACAACACTGCGGGACCAGTGTTGGAACGTGACTGAAATAATGTCAATGACATAACATGATGAAAATAGCTGATGTGGTCACGGCGCTAGAGTCCACTTCAAAGTCTAAACGTGGCACTGTACACCTCTCCGCCCAGTACAACTAAGACTGAGGTACAAGGTACTGACAGATTCCTCACGGAAACATATTGTTGTGTGATTGAAAACATTCCTAACTTTGCTTCATAAACAATAGACAGTGGCCTCCAAGCTTGTAATCCAGATATAACTGTAGCCGCTGTGCCAATCACCACCCTAAAACATGTGCTAGACATGTGTTGTGCAGTGCAAACACTATGAGCTCACACACTAGTACGGCACTTACGTCCAGTAACACAGTCACACAGCGAGTACAGGCTGTTACGGAACAGATGTCTAACCTGTGCACACACACACTTCAAATGCCCAGCAGATGAAGGTGCAATCTTCCCCTGGAGCGTAATGACAACCACGTGCTCACTTTGCAAAGTAAGTCCTTCCACTCATTAACAAGGATGACCCATGCGAAGGAGAGATTTGGATTCTTCAGGGCCCTTTGAGCGTGGGTCCCACAACCAGAGTGGTGAGCAATTCGACAAACACAGGAGGGGATTTGTTAGCGCTGTCACTTTCATTAGCCAAAATGAACCTGAACCTCAGTTTGAGTCAGACTTTAGTACAACAACATGGCAGGGAATCCTTCGCTCGGAGCCAAAGGAACTGGCAGCTCAGATTGCAGAGGTTCCCGACCACCAACACATACAGCTAATGTGTTTCTCCTGCACATCTGCCTGAAATATTCTCCTCGGAAATATTACAGCACCGTATCAATATCGGCTTGTCATTGGGTCGTGCACACACCACTCCAACATACCCTAAAAAAAGACCGCAACAAGGCAGGGTTTCCGCAAGGACTTTTTTTAAACAATGTCCACTTCCATGTTGCGGGTCGTGTATTCAGTATGTTGTGAGGGTTCCACTTGTTTTTTGTCAAGTGTGACCACAAGAGATTTCTGGCTTGGAGGACAAGCTTCTCGATTGGTGCTGGGACAGCACCTTCATTATTATCATGGTCCGTAAATGTGTACAGATATAGACTTTATATTAACATGAATCACGCATTATAATTTACATTTGTGACATTGAAAAAATAAAAGATATGAAGGCATGGAGGCTTTTATTTGGCTGTGGAAGTGTATTGCAGAGGCTGTCAGTCCGGTCATAGCTCAAGATGTGCTTGTGTTGTGCATCTGAGCAAGACACTTCACCCTGGTTTGCAGCCTCCTGCCACCAGTGTGTGAATGGGTGACTTTCTGTAATGCAATATAGTTGCTGGATAAGCATGGAAAGCACTATTGAAGCGCTATATAAGTAACATGTCGGGAGCAATACATTATCTGGCATATCAGTATCTTCCTCTTTAAAATCCTCAAACGTGGTTTCCTCCAGGGCGATGTTTCAGTCAGGCTTATGCCGCATGATTTGCTAAATCCTTTAATCTCAAGTGAGAGATGCCATCCTCACCATGACATTTGTCACTGTGGAAAAATGCTAGACAATACCAATTGGCGCCATTAGCTTGACACATCGCAGCACCACCAGCATGTTGGTGTTGTAGCACTCAAAACGCAATCTGGTTTTAAGACTACATTTCCAAGGCCCTGGTCTTGTTTTCAGCCTTTTTTATTTTGTCGAGACCAGTCCAGTTCGCAGCTACACTGAATTTAGATCACAAATGTGGGGAACTCCAGAGTGAATGCGACCAATTAAGTCTTCTTTTTCTTGATCCCTCTGTTCCAGATCTTGACTCGAGCTAAGGTTAGGTGGACTCAACTACAGCAAGTTAATTGGTTGACATAAAAAACAACCACAACATGACTCAGATGGATAGATCAACGCATTTGAAAAAGCAAAGAAGCTCTATAGTGTGGTTGTTTCAAAGTAGCTGCCACCCCAGCAATAAGTTATTTAACTTCACTGGAGCCACACAGTATGGTGGGAAATACCCAGCAAAATCATACCTTAGTGGTTTAATTTTCTCAATTTCTAACAAATGAGTATTTGGGATTCCCCCCCCGACAATGACCAGCCAAAGTGTGCGTGTGTGTTTTACATGATAAATGGGTGAGAAGAGAAAGGGAAACAACCACTTCCAGTCTCTGAAAGGTCTTGCTAGTGGACATCTGGATGTTATCCGGCTCTGCAGATGAGTCGCGCGACCACACCTACTAAATCACACTGTACAATGAGCTTCTCTGGTGGCAAAATATCTGTCTTATTTATCACTTTGGAGGGGAAAAAAAAGGTTGGAAAGCTTTTCCAGAAAACCAGCAGGAGTGGGAACGATTATGTTTACGATAAAATAATACAACTGACACTCGCGTAATCAGCTGAGACATATTAAGTGAGTGAAAACGGAGCAGGAAATGTAACGCGATTAGCAACTGGAGAAGTTCTGTGCTTGTGGCCATGACAAATGATATCATTGAAAAATGTATGTAGTACTTCTTCCATTTATTCATTTATCTCCTCCCATAAAAAGATTATTATTGAAATAGATACATAAAACTGTGGTAAAAGATAAAAGAAAACACAGTAAAGAAAAGAAAAAAACAATGAATTTTCATGTCACGTACACGAAAAGACTTGGATTGCGCTCCCTCTCTTTGCCTGAAACATCGCCAGAGCTTAGACAAGGATGGATGCTTGCGGGAAGTGATAAAGAAATAAGACGAGGCCTCATGATTGATTGCAGTCCGGCTGTAACACAGGTGTTTGAACATTTACTTTCAACTATATTAACCTTAGATGCCCCAAACACAGAGATAAAGCACAACTATGAATTCCATAAGGATGACTTATAAGTCATAAACATGAAGTGAAGATACCAGAGATCAGTGGACTGATAGACATGAATTATTTTTCGACACATATTAAATGGAATTCACAATTAAACTGGATATATAGTTTGAAGAAATGATGTAAGAAGGCAGTGCCTGCTCTAATTTGCACTAAAAGTACGAGTATGTTTGACTCAAAGGCAGCAACAAGAAATGAAACTTCATTTTCTGAATAAAAATGGCCATGTACGAGTATAAACATGTGTGATTTGTTACATTATAGGCTGCATATCATCACCTTAACATATATTGGGCAGTAAAAGGACAGGGTCAAGTTGGTTTGTACAGTTTCGCACATTTCCACCGCAGGGTACTGACCAAAGAGCTTTACAATGAAATTTAAAACAACTATTGCAATTTAATAAGGTCATAATATGGAAAACAGGAGAGAACAAAATGGCCGCTTCAAAACTTATCAGTGGCAAAGTGTATTGCTCAAGCGGAGAGACACTTACAGTGTACCTCGGTTTTCAAACGTCCCGGAATTCGAACAAATCAGAAATTTCAAGATGTTTTTGCTTCGGATTTTGAACGAAAATTCAGAACTGGAACGCCCCCGAAAAAAGCCGGAAAAACATAACATGCGCGGACCGATCAGCTGACCCACGACGCGCTTTGTTATTGTGTATAACGCAGCCTCTGTATGCAGACGTGTCCGTTAGCTACATTTACTGACTGTTTTTTCTTCATATTGAGGTGTAAAACCTTTCCTGTCTCCACACTGGATCATGGTAGAGTGTCACAGGGGAGGTGCTCGCTCTCCACACCTCCGAGGCTGGAGCGCTCACTCCAGGGTTTGATGTCCTGTTGTGGGCTGGAGCTGGGACAGGGATGAGGCGAGTCTGGGACAGAGTGTGACTTGGTTTATGACTTTGTCACAGCCAAACTGCACAGAAGCGCACATTCAGAGCTGGACACGCACCGGGCACCTCTTCACTTCTGGAGAGACGTCACTCACTCAGCAACCCCTCCCACATGCAGCGGCCACACACATAGAGGAACAGCGCACCTGCAGCAGACACTCTACATTCACTCCTACAAAAGACTATTTTAAGGCTTGGAACGCATGATTTCTTTTTCCATTCATTGTAATGGGACAAACCGATTCAGATTTCAAACAATTCGCTCCTTGAACGGTAGTCTGGAACGGATTGTGCTCGAGAACCGCGGTACTAGCAAAAATCCATTGCCCAAGAAGGAGTGAGATTTGGTTTCTTTACAGAGATTTCAGTTAAATGCAATCACTTTTCAAATAGATTTTCTTTTATTTTGAAAGGTTCTCCAACAAAACCCCTTCCCCTTCTCAGGCTGCACTGAATTGGTGCTTGTAGTGCAGCTGACAGAGCATATAGCTACTGCAGAGAGCTGCACAACAGAAACAGTTACACAAGACAACAAGCTACTACACTGCGCTTTGACATTTCAGTCTTGAGTCTAGCTTTCCCTGAGCTTTCCTTCGACAAGTTTTGACAGAAACACCTCCCATGGTTATGGCAGCAAAGGGCCAGACATATCATAAGTTGGATGTTCAGAATGTAACAGCTGATTGAGATTCATCCACCATGTCTCACTGCATAGACATGAATGATTCAAATGTTATGAATGCCTCAGATCCACATCATGCCAGGTGAAAGCCACAAAAGTTTTAGCCGCCTTGACAACAAGCCCACTTTTGAAACGATTTATTTTTGCAGTGATACATCTCTAGTTCCTTCCAGGCTTTACTATGCTGCTCATTTTTTATCATTTATATACACACACAATAAGAGCACAGGGGAGAAGCGAAACATTACCTCCTCATCCATTTATAGTTCCAGCCTTTTACAACTTTCGTCATCTAAACTGTGGTCACACAAGTTGATGCTACATTTTGCGCCTCATTTCAGTCCTGACATTCGGCTGATGACAACACTCCTTTGAACATCATGGAAAACAGCACTCACTTCAACCAGCCTCAATTTCAAACACAGCAAATCAAACAAACAGAGAATTAATCTTCAATTCCAGGCCTGACGCTCCGCCGACTGTCATCATTAGGAGAGTTTATTTTCACAGGGAGCTCGGAGCTGTGGCCACTGATGTCACTACGCTGCAGCGCTAAGTGCTTCTCCCCATTCTTAAGATTGTTTGTTTGAACATCAATGATCATCTAATCTGACACACAAGTGGACACCGATAAACTCCATCATGCGGCAACATCTCTTCTTCTCTCTCGGCTCTCAGAAAAATCCGCAGTTATCAGACTGAAAAAACAAAATTTTAAAACTCTCCAATGAAAAGGTACTGACCTTGTGACCCAGTGAAGGAACTACGTTCATTTGTAATGCCATCATGTGGAGCTAAGCAGTACTACAGTGTTTTTATTTATTTTTTTGCAAAACAAGATGAAAAGGACGATGGAAACAGGTCCCACTGATGTTGAGAATATATGGATTGTTTTACAATCTTTACAGAACATTCTTTACACTGCCTGACTAACACCAGCACTCTGGATTGTATATAGTGACTGTTGTGAGAAGCCATCAACCCAAAAGGCTAAGAGAAATGTCAAAAGTTAAATTTGACCTAGATTTATATACGATGAAACAAGGATTAAATAGCAAAAAAAAATTAATATATAATTCCATTTTACATCTAGATTCTACATAAATAAATATTCTAATATAAATTATTGATAAATATTTTTAAGTAAATATTTTGGTTTTATCAGTGTAACGGTGTGACATAAAGGTACTTTATGAAGCAGCATTTCTTTAAAGGAGTATGACACATTTTAGTTAAATATTTCAAATACATTATACAGCAAGTGATGGAAGAAAGCAAATAGACACATAAAATGGTGGAGAGAAAAAAAGCCAAAACCCTTTCAATAAAAATGACTGTCCTCAAATACATAATAATAATTTTATAATGACGGTTATACTTATATAACAAGCTTCCCTACAAAACACTACAACTTTGATGGAGTGAAGAGCGAGAGATGAAACCTGTGAAGCGGTCAACTTCTGATCTCACGCAGATCTGTTTCTCGAAAAGGAAATGACTGAGGCCTCCGCCGCACCGGGGTCATGAGCTGCACTTCAGCAGGAAAAAATTACAAGGAACTTAATCTATTTATATGGCAACAGTCCGCTCACAGTACAGTGATCAGGGGAGGAATAAGTCATTACACAGGTTTGCAGAGCATCAAAGACTCGCTGGATTGTCTATGTGTGCTTTAATCTTGTGAATTTGTTTCTTAAGAACGTTCATATTTTAGACGGTCTCTTGTTGTAACATAGAAAGGTTTAGCAAAGATTAGCGGACTCCGATCATGAAAAAAACATCCATGTTTCTATCTTAGATTCAGAACTTCAAACTGGCTACTAACAGTAAGAAAGTGATGCATTTTTTTCCATGAATTTTCCCCAATCCTTAGTAATATTAAAACACATATTCTGGGTTTCCTCCAAGGTTCTTTGTAACAGTGAGGGAGGATGAGCTTCTCGATCTTTATGCGTGTGGTGTGCTGCGTTGAGAATATCAGTGCGCACCTCAGACAATATTTTCTTTTATCTTCACCATGGGGATGTAGAAAACAATAATATTAAAACAGTTTAAAAAATGGTAACGGTTTTGCTTGTGTCATATTTCCTGAATATATGTAAAATTCTTATCAAGCGTCAGGTATGTGCGCAGATATTGAACGATTCATACAATACAATTTAGATTAGCAGACAAAATAAGTCACATACTTCAAGGGTATCATGTTATCTTCCAATATTTTCAAAAAAAATCATTTTTCTATTGAAATGGTGTGAGTCTGTGCCTTTTATTGGAATGCATTCACTGTAATACTTATTTTTTAAACCATAATATTGTTATTCCTATCATATTTCCAAATGCATTTTTAATCACACACATGAAACATTCATGCCATTAACCCATCGCATTTTCTTTGCTTGACAAGCCACATGGTAGCACCTCAAACAGTTTGATATCTCTAGTGGGTTTCTTGCTAACAAGGATACATGCTACACCGGATTCCTTTGAAAGGGTGAAAAAGCTCTCGCCAATAGATAAAAAAAAATGGTGGAAGACAGCTGAGGAAGTGGTTGTATGGAACAGTTGATAAAAAAAAGTGTGCAGGATGTGAGATGAGCGATGGGGCTGTAGCGAAAGTCCCAAAAGAAATAAGGCAAGATAAAGGAACTCTGTGGAGCGCCAGAGCCCAATAAATTATTCCCGGGTGACGGCACACTGTATGAACCCAAATGTCGGCCATAAATATTGCAGCACAATCCGCAGGAAATCACCACGAGCTCGAACGGGTTGATAAAGAACGTGAATGCCTAACATTTTATCCACACTCCATCCAGCCCTGGAGTCACAGCACTGTTGCTGTTACCTTCAGGCGCACATTTGAAATTGAATATGTGAGTCAGCCATTACCATGCCAGAATGTGAAAACAGGTGCAAACGCTTGGGCAGATTTGAACCACTCGGGTTTAAGACACATGGAAGTCGTTACATTCCCAGAGGTGGCATGCGTCTCGCAGCGCGATGGGGTAGTCGAGGCCCATTGGAATTTACATCCATGAGAAGATCAAGATGAAAATGGTGTTGAAGCATTTGTGTTTCAAATTAATGAGGAAAGGGAAACATGCTATTTTCTCGCATCAGCCACAACCAATATCAGTGAACATCTGCCATCCCTCTGCAGAAGGAAGGGTCACTCAGTTTCAAGTCTAAACTCAGTCCACCAATGGGCCAGACAGGATATTGCAATCCACTGTGCAGCTTTCTAGACTGAATTTGGCTCTTTGCATCTCAGGGAAAGTTTTCATTTTTTATTTTTCAGTGCAAGTGACCCAAACTTCTCCAACAATGAGCAGGGGACCAACAGCATGCTGGAACCTATGACACTAAAGCAAACAGTTTGTTTTCTTGTTAATTGCTGAGCCACAACTTTTGTTGGCTTTTTGCTATAACAATATTTGTTATGCAACAACCTGAATTTTGCCTATGTTTGTTTTTTAAAGGGCTCTATTGCCCTTTAAAACGGATGCATTTATGAGGTAATATGTATTTAACAAAATGTCCGCCTCGCTGGAAAAAGCAACAATGGCCAACAGGTTTACAAACAATCGCAAATCTGCTGCGACAAATCTATTTTATTGCTGAATTATATTTACCTCAGAAGTTGGGAGGTGGGAAATACGTCACAGTCGAGTTCAGAGCGTTCCAGTTACCAGAGGAAGACACTCTGCATCGACCAGGCTTGCGATAGACACTGTTTGTAGCTCTCATATCCAGAACATTTTAAATTACACTACAGAAACATTTCTATATATGCTACTTATTGTTGTCAAATATGAATTATGAACACTTATTTTGTTAAGAGGACGCTTCATCTTGTTAACATTGTATAAAGCTCCTATAAAAACGATGGACCATAATAGACCATAATGTTCAGTCGACTTATTCCATTTGGGTTTCAATTGTGAGACAATGTGTCTTGAATTCCTCTGAAAGAAACACAGAGCAAAACGTTACCATTTTGTTCATCCAGCTCATTGCCAATCTCCTGCCCCATTATCTTCTGTCTGCTGATGACAGCGGCAAGTGCGTCCAAGCCTGCATCCTGGGCTGAAGGGAGACAGAGACCAAGAGAATAATATTATTCATTCAGTTTGATATTCCAGATCACAAGGTGCCAAGATATTTGAGTCTGATACAACTGGCTCTTATATCTCACAAGTGACAATTCTTTGGGATCCAGATACCACGAGTCCTGCTATTACAGCTGCTGAGATCCACAGTAGAGAGGAAAAACAATGAAGATCAACATGGAAGGAAAGTTGTGGCTCAAAATTTGACACTTAACCGCAGCCTTTTTTTTTTTTTTTTTTTTTTTTAAACGACCGCAGATTGAGGCACAAGCTATTGCCACACTCCAGCAGAAATCCCACAGGGGAAAAGAAAAGTACATGTGGTTTAGTTTGACTGTCTTTACATGAATCTCTGATCCTCACATTGAAAATAACCAGACGCAGAGAAGGAGACGCTGGAATGAAGTGTCACATGGATTCAGGTGGACATGTGTCCAGACACTGACTTCACACAGTGCCTTCTGAGAAGCCGGTGAAGATACCAAAGTATTGAAGATGGAGAGAAAAAGAAAAGCAAACACAAGGAAATGTAAGACTTCCAAGTAACATTAAATAAAACTAGCAAAACTTTGATTCAAAATGTTCATTGGAATGGCAACAAAATGGTTTAACATGCCAAAGATCAAATCAGTTCCTTTACTGCTGTTTAACTTTGAGATAAATGGGTTTAATTTATCATGACAGCTTGTTTTAGTTTCAGAGGTATTTGCCAAAATCGCTCCGCTTATGGGAGGAAATCTTCTTGGAATATTTTCAACAACATGTTTTCTGGAGTAAACGTAATTATTTACATTTATGTTTCAGTTAAAATCGAGTGAAAGATTAATATGACATTTAAAATATAAAACAAAAACCTATCATAAGGATTAATGTTCCACTGCATTCTGTATTGCCTCATGTGCCGTGCGTGAGTCTTACCTCATTTTAACTTAACACGTGTTTGATAAACGCACCAGTTTTAAAGAGCACTTTTCCCGACTGTGGAATAAATAAACAGCAAAGAGTTTCCAGTCATGTGTGATGATACCTTCAATGATTCTCTGTTGCTGTTGTTTGATCTCCCCAACACTAAGCCCTCTGGTTTCCTCTGACTCATTGACCAGCCATGGATTGGCCGCTACACCGCTGCTTGTCTGCGGCATCCCGGACATAAGAGTTGACCTGGAAATACAAGTGCAAGCAAACGGAATCCAAGAGTTTTGCACTTCAAGATACAATTTGCTTATGAAAGAAACAAGTTTTGGCAACAAAAAACAAAGCATGGTATTGAGCATAACACTCAATAGAGAAACCTTAGAATCTGCCACAAAACGCTTGGTGAATTAGGAAGCTAGGCAACATTCTACTAGCTACACGGCTCATCTTTTCTCAGCTATCTTCTGGACGGAGTAACATGTCATGGAATTTGACAGCAACATTGCTGTTTACTAAAACTAAGAGTGCATTTGTATTAGGGCTGCGATTCGATCAAAAAAATAATAATAATGGTATCAGAATATTTGCCAATATTTGCCACATTTTTCAATTTGAATGAATTTGGTATATGACTCAATCAAATGATGGAGCCATACATACATTTAAACAACAAAATATTGTTTATTCTGCATCAGTTTGACAATAGCACAATAAATCACCATGGTGACTATATTCAAGTTTTTATATCACCTTATTTAAACTAAAGCTCTTTTAATGTCTTGAAAACATTTGTATAAGAATTTCAATTTTATAAGAATTTCAAGTACATTCAGAGCAGTGGAAACCCTGGCCATTGTGTAGTGAAAAACCTCCCTGAACCAAAGCAAACAGATGCTTTTGTTTGCTTTTGTTCAGGGATTCCTCCATGTTTGTTGTTGTTATCATCCTAGCTGCCACGTGTCTTGTGCATCAGTGGGATCAGTGGAGCAGGAACTCCTGCACTTACAAAGGTTCCCTGTCGTCTGGAGAGCAGACTGTTAAATTAAATTAAATTTTTGTTGTAATTAATAAATCTTAAATCATTAACGTCCCACCACTACTTTGTACACAACTGTAAGTATTAAGATGATGATCATTTTTAAAGCAAGTCATTTTCAGATCTTGCAGAGATGCCCCAAAATGGAGGAGGCCTCTGTTGATGAATGAATACACCCATGGCCATGAGGAATTGGTTCACGTGCTAACAGACAGACGAAGCCCATGAAAGCACCACACAAATCTATGTTGTTGAACCTCACATCAGATCCAGTTATAAACGCTAACTTTAGACACTACATCGATCTTTCTTGATTTCTGGCTGCTGTGTGTGAGGTGTAGCTAAATGCTTGATGGTAAGGCCATAATAGAACCGCTGGCCAGATAAGGGATTTAGGCCCCAGCATCTAATCTCTTTGACATGTTTGATCACTCTGCGAGCGTGTGTGAGGCCTCTGCTTCCTTCCTGCCAGTGCCCAGTGTGTGAAGATCCAATTAGCCAGTCAGTGGGAAGCGCCAGAACCTAGTCAGGCGCATCTCTTGGCAGCCACAGACCACTAAAGTGCCGCCACTGAGGCCGGAGCATCCCGGTTGTGACTGAGTGACTCGGACAGCAGAGATTTAACTAATTACAATTATTTCCAGTGCAATCCGATAAAAGGGAAAGGTTAGTGGATAATTGAGGAAAGGTGGCGGAGAGAGGCCAAGGGAGTGAAGCGAGACTGGACTCAAGGCGCCATGTTGGTCCTTTTTTTTCTCAGACTGTGATGGAAATTTGCCTCTCACTAAAAAAAAAAAAAATCCCACGTAAGAAAGATGATTTGAGAATTGCAGTACGCTCACATCCACCCCTGTGTCCAAGAGCTAGACCACACACTGGGAAGAGGCTTTCACTCCCAGACTGAGATCACAGCACATCAACTTTAAAAAGTCTTCCTGACATGTAACGCCAAGCGCTGAATGTTGCCAATCTGATGGCCGTTTTTTTTAAACAGGATCTTTAATGGAATTGGCTCAGTGAAAAAAAATGAAGCCCATAAAAGCAGCTCTTGGAACCAACTCTTGACACAGAATGACAGAGAAACAGTTAACTCAAAGAAATAAATAACAAATGACAGGATTTCAGTGGCAATACACAAGCTATAGAGATGCTGGTGCCGCCCTCTACTCCGGTGCTCAACACTCTCTGTCATATTGGAGATGAGCAATGGCAAATCACTATCAGATTCAACTCTGTTTGACATTCCCTTGGTTCCTCCCCTTGGAGGAGAATAAAAAGGATCCATATCTACCGGCGAGAACGAAAACTGACTCACCCAAAAAAAATGTTAGTTTGGCCCCTTTTGCAATACAACCATGAGTCACTTTCCATAAAAGTGTGTTTAGCATGGCGCTAAAAAGGAGCAGGGACTTTTAAAAGTTGGCTGTTCTTAAGTTGCTTTATTTATGCAACCATTATTAAACTCCTCTATTACAAGTCATAAAAAATACTTTCCTATTCTTTAAATAACTTAAACCCACTAAGTTCTGTTCTGTATTGAGAATCATTTAATTGTAAGTATATATTGGGATATTAAAAAGGGATGGCATAAAAACATTTACTGGTCATCAATTTTAGTAACACACTGAATTAAAAAATAAATACAGTACATACTTAATACATAGACAATTAATACATAATATTTTCCCATATTATATATTCATATTTTCCTTCTAATAACCAAAGACAGGAGTCTTCATTTAAAGGACTGAATAATACTGTTTGCATGTAATATACAAAAGTGAGACAAAAACTGAAGACAATTTCACAGGCCGACTCAAATTTGTTTGTCAATTAAACAAGGACAAAAGTTAATAAACTGAATGATGAAGTCAGCAGTTTTCAGATAACAATAACAATGCTTTGAATTTGGAAAACCACCCATGAAAACTAAAATAAAAATTGAACATATGCTTTTGTGTGCGCAACTAAACATTGTAAACACAAGCGCTTCCTGACGATGTGAGGGAAAAAACAATGTTTGCCTCCAAACCTCCATATTTACCTAGTTGTTTGAGGATCGGTGCTTTCCCCTTTAAAAGTAGCAATGAGCTGCTTCTCTCTGGTGAGTAGGTCATCAATGAGATTCTGCCGTCTGTCCGCTTCTGACTGCATTCTGATGAGGCCATGTCAAAGAACAAAACATTGCAACTACCAGCCATATGCATTTGTGATAAGAACATATGTGTCAAAAACCACAAAAGAAATTAACTTTTTTTAAAACAGTAAATACTAATTGAATTCTAAACATTACCTATGGATATATTTGTAAAAATAAATAAATAAATAAATAATAACAATGAACATAAATAAACTTCCATTAGTTTTAGTTCCCTCTAAGGAAACCCACTGGGCACAACTTGAAGTTGGCACTAGTATCGCGCTAAAGTAAAGCCTATACTGCCCCCTACTGAAGGACTTCTGTTACTACACGATGGCCACAGCAGGAGGAAAGGATACATCCGACGAGATGACGAGGCCCGCAGCAAACTTTCTTTCAGCTGAGCAATATTCTGTTTGAGCTTCTGCAGTGAAGCCCGTAGTGTCATGTTGATCTGGAACACACACGATGACAATCGCGGAGAACATCAGGAGAGGATAAACATTTCCGATAGCTAATGACAGACGGACGTACCTTGGCAGGGTTTCCGCCTGTTCTCTGCTGCCTGTTCCGTTCATGGATGTTCTCAGCAACCTCCTGTGCCAGGCGGCAGGTAGCATCATAATTCTGTAACCTAAACACAAAAAAAGAGAGAAGATATAACTAAAAAAATAAAATATTTGTGTCACTCATAAGAAAACATTTATCCCATATAATACACAAGTTCACTACTCATAGAGTGAATAGCGATTTTTAACATTAAGATATTCAGATTTTTAAAAGTTTATAATGCCTACATTGCAGCAAATTAGTGAAAGGTATTTGCTTCCAGCCAGAGTTCAATCTTACATACACAACATTTAATTGTAAGAATTACATTTAATGTATTATTTGTCTTAAATGTGGCAGTGAAACTTATTAAGCCTTGACAGATTCATGTGCAGCACCTGACCGTACAGTTTGTTTAGAGCAGGGAGCCGATGGTTTACTCGCATGGCAAAAAGTGTTGTTATCCTTGGCAAAGTCGTTGGGTGACATTGGCACAGATGAGATCCTAGACCAGATGTAGACATTTTTTCTGAGTGCAGATCTGATGACGCTGCAGTACCACTAAGAGCCTGCAATATCCTGGTTTGTATCATGGACAAGAGATTAAATATGATGCATTAACAGTGTATATTCGACATAGACTCCCAGCATCTCCATAAAAGCTCTGCCTCAGACATCGTGATTCTGAACAATATACTTTTATTTATCGCTTTGAGACTGAGAGATGTTGAGTTTGTTATCAGAAATTTAACTGTCCTCCTTCAGCACACAAAGAAAATCTAACACAAACGTGTTAGTTCTGTCAAATTATCTGACGACAATATTAGTTTCTTTCATTTTTTTTGGTTGTTTCCGGAATAATTTATGTCAATTCTAATGACACTTCGATTTGCATGAGGCCATTGAAAACGAATGCACTGTTGGTCTCTAAGGGTCAACACAACACATTTAAGTTGACTTTAAATTATCATTTCAAGCTCGTTGGGACCGAAAATGACAGGCTGGATGAGATACTTGGACAATTGTCACACATTTAAAGCTGGCGTGTGTTGACATTTGGAGAATTTGAGTGCTGTTAAGGTCATGTTACTTTGTTTCTCGTCAATAAAAAGCAGATATCCGATTGTTGTTTAGCAGAAAGGAACGGCAAACGAAAAGGGTGGCGGTAGGATGTTTCCAACATTTGATACATTCTTTTAAATTTGGCCAGTTTGTTGTGACGTCTGCTCTGGAATTCATCATGTGACATTTGTTTGAGTCGCCTCTCGTTTACAGTTAACTTCCACAGATATCAATATCACAAACAACAACCCGTCTTTGTCAGCTTGCCATCAAACATCGCCTGAAACTCAGGTTTGTACGTGTATGTGATCGATATTGTTGTGATTTGCGGCATCGAATTCTTTAAGAGAGAACTGGCTCAGTTGCATACGGATTACTTGGGATTGATGCCATCTACGACATACAGTATGTGTATAATAACCCGTCAAAACCTTCTCACCAGGTATCCTGTGACATGGTGGTCAAGTGTGAGGAAAATCCGCGAAACCCGAATAAACAGAATGTAAATAGTGAGAATCGCTTCCTGGTTTAGCGAGACTCAACTACGGTAGCTCGCGAGGGACCACCTTCTTTCATTGATTTAATTCGTTTTCTATGCGCCCATTCTATCTTCATTTAAAAACGAAACAAACACTTAATTTATTCCGAATTATTTGAGCATTAATGTATGTTATTGTTCAACACTGTAAAAAAAAAGCAAAAAATGAAAGCCCTCCATGCTATATGCATAATATGCAATTATTTTTGTTTAGTGTGCGACATGCTGATAAATAATACAATACAATAAAAAGAAAACAGATATTTATGAAGGTTTTGTCCATGAAGAACAACTTAAACAAAAGCTCAATTCTATAATTAATATTTCTTTTCAGATTTGAATTTAATGTGCAGAATAAATATGGTAACAATGACACATGATCTAAATATTAAAAGATTGAATAACCATCGACAATGTTGAAACCAGTGGAACATTATTTTCTACAATTCAATAAATAACTATAAGGGTTGCTTCTGCGATCTGTGTATTTCCATTCGATACAACATGAAAAAAAAAACAGCGCCATAAAAGGAGAGAGAAATTCCCCATTCCATGTGGAGCCCTTATATGGGAGGAGAACGTGGAGAGGTTTTATGTGTCATGGCCAAACAACGTGTCTGTTTAGATGAAAACAGATTTCTGTTTTGTCGAATAATAACTTTTTGGTGGTTCCTGGAATACTTGTATTTTGCTGAGTACTACTGAGAATGCAGAGTTTTCTGAAAAACACTTGTGTCTTGCAAATATTCCTCATGACCTTACAATGTTTTCATTTGAAACTATTGAACAGTTTTGGCAAGTTTAATCATAACTTGGTTATGTATCATTCCGGTGATAATGGGACCTTGTTACACTTGAAACTTGAAAATGAATATTAATTCAATGTGAATCATCAGAATTTAGAATCACCATTGGTGGTTTGATGTGTCTTATATGTAACTGTGACTGTATATTTCCATTATCTTATGTACAGTTCTCATGTATAACAGTGTAAACTCAAAGGAACCTTTGCCTTTCACTGTCTGTAAACACCAAACAGGAGACACACCCACTGCTTGAGTCACACCGTGCTGTCCACAAACATATAAAGTCCTCAGTCTGCAACGGGAACGTTTTAGTGACCAGCTTGGTTCAAGAATCATTTCCCAGATGATCAACGTTTTAGGAACAGTTGAGTTCTCCCATGACTTGGACATGACGCCAGTAGCAGGAGGACGCAGCAGACAGAGGTCCCACTCCTACTATAATGCCGAAGACGTTAAGAATTATGGTTTGCAGACACAGACCAAGGATCCAATTCTAAGACCTCGCTCCAGGTACGTACCAATCAAAAGCACAAGATTGTACAGTAAGGTTTTATATGGATGTTAATGTGACGTTGAGATTTGGTTCGATCGGTTAAATAAGTTCATCTAACACAGGATGTGTTCTTCAGGTCTTTCTACAGTTACGAAACATCAGAGGATTACTCTGACTTTGATGCAGGCAACTTCACAAGTTCAAATCCGTCAGGTCAAAAGGTGAACTCCACTTTGCAGAATCAGGCGTCCAGAAAAGAAAGGAAAACAAAACAAAAAAAGAACTCACCCTCAAGAGAACTAGATGGTGATCATATTTTTTATATATATAATTCCGCCCCTTAAAGTCGTAAATAACGTGACTCAAGCGTCATTTCCTCCTGTAGGCAGTAGAGGCAGCCTGAAGTCAGTATCCATGATGACTATTTCGGAGTCGGACAACTGGGAGATCTGCTCCAGCTCAGGGATGAAGTACGGCCAGTTTGTCGACTGGGAGAAGATCGACCCTGAAGCTGCTATGAGATATCAGGAGATTCTACAGAGTGGCCATCATCAACTGAAATCTATGGCCCGTAAAGGATTCTGGGCTACGCCACATACACTGCGAGCCAAAGCTTACTACCATATCATCCATGGGATTCACTCCAGGTAATGTTCTGCGTGATCTTCAAGGACACCTGATGAAGGATGAGAGTCGTGTATTTCAACATGAAATGCTTCAAATCTCCTGCAGCGCTGTGACTCCGGAGAGAGATGTCTACTATGAACTGTCCAAAAGGCTTTTTGGGGAGAAAAAACTAAGCTCACATCCGGTCCCGGACTACATGGAGGCCGGTGAAATACCCAGGTAAACATTTGCCATAGTAACCTCCTTTTAGAGCTGGACCATGATTGAAATTTAGGGTTCCCTTCTGTCATGACTCCACTTGTGATATAGGAAGAAATATGGATAATATCTTCCAAATTCCTGCTATTCCAGGTACTGTCTTAACAAAGCTGGTCTAAACTCCGCCAAAAAGATCCTCCTCTCTCTTGGCAACTACTTCCCCGACATGAACTTCTGCCCCATCCTCCCAGCTCTGGTCTCCCTCATTTTGCACTTCAGCCAAGATGAAGCCGAGTGCTTCCACAGCGTTTCAAGACTTATCTGTTTCAAAGACCCGAACAAGCGTTACATTGACCAGACCTTTCTTACGTACCGCGCTTCCTGCATGACCTTCGGAGACCTTGCCAACAGGTGCTGCAGGGGTATCCGCAAACTGATCGCCAGCTCGCACCAAAATCTTTTTGAGTTTTACTCCGACTGGATCATGTGGATATTTGCGGAGCTGCCTTTTACGTATGCCATCCGAGTGCTTGATGTGTATCTGCTGGAGGGCTACAAGGTTCTTTACAGGTGAGTGAGACGTCATCCATCTTGACTGCTCTGCTCAAAATACCTGCCATCTGATCATTTACTTGACCCCTGCAGGGTTGCCTTGGCTTTGTTAAGTCTCTACAAAGTATCCGTGTCTTCACGTGTGGCAGACGTACAAGACTTCCGAACAGACATGATACGATTCGTGCAGAATGTTGCCCGCCACTGTTCAGCGGAGACTCTTCTAGAGAAGGCCTTCATGATCCCAATGGCCACCAGGCAGGAGCTCAACCTTCTGTTTAACGCCAATAGGAGTTCGCTCATGCAAAAAGGAGTCAGTAGCCACCAGAAGAGGTGTGTCATAGATTTTTATTTATTATTTGTAGAAAATAAATTCTGATTTGTGTCTTCATTCTAAAGGCAGTCAGTGGACTCGGTTGACTTCAACAACTTCAGTTCCACGGTTGTGACTGGCACAGAGATGAGAGTGGTCTGGGCGTGGATACCTGAGCGCTTTGCCCTCTTCAGTCCCATCAAGATCTTCAGCAAAGCCGAGCATGGAGGGTGTCTGGCGTCGTACGTGTCTTGATGTGTCTTCCCACCTTCGATTACATTTCGCTCATTTTTAAAAAATTCTTTAAATCCATTGTAACAAGGAGGTTTCTTACAATCCCTGAAAGCAACTGACAACCCACCTCCTAACGGGTATTCAATGTCTGATTTAACAAATGTAGTTGCTGAGCTTTTGTGCCGTAACGCCACAAGACTCTTTTGTCCAAAAGAGGGCGCTCTTTCGTCTGTGATCCAATTCAGCCATTTTGAGAAGAGCTTGTTTCACATGTCAGTGAAGTGGATCTTTCACTGTTTCACTGATGTGAGTCACAATACACAAGTCTTGACCACAAACAGAATGTGGGTTATGAAAAGAAAGCGCACTCACAAAGCTGCTTACGTAACTTCTGTCAGCAAGTTTAGACTGTCAACATGTTTACTTGAAGTCAGGTGACGTGGTTGGTCATGAACGATTGTGAGTTCCAGAGTAACCTCATTTCCAGTCGAAATTATTCTCAGTCAACCTGAAGGTCATGTGGATTGCCCTGTGCTCATCTTCTTGTGGTAAACGTATCATTTAATAACGCATTCTTTTGTGCAGGTTTTACTCCCACGTGGAGGGACATGAACCTGCAGTAGTAGTTGTGAAAACTACTGATGAAGAGGTACACAACTTATTCCAAAAAAATATGGCTTGGCTCAGCATTATATTTTTTTTCAACAGTGACTAAAGCGAACATTATTTTTTTCTGCACACAGGTGTTTGGTGCCTTCATATCGACTGATCTGAGCGAAAGACACAAGCATGACAGTGAAGAGCTGCAATATTTTGGAACCGGGGAATGTTTTGTTTTCACGGTAAGTTGAAGTTTTATACATGTCGCACGCCTTTCTGATGAGAAACAGTGGATGATGCCATTCATAAATCGCTCTCTCATTTTCATTACATTATAAATCTAGCATTATCAACCATACATCTCTGTACGTAAGGGTGTACAGGAAAAAATAAAAGAAATAGAAAGACATATTTTAACTTGTCAAAAATGACTGTCTCTATTTCAGCTGCGACCCAGTATGGAGCGCTATCAGCAAGCAATGGTAAACATCATGACAAGAGGAGCTTCGCCGCAGCAAGTCAACGGCAGCAGCTGCCAAACTACTGGGGCCACTCTGACATGTCCGGCCGGGACCCCTCAAAACCCCAGCTACCTGACAATCCCATTCACTGGCCCTGCAGAGGAAATTCTGACAGCCAAACAGCCAAAGAGAACTAAAGAACAGAGGGCATCCAAGTTCATAGCCGGAGATGACCGGCAGCTTCTCATTGGTGCGTATTAAGAAGAACGATTCAGGCTTCAAAGCTAACATCATGAAATGTGTTGTTGCAGGTGGTGACGGTGGCTGTGCGCTGTGCTTGCATGAAGATCTGGAGGCAGGATACAGTCAACAATGCAGCACGTTTAAAAATACCCCTCTCTGCAAGGGGCCCTTTAAGATCCAGGCTGTGGAAGTTTGGGGCATCCAGAATTCTATTTCACTGTCACAATGTCTCTCCACGCAAAATTAAGCAGCCATTCCATTTCAATCTAGCATTGCCAGCTTCTTCTTTGTTAAAACAGTGAGACCTAAAGTTTCAGATTAAATCCTATTTATTTCTTTGTAAGCATATTTAATGGGATTTTGCTTGTATTTTCTTTTTTATTCATGCGAAACTGCTGTTTTGACTTGCACCCAACAAGGCTTACAATGACAATGATCCTGTTTCTTGTTTAACAAAATTTGTCACATTTTTCAACTCATCCATTTGCACTACATTGTAAGTAATGTATTCCTGAGAAAAGATTTGATCAAAGTCTCACATCACCTTTGTATTTAAATAAAACAAGCATTGAAGCATAAAATCGTTATTATTATTATTCTCTTCTGAGTTTCTGTTTCATCATCTCTGCCTGTTATGATTGGTCAAGGTCAGCTCCTGTACATGCGGAGGTGTGTGTGTTAAGTCTTGCTTTGTATTCAACTATTGGGGAAAAATACACCCAACACTGTCAAACTCTTTAACTCCAAATTTTTTACTTTGCATTCCATAAATAATCCATAAATAAAGCACCCATAACAAAAACAAACCTAAATAAAGCCTTTTTGAGTTGAAACTAGCAAGAAGGGATTTGATTTTAAAATTGTATATTTAGTACTAGGCAGTTATGATTAGCGAAGAAGTGGAATTAAAGATTTAATGGGGAAAAAATGGAATAAAACTATTACAACATTATAGAAGTGTGGGGAAATGTATCTTTTCAGAAATTAACAGTCAAACACCACACACCTGACCCAAATATGACGTGATTCTGTTGGGACAAAAATGTCCCCATCAGGATCAGGGTTAAATCAACTTTGAATTTGTCACATGCTTCGTTTTGTAACCGTGTCTTCATCACTTCCTGTCTTCACAATGGGCCTTGATGCCCTTGTTTGCTCATGTCTTTGTTAGTACTGTATCTACTGGACAATGTATGCACGTTTCATCAAAGAGTATAAAACCACTGCAGCCTGATTGAATTGGGAGAAACAGTCACCTTCAAATTTCACAATTGGCGAACAGTTGTGGTCGGTGGATGGGGCCATCACTCGCCAAAATGGTGAGGAAATGTTCTGTGCCTTTCAAAAACATACTGTAGCAGTGACATGAGAAGCTTTATCAGTGGGTTCAGATCAAGGTCAGATATGTGGCCATGGAGCTTCTTGCTCCAAAGTGACCTAGATTGTTACATAGCAACTATGTCTTTGTGAGTGTAAATGTTCAAGTTGTGTGTCTGAATAGCACAAAAATGTAGGGATTACTGTGCACTTGCTGTACTTTGCTTGTGTCACTGTCCCGGCTTCGCTCTTCAACGAAACTCTTGCTTAGCTTTCTTTCAAGACTAGAGGTTCTTTATGTTGAAATTGAAATATATATATATTTATTTCATTTTATATATATATATATTTAAAATGTATATAATAATAATTACAAATTATTGGAGAAAGAAAAGTTGAATTTTTTTTAAAGTAGGACTTGAGAGGTTGACGTTGTCGCTGTTCTTTTCCATTAACTGGAGAAAATTGCTCCTACACTGAATCCATCTCTGGACACCATCAAAATGCAGATCAATTTCACAAGGAACTACAGAACCCGACGTGAGTCACCGTCCGTCCACACTTCAGTCCTAACAGTGGTAACGTGGTCATACACTTCATCTGTGTTCTCTATCTGAGCAGGTGACTTCTTGGCAGCGATCTGTGAAGCAAGAGAGTCCAGAGTGAGACCAGTGGGCTCAGATATCGCTGAAAGCAAAGCCAAAAGCAGCCAGGAGTTGTACGCTCTTTACCATCAAATCATCACCTACATCCTGCTGAGCTCTGGGGTGGACTCACCGTCAGATCACATGGTACAAGAGGTTGCAGGTAACTTGTACCACAGGGCTGCAGCGTGAGATGAAAGCACTGATGCTAACTGAACATTGCACAGAAGGCTTGCATTTTCCTCACACTCAACCAAAAACAGGAAGTAGTATCTAGTGCGATGTGGCTTGACGATTTGAAGTGAGACACAACAGAAAAATACAAATAGAATTATTATCAAATATTATAATATATACAGATATTGCAGACCTCTGCTACGCTCATTTTCTGCTCATTTTCATCCATATGCATTTGTTTTAGAAATCTTATTAAATGAAATTTGATGTCACTAAATGGACAGCAGGTGGCAGTAGCGTTCAGAAGTCTTTTAGCTCCCTCTGGAAAGAGAGTGATGAGTCCTTCAAATGATTTATGGATGCAGATCAGCACCAAAATGTAATAAACTATACCTCCTCCCATAATCGAACATTTACTCCAAATTTTATTTGACTGTGTCACTTATTTTTTTTACAATGGTTAACTGGTTGTTTTCAATTGAATCACAGCCACTATGTGCCCATTGACAGGTCTCAGTCACACCCAAGCCTAACGCTTCCTTCTCTCACAGCTGCCTTGGACAGCATCTTCCCCGCAGCCAACATGGGCAAATTCATGAAGCTTTTGAGGAGTGAGAAGGAGCGGCATCTGAAGGAGCTGGCCATGGTGGTCACGGGGGTCTGGCTCTTCAACAGAGTCTGCGGGCAGGCTGATGAGGATGCCAGCATTCGGGCGATAAGTATGAACCAAGCAGCTTGACACTCTTTATCCCCCTGAAATGTTGGTTTATGGTCATACATCTAGTGTGTCTGTTTGGGTGAATAACAGATGTGAGTAGGCTCCACATTCAGGTTCAAATGAGACCCAGATATTGAAAAGATTATACGTCAGATTTTCTAGTATTTTAATGCAGCATGCACATTCTGTACTGTTATTTTTTTTCATGGTCAGTCACTTGTTCCTCACTGTGAATCCCGGGTTGCAGTTCCTTCCTGCCTCCAGAATCCTCCAAGAGTCACATGTGAAGAGATTGAGGAGGAGCTGAACACTTGCCAGGCTCTGGTGTGGAAATACACTGCAGTGTTGGAGAAGTTAGTGCACAGTGAGGATGTGAAGGGCCTGTCTGAAGGTGGCGCTGCTCCTCTGCTGTTACTCAAACAGGCTCTTTACAACGCCAGACAGTATGAGGGCTTCCTCAAGCTGCTGCTGGTGAGCTACTCCAGCCTGCTGTCGATGATGAGGTTATGTTTTCTTACGATGAACACTTGTGACCTGAACAACTGAGAACAGGACGTGATGATTCAACCATAACAAAACAGCTTGTTTCTTTAGACTGATGCCCAAGTCAGTGAAAAACGTGTCATGAACCTCCAGTCTGAGCTGTCATCACACCTGACGCTGCTGATAGAAGCTGTCCAGTCAAAGGAGCGCCTGCTATCGGGGGCTGTTTTTGTGAGTTGAGCCTTCTTTGCAATGGTCTTATTTTACACACCTTCAACCTTTGGAATCTGTTTCAATACAGCTGTTCTTAAAGAAGCTGTCAAAGCTCTGGTCTGAACTTCAGGAGGAGGCAGAGATGGTCAACACACCTGGGGAGGTCATGCTGGGGCTGCAGCCCTTCCTGTCCTCTGAGGCCCAGATCTTCTCAGGGGCTGACTTTGACAAGCTGCTGGGAGGCTCTGTGGTTAAGACAGACGCTGAGAGAATGACAGAAAGCACAGGTGTGTTTCAGTTTTCAGGTTGGACTTGAGAGATGACGTCCACAGCACGACTGAGCCGCATCACACAGCACTGGCCCCTACTGGTTTACCACTAGCGTACCACATAGTATTGTGGCGTTTTGGGGAAGGCGGAGTTGAGGGGTTTCCCCCAGCATGCTTTGCAGTGGTCTGTTTTGGTGTTGTGGGTGACATTGGGTGTGTTTACTACAAGTTGTTTGCTGCATGTTTGCTGTTCTCTGTGTTGGGATTGACTGTTCTCTTATGAAGTGGCTTTCCATCCTGTAGTCACGTGGAGAGACGGGAGACATGCTGAAAATTGTCTGGAAAGCCATCTTCAACCAGATTTTAAGCATCGTGGGGGAGACTTAAATGGCATGTGGTCCAACAACTAAGTCTAACTACAATTTGTAGTAACCTGTTGGTAGTGACAATCCATTCATATTTCGTACTGCATCACGTTTAGTACATGTAAACCTATTCTAAGTTCTCTTGCATGAGGTTCCCTAAGCAGGGATCAAAGGGCATAGGTTGGAGGATGTTGGAAAAAAATATTTTTTTGCTAAATCATTGCAAAAAAAAAGTGAAATGTTGACATGAACTGCAAATGATAACTGAAGGTGGTAATATTGTCTTCTTTTGTTCAGACCTATACATGTTGTATTAGCCTTAAATCGACACATTTGTGTGGTTGTATTCTACTGTTGGGTTCGAGTTGCCAGTCAGTGTCACCGTTATTTTGGGGGTTGTGGACTGAAAAGTTTGGGAAACCCTGATGTACTCAGCTGCGCTTCCCGTCACACCTCCAGTAGTGGTTCACTCAACAGTGGTGGTCTGAGCTGGACAATCTCTCAACACCTCCATGATACAAATTTGTGCCAAGGAAGACCCCGGTGCACTGCAGAGGTCATGTGGTACAATGCGCCTCAACATCAACCCTCAAGCTGATGTTGGCTATAAAAGCATTTACAGGCGAGACATACGCCTGTAAGTGAATTATTTGTAGGATAATATGTTTTGTAAAATGGACATAGGTACTTGATAAAACTGCTTTTCAAGCTTTACAAAGTACATTCATCCAAGAGCAGAAACAATTCAGAATACTGCCTTGTTTCACAAGCTCTGCTTGCCAAGTTGCTTCCCCATAGGATGAGACTTGAATTAATGTTACAGCTGACTGCATTGATCCAGAGGAGATGGAGAACCAGGACTGGCTCCTGCCTGGAAGGACAGAAGGTTTCAATGAGCTGCCACTGCAGTATAATGGATTCTGTGGCTACACGCTGGTAAAAACTGGTGGTCTTCTACTTCCAGGTGGGAATCATTCTGCACACAGCTGTCTTAACTCGATAACAATGACTGGTCTGATTTCGATGTGCAGGGAATCCACTTATTGGGCTCCTCAGACATAAGGGGAAGTTCTACAGTTTCTCTTCCAAAGAAGCTGCACTGAGCTTCTCCTGCATGCCGGATTACTTCGTTTCAATGGTGGAAGAAGAAAGCAAACGCTACCCAGAACTGATCAGACTCTTCAAACTCCACGAACAGTTCGTGAGCACCTATTCAGAGGTGAGTCCGCAGCCTTCTTAAAGTCAAGGTCAAGGTCAATTTATCTATATAGCACATTTCCACAGCAATGACCAAAAAGGAAGTTTACAATTACAAATACAGAAGAAACAGGACTAAAAGAGGGATATGATTAAAAAAAATAATAAAGAACACAAAATGGTGAAAACGCAATCCAATAAAAACAACTAAAAAATGATGCTCTGTGTATAAAATGCATCTGTACAATGTAACTTTTTATTTGTATTGAAGCTTCTTGTTACACTGCCACCGACAGTTTTGGAATGTCCTGTCTGCAAACATACATGGGTTTTCGTGAAAGCAATGTTTTCAGCTCAGAACTATTTTTTGAAAACGGAGAGGGTGAAATGTCCGCTTCTGAAAATAGCAAATATTTCAACTTTACCACATAGATGGAACCAGGAGGGTTATGAAGTCTCGCAGGTGGGTGTCACTATCTATGAAATGAAACAAAGGCCGGACACAACAGTAAACACAAAATCAACTTTATCATCTGCTGCCATTTTTTGGACCACAAAGTATACGTACAATGTGATAGACGTGTGACGTGAACTTTTTTTTCTTCAAATTTGTCACATTTCCTTAAATGTTTACTTTCACTTGTTGTGAACTTTCTTGTAAGAATGGATGGATAGAAAGTCTGTTAAAATAAAAGCATACACACAAACAGAAGATGAATAGCAGGATAGGAATAACTAACTACAATAAAATCACAAAAATAAAATGGATTTGTGGTCAAACAGATGAGGACTTAAGTCTACGACTTGGACTCGAGTCACTTTTAAGTTGCACCTATCAGCGACTTGAGTCTTGACTTGGACTTGAGAACAAAAGACACTGAACTGATTCTTACACAATGTTTCAGCCTCCTTCTAGTCTGACCAGCGGTTGCACTTCACAAAGGACTGTTTCTACCAGATTTCAGCTAAAATGCAGTTTCATCCTTCCAGCTTCGAACCAGTTTGGATGCTCGGCCCAAATGTGAGGTCAGCACACAGACCGACACGGAACCCATGGAGACGTTCTCTGATCAGTCAGTTGAGTGGAATGAATGGGAGCTGCGACGGGAAGCTGTTAAACTGGTGTGTCTCAATGCCACGACTGTGTTCTGAATTCCACTTGGATTTTTGTTTCAAATTACTCTGGCTTTATTGTAGACTGACCTTCGCACTGCAGTGACCCACTCGGCCCAGACCAACATGAGCCATGTCAGAATAGAGAACTCGACACAAACTTGGCTCCCGAAGGACGATGCCAGACCAGGACAGATGGCGAGAGCATCGTGCCCAGGCCTCATGTCTATGTGGGTGGCCTGAGAGGAAAGAGAGAAGGAGGAATGGGGACAATAAAACTGACCAGAGCTGTGGATGAATGAATGAAGCGCACCCCTTCCACCTCTGTGGAGAATAAGCCCAACTCAGCAAATACATACATCTATTGGCACAGATGTCATTTTAACAACATCCGGTCTTGAGCTGAATTGCCTTTCTCTCGCTTGCTGTCTTTCATTTCTGTTGCTGAGTTTTCAGTTCCTGGACCTTCATCTTCTTATATTCAGTTACTTCAGCCGCTGAGTCAGCGCTCTCCTCCAGTACTGCCCCTTCTTCATCCACGTTATGGCGAGCATCAGCGTTGACTAGCTCCGGCGACAGTCATATTCTTTGCTCTCACCTTCCTCTTAATGTTATTGTCCTTGTTTGTTTTCGCTACCTTGTTGCTCCCTTGTGGTTGATAAACTTCACACTCTGCTTTTTGGTCATATGTCACCCCTGAAAACTGTAAACTGAAAAATGCATTACACGACTAATATGTGATTTTAATTTCACTTTTAAGGCTTTAACTCCAGCTCTGGCCACAAGTAAAACAATCAATAAAAAATCAATAAATGCTTTTTTATGTTGTCTTTGGTTTTGTTTTTTGTTCTTCTTGTATTGCAGGGTGGTGAGGATTTTTCCCTTCCAACAAATCCAACATTGGGTGACACATATATATATATATATATATATATATATATATATATATATATATATATATATATAGAGAGAGAGAGAGAGAGAGAGAGAGAGAGAGAGATTAAATGTATTTTTTTGATTATTAAATGTAAAGCTATTCTAAGTACAAAGTTTTTATGAAGTTTTAAGGTCCCTGGTCAGTATGTATTGACCACAATAATAATAATAATAATTAAGAATAAAAGTATATTCACTGAGATTCAGTGATTTATTCAATTCTCAACAGCATTCAACGCGAAGGTGTTAGAAACATGCTGCAGTGGTTTGGTTTCTAGCACCTGGAATACATTTATAATAAAGTTATATTGCAATTATGAGGCACCTCTGTTGTCAAAAAAAAACAATTTACTGATTGCTGTGTTTTCTTTTTGTATGTGCCTGTTTTTAGACAGAAAGTGAAATATCTTTTGGCGGGTCCTTGTAGCGGGTGCAGTCAGGCAAGCCGGAGGTCACCACACATTCTGACCTGAGTCCCTGTCTTCTCACGGTGTCCGACTCCTCGCAGATGCTCCAGTCTTCCATGCAGACAGTCAACCAGTTATTGTTGACCGTTGCAATGAACGTTCCCACCGTGCCAACAATGTTGGAGATAACAGTGCCAACCATAACTACGATGTCATGACTCAGCTGACCTTGATGCTGCTCTGCTGCTTTGACCACCTTCACTGGACCATCTGATGGAATTATTGGCCACCGTCGTTCTTCAGCAGGCGGTAGCTTGTCAGTCATCAGTATCCTGA
This sequence comes from Synchiropus splendidus, assembly GCF_027744825.2. Taxonomy (NCBI): domain Eukaryota; kingdom Metazoa; phylum Chordata; class Actinopteri; order Syngnathiformes; family Callionymidae; genus Synchiropus; species Synchiropus splendidus. Next base: position 34,275,166 of record NC_071335.1, read on the forward strand.
ATAGTTTCAACCTCTTATTTGTTATTTTATATCTCATCAGTTAACAACGTGCTTCCTTGCTTCATGTTGTTCACCTCCAGAGGTGGCAAAACTGACTTCATCATACAAATGCCAGGGTGTTCACCTGAACAACAACCTGGACTGGTCTCAACACACGGATTTTTCTGTTCTTGCTGAGGAGGCTGCGGTCCTTTGGGGTGGAGGGAACGCTCCTGAGGACCTTCTATGACTCTGTGGCAGGCTGATCCACACTCATGTATGAAGGAGAGATTTCAATGCACCTTTCTGCCAAGTGCTGTCAGATTGTACCACAGTGTAACCTGATGGGAATAATGGTGCATTTTTCTCACAGTTATTACAGTTTATTTTTGTCATTATATTTGCTTGTAATATTAGGGGTTTTTATTTATTGTCTTGTGTTTGATAATTTGTGACTTCACTCAGGGTTTTTGTTTTAGCTCTGTGTTTTTATATCTGGTGATGCTTTGTGAATGTCTTTGATGTTTGTTGTGTATCTTTAATGTCTTTGATTCTTCGTGGTGATTAATTCCTGGCCGCGGTGACACATTGAATTTCCCCACTGTGGGACAAATAAAGGACATCTGACCTAATCCAATAATATGGACTTAAAAAGAGTAATTAGAAAATGTATATATAAATTGTCATAAACACACACACACTGGTTATGTGTTACATTACAACTATATTGACAGTTGACTAGTCATCTTGTCAGCATATGATGCGTACAGGTTGATAAAAATGCAACTCGTCGAATGATGGCGTTGTAAGTAGTTAACAGTAACATTTTATTTGCTCCAAATGTGGCCTCAATACTTTGTTGCGCTGATGGTCCCAGAGCCTGATCTGAGAGCAACTAATCCATTTGTCAATTATTGTATCAGAAATATCCAATATCAGAAATGTTTCAACAGTTTAAGGTTGTGGGCCTTAAAAAATGAGTGCGTGTGCATGTGACCCTTTTGATTTTAAGGGATTGGATTAATTGTAGTTGCTTTTCAATGTGTGTTACCTCAGTGACTGTGAATTGAGAGCCATAAAAGGAGGACCAAGTCTCCTGTGACCCCCGTTTCCATACGGGGGTGGTCAATGTGGATATGGTTGAGGACTATAAATATCTTGGGGTCTTCATAGACAATAAACCGGACTGGACTCGGAACACTGAGGCCCTTTACAAAAAAGGACAGAGTCGTCTCTATTTCTTGTGGAGGCGCAGGTCCTTCAACATCTGCGAGACAATGCTGAGAATGTTTTATGAGTAAGTGGTGTCCAGTGCAATTCTGTTCGCTATGGTTTGCTGGGGCAGCAGATTAACGGTGCCGGACACGAACAGACTCAACAGACTCATACGCTTCCGGTTCTTTCTTCCTGTGGCAATGAAAACGTACAATTCATCTCTGAAAAAAAATCACAGTGAAGGATTCTTGCACATGGTTCACATGGTTTCTAAGCTCTTCAGAATAGCTTTTTTGCACTTTATAATATTATTTATTTTTAATTTATTGTGATATGTTGAGTACAGAGCATGATACGAACATAATTTCCCCTGGGATTAATAAATATATTCTTCTGATTTCTGATTCTGATTCTGATGAAAGTGATACATGACACGTTTCACGGCGTTCAGATAAACATGGAGAGTAAATCTAAAACCGCACATCCCATCACAGAGTGACAAATGTATGTTCATCACATTTTGATTGCAAGAGTACATGCAAGGCTTCATTTAAGTCCGGAGTGAATAGGAATTTGCAAACCATTAATATGATAAACACATGGTTGTCAATTGACCCTGAAACAAACTAATCCACTGTACGATTACTGTACTTACTATTGTATTACCGTAGTACACACTTGTTCGGTCAGACCCCAAACTGTGTGTGAAATATACGATCAAAGAAATTGATTTTGCAAGAATAATCATCTCCATTTCGATGATCAAAAGCGTTTTTTCGTTCACAGTAAATGTAGGTAACATAATGTAACACTGTTTTACGTAGCTTACGCCGAGCATTTGAACGCGTCACGCGAGCAGCACCCTGGGGCATCAGAGCCAGTCTGCTCGTCCAGCCATGTATTTTCTCCTTTAAACACAATATATTTCGCAACACTACACGATATATCTGGCGTTGGTGTGGTATCTGAAGTAACTAGTCGTAAACCGCGATTGCAAACAGGTATGCATTGTTTTTTATGACACAAACTAACCTAATTATTGCGTGTTAGCATTAGCCATTAGCTTTATTTACCAGCTCGTTTCGCCAGAATTTGGGTGTCAAATTCACCTCTTCTGCACATCTGTCTTTGTGAAACGGTCGCGGCGGGAGGTAGATACAACAGCTAGGACGTCAGATAAGGTTATTTAGTATATTAACGCGAACAAACAGAGGTGGCTTCTCTTTTGTTTGGTTTTGCATGTCTTAGAATCAGCCATTCGGTTGTGTCGAGTTGGCAACAATTTGCACAATTCACTGTATGTACGTTTAAATGGGACACGTGTCTGTGTGATACATTTCATTTTTGTTGCAGTGAGACAGGCCTCGGCGATTTGCCTCGCCCCATTGAGCGCAACTGCGAATCATAAGCAAGTTATGATCATGGTCGTATTACATTCTTGTGTCTGCAGCGTTCACCTTTCGTCAGAGCGAACTTCTCAACCGATGGTTTCTAATCCATGAAATGTTCTTGGTCTTAATGTTCAACCAGTATTCGATGCACCCAGGTAATGCAGAGAAATGTTTTGCGCAACCAAACGTTATTATGGTGTCGGTGTGCAGTGCTTCGCCGAGCTAGACGACTTTGGAACAGTGGCATGGTTGTCTTGTGTTTGTTGTACTGGAACGATACGAACAAACATGTTTGACCTTGAGTTTGTGTGTGTCCTCGCAGACTGTAGTCATGGGACCAGAAACAGAACCCGAATTTAAAACGGAGCCCAAGGAAGAATGTAAGTGTTTGTCTATTAGATGTGGCTTCACTTAATATATATCAATAGTCATGTTAGTTTATCTGCACACACAGATTTGTGGGATTTAAGCAAAACTTTATTGCCTCAGATCACTCAAACGGAACAGTGGCGCAACCCACTTTTGCTGTGAAATGTTATGTTTTATGAATCAGTGTGACCAGGGTTGGGTGGTACGACAATTTTATTTTGTTTGTATAGGTTTTGTAATAAATTTGATCACTGTTTTTTTCCCCATACACGAGTGTGTGGTGTAAGAGAATTATCACTTGGTCTCGCCCTGGTCCTCGGCCTCGACTCAGTCTCTGGCCCCTAACTGTCTTGGTGTTGGACTGTCTGTGGTCTCAACTACCACACTACCGTTCTAGCGTGTAGTCTCCTGAATCTGTAGCACAAAGTTCTCTCTAAGGTTTCTCCTGTCTGCACCTGACCCACTTCCTAATCTGGCTCCCATCATTCACTTAGGCAGGATTGTCCATGACATTTCCGCTCTGGACATTGCTTGGTCTGTGAGTTCCCATGATAACAATGGAAAAAATTATGTAGGTGAAAATAACCACCAATTTTCTGCAGGTATACACTAATACAGGGGTAACTCACAAAGGCTCTGCAGTGGGTGCACAGATTTGTGCCAACCAAACAAGCACACATTGGTTAACCAAGCAGGGCCAGCTGAAACAACGGATTCCAGTCTTCAGACACCTGATTGGTGAAAAGTAGGGATGGGTATATAACATATCGTACACGATTTACCGCCAAACACAAACTCCATGATGACAATTCTGCATCTCACGATAATGCCTCACTCGCAGCATTGCACTTTCATGTGAACATGACGCGGCGTGCTGTCCAGTTCCGTGGCGTTTGACAGCCGACACCGGTGTGTGACAGTTGTGGAGCGTGTGGTGGACTTTTGTTCACGATAGTAGTTTTAAACTTATTTCTTCTGCTATATAGAATGGGTCAACCTATGAATGAAGTTCAAAAGTACTTAGTTTCATTACCATAGCATCCTTATCTTCTTTTGGCTTTAGACTATGTCAGCCTCCTGTACGTTGACATATTTCAATGGCCGTCGTCGCACCCGTCCTCTTCATGCCCTCATTTGTCACCTTTTTTGTCTTCTACTTGTTTCTCTTCTCCTTTTACCCGACCCCTCGAGCAGGACAGTTCCTCTCACAATCTAACCAGTGTAAAATAACTAAATTCTCCATTGAGGGAAGACTGTAGGTGATGTGATCTAGTCTACAAATTGCTGGCGTCTGATGAACGTTTTTTCACTAGGTTAATATATTAGCAACTTGGATTTAACATTCTAATGACATACACCAAACAAAAGTATTGTCTGTTCCTGCTGTTCATATCTCTCTGCTCGTGTGGTGTGCGTGTATAGACAGTAGGGGGCGTTCCAAGCTCACGAGTTGAGCGAATTGCTTGAGACTAAACCAGGGGTTCTGAACCTTTCTGATCTCGGGGCCCACCTGTCCCTGAACAAATGGACCCGGGGCCCATTCAGTAGAACTGATTCATTACTTTTGATTTCATTTGTGATCAATAACCATATTTCATCTACTTACAGGTAAAACAAACCAAAACCTTGAGAAATGACACGACACCATGTGATCATTGCAAATATGTTTGCCATAGAAAAGTCCAACCAGCTGCAGAACCAGGTGCAAGTCATATTCATCAAATTTACTAAAGAAAAAAATACACTTGATGCAAACTGTTGAGATCTGAATACAATAAAACCGTGTCTAAATATCATAAAGTAAAAAAAGAATATATTTTGTTTAAACTCCAAAGAAAATACAAGTAAATGTAATTGAAAGTATCGCCATAAATAATGTTATTCATTTTTAAAACTGCTTCAACAGGTGCTTTCATGAACAGTTGGGGGCACCATCACTTTCTTAATCATCGTTTCTTTTCAAGAACTTCTCTGTAGTTGTTTAGATTTGCAGCTAAAACAAGAAAACTTTTAGTGAGCCCTCTAGGGGGCGCTCACGGCCCAACCGTGGGCCTCAGCCCTAAGGTTAAGAATCACTGATCTAAACTGTACATCGTGGCAGGTGTCACAGCTTGTCCTATAGAGTTCCTTTCACTCTCACTGCCTTTCTTCTGTGACAGCCGTCTCCACCCGTGACTCCTCTCCTCCACCATCCCTGCCCGTTACAATCCAGTATTGTCCTGAACCATCCATATTATCAACCCATAAACGTGTAACACACTAGTAGGAACATTGTGATTGAAACATGACTGACTGACTGTTCTTTTGTGGTTGCTCTGCAGACATAGACCAGGTGAATGACAACGCTGAAGAAGAGTCTGATTCAGGTACCACCGATGACTCAAGCGACTACGACCCTACGCCCCGGGAGCCAGAGATAGGTCGCATATTCCGGTGTTACCCCTGCCCCGTCTGTGGGAAAATCTTTGACCGGCCATCCAAATTGGAGAGACATAAACCGATACACTCAAAGATGCCAAAGACACGCCATCAGTGCAAAGATTGCGACAAGAGTTTTACACAGCTGGAGAAGTTGCTTCGCCACCAAAACACCCACAACAGGACTAACCAGCACCCGTGTCCAGACTGTGGTAAAGTGTTCGACAGGCCGTCCAAGTTGGAGAGGCACAGACGCACGCACGCCAAAGGACCAAAGGTACCTCATCAGTGTTCCTACTGCGACAAATCTTTCAAGAAACTGCACAAACTGATCCGACACGAGCGGGTTCATACTGGGGAGAAGCCATTCACCTGCTCCGTCTGTGGGAAGGGCTTTGCTGAGGCGGGCCACTGCAAGACGCATCAGATGATTCACGAGGATCAGCCGGTGAAACCTCACAAATGCAGCGACTGTGGCTTGGGTTTCTTCAAGGCGTCGGAGCTCCGGCGCCACGTACGCTCTCACACAGGTGAGAAGCCGTTCAAGTGTACCGTGTGTGAAAGCTGCTTCTCCCGCTCCGAAGGACTGAAGAGACATATGAGGAGCCACACCGGGGAGCGACCGTTCAAGTGCGTCATTTGCAGCAAAGGATTCTTTTCCCGCCGAGATATGAACATTCATAGATTGATCCATTCCGGGGAGAAACCGCACCTCTGTCCTGTGTGCGGGAAAGGCTTCTCGCAACTGGGCAACATGAAGGAGCACGAGCGACACGTACACATCAAATCTGATAATTTTCCCTGCGAAGAGTGCGGAGCCAGCTTCACACGGTACAGATCACTGCTGAAGCACCAGCGGATACACACGGGTGAGAAACCCTATCTGTGCCTGACGTGTGGTCAGAGGTTCTCCTGGAGTCATTGTCTCAATCGTCACATGAGGACACACACCGAGCAGCAGGTGCCAATGAACTTGTCTCAAGATCCTCTTAGCTGTGAAGCCACCACTGAGAAGAGCCAGAGTTGAACATATGTCCGAGGGTCATGGAAGCACATCATGTAAGATTTCTACATGGTGACTTGTTTTGATGATTGGTATCAAAGATATTTTTGTTTAATCATTTAGATTCACTTTTCCAAATCCTCTTTTGGACCACTAATAACAGGGACTGATCACTTCAGACATGGACATGTTCTCGCCAAGAATCATCAGAAAAAGTTGCTTTTTATCAGCGCACTTTCCTCAATGCTTTGACTTTAAAGGACATTTATTCCCTGCATGTGTAAATAACCCACCTGCAGACAGGTGACATGAGACCTGCTTCCATTCAAGTGTATACTGTATTACTATTCAGATTTGTAACAAAATCATTTACGCTACAAATACGACTGTGCAAGGTAATGATGCGGCGGGAGGGAATATTTAATCGCTTTATCAAGACTATTATTTCATATATGTTTATACCTTTTGTGTTCTTAACCCAAATTGTTTGGACTTCTGAAGTTCGGTTAAGTGTCTTCAAACAACAGAGCTGACCAGTGTGCTCTTCTTGTTCGCACTGCTTTTACTGTTATTTCATACAACAAGGGTGCTTCATTGTTGGGGTGTTTGCATCTCTGAAGTGCATGTCATAATGAACCCCCATTCCTCATTTATTCTTCACATTTCAATTCCACATACTTTCATACTGTTTTACTGTACTGATTGCTTCATTCACGTGACTGTAACTGGTGTTGAAATATACATTAAAAAGTTCTGCTGATACATTATTTTTAAGTGAATTACATTACTTTAAATTTTATTTTCTCGGTAAAAGGGTGAGAGTATTGAACTATCCAAATGATAATTTAGATTATGAGTATTGGGCTGACAAAACTCCATTTCTGTTCAACCGCTGCTTCCTAGGGAGATATATGGGGGACACCCTGGAAAGGTCGCCACTCCGACGCTGGCTACATACACAGTATCTCGTCTCTCACAGGTTGTCCACTATTGCTTTACTTTCAGAGTCCAGTAGGTGGCGCTCCCAGCTCAATGATCCTCACGTAAATTACGGTACTAATATACTTTCGCGGAAGCTTATTAGTATAAACAACACTGAATAACACTTGTGTCACTGTTACTTTTAGTTGACGTTTGTTGAATCCATTGTTGCTCAAGGTTTAAGCCTCCAATGATGTGACATGAACTTAAATCGCTTGAGATCAAAGTGTCTGCTGAATGACCTGTATGGAATGTAATAATGAAAATGAAAGCGTTATCGGACAATGAAAGGCAGCACCGACTGATCAAAGCTTGGGTGAATAAGAAAAGAAAGGAGCAGCTGTAGAAGCAGTACAAGCGACACACAAGTGGAACATATACTCATGAAGCGTCATGTCAATTGACACTCAGGGCATTTTAAATCTTGAACTGGAATCTGCTTTAGGATTCAACGGTAAATCGGTCAACGGATGCGTTTGTTTGAGAAACATGTTGTTTGAATCGGAATAAATAAATAATATTGGGTTGAGAATCTTCGATATGAATGCATGATTCACGAGAAGGCAGAAGTGAAAAAATAGCAAAAATTAAACACTAATTATATAAGAATAAAGTCCCAAGTTCTCTCTTTTCCAAGCTTGCTAGAAAAGGATCGCAGCAGTTTTAAAGTGCCAGAACTGGTCTTACACCAAGGTATCCTGCAAGGGTCATGACAAGTGTAAGGGCATGGTTACTGTGAGCCTTGTAGGGTTTGGAAACCCCAAAATAGACCTCAATAAACTGCACTTCAATTGGGTAACTGTTGACTACACAAATTCTTCATTTCTGTAGGTTATGTGCTTTCTGGTCTCTGGCTTCACCCCGACAAGCAGAACCTGGTCTACCCTCTGGGAAACACAGTGGTTATCAAGAGGCTCAGTGATGGCAAACAGGAGTTCCTTCATGGACACACGGACAACATATCCTGCCTCTCTGTGTCCAGAAGTGGGAAATATATCGCCTCTGGTCAGGTCTTCGTCATGAACAGCAAGGTACTGCCGACTGAGGTCAATGGCGGGAGTCTGTTTTTCTAGTTTCAGGAGCGATAGCTGGGTATTTGTTGAATATGTCACCTCACTGTCTTAGGGCTTCCTTGGTTGTATCTTCCAGTTAGACCATTGTTAATGATTGAACTCAGCCTAACTGTGGTTCTTCGTGATGGTGTAGTGATGAAGATAAATGGAGGAATCTTGGAGAAGAAAGTGCTTGAACGCAACACTTTCCTGCTGTTGTAACTCAAGAGTCTCTCATTTACTCTGTCATTGTATAGTGTGCTCCCCTCTGTTTATTTATTTGCATCAGACATTCTGGTTTCCTGGTTTCCCACAGTCCACAAGTGTAAAGCGGTTTCAGTGGCTCTACATGTGCCTCACACCCCAGGTAGCTGGGATATGCTCCCAACTCCCAATAGACTAGAAGCTCATGCAAAAATGTCGACTGACCTGCTTTCTATCTATACCCACCTTCCTTCAAGCCTTTCATCGCAGAGACCATTGTTAGGATTTAAATATGCACCACTTGTGCTTCCTTCTGTTTGAGCCTTGGCCGATTTTGGATATGCTTTGGTTCGCCAGGCTCCCCTGTTTGTCTGGGACTACGCTCAGCGAGCCGCCCATGGGAATTTCCAGCATCACAAAGGGAAGGTGGAGGCGTTGGCCTTCTCCCCCAGTGAAACGTACCTGGCTTCTCTCGGGGGTCTGGATGATGGCAGGTATTCGGTAGATCGGTGTCAAGTCAGAGAAAAAGCATTTCTAGTTTTGCAGCGTAAAAGGTTTATGAAGGTAAAATAGCTTTAAACTATGAAAACCCATCAGCTTCTGTTGACTATTAGTCCAGTCCTTCTCTTGCTAATGGAGTTCTTCTCCCCGTAGCCTTGTATATCATGTCTAGATTCTAAATCAAAGTCCAGACACTGCAGTTGAGTATTGAGATGAACATGAAAGACCCCACTCCTAATGCCCGGCCGTATCTCTGTGATTCCCCAGCATCGTGATTTGGGACCTGAAAACAAAGCAAGCCATCAGCGGGGGTCCGGCGTCCGCCGGCCGAGTCGGCCAGTCCTTCACTGTGCGTTTCTCCAACACGAATGAAAACATTTTCATATCGGCCGGTTGGTGAGTTGTTAGGAAATCTGAGTCGAAAACAAGCTGCGTATTGTGAGTATTGTTGCCTTTGAATTCTGTTTTTGTGCAGTGAAACATTGCGGGTCTGGGAGTTGGACCTGTCCAACAAGAAGATTATCCCGACCGAGTGTAAGACGGACAAGTTGAAAAGGATAATGACATGTGTTGAGGTATTTCATCTCTGTGATTTATTAGCTTGTTTGCAAAGAAGAATGTGTTTTGTTTTGTAAAAACTCCATAATTCCCCTTGTTTTGATTCTCTCTATTGTCAGATCTATTCACTTACAACACATTTCAAACTTTTACATTCCTTAATCATTTTCCATTTGTTTCCTTTTCTCACCCAGAGCACTATGTGTTTTTGTTCCCTGTTTTTTTTTTCTTTTTTATATTGAGCTGTTTTTCAGAAAGGCCATCATAAAATATGGTACATGGTGAAAGAGTCTAGTTGCAACACAACAGAGAATGGACTAGTCACGACTATCTTAGTGATCAGTTGAAAATAAAATAAAATAAAATAAATATGTGTTGTTACTAGTAATTACTAATGGAAAATACAATAAAATACTGTGATACTTTATTGCATGGTATTGTACCTGTATTTTTGCTACATACTTGTTTGTCTAACATCATCTTGATATTTATGTGGGCTGTATCAATATTTAGTACATAGATACTTGGAAAAGCTTCTGCATTTGTGAGGCATTTGATACTAACATTTTCTTTCTGTACACTGGAGTTATTTTGTTGATGAGTGAAAATTTCCTCTGTTGCACTGTGAAATTTAATAATAATAAACTCAGTTTCATGCACATCATATTGTACTGCTTTATCGAATTGCTCAGCCGCAAAAGGGAGGATTGCTCTCTCCGGGTAAGGAATGAGTCCCTGCCTCAAGTGGAGAAGTTTTAGTATCTTGGGGTCTTGTTCTCAAGTGGGGGGGTAAGGGAGTTGGAGATTGGTCGGTGAATTGGCGCTGCAGGGCCCGTATTGCAGTCGTTGTACCGCAAAGCTCTGGATTGTTTTGGTCTTAAAAATCCAAGTTGAACAGTCACTCCCTTCAATAATGGCATCATTTTCTACCTAGATCTCAAAGGACGATAAACACATCTATTGTGGTACAACAACTGGCGACATCATGAAAGTCAACATGGATAGGAGGCACATGAGCCATTACGGTCCAACCAAGACCAAATACCACATGGTACATGGAGCCAATCATACTGCTCTGTGTTCATTTGATCAGAGTTCCACTATCTTTTCTTGTTCAGGGAGTCACAGCCTTGAAGCTTCTGGAGTCAGGCGAGCTGCTCGTAGGATGTGGATCCGGTGCTTTTGTTCTTTGTTCTGCAGATGACTTCAAAGTTCTCAAGTAGGGACCTCCACCATATACTGCTTTAGACGGACGTCTATCTCAATAACTGCATTTACTGTTCGCTCAAATTGTGACTCTGCAGAAAACTCCAGCTGGATAAAAAGGTGACCTCCATCACGGCGAGAGGGAACGATGAGAAGTACTTTCTCGGCACGGAGGCGTCACACCTGTATCACTTCAGTTTGGATGACTTTAATGCTGACCTCTTGAGCTCCTGCCACAACAGAGCTGTGACCGATGTTGCCATGCCATGGTGAGTAAATTACAAGGCCAGGCATATACATATATATATATATATATATATATATATATATATATATATATATATATATATATATATATATATATATGTGTGTGTGTGTGTGTGTTGTGTATTACTATTTGAATTGAAGTACAAGTCAGTCACTTCTTCGGTCTCTAGTTTCTGTTTTCCCTCATTTCCCTGTCTGTTTTTCTGGCCCCCCAAAAAATAAAAAATAAAATGCTTTTATATTTACATGTTTTATCACTAAGATTTTCACCGCTTTAAAAGGTCTTACAATACCAAATGAAACACAGATAACATTTTTAAGAATATAATGGATGTAATTCCCTGTTCTTCTCCTTGTTTTCCAATATTTACGTTACTATTTCTCTAGAGCACATTTTCATGTGTTTCAGCGAAAAACCGGAGATATTTGCGACCTGCTCCGAGGGAGACATCCGGTTATGGCACACCAAGAGCCCCATAGAGCGGCTTCGAATCACTGTGCCCAACGTCTTCTGTAACGCCCTGGAGTTCATGAGGGATTCCCAAAGCATCATCAGTGGTAGGAACGTCTCTAAAACTGTTTAATATAAGTGTCTGATTTTTTTTTTTTTTTCCGAATTGTCTACATTTTTGCAGCGTGGAATGATGGCAAGATCCGAGCATTTTGTCCCCGCAAAGGAAACTTATTGTTCACCATTCATAATGCACATAGCATGGGTGTGACAGCCATCGCTGGAACAAGTGACTCCAGGAGGATCATCAGTGGTGGAGGAGAAGGCCAGGTAGACTTGTAGGTCATGTGACATCACTGATCAGACAGATGGCTTTGTTTTCTTTCTTAGCCATTTTATTGTTTTTCCTCCTGCATTGCTCCTAATAGGTCGCAATGGCATTATTTTAGTCGAAGTAATGGTCATTTTACAGTATTTTTGTCAATCAAAATAAATAAAAGATATAGTAAAGTGCCTTTCTATCGTAGATGTTTTTCTGCTACTATTCACTGCTTAAAAAGATCTTCCAATATTTTTTGTTTATTCTTGTAGATACAGTGTATATGAAATGAGATAACATAATTACATTATAGGCACTCATGCGGTGATGACGTTTTTGACCATATTGTGCACCGGCATCTTAGACACACCCACTAAATGGAAGAGGGAAAATAGATCTTGTTCAAACTTAATATAAGACCTTATAATATGATAAGGTCTATAAGCCACGGGTGCAGTGGTGCTGTCTGCGCTGTAGAAAGGTCAGTGCACCCAGCTTAAAAATACATGAGCATCACTTCTAAACTAGTTTTGAAAACAGGGTCCAGCATCGAGACTGACTCATGAAACAAACAGGGCAATGTTCTGAACTTGAATCATGAACTCCTCACATCTTTTATTTACATTAAAGTGCTTTAAATGAGCCGTTTTTGCCGATGTGTTCGAAGTTCCGACACCACAGCTGGTCTCAGCTGCTTCCTCTCTTCTCTGGCTCTCCAGGAGATCGGCTCTGTTAGTGGAGCTGCAGACACACGGCCGAAAACAATGCATTTTGAGTGCTTTAAGGCAAATAAAACACCTGTGATTTCATCAGTTTGATGTAAAAAGGCTCAATTTATGGTCTGTAAACATCCTGTTTAGCCTGTAAACTTCCAGAAATTAGCCCCGTCCTTGAATAATTTATTTTCTCCTTATTTATACAATTTTATCAGCAAATTTAAAGTTAGATCTAAGCCATATATTCAGGTATCTTTTTTTGCTTTTGGCCCCTCTCAAGAGTCACAGTATATAATATATGATCCACCTCAAAAACCATGGTCAAAAACAGTGGTGTTAAAGCCCCCAGGCTTGTTACATATGATATAACTGTGTAATCTGCATCTTATTTGACCCCAAAGATTTGTGTCTGGGTACTGACACAGAACAACCACAAGCTTCTGCAGTTCATGAAGGAGCATAAGGCGTCGGTGAACTGCATCAAAATCAGAAGTGACGACAAAGAGTGCGTCTCAGTCAGCTCTGATCGTACCTGCTTAATCTGGGATTTAGTGTGAGTACTGCCCACTTCTCTATACATTCTTTCTCTTCATATATATATATATATATATATATATATATATATATATATATATATATATATATATATATATATATATATATATATATATATATATATATATATATATGACTTTTGCAAATATTTATGTATCTTTTTGATGTGTTATCATTCTACTTTAATACATTTATTTCTGCATCTCACTATAATGTTGGCGATAGCATCATGTTATCACAGACTTTTCTTCTAGAAAGGGGGATTATGTCCTGCATGACAGATTAGAAATGAACTGTATGAACTGTAGTCATTCCTTTCTAGGCGATTTGTGAGTCTCCAGCTAGTCACCGCCAACTCAGTGTTTCAGACGCTGTGCTACCACCCCGAGGAATTCCAGATCATTATCAGCGGCAGCAACGGAAAGGTATTTGATTTGGATTCATTTCCTGATCATGGAAATTCGGTGGGATTTCCCCACGGTTGGACAAATAAAAGATCAGTCAGCATCAGTTAAATAGTTGCATAAAATATCGAACAACACTACAAGACAGAACACAACGAATCATTCTAAAAATATATAATTATTATTATATTATTTAAAAATGTGTCAAACGTCCAGGTGGTGTGAAATAGAAATAGAAAACAGGCGTGAGGGCTGACGCGGCACTTGACTGCAGTCTACAGCTACAGTCTGATGTCATGTGTTACCTGTATTAGCTGTGCAGGTCGTATATGAATACATACAATTCTCTGTGGAGTTGTGTATCTTTACACGACCAACTTAAACTTGAATACAAACTTCTCATCCAGGTGACTTTTTGGGACTTAACTGTGACCACGACGGTCAGAGAAATGATGGTGACGCAGGCCGGAGCCATCTATGGCATGGATATCACCAAAGATGGAAAATACTTCGTCACAGGTGAATACATGTGAACATTGGGCTCCATATTATTATTATCAAATCATAACTGACACGTTTATTTCCGTGACGGTTCAATTTATTTATAAAAGAGGCAGATTTGCGTTATGTTTTCTTTTGAAGTCAAATGAAGAACGTCTTTTTTGTCTGCACTTTTCAATTCGCCAGGTGGAGATGATAAATTGGTGAAGGTTTGGGATTACATCGCAGGATCTATATCCCACGTAGGGATTGCGCATGGGGGCAGCATCACCAGTGTCAAAATCTGTTCGAGAAGCCGAACCCTGATCAGCACCAGTGCAGATGGAGGTATTCTCCGCTGGAAGTTCCCGTATGCCCCGCCTCCACCTGAACAGTTCTAGTTCCAGAACAGTTCCTTTTTTTTTTTTTTTTTTAAATCGTTGTGTATGCAATAAAACAACTTCTACTGTCTCTGCCAATCTTTGGTTTTCATTTTCTGTCATTACAAAGTTCAGTGAACTCAGTGAAAGTACAAGGAGGACGAGGATTGCATCATACTGTGGGGATCAGAAAAGATGCTCGGCCATAAAACTACATCAGCTGGGTTTGATCCTCTATTCTGTTGTTTCTTTGCTTTGAATTAAAATTTCTTTTGTATTACATGCCTTCAAAAACTTCAATCATAATAAAATTACTCATTCCAGTCAAATATTCTATTTCTTTTACAATTATAAAAATACAATCCTACTAAATTTTTATCAATTTAAATGGCTTCCCGTCTGTCTGGCGTTGGTTCTCACGTTTAAATCACAAGTCATGACCCAAGTCGATTAAAGAATATGTGATTTCAACCTCATATTCGATACATTGAAGCTTTCGTAAAATAAAAGCTGATCATTTTTGACCCAAAAAAACATTCCACTTACTGTAGTCAACTGTATTTTTAAATAAACAGCTTCACCAAATATTGTGATAACCCATCCACTTTTTCTCTGTTTGGGTTGTGGGGTAAACATGCGGATGTTAACTGGCTTAGTTATGAGTTTTGTTGTAAGTTTTTCCAACTGTTACGCTTCTTTCTATCGTCACAGGTCCACGCGCAAGAATGCTCATACTTCGCCTCGAATTATTTTTGCAGATCCAGCCAGCACACTGAGTTGGGGGTAGAACAAGTAACTAAATTCAAATAGGTTGAGTTATTCTTGTAGGTGCAGGTGATTACGCAACCAAAAGTGTATTTTTGACCGCAGTGCACTATGTGTTTTGTTTTGGGTGGACACTCTGCTAGAAATAATTTGTGGCTGACTTTTCCTCTCCTGTTTGTTGTTGCTAAGTAACGTGTGTTACTTGTATGTGTCCGGGGGTCCGCCACTTAAAACAGCGTCGCCCCGTTTCGGAAGATTTTATTATTATTATTGTTTGTTAGTCAGAACAAGGAAATTAATTTAAAATACAATTTATTTTTTTGTCTTGTCAACAATGGCTTCGGAGACGCAGGGGGTCGCTAACCTTGAATTAGAGTCTGCCATTGGATTCAACGGTAATTGTCTCTCTTTCGTGTTTAATTGTGTTGCAGGCGTGACATTAAATTTAGCATAAAGACAATGACTTAAACTTAAAATGAAAAAAGGCTGACTTCTCTCAGTTAAATTTGTGATCAGCCTTTGTTTTTTATTTTATTTTATTTTATTTTAGTTTAGTAACAGCACTTTATTTTGAAGCACTTTCCGAGTTGGTGGAACCCCCACTGACCGTGGCAATAAATTCTATTCTGATTCTGATTCAGATTCTGATTCATCTGCGTTCAGGTCGCGTGTTCTCTGGTCTCTGGCTTCATCCCGACAAAGAGAACCTCGTCTATCCTCTGGGAAACACTGTCATCATCAAGAGGGTGAAAGATGGGAAGCTGGAGTTCCTGCAGGGCCACACAGACAACGTGACCTGTGTTGCTGTTTCCAGAAAAGGCTCTTTTATTGCCTCTGGACAGGTGAACTTCATGAATCACAAGGTATATCTCAGGACTCTTTTGTTTTGCTTTTGCTGTTGATCCTTCTCATCCAGGTTACTTTTAGACTCGGAGACCAGCCAAAAGTGTGAGGCTAAATATTCCCTTTTTTACTGCAATGGGTTTTTCTGCAGCTCAGGCTCTTAACAGGATCAAACCATGAACCATGAAAAGCTTGAGCAATCCAAACACACTGTCCACCACGGTGTTTTACTTATGTAACAGCAATACAAAACCGAAAATACACAAATAATACAAATCCAAATCCGTGCTGTTGTCAAAGAAATTGAGATAATAAGAAAATAAAATAAGAGAAACAATACTACAGAAGAAAATCTCATGATAGCGATGGTAAATAAAAAAGCAGAGTGAGATGGCGTCACATGAAACCTGGTCCTCAGGGCTGTGTTTCTGCGTTAGATTGTAAGAGGATGGGTTTGATTTTTGCTGGGGAATTTAAGGAAACATATGAAAATGAAATAGGACGCCATGATCACGCACTACACATTGCATTCAGGAAGCTCGTGAGTTCTGTGTTTGACTTCATGTGGAGACAACTTTGTGGCATCCAACTGGTATTTTGTAAGTCTATGAAGTCATTCATTTCCTACAGTGTGTTTTTTGTTGTTGGATGTTTTATTCAACAGGCTCCTCTCATAATTTGGGATTATGCAAACCGGGCCATCTATGCCCTGTGGGAACATCACAAGACAAAGGTAGAAGCTTTGGCATTCTCTCCAAATGAAAAGTACCTGGTTTCCCTCGGAGGTCTGGATGATGGCAGGTACAGTGAACGCCTTGTTTTAGGTTTATTTGGAGTTGAAAAAGACATTTTACATCAAATATTTCATTAGCTTCAGGCAGTAACAGATAGTAAGTACGCCTACATAATAGGAAACACTTGAAAATTCTCTGAAATATATCACAAAATATTAAATAGGAATAAGCTGTAGCAGGATGTTTTTAAAACTTTGTTTTTGTTGTTGCTTTTCTTAGTAAGTAAGACGGTTTTTTGTTTCGGAAACCTGTCCTGGTTTAATGCTTTTAAGGCTCGCTCTTAAATCACATTGTTCATTATTGTATTTCCAGCATTGTGATTTGGAACATTGAGACAAAGCGTGCAATCTGTGGATGTCAAGCTTCCGCTCAGCATGTCGGTCAGTGCTTCACCGTTCGCTACTCAAACACAAATGACAACATTTTCGTCTCAGCCGGGAAGTGAGTATCGATTCAGCTGAAATTGTGGTGTTAAAAGTCTGTATGATCTGAATGTGCTTTGCTTGTTTTGGACAGTGAGACGCTGCGTGTCTGGGAGCTGGATGTCGCCAGCAAAAAAATCATCCCCACTGAGTGTAGAACTGACAAGCTGAAAAGAGTTATGAAATGCATTGAGGTATTTCATCCTTTTTAAAAAAAAAAAAACTTTTCATCACCACAGTATTAACTTGCGTTTATTCACAACAGATCTCAGAGGACGATCAATACATTTTCTGCGGCACCACGACTGGCGACATAATGAAAATCAACATGAACATGAGACGCCTGAGCGGCTGTGGTCCTGTCAAAACCAAGTACAACCTGGTACAAGTGCTTTATTTACTGAGTGCTGTGCTTCCCTTCGCTGGGCCTGGCTTCTGTGTTTGTCTGTGTTACACACACTGGATCTGTTCTCTCCTATCAAGGGAGTCAGCGTCATAAAGATACTGAAGTCAGGTGACCTAATTGTCGGGTCTGGATCTGGCACTGTCGCGCTATGCTCTGGGTCAAACTTCAGAACTCTTAAGTGAGTTTCACTTCAGGTTTTATAATCCCTTGACTCAGGCAGTCATTACAAACTGTAGGAAGTGAACTGGAGAGATTTATCTTTATCTTTGTGACCTCACATAGAAAAGTCCAGGTGGAAAAGCGGGTGACCTCGATCACGATGACTGGAGATGATCAGAAGTGTGTCATCGGAACCGAGGCTTCCCATATATACGGGTTCCACTGTGAAGAGTTCAAAACTGAGCTCTTAACCTCCTGTCCGACCAGAGCTGTCAAAGATGTGGCCATTCCCTTGTGAGTAATAAAGACATAGGCAGAAAATGGCTTCTTTTAAGAAATGAAAATATTATTTCACCCATGACATAAACCAAGAAATGAATAGTTACTTTGTCATTCCTTGTTAACTGCTAGAAACACAATATATATTTGTGTATCTCCACGAACATCTTGGCTACAGAATACATTTTCACAACCACGTTTGAAATGAAATTTCTCTTCTGAAAAGTTTGCTTTATTAAAAGTACAAGTGATCAAAAGCCTTTCTGATCAGGTGAGATCAGAGCAGTTTTCATAGGACAAGTGAAGTTGTTGAAATCGCTGGAAACATACAGTAAGAACCATCTTTGGATGATAGCTTACAGCTGAGTGTTCCTTTATCATCAGTGTAAACAATGAGACTTGTCACCCATGACTCTTGTCACAAGCAAGAGCCATTATACTGTACATATCAACAGCAGGCTGAGTTACTTTCAAAGTAATGGAGGAATACACATTCCCAGGTTAAAACTTGACCTGGCAGTATGTTGTGGGGAATGTAGTCCACCATGATCTAAACTTCCTGTTATCCATGTCAGTCCTCGGTGGTTTGTTCAACCACATGGTGTAGTCACCATATTTTCCTTGTTTCAGTTGCATATGAAGGCAAATATAAAACTATTTTCTTCACAAGTATGGTGGTAATAATCAAACAACTTTCTGTTTTCGCCGTCAGCGGAACGTCTGAGATTTTCGCCACCTGCTCTGAGGGCGACATTAGACTGTGGAAAATCAACAAGTCAAAGGAGCTGCTGAGAATCACTGTGCCCAACATGACATGTAACTCCCTGGAGTTCATGATGGACGGACACAGCATCATCAGTGGTGAGGACGCCTCCGGAGTCTGGAAGTCTCGACAGGGTTCTCTCCATCTGTGGTTGCACCAATATAGCACTAAGGCTGGGTATTAAATTCATATATCCCATCACAACCCATTTTCATTTTAGACAGAGAGTGACAGGCGCAGTTGATGTAGCCTGAACTTCATTCCTGCTGTTGCAAAGTAGTGCAAAATGATATTTTATTTTTATTTGTTTATGCAATGAGGTAATGTGTGCACATGAGGGGGTGTAGCTAATATATCAATGGGGGTTTCTGGTCTCTACCTTAGCGGTAGGGTAAGCATCTTAGTCATCCGGGAGACTCACAACTGTCAGTCAGGCTGCCTTCTCAACATCTCCATGGTGAGGTGTTCAGGTCTCGGCCTCTTTGCTCTGATGGACTGGACCTTGAAAACATAGGCACCCTTGCATACATTACATTGTTGGATGTGGAAACCTGGAGATGGAATTGTTCAGAATTGTGTTTGCTAGTTAAGCGTGTTAGCATGCTGACCTGCGTCTCTCATCCAGCCTGGAACGATGGCAAGATTCGGGGCTTTGGGCCGGAAAGTGGATGTCTGTTGTTCATCATTCATAATGCACACAGTAATGGGGTCACTGCTGTCGCTGGAACCAAAGACAGCAAGAGGATTGTCAGCGGAGGCGGAGAGGGCCAGGTTAGTTATTCTTTCTTGACTCACCATAATTTGCTTCCACAGAATCAAAACATCTCACTGCTTAAGAATGTATAGCCTTTTCAATGGAAGTGTTCTCCCCTGTCGTTGTACTGCAGGTGTGCGTTTGGGAGCTGACGCAGCCGAAGCCTCGACTTCTTCAGTTCATGAAAGAACACAGAAGCTCTGTGAATTGCATCAAAATCAAAAGCGATGATAAGGAGTGTGTCTCGGTCAGCTCTGACCGTACCTGCATCATATGGGACTTAGAGTGAGTCGCATACGTCTCCTTAGAAAAACTGGGTAAAACAACTGCTTCGCAGCGTAGCTGGCTGGAAGTAGTTCTATACTTTCAATAGAATAGAGTGGCTCTCATGAATGGGTTTTGTCACTTTGTTGCCGTTGCAGGCGATTTGTCAGCCGTCAGTTGGTGACAGCCAACTCCATGTTCCAGACGGTGTGTTACCACCCAGAGGAGTTCCAGATGATCACAAGCGGCACTGACGGAAAGGTGCGTTTCACATGTATTTATCTCATATCGACAGCATATTGCATGTCTGTTTCAAATGCAGGACTGTTGAGGAGCGAGAGACAATGGTGGCTGAGTTTTAGAATACTTCAGGATTACGTAAAACTGTGTGGAGCGTAATCACTTGGTGCAATGTGATTCTGAATTAATTGAAGAACCAAATAAAGTGGATTGAAGTGTGAAGCACTTCACTCATTTGAGTTGGTAATGAAATCCAATTTGCCAATCTATGAAACAATGAATCACACATCTTTCAACTTAGAGTTTTCATCTTGGTTTTAACTCCTTATGTCTTGCAGTCAAGGTGCATTTTTGCTTCTCAAACTTGTGTGTGCTTGAGAATCAAAAATCCATGTGAATCCTTTCAATCGGCCATTTAGGTAAACGCCGCGGCGAAATTTAGGCCGTCCTTGAAAGCGTAGGAAAATCCTGCTGCTAAAGTAACCGTGAATGTGCTTATGTAAGCGTCTTATATGCCTTTCACAACCGTTTAACAATGTGAAATGAAAGCTGCTGTGACAAAAATCCCCATTCTTTGAAGCGTGGTTGGCCCGGCCCCACAAAAGGTGAGAAGTGTACCGGTGGGTTGCATCGCGGCAGCTTAAAGCAAATGAAGAACGGACTGAGTGGAAGACAGAGAGAGGGAAGGACTCGTGGAATGGGGAGTGTTGTGTAGTTGGTGCCTTCCTGCGGATGTGCCACCCAAGTGCCAGTCAGATCCACCATCTGCTCAAGCAAGGACACAGGCACTCTGTCTGCTAGAACAAATACCTACACTCTCCTCGCCCCTTCACCACTTGGACTTTCTGCATCCAAGTATAGCAGGCGGAAAAAAGGACAGCCGCCTTACTCTACTACTCTACTAGTCTTGAGTGTGTCGTGGAGTGTCACAACTGTGGATCATTTAATGCAGCCTTGCTTCCTGATCCTTTACCCATTGTTTTTCCCTTCAAGATATACAATAGTAAGAAAGCGACCTGTTTGAAGTCGCTGCATCTGGATTTCCAGCCGAGAGTTTGGACTCGCCCTCTCATTTCATTTCCCTGTTGTTCTTTGGTTTCACCGTTATTTACAGTGCAGATTCTCAATGAAGGCATTGAAGCTACAAGTAAACACATATAGTGAAGGTTCTTCAAAACAGCCACCCGTTGCTTTGCGGTGTGTAGTGAGAAGGCGTGTCCAAGCTTTTTGACTTAACTGCATGTTAAGAGAAGACGACCAGTGGATTCAACAAATGAAAGCCTACGATTTATGTCGTCTGAATTGTCAACTTCAGTGACAACTTACCATGGCATTTAAAAAATATTGCCTGAAAAATAATATTTGCAGTGTAAATAAATAATAATAATAATAATAATAAATTGAACTGGAACATTTTGTTGTAAGGAAGAAAAACACAATGGTGTTAAAATGTAGACAGTAGTCATTTTATTTTTTTTCAGCCAATCTATATGTATATATATCTATATGTATATCTATATCTATCTATCTATCTCTCTCTCTCTCTCTCTCTATATATATATATATATATATATATATATAGATAGATAGATAGATAGATAGATAGATAGATATAATACTATTATACTACCTTTCACTTGGCATTAGAATTGACATTTTTAACGTTACACTTAACAGACCCTGTCTCGGTACCAAAAGCACAAACAAATGACTATATTGTATTGGTTGCTTGAGTCCTTGGCTCCTGACTTTATGTCTTGAGTGGTGTCATCATCTGTCTGTGATGTCACTTTCAGAGCCAGTGTCTACAGTGTGGCATGTAAAACTAACAGTTTAAACAGGAAAATGAGATGTGATTCTCAACCAATTTCTATACCTCAGTTTTAATTTTCGACAAAACTTTTATCCCAGCGATATGAGAGAAAATGTTAAGTAGGACACTGAGCAGTGAAGCCCCACCATAGAAAGGCTGTACTGCTTTATAGGAAACTATAAATAAAACGATTTGTTACGGAGCCTTTTGTTGCTCTTCCCTTCCAAAACCAGCAGAATGATTTTTCACAATGATTACGTCCCCGCTCTTGTGTCGCCCTCACCAAACAAAATTAAATCTTGTCTCTCAGGCTTGTTGCAAAGATGCCATGTGTAAACACTTGAAGAAACACGTCTGAAATGAAGCCTCCATAATTTAGAACTTTTGTTTTGATCACTCTCCTGATGGAAACATTTTCATGTCTCTTAATCTGCATCGTAAAAAGAGCATTCCAAGGGTGTTTTTATGAAGAGATCCTTAGTACTCTTATGCAAATAACCTTGAGGTGTGTGTCACTGCACCTCAAAAATATCTGCCATCAGTGCTAAAAATAACTTCAGTGACAACCTGGCGAAACCAAAGGCTTTTATGTCGGCTTCAAGGCCCAGGGATTATTGTCATTCTGTTTAGACAACTGAGCTCAATCTTTAGGCTTGTTAGAGTTCAGATATATTTTGATATTATTGAGGATGAAAAAGATATTAGGTGATTACAGACTGTGTAACGGACAGAAGTATTGGTACTAAATAGAGTGTGTACAAAGAACATAATGTAGAGAACAAATGTTGATGTCAAAGCTACGGGTAGAAATGACCAAAGGTATCTTCTTTACAGCAGCTGAGACGTGCAGCACGGTGATGTTTGGCTCTCATGAAGAGGATTAGGGTCTTCAACATGGAAGACAGCTTCACTTATTGTCTCCAGAATATTAAAAAGGCTTCCACTTTAAATCACTATGTCTACTCTCAGTAGATCAATTAAGTACTTGCTTATTATAACTGCGGTGCTGTTAAGTGTGAACTTTTCCAGGGTGATGTATAGTCAGACTCAACAAGAAGCGGTTCTTTACAATGATTTATTACTGGCCAATATGCTGCTAATACAAATATGAATAAGCGGTTTATTTATGGATAAATATGTTCCCCAGTTTATTCATGTTCATTTCTCGGCGTCTTTTCTGTAAAACCATCTATTTAGTCAAAGTGGTTTCTGTTTGTCGTGGTCTTTCTTATGTAACAGTACAGCCATAATCTGAAATTTTATTACGAAGTTAAATGTGGCTCAAATTTAATGTTCTATTGGCAAAATCTGCTGCCTTTTTCTCAACATTTTTCCTTAAACCAGAAGGAAGCACTTGACCTGATGACAGGTGCATGACATTTTATGAATCGACAGTTGCCCTGGATGTCTAAGTTCTTCGCCCACAGACTTCCGCTCACAGCAGTTCAAGTAATGCTTTTAGAGGTCTGACTTAAAACAAATGTTCATGCAGTCATTACGGGGATGTGTTAGCTGTCTTCGCGAATAGTGATGTAATAGTTTCATTGTGGAGGATCGGTGTTAAGACGTTAAATGTTTATGACATGAGTACTATGTGTCTCTCTCTTAGGTCACCTTTTGGGACTTGCACCTAGGGACAGCCATCAGGGAGATGGTGGTGACGCAGGGTGGAGCCATCAACGCCATGGACATTACACAAGACGGCAAACACTTTGTGACAGGTACGTTTCATTGTACGCAAATCTTCCCGTGCTGCGATAGGATTTCCCTGCCGTTAGGCACACCCTAGCGATGAGTATCTGTCATACATTTGTAATAGTTGGTTGAGAATCTATGCGATTTTTGAGATTATTGAATGTTAAGTGATATGCAATACATGCCTTTGGAAATATTTTAAAATAACATTGCGTTCGTACCAACCCTTGTATGTCTGCTGCCAGGATATTCCAAAACTTTAGGTGGTGGTGTAGCAAGAAGCTGAAGCCCACATTACTGATCAGAATGGCGAAAATCACAACAACAGCGTCTCTGCTGCTTCGAAAAGCAGAGCAGAGGGTCTTAACCTTTTTGATCTCAGGGCCCAACTTTCCCAGAACAAATGGACCCATGGCCCACTCAAGTTATAGAACTGATTCATTACTCTTGATTTAATTTGTGATCAATAACCATATTTCATCTACTGACACGTAAACAAACCAAAACCTTGTGAAATGACATGAAACCATGTGATCATCGCATAGATGTTTATTCGTCATCGAGAAGTCCAACCAGCAGCGGAACCAGGGGCAAGTCATTTTCATCAAATTTGTTAAAGAAAAAAAAAAAGAATAAACTTGATGCAAACTGTTGAAAAATTTCTAGAAACTGAATGCAATTATGATGATTATGATTTTGATAATAAAACCATGTCTAAATATCATAAAATAAAAATGATATATTTTATTTAAACTCCAAAGAAAATACAACTGTAAAATGTAAAATGTTTTATTTATTTTCAAAACTGCTTCAACAGGCGCTTTCATGAACAGTTTTTGGGGGCACCATCATTTTTTCTTTTCAAGAACTTCTTCATAGTTGTTTACTATCACAGATTTGCAGCTGTCATCTCAATTCAATGACACACTACTGCCACCATATGTGGCTAATGTATTAAAACTGAGCATCTGGCTACCCTCACGGCCCAAAGGTGTAAAACAAAACAACTTTCAGTGACCTTCTAGGGGGCGCTCACGGCCCAACCATGGGTCCCGGCCAGTATCGGCAAATGCAAACATGCTGAGAGGCAAATACTCCAGTTGTGTATTTCTTTGTTTTTAAAAACAGCTGGATAAACATGTAAACGGGGCCCTAGTTGTCACAGATAGCATCAGTCATGTGGTGCTCCCTGCATTCTTGAATCAGGTGTATCCTTATGGTACCTCTTGAAAAGCCTGCATGTCTTGCAAGCTTGCTGGACATGTCGTGCTGAAGGATGTGAACATTGCCAACTCTGTCCCAGCCAAACAACCAACAGCAACCAGCTGCAGAAAATGATTGGGAACCATTTCAGGGCTTTTCATCTCTGCATTTCAATTCATGTTTTTGTGCCTTCCAGGTGGGAACGACAAGGTGGTGAAGGTGTGGGATTACATCGCGGGTGAAATGACCCATGTTGGCATCACACACGGTGGGACAATCACCAGTGTGAAGATCTGCTCCAACAACCGGACCCTTATCAGCACCAGTGAAGACGGAGCCATCCTCCGCTGGAAATTTCCTTTTCCCCTTTCTTCATAAAACACCAGAATCAGCACAGCAACAAAGCATCAGTTGTCTTACCAACGACTCTTGCTAGTTAGTCTACTATATATATATATATATATATATATATATATATATATATATATATATATATATATATGCTTGAGACTTGGCCACAATAGAGTCCTCTCTCGGCATGCTGCTTGTGTACCATTTGTCAGAACTACTGTACATATACATAGTGAAGCTGCTGATAAGGTAAATAAAACCCAGCCATCAGGGGCTCCACCGTGGATCTCAATGGAACATGTGTCTCAAAGTCTAACTAAGAGAGTGAGTAAGGGAGTTTTACAAATGAGTTTTATAATGTGGTGTTCTGGAACACAGTAGGAAAGAAGTCAGTTGGGTATTTGATGTCTGTCTTCATGCTGTAATAATGAAAATGTAATAAAGAAATTTTCTAATTTCTTCATTTCAAATGGGTTTGTTTGATTTAAAAAAATGCATCTGTAGTCAATTGTCCATTGTCACAGATGGAGTGATTTTTTTGCTCTCAAACCATTGAGTTCTTTATGAATCCATACATGAGCTGCAACTGACTTCTGCAGTTTTTGATCAAGAGCCACAAATGGCCCCTTGACCTCATTTGGATTATATGTGTTACTATTTCGGTGATTTACTTGCAGTCAACGTAAGCTGAAAATTATTTATTTGCTTTTGGAGTTTGTTATATATATATATATATATATATATATATATATATATATATATATATATATATATATATATATATATATATATATATATATATATATATATATATAAAAGCATCTGTTTGCTTTTGTTCAGGCCAGGGTTTCCACTACTCTGAATGTACCTGAAATTCTTATACAAATTGAAATTCTTATACAAATATTTTAAAGACATCAACAGAGCTTTAGTTTAAATAAGGTGATATAAAAACTTGAATATAGACACCATCGTGATTTATTGTGCCATTGTCAAACTGATGCAAAATAAACAATATTTTGTTGTTTTGTTGTTGTTTAAATGTATGTATGGGTCCATCATTTGATTCAGTAATATACCAAATTCATTCAAATTGAAAAATGTGGCTTCTTGTGACAAATATTTTCATACCATTAAACTGCGATTAATTGACATAAATTAAGTAGATTAATTAATCGAATTCCACCTATATATATACACACACACACACACATACACATTCCTGACTTATCCAAGTTAAAAAGCTAAAATAAATAAAGTAAAATAAAATACAATTCTGACGTAAGTATATTATGACGAAGTATATCATTTCAAACAAAACTGATTTAATGTACTTTACTTAATATTGGTCAATAAGTTGTGTATTGTTTTGCAGACAGACGGAGCGGAGGGAGGGAAGACGGAACAGCCACGGTGAGTGAGTGGAAGAGCCACCGATGAGGAAGTGAGATTGAACCCGCGATGGAGCGCAGTTCCCCGGCTCCAGGAGAGGACTCGATACCCTGCCTGTCTGCGTGGACCGGTGACGGCGGCACATAGGGAGACAGGCTGGCTGGTCAAAGAAACCATTTGGATGAACCATGTGCCTGCTCGGCGACTCGTGCTTTCCGGCTGAGCGGTGAGAAGTGACGCGAGGACCGCCGACAACAGTGTGGCAGACAGGTGCAACTCCGCGGTTTCCTTCTCTCTCGCCGCCCCGAACAGGAGCCATGGATTCCCGCAAGTCGAAGAAACAGGCGATGAAACCGAAAAAGCGCAAGGAAAAGAAATATAAGAGCGGGAGGTTCATGAGAAGGAAATCCTTGCGATCTTTTGGGGATTTCATGGGAAGGATACTCAAAACTTTGGGTACTTTGGCTCACTTTCGCGAAGG
Source organism: Synchiropus splendidus (assembly GCF_027744825.2). Lineage (NCBI taxonomy): Eukaryota > Metazoa > Chordata > Actinopteri > Syngnathiformes > Callionymidae > Synchiropus > Synchiropus splendidus. The sequence goes on from NC_071335.1 coordinate 34,302,239, forward strand.
CAGACCGCCGGATGTGGAGGACGACGACGGCGGGTTCGGCCAGAGCGACACCGGCGGATTCAAAGATGAGGCGCCCGGGAAGAAAAGCTCCATTGTGTCGTCCCAGGGGTTGGTGAAAGAGCGACTGTCCGGGTGTTACGGCGACAAAACCCCCGGGGTTCTGGGGCTGAAGAACCACGGGAACACCTGCTTCATGAACGCCGTGGTTCAGTGTCTCAGCAACACCGACCTGCTGGCCGAGTATCTGGGCCTGGAGCGGTATCGCACGGATGTCTATCATCGCAAGGTGAACGGTGATTCTGCGGACGAGGAGCAGCAGACCACCCGGGGAGAGGTGACGGAGCAACTGGCCTCTCTGGTCCGAGCGCTGTGGACGCTGGAGTACACGCCGCAGCTGTCAGTGGAGTTCAAGGTGAGGACACCGGTCCAACATCCCTGTCAGTCACCCACACCAGCATCTATGGGATGTAACCAGGTGCATGGATCATGTTGAAGTCATACACAATTGAAATCGCCATACCACGTCCTCTCAGTTGGGACCAAACCTAGAGTTGCCTGCAGCAGGACTTTGACCTCTGACCTGACTGGGAGACATATTAATGTAGTGTGTTGAGCACAGCATAAGTGAACAAGTCAACTCTTGGTTATGATGTTGTGTCTTTTGTTTGCTTGATTTCTCCGAGCAAAGGTGAAGTCAGTCCTCTCAAGGTTGCAGATCACTTCAGGAGTGCTGCACAGAGTGGCGTCGGAGCAGCAGCAATTTGACCGCCGGGCCACTTCACTCCCATGAATCTTATCTGTCACACATACTTGCACTGTCTGATTCACCTGCTGAACATTTCCCGTCCTCTGCGGTTGTTTGTCAGCATTCCTCGCTAATCATGTGACTGATTCCCAGTTCATTCATTCTTATCAACACAGACACAGGTTACCGTGCGCTCGGCAAGTGGGTTAAAGGCCTGCTTAAGTTTCAGGAATGGATTGAACAAATATTGATCAGTTCTTCTATTAGTCTTAGAACCAGTAGTGGCAAGCAGAATTATCTATGAGGTGCTGCAGGCCCACCAGCTGCCTGTGGCACATGACACTTTGGTTTAGCAAGTGAGTAAACATTCGTAAAGATACATTCTGATCACTGTACATTTGTATTGTGATAAAAGTAATAATAAAGTAAATGAATCATTTATGATAACAAAAGGTCTTTAGAACCAAACATGGCAGAGTTATTATCAAGTCATTATAATGTATTGTTTTTTTTTAGAATTCCGACAGTGTAATGTTTATTTTTATCAGTTTAAAATCTAAGTGCCTTTTTTAAATTCTCAAAATAAATGCGCGAATAAGCAACAGTTTAACTCTCATGTCAGAATGGATGGGTTTTTGCATCTGTATTCAAACCCGCTTTTATCTTGAAGACTGTCTTCAGGAGATGATAGCATCTGTTTGTTTAAGCTACAGATAAACGTATATCTGGAAAGCGTTGGATGCTTTGATCCAGCTTGACTGACCCAGACAAGTTGTATCTTCTGCCTTATCTGCAGTGGCATCCCTATTTACACATGAAGCGAAGGCTTCTGTGGGATACTAGTGACCCTCTCTGAACCCAAAGTAGACGACGAGTACTGCCATAGCATGGTTTGATTTTAAAGTCTAATGAGCTCTGGCGTGTTGTAGTGTGTGTGATTGCACACACTTTTATTCCTCCTCATGCTTTGTCACGTAAGGGCTGCATATTTCAAATATTACAGTATTTTTGAAGCACTTGTGTTCACAAAGTGCATAAGCCAGTCACACTGTTTTCAAGTAAGAGACCTATTATCACACTGTTTTAAGTACCTGTATATACCTCTGAAGCTCTGAACTTTATTCGAGTCGAGTGACTAGTACTCACTGGTTAATAGTACCATAATTTGCCCTGAGGAAGCGTTTAGTTTGTGGTATTTCAACCACATGAGCTTCATCTACATTCACTTCTGCTGCAATAATAGTCATTTCCACTGCAGGGATTGGCTGCACTCGAAGTCACGTCATGTTTTATGGAGCAGATTGGGTTCAGATGCCACTCTTTTTATGTCTAATGCCTGTAATTAATGTTATATGGAGTTAAAAGCAAGTGTGTCCTTCACTCCTCCTTCATTACCTTTCATCAGTACATCAACTCGGGGACTTCACCTCTCCTCGTCCCCCGGCGACGGTGGAGAGTGAATGGATGCTGCTGCATGTTTGAGTCTGGAACACAGACTTCCTGCTGAGAATCTCGTCTGATGTGCACTTAGCGAGGGAGAGAAGGAGCGCAGGAAAACCGCTGCTCATAAACCTGTAAAATCCCCCCGACTACTTCGCTTCTCTTCCCACTTCTGATGTCTGTAATGTGAGCTGACATATTTGACAAGTGATGAAAAAAAGTTGTCTGCAATAGCAGCAGAAGGAAATCTTTCTCCCTTATATCCAAGAGCTCTGCTTCGCTTTCTGGTTCTTGGCCACTGGCTTATTAAGATCCAGTGGACAGCTCAGTCAAGCTGTCATTGTTGTGTCTTCCTTGACGTTTGGCCTTGAGCGTAAAGGTGCGTGTTTTTTCAGCATCTTTTCTCTGCTGAGCATATTCTCCTTTTGACCCAAAGGTTGTTAAAGCAGGGGAATTTTCTGGGGCTCAAATGAGAATTTTTTTTTATGTTTATTGTGCCTCAGAAGCTCACCAGGAAAGATGCTGCGGAAGTCTAAAGTAGTCCTCTTTGTCCTGGAAATGTGTGTCAGGGATGCCCGACGAGACTGATGGTTTGTTTTCACCCATCTGTCTCTGCTCCCTTATTCTCTGGCAGCACTTGAAGTCGCGGGCAGGTGCGTCACACTGGCTGGATCTTAAAGTTGTCAGGCAGATGCTCCTTTTAGTGAGATTCTTGTGTTTTTAGATAAAGCAGATGGTTTTATCAAATATAATTCTTTCAATTTATTTTAGCAGACAGGTGATAGATTCCTCTGTGTTCTTTGTATGTGAATAAATACTATAAAAAAGTAAAAAACAATGTGCTCAGAATTCCAATTTGGTCGCTAATAATCTTTAACACAACTAGCATTAAAGTGTGAGCAGAAAACAGATGAATGTTTGCTTTTTGCTCTTAATTGTGGAACTAAATACGGAGTTTTTGAACTCCAGCTGTTATTCCATTGTAGCGCTATTATCCAGCAACAATGCAGGATTCAAAGCTGATTATTTTCACCATGTCTCATCCCTCTGTATTTCTGTCTCAAATTTACATTTGGGAAATCCATGTTGCCTTGCTCAGTGTTGACTCACTGCCACCTCACTAAAGGATTTCCAAAAATGGTTCTACACATATCACAGACTTAATTGTCGGCATCTGTCTGGAGGAGATTTATGTTACTACTGTGATAATTTTTGAGCTGAAACTGATTCATTCATGCTGGAATCCCTGGCCGACAGACAGTTGAGAATGAATGAGGGAGCGAACGTACAACTCCCTGCTACGCCCAGGTTGTACCTTAAGCTTTCCTTCCCAATAAAAGAACCTGAAAGATGTTTACGTAACCTGCGACCCAGATCTGTCCTCAGCTGATCAGAGGTCAGCTACAACTCATCGCTTGTTTGCAGAGACGTCCTAAGTTAAACATTGTAGTCAAACTTCCAAGCCCTTCTGACCCTCTTCAATTATACTGTCGGGTTTATGCAGGGACGGAAACTCCACTTAGCTAAATGGTCTGTGAATCAACAAAGCAACAGCGACTAAGCAAACAAAGCTCACAATGATTCTTAGAATGGTTTTTACTGTTGGCTGTGTCTTATGCCACTCTGTTACACATTGATGTGTAATGGGGTTGGCACAATTCAGTGATGCCAAGTCATGCACTGGCAATATGGTCATGTTGTTGGCGATATCTCTTGTACCCTGTATCATTATTTAATACATCCTCTCTTCCCTGGAATGAGTGGATGCTACTGAGACAACTTTGCCATGCATCTAGTTCTCTATATGACGTGTTTGGTCACATTAAATAATGACTTTCGTTGACTTATATTGACATTATGGAGTTAGAGTGTCAGAATCTATTGTTTCGTCTCTCCAACATTAGGGTGCATGTCTTGTCACCAGACTCCTCCCAATACACAGCACTAGTTGTGAGGGATCATATACTGATTCTGCAAATTAGAAAAAGGAATCAGAAACTAAGAATTATTGTACAACAATGAAATAATAGAAGTAGAGTAATTGGAAAGCCTATAATAATTAATATTTGTTTTAATATATGTGACAATGTATTAACAAAACAAAAGTATTAAAAACCTAAATATATAAAATGTAAAATATTCTCTGCAGGATTTCCGCTACATGTTAATGGCTGTGGCGCACTGCCATGACATCTTTTTCAGGTGAACTCTCACATGAGCAAAGGTATTGAAACAAAGTGGAAATGTCGAAACAAACTGATAACACATCGTGGAGGTGGACTTGAACGTGACAGTATTCTGTGTGTTTTTAGCGGAAAAATCCTAAAAGAAACATCATAATGACTGAAGTCTGGTGCTCGCGGAACTCAAGTCGCACATTCTGGCCGGGCGTACGAAGAGACGGACCGCTGCTGATTGGAGAGAGATTTACTCATCACGATAAAGAACTAGCACTTTTATTGTCACCAATTCAGTAAATGTCAAAACGTTCCCATTTGATTCATTGTTTCTCTGTCGTTTCTTTATTGGCTGTTCAGTGCTGTGTTTTACAAGTCACGTGAGTCAAAGAATGCATCATGAAGAAGATAAAATGTAAATCGCAGGGGCGGAATTTATTTGACAAAAATGCATTGCATCAGGGGTGATGACACGAAGGTCCTCCTGCTAAATCATTAGTTGTCTTCACTGGTGACATGACACGGAACTGAACATAGCCAAGAACCAAGCCGAACAAGGAAACAAAGGTGGGGATTTTTGACATTTACTTGCGCTCATATAGTCCGGCCCTTCAGGCAGGCTGTCTGCTAGGACAGGGGCGTCCAAAGCCCCGCCCCAAGCCTGCTCCCCTCCCCACACGCCAGGTCATAACTGTAAACATATATTTGTACAAAAATAACTTTATACGAAAACAAACATCTGAGTCAAATAGTCGTTATCAGAGATGAACTCAGTAGCAGTTACCACAATAACCCTTTCAGATGCAGTCTCCTGGGGAGTTGTTTGGCTTGACTGACTGAAGGAAAATACATATTTTTATAATGTTTCTTTCCCTTACAACAAGTGAAGTGTGAAGAGAAAAAAAAGTTGAAATAAACAGTCAAAATAATATTTGTTATCATGATGTTTTTCTAAGGATTTTCCAATAAAAAACACCATGACCGCTTCGATTGGGACAGAATCAAGATTATCACGGGCTTAATGGAATGTTCACCGCTTGGTCATGTCGGTCAGTGTGATGTCAGATTAAAGAACAAGTAAATTATATATTTTAATAAACACAAGTTGTACCAGTGAAAAAAAAAACTGTTACTCATAGAAAATACATTTTATCCAGGTATCAAGGTGAAGTAAAACCTTTTTTTTTAGATTTCCACACTTTAAAAAAGTCCTAAAAGGTCAATACTGTTAAAAGATATATATATATATATACACACATATACACACAAAACCGGAGAAAACCCACTCGCACATGGGGAGATCATGCAAACTCCTGCAGACAGGCCACTGGTCCGACCTGGGAGTCACCGTGTGGCCCTTGGGAAAGTCATAATATCAAAGTAACTTCAAATTGTTTTTAGCCATATGGACACAAAATTGAAACTAAAAACACATATGGACTGTTTAAAGTTTAGCAGGAACTCTCTGAAAAACCTTTTTGCTCTGAACTCAGGAGGCCTGGATAAATGCAGCACGTGGCCCTCGGGCCGCGCTTTGTTCCGGTCTGTTCGTCAGTTAATCTTCTCACAAATGAATCCAGCTTGTGACTTTGACATCCTTGGCATGGGTTGACTGTTTTCCCCCAAAAGACCCAGAGGTTCATTTATCACTCTCAGCAAAACAGTCTATCAATTTCAACCTTTCTTCTCTTCACTTAAAAGGCGCTCTTCCACTCTGCTAATATCCAGTGGTGGTAGTAGCTACACAACAAAGGAAAAGTTATTGTCAGAGTGAGCGATGCGAAAATGAAATTGAAAAACCCTGGTGCTAACTCTGCCCCTCCTTTATTGTTACATGTTAATAAAAGCCGTTTAATAATTAATCGAAATAAACATTCAGTTATAAGTCTTATTAATGCCTCAATAATTTAGGCCCTAACTTTTTCTATCTACTTTATTTAATCATATTCAGAGTCACCCTGAATCTGACTGGTGATTGAAAGCGACATGGCATATTCTTTTAAATAATTCATCTCTTGAGTGCTCCAAGTTATTAATTTTAACTTGCCTTTATTTTGATCTGTAAAAATCCTTGCTTCAGTAAGCGCTTGATGCAGTGATGGAACGATGAGCTAATATTCATGTTCTGCCGCTCCAGAGTACGGTGGCCAAGCATGCGTCACAGTTCCGGGGGAACTCGCAACATGATGCCCTGGAGTTTCTCCTTTGGTTGTTGGACAGAGTTCATGAAGATGCCAACAACACCAGTAGCAGCAACACCAAAGCCAAAGTTAAGGTGAGTGATCAAATGCTTTCTTGCCCTGACCTTATCACACTGCTCTGAGTCACTACACTGACTTTGTAAGTTTAATAGTCGTGTCGGTGCCTTAATTTATTTTCGAATCGATACACTTCCTTTTGGGCTTCCCATACACTTGACCTTATAAATAACCTTATGGATACCGTCTTGTTCATAAACTGACTCAAATACATATTTGATTTAAAGAGAGTGCTCTTTGAAAACCACCACATCTAATGCATGACTGGTGCAACTATTGGGTATTTCTTTCATCTTGAAACTTGCGGCTTGTCCCGGAAAAGGTCAAGGTCAGAGGTAGTCGTGTGTGATCATGGTATTTTGGATAAGAATTCATACTTGAAGCTGAATAAAAATGTTTTATATTTTATTAACATGAAAAACAGAACAACAGGTAAATAATTAGTTATTTAAACATATTAAAAACAGTCATTTATTGCAAAGTACTTAATAAGTAACCCAAATATTTTGGTACTTGATTCTCACTCATGTATTGTGTCACAGCTGAGGACACTTGGGATCATTTGTTTGACACTGGTAGAGTTGGCTCCATACTGTAGGTTTAGTAGCAGGTTCTCTTTGCTTCATTTTGGGTCTTCTATAGAAAATGTCAGCAAGCAAAAGGCCGCTGGCGCACACTCCAGTGGCGCGTTGGCCATTGCACCAGTAAACAGTGTTATACAGTAAGGCAAATGATGAACAGAAGCTATACTAACCTGTCAGAATTCACTGCTGCAAGGGGCATCATAGTGTCTGAATACAGTATTTGAGTACTTTTTGTACCAATAACCTTAACAATTAGTTGGCTAGTCGTCGTATTGATAGTGATTGTACTTTATGAAATATTCAGATTCATTAAAAACAAAGAAAATGGATTGTTGTTTTGAAACTTTATATTTGATTCTTTTGTAAAATGTGGTGTGGAAGGTAAGTGTCTTTTGATGTGTTCTTTGTCAACTGGCCTCGTACTTTTGACGTTTTGAGTCGGGGTGGTTGATGAACCCATCTGTTACTCACTTAAATGTGGATTATAGTCAACTATATCGACTAGTCGTAGCAGCCCTCATTGATATTTTTGACAACTTTAGTACCTGCAATGTTCCCCAGCGGTGTGAGAGCATGTGCTAGTGGTTGGGGTAAGTATCTTTTGGTGTGACTGCCAATACTCTGCTATGATTTTATAGGTGAATTAGCTTTAAATAAACTAAATTATGAACAAATAATTTATCATATGGCTTCCATCATGCTTGTCTCCCTCTGATGTTGCAACATGGGTTCCTTTTAGCCTCTGACCCAATTGGTCTTTTCGGCACTGGGTAGTTGTGTTAAAACAAGCCTGCTTTACTTTGCACTCCACACAAATTATTATATTGCTAAATAACATTTTAAAAATCAATTGGATTGGTTTTCTCGTGGGCCAATTTCTATTCATCCACAAATGTATTCCTCTGAGTGTAGTACAGGCCTGTAGTTTGAACCAGAGTGTAAACATTATTATTTTCGTGTGTTATTTTATGTGGCAAATTCAAAGGTTCTTCAAGTATTTAGGGCGCTAGTTTTCTGAGAATCTCTTCCCTGCACAGACTCCATAGATTGCTGTGGAATATCCCTTGTCGAATTGTCATCTCTCATCTCATCAGGGCTGTTAAGAAAGTATAGTCTTCCATAGTGAAATGACTTTTGGGCCTCTGCAGTTGATGGTTATGTACTTGATCTCACCATTGTCGTCCTGTGTCATCCAAAGAGCCGCATTCAGAATCGGAATGTTTGAGGGCTGCTGGGACCATGTCTTTTTTTCTTCACTCCATGACGATTTCTGCCTTTGTGCCCAAGAACCCTTCTCATGTTTACTTGTGATTTTTTTGTGTTTCAAAGCTGCACAAAGTCTACACCAAGCAGGTTTGCTTGCCTGGTTTCCCTGCTTCCCTCCTTGATATCACAGTCAGCTGCAGTGCCCCTGCTTTGTTTCTCCACAAAACAGCAAAGCTGTTCGTTCTGGTGTAAAAACGGTGCTTTTCTTCATCACATGACATCAACCAAAAACCAAAACGCTGCGTCACCTCTGTCTCCTTCCCACTTGTTGCCTAGCAACCACTCACATGTCCAGAGAGCTCCATGTTTTTCTTTTAAAACCATTTTGGATTTGGAGATGGGTCAAAAGCAGTAGTTGCCAAAAATGAAGCAACAAACAAGAGTCTTGTCTTATCAAAGAAAATCAGGAAAGACCTTCACGCTTCAGTCAGTTTATTTTCAGAACCCTGCAGGGTGTAGTTTTTGGTGTAACAGGGCGGGGCTGCATCCCTCCACTTCCTAAAATCAATATTCCTGTCAGGAGCGTGGAACATGCCATCATTTACCGCAAGAGCATCCACATTGCTGTGTGTCTTAGCCAATTTAGCTTCTGAAACAATTGCCATGTGTCAAGTGCAGAACTTCTGGCAAGTTTTCAGCGCGATGAAGGATTATTGCATGGTTTCAAAGAAAAAAGATGCATAGACGGTGATGTACCAAAAACAAACATTAGCCTCTGAGAGTGATATGGTGTTGTCACTGATGTTTTTGCAGCTTACTTATCAATTTATCAAACTGAGATTGAGTTGAGAAAAATACATTATACATATTCACTTGCAGCTGCAATGTTATAGAAAGCAACTTGTAGTATGTGGTCCTGTTCAAGGGTGAAATGCATGCTGTTTTGAGAGGCATTGTCTTGACATAAACAAAATCCCACCAGTGTTGCTGCCACATATTAACCTGCATGGTGCACAGCCACGGCTTAAATGACAGAAAAATTATCGCTTTTAAAAGACGGAATGTCACGTGATCGGAAAAAGCGAATAACACATCATAGAGGTGAACATGAACATGATGGTTTTTGCTGTGTTATTCATGGAAAAATCCCGAAAGAAACCACGTAATGACTGAAGTCTGTTGCTGGCGGAACTCAAGTTGCACATTCCTGTCGGACATATCAAGAGACGGACCGCGTGAGGACGACTTGGATTGGCAGCAGATTTACTTCTCATGATGAAATGCTATTGTTTTTGCTGTCACCAATTCAGGGGCGTGAGGTGGCTGCTCCAAAACAAAACCAAAAAATCTTGGTGGAAAGTCTTCCTACCATTTTTTTGAAAACATAATCTGTGTAGAAACTATGTTGTTTCAGATGGTAAACAATGCCAAATAAAAGGTGGCCAGGGATGAATAGTGCTCACTTTTTTTTAGTTTGGAGCCTTAAACTAGTGATGTGGTGATTGGCTTCCCCACTGTTTCCTTCTTGTGGCCTTGTGGTTGGTGAGAGAGTCTACAAACTCACCCCTGACTTACTTAGCTTCTTTTTAAAACCTGTGAGCTAACTCAGAAGGGACTGAGTAAGGTGGTGACCTGTAAGTTTGTTTGGCTGTATGATCGCGAAAATGTGTTCTGAGTTCAGTTTGCTTTTTGTCTGGATCTCCCCCCTCCTTGATCCTTGCCTGGACAGGCTCCTGCCCCGTGAAAGTCTTAGCCTTGTCTCTGGTGAGACTATTTCACTAGTCTGACTTATGACCTTTACCAATACCTGCGGCGAAAGAATTGGATTATGGTACACACGGATCTGTAAACACTGCAGCACACACTTCACGTTTAAGATAATTCTCTCTCAAACACATTGATATCTCTCGTCTCATACAGGAGTAATTGTTCCAATTACTGTGTATTTGACTGTAGTCACATAATACTTAAATGACTGTGGAAAAAAATGTAATCTGTGTGAGTTTATCAGAGAAGTGTAGTGGCTGTACTGAAGTACCGTACATGCAGCCAAGACTGTGAACAAAAGCAGATCGCTCACCTAAATCCTCCTTCTAGCAAGATCTTGATAAACTTGCTAGGTTTCCCTCGTGGCGCAGTGGCACCACACAAACAGCATTCTTCAGCAGCTTAAAGAAGGCTGGAGTGATTTAAGTCATGACCTGCTGCAAGATAGGACTTCTGCCTCTGTGTTTTATGTTGAAAAGGTTTCTGACATTGTCACACCACCAAAAGAAATCCCTCAAGTGTGTTTCTGAAGTATCGCAGCCCTCCCCTGCAACTTCAGTCGGAGATAAAGAGTGGGGGACTGTGTGTGTGTGTGTGATGAATGCCTAATTATGACCACCCTCTGCACCTTGTTCCATTATTTTATTCTTCTCATGCCTGTGAGACGCTCAAGTCAAACCCCATGTGCCATATTTGCTTTGTTATTGGTGTACACAAGTGTGTCCAAGTGACGCGACTGATCTCAGGTCATTTTTCCTGTTTTAGTTAGCCAACACATTTGAACTAGTTCTTCTTGTCTTCTCCTTTTTATGTCATTAGTGAAGCTGTCACATAACCACGTTTCCCAGTCGCTTTGAAGACAAAATGTTCTATAAATATTTACTTTCATGAGTAATTAAATATCTCTTTGCCATCAGAATGTTGTGGTGAGGAAGTCAACAAATGCTTAATGTTTCATCAATGCATCCAGTATTAATGCCTCATTATTATATTATTAACCTTTCATGCTGTTCTTGGTTTGCGCGAAAAATAAATGACAGGCTACCTATTTATTTTCTGCACTCATGAAGCCGATAAATATTAGGGTTCGCTCAGCATAGAGAGGGCCAAGGATAACACCGCTTACACAATGCTGTCATCACGATAGTCACATTTAGATGAACTCATTTAGACGGGAGGTGCGTTAACATTCTGAAACGTCATTCAATAAATTTGACTGAGTTTGACCAGACTTTCAGGCACGTGACTGCGGACTTGGTCCCTCCTTAAACATGCATCTGAAATTCAGTTGATTTGTTTTATTTACAGAATACAACAACTGACAGCTGACTGGCGCATAACCACTGCGGTGGAGGCAAAAATGAAGTTTGTTAGTTCCATAAAATGATTTAAAAGGGCGTGGTTATCAAAGACGTCATTTTCTTTAAAATGAAATATTCTGTCCTTGTTTGGTTGTAAACAATCTATTAAACTATTGCAGTCACAGATAACTACACATAGTTTTGGGTTATCATTGAGACGCAGCACTGACTGTGTGGTCTGGGTCACGAATCCCATTGTGCGACTCTTCTCCCCTGATAAGATCAGCTATGTGGGTGGAACTTTAAAACCAATGCTTTGTGGAATATTTCAGGTCATACATTTCTGCCTTCTGTGTCCTTGCACAGGCTTCATCCATAATTCACTTAGCCTGTTCAAGAGCCTTTTCTAAAGCTTCTTTTCTGACGTAATGTCTCGATCAGCAAGTGGGGAATAAATGACTTAGTAGTTCCTTTCCCTCTCACTCTCCAGCTGATAGCCTTTACAACCTCTCTCCTGCACTCCAACAGAGCCAGGTCTGTCATACAGTAGTTGCTCTTAGTTTGTCCTCAACTTGGCAACTTTCCTCTTTTGTGCTGCGATGCTCGACTGAATGGTGTTGAAAAATGTTCCAGCACTCACAACGGCAATGCAGCAGCAACGGACATGAGCTATTATATCAACTCTTTTATTATATGAACTATTTGTTATGTTAGCCAGTTACAGACAAGCAAGGCTTGAGCATCATTTGCTTCTATAAATTGGCAAATCTAGCTGTGTTTCACTGTCTTTCACGACATGATCAAATGAAACGTCATTGTTTGAGATATCTTTTTTTTTTTTTAAGGCAGTTGAATTGAAATAAAGTACATTTGATGTATGTGTGAGGCATAAGTCTCATTAGTTTAGAACCCTTTAAACATTTTCTCTGTTCTGCTGTTGTGTAACCTCCTTTTGTAAAAATGTTTCACCACTGAAATACTTCATGTTATGTCAATCTTTTTAAATCAGAATTGTAAATGTGACACAGAATTGTGTCTCCTCTTTGTTCTGATGTGATGTGTTTATGAACTAGTCGACCCCAACTTGTCTGATTGTGGTGCAAATAGTCATAAAAAATGAATGAATTATGCCTTTATTTTGTTTAAATGGCTCAAAATGTGGTGCGAAAGAATGTTGCATCTCACTTTGACCTTTGATATGTCCATGGTGTTCCCATATTCTGGATGTTTGGGGTCGTGAAGGTGTCGGAGCCTTTGCCCTGTCTCCTCTAGCGGCCGGTGCTAAGCGGTACACACGTGGGAAAGAGAGCGATGACATCATGACTCATTTAATATTTGATTAGTTGTGTTCAAATTCATATGCATAATTTTACTTCAGAGTACTATAATCCTGCTATTAATGGAGCTTCGCCAACAGGTGTGTATTGCATTCTGCGAGGGAGAGATGTGATTATTGGATTAGGACTGGCGCACCAATCGATTTGTTGTCGGGAAGAAATAGATCCACAAACAAATGAATTACCTAATGAGGTCATGAGGTTTTGAATCTGAATTATTGCCTGGCTTTTTCTATAATAAAAACAGTGCAACTGTAATCTTATTTAGCGTGATAAGTTTTCTTAATTCAGTCATTTAAATACACTAAGACAAATGGTTTTCATGTAATGTAAATACTGTAACATAAAATTTCATAACATTAATTGTGCTTTTATGCTTTGCCATTTGGTATGTATTTGTATGCCCCCCGATCATAACAATGTATATTAAAGATGGTAGCAAAAGGTCATGTTTACAGTAGAAACAGGCGCTGTCACATACTAGCAGAACGTCTGCCACCATGCATCCAGGTGTGAATCCCCCCCCTTTTCCCCCAAGGGAAGCAATGTGACTGAAATGCCAACTCAGCAGGAGTTTGTGAAATATTAAATATGTCCTCTAAAGAGAATACATTGTTGCACAGAGTGATGCAACTGCATCCTTCCTTTCACGTCAGGTCAGCTGGCAGTTATAAATGACTCGTCCACAACTAAGAATTTGACATCTTCCTGAAGGTGTTGTAGTAATAAATATGATGAAATATAATCGTACCTTTGTTTTGACATTGTGTTGCTTGAGCGTTTAGAATTCAAGATTGCATTCCAGACAGAGAAAAATTCTACAGCTCATGCTCAAGCTGTGTAATCAGTGTTTGGAGGAACTGGTCCAGCGAGTGCAGAAATGTGTATTTTTTTTTCTCAGCATGTGAATAAAGCCTGTCCGTCAGGTTCATTGTTCTGTCACCGCCACCACACCCATGCTGAAGAGTTTCCCTGTGTCACACACAGGCTTCTGCTCCTTTGTTGCTATGTGGAACCTGAGTTTATGCTGAGTTTCTGAAACATTTTTCATAATTGATTTCATTTTTTTAGCACAGCAACATCTCTGTGTGGGTGTCTTTTTTTTTTTTTTTTCGTGCTGTGCCAGCCGGTGTGGCAGATGTGAAGTTGGATATGGTGTTAGAGAAGAGTTTGAAAACAGAAACGGCTTAAATTGCGGAAGCGCTTGGTGAGGTGCCAGACTACACACCTCATTTGCTCTGTTTTTTTAGTTCAAGTTTGCTAAGCGCATTAAAGCAAAACCTCCTACATGTCGTGTGCGTGCGTGAGCCCGCATGTGTCTTGTGTAATTTGAAGTGACACTTTGAAAACTATTTTGAAGTACAGGATTCTCAGTGGTAACAACGTTGTGTTTTTAACAGCGTGTGCTACATAGTAAAGTTATGCACTAAAAGAATATTCCTAAAAATAATGAGCTTCAGCAGGCTTCTGGTTTATTCATTAATAAAGTTAACTGTGGGTGAACTTAAATTTTTATTGCACCAGAAGTTACAACATTGTAGTGTGTTGTGCACAGTATATTCACGAGAAATGGTAAAAATATCAATTGTCTATATTGCAGTAATGAGTTTGGTGACACATTATCGTAAATAAGGCCAGAAAGCATTCTGGTATTTCCTGGATACAGCTAGAAATGTTGTGTTGTATAAAATTTCAGCACAGACACACATATATGATGAGCTGGAAATGAGGTAGGGACAACACAATCCGTTCCAGACGGCCGTTTGAGAAGCGATTTGTTCGAAATCGGATTCGATTTTTCCCATTACAATGAATGGTAAAAGAAATAATGCGTTCCAAGCCTTAAAATAGTCTTTTGTAGGAGTGAATGTAGAGTGTCTGCTGCAGGTGCGCTGTTCCTCTATGTGTGTGGCCGCTGCATGTGGGAGGTGTTGCCGAGTGAGTGACGTCTCTCCAGAAGTGAAGAGGTGCCCGGTGCGTGTCCAGCTCTGAATGTGCGCTTCTGTGCAGTTTGGCTGTGACAAAGTCATAAACCAAGTCACGCTCTGTCCCAGACTCGCCTCATCCCTGTCCCAGCTCCAGCCCACAACAGGACATCAAACCCTGGAGTGAGCGCTCCAGCCTCGGAGGTGTGGAGAGCGAGCACCTCCCCTGTGACACTCTACCACGGTCCAGTGTGGAGACAGGAAAGGTTTTACACCTCAATATGAAGAAAAAACAGCCAGTAAATGTAGCTAACGGGACACGTCTGCATACAGAGGCTGCGTTATACACAATAACAAAGCATGTCGTGGGTCAGCTGATCGGTCCGCGCACGTTATGTTTTCCGGCTTTTTTCGGGGTTGTTCGTGTTCAGGGTTTTCGTTCGAAATCAGTAGCAAAAAAATCGCGAAATTTTTGTTCGAACTCCGATTTACTCGAAGTCCGGGACGTTTGAAAACCGAGGTACCACTGTATTGTGAAAAATCTACTCATCTGGAGTAACTAGTAAGAAAACTACAATGGTGCTAGGACAGCACCGACTTCCACCAAGCTGCTTGTTTCAACACTAACTGTGATTTTTTATAAACACAAGATTATTGCCCTGCATTCTATATGTAGCATAACTTTTGTTTAAAATGTGCAGTGAGTGCACTCAGGCAGTAGGTGGAGATAGCTTTACGGCATTCTTATAACATACATAGATGATGGAGAAGCCCTTCTAAATGTTGGGAAATAAATATTTTGTCACCATATTCACACCAAAGTTGATCTAGTTTAGTGATTCAGTTGTGTTTTATAAAGTTAGCGTGTCCACTTTCTGCTTGTTTTTCCACTTAAGTCAGGGGTGTAGAGGAGAATGGATGAGTTGATCGTGAGCTTTGGCAGTGATAAAAAAAAAAAAAGCTCCAATGTAACTTGCAAAGGAGCAGGCTAACAAAAATCTGCAAAACTACCTGAGATTATATGGAAATGGGTTGGACTGTTCAGACTGGACAGCTGGGGGTTAAAAAACTGCTGGTTAGTCCTGCTATTATCTCCCAGCCAGCCTTGTCCCCGTAAGCCTGCTCTGAATGGGCCGAATTAGCAGCAGTCATCCGGAGCCCAAAGAATTGGTGTGAGTCAGCTGGTTTCGTGCTCAAACAGCGTTTCTTTCATCATTCATCCCCTCCTGACAATGTCCACTCTTCTCTGTCTTGCTGTCCTCCTTCAACCGTTTATGGCGAATATGTCAACCTTTCCTCTGTGTAGCAAGTGATTCACAGAGGCTGGTCACTGACGGAGAAGGCGTAATCACGTTTCACTTGACCGCTTCATGTCTAGCTTTAAAAGCCATATAAAACCCTATAAACCAATAGACTAGGTAGACGTCGCATCTCTGGTTGACGCTTCCAAAACCAGAACCTTTAGGCACATTTGGCTAGCAATGTTAACAATAAATTAACTGTATTATTCTTTTTCTTCCTCACTTATTTTAGCTTATCATGTCACAAAAATGGATTGAATGCTGTGTAGAGTTTAAATAAAACGAGCGTGAATAGTGACTGACTGACACTTTCCAGTTTTTCGAATAGGATTTTGTAATTAATATTCCTATCGAACAAATATGTTTATGAAACGTCATGCCATAGTTGTCAATTTACATTGCACAGACTTGGCATTATCTGCCATATTTTGTACTGCAAAACAAATGACCTCCTTATTTGTATCAACTTTGCTGCGTTCCTAAAAGTGGTGTCAACTCACTGGTTTTATTCCTGTTGTTCTGTTCTTTTTGAGGTTTGGCCGTCTTTCTTCGCGCCACCGTTTCTTTTATTCACCTGTGCTCCCACTTAATCCTCGCAGTCAGAATTAGCCGCTAAACAATATGGAGTGAGGCTGTATTCATTTGGATTCCGCGCACGAGCGCTTGTAATGACCTGACTGAATCGGCGGGTGGGGGCCATTATCTGGGGACAAGCTTTCTTTAATAACATGAGTGGTAGTGGCAGCCATAACCCCCTCAATGACTCTTTCTAATTCACACCCGCAGCAGGCGACTTACTCTTGTGCTCAGTGCTAAACAATTCACTGTGATTTATGGGTTTTCACATGTTTGAAGGGCGAGTTATTGGACTTTCCATTGAGAGAAGAATGTAGGACAATGTCCTCTGGAATATTTAGAATCCTGAATCAGAGATGAAACTGTATTATCAGGTTCCAATGTTAAGCTATATTATTAGATGATGGCCCTTGTGTTCATCCTCAAGTAGCTACAGTACACTGTCAGTACCGGTAGTTAGGTTTCAAGGCTGACAAGTGAAAAGTGGAGTTTGTGATCCCCCCCTCATTCCCTCATTGTTCCGTCCACTCATCCATGACACCTCAGTGGCAGCCCCACTGAGAAACTATCCTGGCTGTGTTTCTCAACAAACATATCTCTCTTCTGCCTTTATCCAACTCGGTCGTTCACAGCATTAACCATGAAGTGTTTACACCTGAAGTGGCTTAGGCCTTTCTTCAGGTTTTTGCCATGCTTACACAGTTCAAGGTACCTGTCCTCAGGTATCTTGGGGTGTAACGCTACACAAAAACCTTAGTCCTGTGCATTTTCAGTACAACAAGGCACACTTTATTTTTTTATTCAGAATTTCTTTTCCTCTAAAGTGCAGCATTTTTTTTGTAAAGAACACAGACAAAAGCCTGTAATAATTGTGGCAACATTCTACTTATATTTGAACACAAAATAATTCTTATGATTTTGAGATATGTCAATAATATAGTGAATATAAGTGCTGCTTACACCTCATAAGTTGTGTGTCTCGGCACTCCTGCCTTGAAGCAACAACGTCACTCTTCTCTCTGAAAAAACACTCTCTCTGTGGGGACGATGATGCTGAACTAACTAAAACTTTTGTTCTACTGTGTGACAGCGGTGGATACAGGGGATCGCCGTTGTGTTTCGTTGCCTCTTTAATCTGGAAATTAAAATGCGCGATCCAGTTCCTCAACCGGTTGCATGGCTTCAACTGTCAACAGCTATGTCATCAGAGCATGCTTGGGTGCAGGCTTCACAAACTCACCTGCCAAATTACTCGAGGTCGAATTTATCAAGGTTTCGACACAAGGACGCATCACTATCCAGTTGTTGATTTGTTGTGTTTTTGGTCTGTGTCCGTGTGAGAACGTCAGCGATTTAGATCTGCATGCACTCGAATGATCTGCATGCCAACCGGACCGATAGAACTCCTAGCAACAAGTGGACTGTCTTTCAACCTGCTGCGATGTGTCTGGTCCAGAACATGCTTTCACCTCACAGCTGCTTCTGACATGAATACTCAATTTCATCATTGAAACATACATGCCCAAAAAGAAAGCTGTTTGAAATAGCTTTTCCATGAAATACTGTGTCCCCTACTGAACGTAACAAAAAGATATCATGGCAGTCATGCTGGACTGCTGCTTTTAAAACTCATTTGTATGATTAACATTCGTGCTTTGGACTTCTTTTGATGCTTTGTATCATATTTTAAGATATGTGTTAGAGAGAAGTAGTTTGCTTAACATCAAATATATGATATAAAAATAGAATGTTTGACTGTGGAAGAACAGAAGGTTATTTAAGGCAGTGGGCTTGGACTGAATAATTTGCCTGAGGATTATGAATTATTGACATTGAATTTTTTTACCAATTTGCATGGGTCCACATGTCAAGGTTTTACTTTTGAGTGTTTATGCTATTTACCAGAAAGACTGAGCTTCCTTTGATCATCAGGGTCAGACCGCTCAAACTTCAACTATGACGTTGTCAGTGCTTCTAACAGAGAAACGCAGCATTATATGGAGCTCAATATTCTGTTATTATTGACATACAAACACGGGAAATCCTCCACCAGGGTTATTCCTGGCAGTGCTCTTATACGCCACTAGATGTCTCTCAATTCAAGGCTCATTATATGATAAACAGATTGAAAAGAAAAAACAACTTGCATCATCTCTAGGTTCATGTGAAGAGATACATCAGTGTAAAATTACTTGAAGTGAAGAATCTGTTTCATTCATGAATCTATCGTAATATTTATACATACACTGAAGGTGCAGTATTATTCAGTTCTCTCTTGTGCAGGTGTGAATTTCTTTCTTTCCTGTCTACAGGGGTCTAATCCAGTGGACACTGACTCCAGTCCCAGATCAGCCAGCGCTCATCAGCCCAAGAGCCGCCATAGTTTTGTCCAAGAGCACTTCCAGGCTCAGTACAGGTGAGGTGTCAACGCAGAAAATGAATGTTAGTATTGTATAACCAGGATATAGTCCTTGTTACAAGCAATGCTGAGGGGAGAGTCAAACTTTTAAGTGTTTTTAAAAAATACAACTTTAGAGTTTACAAACGCATTAATAAATAGTGTGGAGTTACATTCATAGAGTGGAACTGAAGGTAATATATTCTGATCAGTTGAGAAGTCAGTGGATCAAACTCAAATTTGAATGAAAGATACAAATCCTTAGCATTTTTCTGTCAGAGACAACCAGTTTTATGTCAAGTTTCTGTCAAAGTTCTTACGATTTAGGTTCATCTTGATAATCTTTGCATCTTGCTTTGTTGAACAACAATATTTGTTTTCAATGACTGAAAGTCACCTGTACATTAGTAGCTGGTTTGACCAGACAGGTGACCTTTCTCATCTACATGTTTGGCTGAACTAGCACTTACTTCTGTATGTATCGTGCATAAAATTACAACATACGTAATAAAAATGTTTTTGGGAGATCTGCTTACATCGAAGTTAAAGATAGCATGAGGATAGATTGATAGATATATAGATGTGAGTCATTATATAATTCAGAAGTTGAGAATATATTCTTTGTTTTTTATCTTCAGTACCAGCAGCGATATCAAGTTCATCTTTACTATGTTTTATATGCTATTCTGAATTCAGTGTTGCCATGCTGCCAAAAATGGCTTAATGACTGACTCCAGTTTGAGTTAGGGAAAAAAACATATGTTTGAGTGTTTTTGCCAATAACCCAAATATATTCATTATGATTGTGAAGATGACAAAAATATTGAAGTGCCACAAGATACGTCCTTTTCATGACACCTGGAATATGTGACGGAAAACCTTTCCTGTGCCAGACTTTCTTGTAACACTGCTCACTGTCTTCTGCTGTCTATTGTTTTCTGTCTGCTGCCTGTCCACCACACACATAACCTTTACTCTTCAGCAGCTTATTAAATGGAGGCACCAATGTGTACAGAAAAGCTTTCGTTATCAGTGGGGAAGAAAGAAAACAATATATGATCCACTATATTGTGCCTATTCTAGTCCATTTCTCGTCCCTTTTAAACTTAAGGTAAATCAGTGTTGCACATTGTGACGTTTTTTTTT
Organism: Synchiropus splendidus; assembly: GCF_027744825.2. Taxonomy (NCBI): domain Eukaryota; kingdom Metazoa; phylum Chordata; class Actinopteri; order Syngnathiformes; family Callionymidae; genus Synchiropus; species Synchiropus splendidus. The sequence goes on from NC_071335.1 coordinate 34,322,400, forward strand.
TTTTACAATGAACATTTATTCTTGTATTAATTCTGTGGATTCTAGTTTCAAGGGTTTAGCTATCCATCACAGCCAAGCTGTAGAGCAACAATCTCCATCCATCCTCATCTGCTTATCCACATCCACCCGCTCCTACTGGGGGATCCTGAGACGCTGCCAGGCTTATGAATTTAATGATATAAGGCATGGTATAATTCCACCTCCTGATCCGGGGTCGACCCCTCGGTCTCCTGCCAGCTGGCAATGCCTCAAACACCTCCAAAGGGAGGTGTCCAGAGGGCATCCTTATGAGATGCCCGAACCACCTCAACTGACTCCTCTCTACGTGGAGAACCAGCGGCTCTACTCCGAGTCCCTCCTGAGTGACAGAACTCCACACCCTAGCTCTAAGAGAGATGCCTGCCATCTGTCGGAGAAAACTCATTTCAGCCACTTGTATCCGGAATCCCGTTTTATCGATCATGACTCACAGCTCATGACCGTTGGGATGAAGAGTGGTCAATAGAGAGCTTTGCTTTTTGGCTCTGCTATTAATTATTATTATTTATTTTTATGGCAGTGACCCTGGTCTAACATTCCTCCATCCACACATGGAATCATCAGATATGTATTTTAGCAGTCAGTGATACCCCGTCCTCAGTTACAGCATTTTAAAGCCAACATTTGTCTAAGAATGTTGAGTTACTGAGAGATGCAGTGTAATATGCTCACGTGGAATGAGGGGTCTCAACAGACAAAAAGGATCTCAGTCAGAATCATAATGCAGTCAAAGCTCTCATCATGAAACTACAGTATATGATTTTCTGTGAACTTAAACAAATCTTTTTAAACCCTTCAACTGCAGCGGAAGTTCTGAAAACATAAAGTCAAAGTAGATGCGAGTTTAATCATTTATGTGTCTCGGTTTCACGATGACCCCTCAGGCTGTGGGGATTCCCTTTTGTACAATCTGATCTCAATCTCAATCTTTTCTCATCCTCCATTCAGTACTTGTCATTGAGACTTCCTGGATTTAGTTGATGCCTCAAGGGTTGACGAATGTGTGATTGTTTGGATAGCAATTATCGTCATCACAGTGTTGTCATTTCAAGCTTACAGAGCAGTGAAACAAGCACAAAGGAAAATATTGTACATGAAAACCACTCAGTTATGGACTATGTACTATTGTGCAATTCCCAGATTCCAAATGTATAAATACACTGTGTAAACCAGCGTTGCCGTGTCTGCTGTTAACCTGTATGTCTTCAGTCTGCCTCACGTTGCTTTCGTGTTATTTAGAATCAAAAGTAAAACTTCACATCCAGTAGCTCTCCATGTTTTTCCTAAGCTGCTCACGCAACTTTGAAGTGTCGCCTTCTGCCGCTTTTCTGTTCAAGGCTGTGTCTATCTGCTTGTTCTTCTCCCGTGTCATCTCGGAATATCTGGACATGACCCTTTGAAGCTTGTTTCTCTGGCAGTCTACTGTTTTATTGTGTTTCCCTTTAACTCCGTCCTGACTCTCATTTTCCTCAGTTATTTCCTCTTCATTATTATTTATTTCTTTTTTTTTAATTGAAAAGTTCTGAAATTTGACCCCAAATATTTTGGTTTTACTGTCAATTTTCTTCCTGAATAAAGTCAAGATATGGTCATCTAATGAAATGGAATTTGTTGGAAAAAATATGAAATCAAAACCATGTTGTAGAACAGAGGTGAGCAAAGTGCAGACCGGCAAATGTGGTCCATTGCCTCTATTTGTGTGGTCCTCAGTAGAATGGAGCAAAAGAAAAATTAGTTTTAAATATTTTTATTTCCCTCAAGATAAATAAATTAAAATACCTTTTAATAAAGTGCCTTTTAAAATCATATTTACATGTTTTACCCTGAGAAGACAGTTGCCACTTAAATATGGTCTTCCATTAGTTATGTTTTTTTTATTGTGAGTATAGAAAATGAAATGGTATATAATCAGATAACATATTTCAAATGTGTAATGTCAGGGCATAGTTAAACTTTCCCCCTTTTTTAAACATTTAAGTAACTAAATGTAAGTTTTGTTTAAGACTCTAGATAGTCACAGGAGAGAATGTGGCCCCATATGAAATGAAATTTATTTAGAGTCATTTTTTATCTGTATTATTTAACATGACAGCTTGAATTGAAGTTCATTTGTGGTCATTTCTAATGGTTTAAATGATTTATTTTGTCACATTCTTATCGCTCTCTAGGTCTTCTCTCACATGCCCTCATTGCCTTAAACAGAGCAACACGTTTGACCCATTTTTATGCATCTCTCTGCCGATTCCTCTGCGACAAACCAGGTGAGATATAACTCAGAAATGCACTGTAGCGACAAAACCATCTATTCATATATTGTGTGTGTGGGGATAGAAAATAATCAAGTTGAAAATCCCATATATTACACGATCACTTTTGCTATCCTGGTGACCAAAACAACTTTTTCCAATTCCAAGTCAATTATTAGGATTTTTATTCTCAGTTAATCGCACAACTTATCACGTGTTTAATGGCCAATTACACATGTATCTGTGTGATGTATTGTATCTTAGGAAAATGTAATCACCACAAGAGTGTCCATTGATGCTTACAATGTTATGCTTTTAGCATGTTTTTGAACCTTCTCAGAGCCTCTAAGGTTATTATAAAGAATGTTCTTGACAGTATTAGTTATTTTGGGTTGTTGTGGGAAACAAATGTTTGCATGAGGAGAAATCTTCCTTTGAGTTACATTGATATACAGAGTGTGCGTTTAATTTGCTACTAAGGTGAGTTAACTCACCTTTTATGCGATTAATTGAGATTAAAATTTTAATATACTGACAGACCTAATGACATTATGAAAATATTAACCACTGTGCTGCAAATATATATATATATACTGATCATGTTTTAAATGTTATCATTCATATCCTCATTCAAATAGTTCACTGAATCCTCCCGTGTTGTAATATATATACAGTATGGCAACAGGTTTGGGTGAAAACAGCTTCTTCCTGTCTGAGACAATGATAACAAAAGTTTACCTGTTAACCTCCGGCTTATTTAAACACTCCCGATGATCGATCTTCCTCTGACCTGTCTGAGTTAACAAACGTCATCATGTCTGTAGACATACAGGGACAAATGCAATTACTTTTTCTTCTTGATGCTGGCCTTAGTTTGACTTGTCACAAGCTGCACACACGTTTCTCAGGGATTGTCCTGCTGCAGCAGTATTCCCACAGAATGCCTGATAAGTCAGAGCCCCTGAGAGGCACAAGCCAAGCTGGCGGGGTGTTTTTCAAATATAGAGAAGAGAGGAGGGGAGGCTATGAACCACAAGCTAGGATGTGTTCAGTTGTGTTGCATCCGAGACTGCTCAGATCTGCCTGATTTGGATCTTCATTGCATTTCAACGGCACAGTTCTGTTAGTCACGGATTTAAGTATTTATCATTTTTTAATTGTATGCATTTATCTAATAAAACCGTATGTTTGATGAATGTGCAATGCTGAATGCACTTGTGACAATGACGCTTCTGTTCCGCTGATGTGACATGATAACATCTTTGTTCGTCATGCTTGTTGTCATTCACTTCTTTAGATGTTAAACCCCTGTGGATTTCTATCTGGCAGAAGTCCTTTGAAATGTCAGCCGTGACAATCCTCCTGCTGTTCGTAGATAATTTCCCATCTGATTGATGCTCAACAGAAGTATTCGTATTAGTATGTCATTACCATGTGTTTAGTTTTTGAAAGAATACGCCGCAGTGATGCAACTAAGTGACCAATGTGAATGTGTGATTCAGGCCACTGTGTGTGACCCTGGTGTTCAGTACCAAGGGCCAGAGGTACCTTCGTGTTGGACTGGCCATACCTCTTTTTGGACCCATGTCAACTCTGAGGGCAATGGTGGCAGAAGAGGGCAGCATTTCTCCTGAACAGGTAACCGAAGTAAAATGAATGGAAAACCATTGAAAAACCACTTAAGAAGAAACTTCTCACCTTTATCTGGCCGTTCCAGCCCACTCTCCTCACAAGATCAGTTTTAAACCACTGCTCAGTATTCTTGACTGTGAAGTGGTTCTTAAAATGTACAGCTGTGAAATACTGCCGATGATTGTGCGCGGAATTGAATTGCTCTGCCCGAAGTGGTCAGGGTTTTGTCGTCAATCTCCCCGTCTTTCTTTTCTCCAAAGCAAGTCCATCATGAAGGCTGAGGAGAGAGCTTGTTAGTTTGCTTTCATCTCGGTCCAGAGTCACGCAGCCTCATGACTGCTCTCTTTGAAGTCAGTGTTGTTTGAATCTGATTAATGTTCAAAATGCAAAGTTTGTGGTTGAGGGCATCCCTTCTGTTTATGTGTCAAACTAAAGCACCATTTATAGCTGTTGTTAATTCTCCTCTGCCACAGCCTTCCTGTCACATAATTTGAAGATACACACAACACATTTCACAAACCAGATATTTAAAGATAGACATTACATATCATTAATTCAAAAGAGAGGATTGATCTTAAATGTGACTTAAATGTTCAACATAAAGTAGCATTTTGCACTGAAACTATTTTATCAACCATATTTTTGCATGCATTTTTATTTAAAGTTTCTCAATAGCGTTGAATAACTTGGTGACTATGGATCTAACATCTAAATACGTTATAAAAGCCCTTTATTCAAATGATTTTTTTCCTAAAATATATTTCTTCTTTTTTTCTGAGGGACCAATAATGCTGTTAAAATACCTATTACTAAAAAAATAATCGATTTCATAAAGGAAAAAAAAAATAAAATAAAGGCCTAAAAAGACTAATTTGTTGTATATGAATTTCAAATGGGAATGAATTAGAGAAAACGTTTTATTTTGCAGTCATTTGTACTGTCTCTGACTTCATGAGGGCAAAATTCAGGCAAAAAGAAATTCACTGAAAGGGCTGCATGTGGCTCATACGCCCGCACTTTTTCCACATGTCATCTAAACCTTGCAACAGTTGGTCAAGATTGTTGTGTTTTAAACTTAAATGATCCCTAGGTGAATAGCGCCCTCTTCTGAGAAAATATATCCAAACGTTGAAGTGGTTAACTGACTAACTGATATGTCAACAATTTCTGTGACGGATTACTCGATTTCAATTTAAGCATTAGGGTAGATTGTAACATTTTCTTTCGGATGGAACAAACTTTTATGTGCAAACCAGAATTTATTTAGGTGTCAAATGGTTAACATGATATTTCTGTCTTTGACTCTCTGCAGGTCATCCTTTCGGAGTTGTACTCCACAGGTTTTCAGCGATCCTTTTCAGACGACGACGATTTAACTTCGGTTTCGGATACTGACGTCATATATGCCTTTCAGGCACCTCCCCTTTATAGTCGTGGAGGCTCATCCACAAACTCAGGTGAGTGTCGTGTTTGATATACGTGTGACCTGTAAAGAAGTAGTCCCATTTTTAGTCCGATGCATCGTGATGTCTGAGAAACAATGGTGTTCCTGTAGTTACCTCATACTGGGCCACATGGTGGAAAAGGTGGCTTTCACTGCATTTGAAAACATCCAGAGATTCAGTGAGGAATCTGAAGTTTTCAGTTGCTTTTGGTCGCGAGGTGGTTGTGTGTGCCTGTGATGATCAGATCAGGGTGTCCCCCTACTTTAGCTCAGTGTAGCCAGGGTTGGTTTAAGCCTCCTATAACTCCAGTCAAAAGCAGAAAATTTAGGATTCCGTTGTTAATTTTGCTTTTTGCTCTGCTATTTAACCCGTTCTCAACTTTACTTTCAGACGAAAGTTGGCTTTTTATTTAAAACTGCTGGGTACTCACGCTCTTATTAGTATTAACTGCTATATTTTTACATGACAGGCAGTTCATATCCACAAAGATATTATTTTTATTTACCTTTTATACATTTATTATTGTTTTTCTGCCTCGCTCAGGTCAAAACAAAAACTGAATTTACATCAACTCAAACTGCGACGTACTCACTCATCAGCACAATAGTGGCGCGTCTGAATTACCAAGTTCCTAGGAGCGGAAAATTGACACGACACCTTCCATGGTAATAATGAATCACAACCAGATGCCCAACAATTTCAACGCCATTAGTGGTGATATGATTATGATGAAAAATGGGAGTTATCTTGGGGTAACTCGCAGGTGCTCTGCTGAGTCGCTGCTTTGGATTTATGTCATGTTTTATTAAACTTAGACCTGGATTTATACCCTCAGTGTGGCCTGGGAAATAAAGTAGATAAGCATGATAAATGGCGACATTTATTGCACATTGTTCTTTTACAAGGGGCCAGATCTTAAGCTAGCTTTAAATTGAGTTTAATTTCCTCCGCCACACCCCCTCTGAAAGATGTGTGTGTGTGACATTAACCAGACAAGCTGTTCAGACAGCGTTTTACCATTTCATTTTACCTGAATAAATTCAAAGTAAAAAGATGGGGCATCTAAACAGCTGCCTGATATGAGTTTTACTGTAGCTGTGCACTTTAAAGGCCATTAAACATTCATATCACTAGTGAATTCCCATGGAGTTTGATTGGAAATACATCTTTTATGGAACTGATCTGGCTTATGGCTCTATTTATAGGATAAAATGTAGATCTCTATTAGGGCACTCTATCAGTGTGTTAAGTCTTAAGGTCCATTGTCAAGCTGTGTTTTGAACACATGGGTGCAGCCTACCTGCTCATGATCCCCTTTCAATGGTGGCACTTTGAAATTGTAAGAGATTAATTGATAACAATATTTAAATAATCTAGTAATGTTGTTAATCTACCACGTAAACGTTTTTTTAAAATTATTTTCCTGTATTATCCATTGATTTCCACTCTTGTCTTTGTATTGTCTATTTGTTGCAACAGCACGTGAATGAAAAGATGGTACAGATGGACGCAGCACTGTCATCACACAAGTCATTTTACAGTCATTTGGTTGTTTTCGGTATTGCATTTTTCTTGTATTAATTGCACTCAGTATTTTTGAAACCATTACAGTTTGAAGCATGGATTCAATCAGCTCTTGTTCGTCTTCTTTATAGCTGTTTTAATAAAATCTTGTATTAAGTCAACTGAGTTCAAGTTCCAAAAATAGGCGAGGGAGCTCTTCAGTTTTGAAATAATAATTATGCCTTTAAAGGGAGGGAGGATGGAAGTATTGGACTAATACAGTGAAAAAGGAGGAAGGAGCTGATGAGAGGAGCAGTACAGAGTGTAGCCTGAGGAGGAGTGAAGCTTGCCTTGGGCTTCAGATATTTAGTCATCATTACCATGAGAGGTTATCTGCATATCTCTGTCTGTTGCTGGCAGTAAAAGGCACAGCAGTGTTTGATATTTTATGAGCTGATGATGTCAGTGAGTGATGCCAGTCTGATCAATCATCAAAGAGTTGGCTGTCGAAAACTGGATGTTCGTAACTTATTTTTTTAGATGGTTTCTTTATCTGATATTTGAAAGATAGTTTTCTCTTTCATGGGACTAAAAAACAGGTTGAATGTTTGAGTCAATTGAGTTCCTCTTTTATTTGCTTGCTATTAACATGGGCACTGGCTGCCAGTTAACCCATCTGCTCCACCACACGAAACATTTACCAAGGGAGGGGACAAAGAGTGAAGCTTTGAAATCAAACATCAAACTTCCAACTGAAGTTGAGTTGCTGCACAATATTCGGAATTTCCGTGTACCACTGTGGTATTTATCTTCAGTTGCAAACAAGCCTGTTCCCATGTGTTCAGACCATTTAATGAAACGTCATTTTTATCATCGGTTACGCTGAGCAGTCGGTACAGAGACAAACCTATCAACAAGTAATTGAATGTGATCCAAATACATTGCCACATCTGCTCAGGGAATGACACTGCCCACTTAGCAATCACATTTTCTCACTTCAGGCTGTCTGCTGTGTTCACACTTTCCCCTGCCGTTCTGTGGGGCAGAGCTGGATGATGAACATGAAGGCCTGTGAGGATTCACTGTCCCACTTAGGCATCATGATCATCATTTAGAATCTTGGAACTCTGTAATTTCCCAAAGTAAATCTATCGACTGACTAAAGCCTTTGAAGCTGGTGTTTTTCGTTGAAGGTTTGACCACCATTGTAAATAAACGCTCTTATACTTTAACTAAAATAGCATGTTTGGGGTTTTTTTTTTAACTCAGCCGTCTTGACGTCATATGTTTCATGAGGGATTTGTACTATAGTATATTCTGCCTCCTCTACTCAGGGTTTCACCACAGCCTCCCGTCCTCCCCCTACCATGCCAAAGGTCCTGATGGTCAGAGGTTACCATCATTAAGCACAGTGTCCTCTGAATACCTGAACCATGGTGGCTCTTCTAAAGTCCTGCTCCTGATCTGCAACACCGCAGGATCTGGGCAGCAGGCTGTACGGTGAGCATTACTGTGTCTCTTGTACTTATTATAATTCTTTTTTTTTTACAAATCTTCTGTACTTTAAAAACTCGATGTGAAGTATTCAGTGGAAATACTGAATACTCTGTACTCACAATAGTGAGTTATTTCTGGGTTAACCTCTCGCTCTCGTCTCAGATTTGGACCTCCATTTCTTATGTGGGAGGACAGGGGCATCTCATGGGACCAGCTTCATCAAAGCATCCTGAGCAAGCTGTATTACTTGATGGTGAATGGATCCCAAGCGCAGGTACTTTTTGATGTCTTGTTCTGGCCATTTTAAAATTTCCAAAGCTCCTCAAAGGTCTGTCCTATCTAGCGCTATATTAGTCCGTTATTGGTCACGATAAAGTACTGATTTGGTTCTTGTTATGTCTAAATATGTTTTACCCTGTAATCGTCTCCGCATCAAAACAACACTGTGCTGACTGTTAATATGACTGAACAGTTCATATTAGCAAGCGATTAGCTAGTATGTGTTCACCAATCTGAAGTGTTACAGTGCTCACCTAACTGTCACTATAGACCTGCAGTAGCACTACCCAGACACAGACCAGGAGCAGCATACTTATTTGTCAACACAGGCTTCTCAGTTCACGCCTGAACTATCAGCGTGAAAACTCCACATGGCTTCAGAAAGCAGGAAATGAAAGGTTTGCAGTCATGCACATCCATGATCCTGGTCAAAATTTGACTGCAGGCATGTTTATTGAGAGGGAGACAGACTAACAGAAAGCAGGGGTTTATAAGGTTTGATGCTGGAAATTTTGTCTTAGCTAGAAAGTGGACTCGTTAGGGAGTGTTGTTGTAAAATCTTTTCTGAATTAACTCGTCTAATATTTGATAATGGAAGTGAAAGATCACATCTGTCTGCATTGCGTTTTGTTGATGTAATATCTTATAAGCCCTGTAGATGGCGACAAAAGATTTTTTTTCAAGCAACAAAGGTCGCAGGGAACTAGCGCTTATCCCATCAGCAGGAGTTTAGTTCACAGTCTTTCATGCATAGGAAGACAAAAAACATCATACATGTGTTGCAACATTACCTTTTACACTGAAGAATTAGCCATGTCATGTGATCTGGGTGGCTATTTATAGCAGCATTCACCTGCATTTCCAGGATGTTTTTTTTCTCCTGAAATGAATATGAGGTGAATGAGTTTACAATTACATTTCAGAATATTATGAAAATTATTCATATATATTGTACAAAAAACAGAGAGTCCATCAGAATTTGAATCAACATTTATTCACTTGTAGGCATCACACTAACTGCTGACTGATAGTTGGCTTTGAGACTCTCATGTCTTTCTATTAGCCTAACGCACAAGAGCAATGATGTGTGGGTGGGCACTCTGCATGTGCATTAATGATATCATGTGTAACCACTGGAGGAAACATGTTTCCTGCTCAAACGCCGTCCAGCAGATCTCAACAGTGTGTTGTGAACAATTATGTTGTTGCTGTTCACTTACTCTTACATAACTCTACTTACTGAACAATCTTTTCTATCCCGGAGAGATTTTCTTTTCATTTTCTTTTCACAGATTTTTCAATGTGACATTGTTCAATGTTTTTTCAGTCTTAAGTGTGTCGTCTTCTGTCATCTGCTTGCCAAAAAACATAATGCTAAATGAGAAAACTTTATTTTACCATAAATATATTGTAGATAAAGACTGGTAAACAAACTTAATTTGGATGAAGTTTTAGCAGATGTTTTGTCACAGTTTTGGCAGACTTCTCATTCATTACAAGTGCATTCCCTGCTCCATTCTAACTACTGTATATACTCAGCTTAAATGAATGTTTCATCTTGTGATTATTCAGGTTCACAACCACCTCTGATTAATTTCAGATTGAAAATGCAGCTTATCTAGTGATTTTTCACCACTGTAACTAACCCGCTTGTTTTGCAGATTTTCGGCCAGATGTTTAAGATCAGAGTGGTGGGAGGTTCAGCAGCCTACAGCTACTTGTCGTCGCAGGACAGCAGGCCTCTGTACCACCCTGCCTTTGACAGGTACAACACACCCCATCACACGTCCGCAGACATGTAGAGGGGAGAACTTCTGAGCATCTTTTTATTGCAATCTTTGTGAGACTAATCATCATGTGCAAGCCGAACTGTTGATGAGATGTGATTTACGAGAAAAAAAGAACCAGTTGAAAACTCAATGCGGAACAATGGAAAATTGGGCTAAAGAGTGAAGCAGGAGTCAGTGAAGCTGCAATAACAACATTCTCTTCTCCCCAGTGATGAGCCGTCCAGAAACTATCCCTTCTGATTTCAAACAAAAGCTCCTGTTCTATTCCACCCTACAATGAAGTCTAGCTTGCTGTTTACTGTGGGAAAATGTTTAGTCATGATTAATAGACCCCTCAAGACATCTTGTATGTAAGGCTTACTTTTAAACTTGGTCGGAAGGCAAAGCTTGTTCATCCACTCATTTACTGCCGGCACAATAATACAAAACAGATTCAGAACAAACTCTAATTTACTTGATGTATGGGCTCTTTTATGGAATCAATTATGTAAAGCTGTGTAAGCAGATAGAATAATGGGAAGGCCACCAGCCTATATATGGATAAGGGAAGTAGCTAAAAACGTAAATGGGAGAAATTCCATTTAGGTTGTTAAAGAGCTGACCGTGTTGTTCGTTTGTATCTGTAGAGGAGCAGGAGTTTATTCACACATTAAACAATGGAAATGTACTTGAAATTATATACATTAGAAATAGAAGAACATAAGACTATCTACGTGGTGTCGGAGCAGCCAAGCCTCTGTAATCACATTTCGGCACCTCAAGGTCATCGTTACTGCATTATTTTTATTGATTGATTTTGTTGTTGTCTGCAGCTCCGCCAACAGCTGAGACTAGCTGTGGTGACAGAAATGTAGGCACTCGGGCGAAAAAAAGCACATTTTGAGTGTTTTAATGTAAATAAAAGATGTGAGGAGTTCATGATTCAAGTTCAGAATATTGCTGAGTTTGTTTCATGAGTCAGTCTCGATGCCCCTGTTTTCAGAACTACTTAAGAAGTGATCCTCATGCATTTAACATTCTGGTGCACGCTACAGTCTGGGAATTATGGTAGTTTGCTGTGAAACCTTGTCATTGCGCCACCGTTGTCTGTTCTAGGCACTGTGTTACTCTACTGCCACATGCTGTCAGATTGAGAGCAGTGATATTTAAAGGGTGACTAGCATAGATTTAGAGAATTAATGCAAATAAATGTGTAGAAAAACATATTGCAGATGGAAATGAGCAGCTTGGGCGAGTAATGGGTTTGTTTTCTGAATCTGTGACATATCTAGTTATGTAAACATCAATCCTGGTCTCACCTGTGCCCACAGTTCCTGTGCTGGAACACTTGACAAACCCCTTGTCTTCTACAATTGGAGTGAATTGTCTGTTTACAATGTAATTTTTCCTCAGAGCCCTGAAGCTGTGCGGCCCTGGTGGACCTGCACATGTGAAGGTGGTCATTGAGTGGGACCACACAATGAAGGAACGGTAGGATTTTTGCATAATTACAGTGTTGGCTGAAAGAATGCATCCAATTCTCAGCCTTCTTGAAGGGCGACTGACTGAGATCCCTCTGCTCTTTGTGTTTGCTTCAGGCTATTCGGCACCATCCAAGAGGAGGTGGTGAAGGATGCAGAGAGCGTGAGAAACCAGCAGCAGCAGCACATGCAGCAGCACACTTGCACCTTGGATCAGTGTATTCAATTGTACACCAAAGAAGAACAGGTGAGAGGAAAACAAGATTGGAGCACACTTGAATCCACTCCACAGTTTGTCTGAAATAAATTCACATTATCCTTTTAAAAGGATAATGTAAAAAATAAGTAGAATATGACACTTGATGAAATAAGAAATCTAAAACAGACAAGACATGTCAAAATAAAAGCTCAATGTTGGTTTGTCAACATAGTGACAGTGTTTGTGTGTCGAATATCACGCACATTTTCTAAAAAGACAAAGCAGTGTATGTGCAATAACAAGCTGAATAGTTTCCATGAATGAGAGCCTGTCTGCCACAGAGGAGTGATAAAGAGCAGTGGTCAGCATAGCATGCTAGCGGTGTAAGCTGCATCTACGTGGCTGCAGTCCTTGGTATACATTTGACTCAAGTTCTCATTTTAGGTTTAAAAATAAAAGTCATTATATGTGTGGGTTTGGTTAGTGGCTCTGTTGAGGGTGTTTCTACACGTCATCTGTGACACCTTCAAGGCACACTTTAGCAGAGCTCTCCTTCTTTTTACCCAGAAACAGATTGGACGTCACATTGATACTGCCTGTTAAAAAAGAAAAAAAATGGAAATAATCAATTCTTGGGAGACATCTTGACATTTAATATCACAAATACCACATTTTTTTTGTGTGGTGTTTGGGAAGTTTGTGTGTACGGGCTCCAAAGGGCATCTCTTGAAGTTTAACATTTTCTTGTTTGCTTTTGCATGAAAGACCCAGACAATTTGAAGTGAAGGTGTGCACAAAGAAGCCAGGTGCAACACGACTCACGTTGTGAGCCCTTGAAATGAGGAAAAATCTGTTGCTAGGAGCAGAGGAGCTGAATATTATTTCTCCCTCTGCTTATGAATGAGTGCACATTGTTCGCACAGCACTATAGATGCGGTCTGTCTGTACTCCCACACCTTCCTCTTAAACCAAGGTCCAAAAGAGAACCCTTAGCAAGTCTCACTGCCTCTTTTGCCTGGTTGATTGTGAAACAGAAGTGTGTCACTCTCATTGTGCTGACGAAATCCCATTCTTGCGTTGAGTTTGAAATTAGGTGCAGATGAGGACAGAACATTGCTTGTGGCGAGGAAGAATAACAAGCAAAGTTGGTGTTCGAAAGAATGCACAGGGTATATATATATATATATATATATATACATATATATATATATATATATATATATATATATATATATATATATATATATATATATATATATATATATATATATATATATATATATATATATATATATATATATATACATATAAGTCCACTATGGCAAGGTAACAAGATTCAGCAGCAATTAAAGTAAACAACTTTGTCAACTTTGGCTTTTAAATGTTGCTCCGGAGAAAACAGAAAGTTAGTCAGCCTCATTTAAATGGCAAATGAAAGACAAGTGCATCAGACAGAAGAGTGTCCACGGATCAGTAATTGAAAGCGGGAGATTTTGTGGCAAGCTCGTGCTCGTTGGTCACAGCCACAGCGCGCGGAGATTGAAGGGCGACTTTATGCCTTCAAAGGCAGTCGAATTGCAGAGTGATTTTCTGGACTATTGTGGCAGGAGAGGTTCTTGGGAGGAGGAAACGCAAGCTCCTCAGAGTCTGAACCATGCTGAACCATGTCAGGGGGCTGCCCTGAACTATGTTCGTGTTACCCCTTCATCTTAGCACCTTGGTATTTCTGGTCCTGTTTTGTTTTTCTGGTCTTTTCCCAGTTCTACAAAGGATCCAGCTTCCACCAGGATGTGCAATATCACGTGGTTTATTCAGCTCACATAATGGCTGACAAGATATTCACACTCATAATATCTAAATCTATAATGCAAAACAGAGCTCAACTTTTCATTTAGTTTGTTTTGCTGCTCCTGGTTTTATTTACAGTGCATCAAAACAGGTGAAGACATTCTGAAATAAGGTCATTTCTCAGAGGGACTGGAATGTATCAGTAGAAAGGAAAATAACCAGCTCGCCTATGTTGTTGTCAGAGCTGCGACTGATGAAACAGCATTACATTACATAACATTAGAATATACTGTAGTTACACTTCATTTTCTGTTTTTCATTTGGGTAATAGTTTGCAGTCAGTTTGAACTCACTGCTCTCTTTCCCAGCTGGCTCCTGATGATGCGTGGAAGTGCCCCCATTGTAAGAAGTTGCAGCAGGGCATGGTGAAGATGAGCCTTTGGACCCTGCCTGACATCCTCATCCTCCATCTCAAGCGCTTCAGACAGGTATAGGCTTCTTGAGAAGCACTGCCTCTGGTAAACTTTTGAGCTGTTCACACTGAGAAAATGTGAGTACAGTCTGGCTAAACTGCAGTTTTGAGCACCAAAGACTCCAGAGCTTTTAGTTGAAATGAATTTAGAATCACACACATCTATAATTTTTTTGTTGTGGAACTTTTGTGAGATAATATTGACTTATGATATCACCAGGCTTTAAATGCTGAAAATAATTCAGATTTTTACAGTCAATGGAGTTTAACCTGGATTTCCTGACATTTAGTCTTTGTAACAAGGGATGCACCGATACAATTTTTTTCCCAAAACAAGTAGTTTACGAGTACTGGCATACCAAGTACTGTGAGTCATGTGAAAGTGAGTCAACCTGTGTCTCTCTTTGTGGCACTGAGAGTCTGGCTCTCCGAAGCCGGTCTTGGTGCGCCATTCAGATTTTGCTTTTTTGCATGCGTGTGTCAGAGTCAGAGAAGAATTCCCGCTTTCATAATGGTACATTATTATCTTATTTTGTGGTGATATAAGGTCAGTTCTGTACATGGGCATGTAGGGGGGGGTAAAAGCTACCTGGTTAATGTTTTCTTTGAAGAAGATACATCATGAGAAGATGTTCCAGATTTTTCATGTTGTGTTTACCACAATAACTGTTGGAAAATTGTTCCTCCGTTCACTCATTTTCGAGCCCTTATTTGTGTAATTGAGTCTCAGACGAGAGGCGCGGAACATGTTCAGCAGGTCCATTCTTCCGAAGAGCATATTTAGCAAACACAGGCACAGCACATTTTCAAACTAGGTACTGATTCATGGCTAGAATTATCCACCTGAGATCTGATTTAGTGCAGGCTGACTGCAGAGATGGTGAGAATTCAACAATGTGGAGTCAGGCAACTCAGAGGCAAATAAAAGATTTCTGCTCTAACTTTTATAATCCTCTTTGGTAGAAGTAGAGAAAAGCCAACCATCAAATAGTGCATCACATTTTTAACGTATTAAAAAACGAAATCTTAATGTTTGAGCGTCATTGTTTATACAGGTCGGGGAGAAGAGGAACAAACTGTCAACACTGGTACACTTCCCTCTTACAACTTTGGACATGGCTCCCCATGTGGTGAAGAGGAGTCAGAGCATGAAGAACTTGAACCCCGGAGCCTGGCCGCAGTCCGGTTCACATCCGCAACCTTCTGACCTGAACCTCCCACACGACTACCAGTACGACCTCTATGCTGTGTGCAACCATCACGGAGGAATGCATGGAGGACATTACACAGGTGAGCTTTCCTTCCATCATCCATCATGCTTCCAGCCAAAAGGCGAAAAAGCTTTTACATCTTTCCCACCGATGAGGAGAAAACAACAGGACTAAATGGATGTGAAGTCTGTCTCATACCTTTGTATGAATTGAAGTATAGAGTTATCTGCATGCTTCTGTCTTTTAAAAGACAAATGTGAGCCCAGACTGATTCCAGTGAGAAGGAGGAAATTGGCTGCACTGAGTGGACAGGACAGGAGATGCTAGACACCCTCCTGCTGGGAAGTAAGAGTCAGTGAAAGGAGGTCTGGGAGCCGCAGTGAACTCATCTGTCTGTTGTGTTGTGCAAGCGAACTCTGAAGATGAGAGAAAAGTCAGCTGTTGTTCGAGTCGAGGTCTCTTGTGAGTTCTGCCATGATGTGTAGGCTCAGAGACAGTAGCTCTGACACTGAAAGCAGAGTAGATGCTCAAGTGTTGAGAAAAAGGACAAGACAAAGACGTCGATTGAGGTTTATAGATGTGATAAGGAGGATGTGAAGAGTATAGGTGTGACTCGGGAGGATGATCAAGATAGGTGGGAGAGGCTTCTGATGAGAAATGCAGGAAGCCAAAGAAGCATTATTATTGTACTCCTGTTTGCCTTTGTGGAAGGATGCTTGGTCACTGACAAAAGATATTCACCCAGCATACTGCAGGAACTCAGTGGACGGCCAGTGGTACAGCTACGACGACAGCAGTGTTGACCTTGTTCCAGAGGAGGAAGTGTGTACCAGAGGAGCCTACATTCTCTTCTACCAGAGACGGAACATCATCCCTGAATGGTCAGCAAACTTTTCCCTACGAGGTAGTGTATCCAACATTATTCATTTCATTTGATAAACCTGAAAAAATATATATATCTTTGTAGGAATAGTACCTCTTAGTTCTATTAAGATACACATGAACAAACATTTCCAGAAGAGTCGTAGTGTAAATCACCTGCTTCATCGATCTATGTTGGTAAAGTGGTAAAGACCGCACAAAAAGAATTAACCTTCACTCCTGGAGTAGAAGCTCTCCATATAACCCATTGATTTACATATGCTTTGATTCCAAAAAGTGATCTTCCTTTTCAAAATGCATGCATCAGACATTAATATGCGTTCATGTCAAGCACGAGACCAGCCGGCTGTGCATTATTTCTTGAGTAGAAGTGCTCCTACAGTACGCAGTATTTATATATCAGTCCTTCGCCACATCAAGGGCATCGCTTCATGATTTTCCCTCCCGTTCATTGTGGCCTTGGAAAGTGCACGCGTCGCTCTGCCAAGTGATGAATGTGTGGAGTGTTTGCTGCTCGAACAGCGATTCACAGAATCGGACCACTTTTTATCACTAGAAAAACTCTCAGTGAGTGCAATGCTCCGCCAAACAACTTCAGTCCACCCCTAACACACACACACACACACACACACACACTTGTATTTCTCTCCTTATGGGGACATTGTGAGGTTGCTATAATGCTTTTCACAGCCTCTCACCAACAAATGGCTCACCTTAACCAGGAGTATAAAACACGTAAACCCAATTATAAAAACCCAGTTATTTTGAAGTCCTCGTCCCTAAACTGAGGTTGAACTTCGTAGGGTCCCCACAAAGTCATATGGTCCTCACAAGGATAGTGTTTTGTCCCCACAAAGTAGGATGAACAAGCACACACATGCACACACACACACACACACACACACCAACCCTGGACCAAATGCCAATAATGGTCCTATGTCCTTAAAAAATGAAATCCATAATTTTCCATGTTATTTTGAACACAGACCAACAAACCAATGCTGTCAAAAAGGGAGGACTCCTTTGCACTGAACACCGGATGGTGTCCATGACCAGAGTGGTGTCAGATCCCTCACTCTTGTCAGGTGTTTCCCGTTGCTGACATTAGAAACTAGCTCTCACTACCTGTGTCTGGGTCAGAGGGGAAGGTTTTGATTTGCGTCTTAAGTTTTTGTTCGACAAATATGGCTGTGTGTGAAATCAAGGGTGTCCCGATCTATTGTGTTCATTTCAATAGTCAGGTTATCAGCGCTCGCACAGCTTCCTAGTAAGTTCCATTACCTTTGAAGTGTGTCCTCTAGTAACACTCACCTCAGCTGAGCAATGAGCACCACTTTCTTTCATGTTAGCGACATTGGTTGCCCTTCAGTGTTTATTAGTCTGTGCAGGTGTGTTTCATTCCTTTGAGCCAGTTCATACTTCTTATCTCAGGAAGCTGCTGAAGGTGTCCTTAATCTGGCAATGCTTATGAATGTCATCATAGTTGAAGCCTTACCTCAATAACAAAACAGGCATTTTGGCTGCAGCAGTACTTTGTCAACACAGAGAAGATAAGGCCTGTGGGTCACATCTTCCCTGTGATGTAGTTATCCAGGTGCAACACTCGCACCTACAAGGGAAAATGAGTCATGCTTCTTGAGACTAGAAGAGAATTAAGAAAGTTGAAGTGACAATGTGTATGTTTATACATACATTCCCTGATTTATTAGCATAGAAAATGGCCTCATACAGTGGCAGCTGGTGAAAGAGAAAAAAATGTCTGGATTTATGCAGGTGCTGTGAGGTGTGGGCAGCCACTGGTCTGACATCAGCTGCACTGCAGGTACTAGGATATTCGCACCCCGGAATTATTTTGCAAATAGCTCAAAAAGCTTCATATTGCAGTGAAATATTCAGTAGATGGTACTACAAACAGCTGGTACAGTTTTGGTGGTGTCGGTCTTTATCCTATAGTCTGTGCATGGTAGGAGTATTGGCAACATGATATCACGATATCATAGTATTTGACACAGTTTAATAATAAGAAATCAGTGTATTACTCAAAATTGAAAGGACAAGTTAAGCCAAATTGATTAAAGACAGTGTTTCAATGTTATTTATTTCCAGCGCATATACTGTACATTGTTAGACTTGTTTTATTGCAATAAAAAATAATGACAATATTAGGATGGAAAAGTGATATTAAGGTCCGTTCAGTTGCTGAGATTTGCAAGTGGCTTTTGCAACACTACTGCCACTTGCTGTCCCATTCGTCACCTTTCAATGGTTTCAAATGCCAAAAAAGATTTATTAAAAAAGTGATCTAATTATATATGAAATAAATCAATGAGCTGCTAGGAGGAGGGTCTGCAAAACATCTTCTTCTGGAGCACATTATTTATTTATATCCTTGAGTAATGCCCGCTGCTTAGCTTGTCTCCAAGTGATCTATGTGGGTCTTCCAATCTCACTGAAAAATAAGGTGTGGTTTGCTCCTCCTTTTGTATATATGGAACAGTTCACAGTGCTTATGAGCTGACCTTTGTGGTTCAATAAGAAATTGTGTGTGTGAAGTGTCTCCCATTGGACAGCAGCGACTGAGACCATCTTTCACCTCACATCACATTCTTCATTTTCATTCTTGTCCTCAAGGAACAGTCTCCTTATCGAACATCTTTCATTTTGATTTTTGGGTTTGATCTGATAAAGATGTATTTACTCATATAACTCTTTCTTCCACAGTGGTGATATCATAAAACAAAACCTACATGTATCTTTGTCATCTTATCTATTTGCGTCTGTGTTTTCGACTTCAAACTTAGATTTGCAGGTGAGAACCTCTGGCACAGGAATTGTGAGATCATAGAAGAAGAACTCTGATCAACAGGTGTTTTTAATAATGACCAAGCTGCTTCTCTTATCAGGAGATCAGGTGCTGGAAAGCTAGCAGTTTGGCTGGATTTTTACTGCAGAGATGCTTCAAAACATTGGTAGAGAAATCCAGTGAGTGTTGTATTGAGCTGCTGCTTACAGATGGGATCTGAAAAAGCACTTGTGATATGAAGCGGCAAACTGTGGGATGGAGGTTCTTGTGTTGCTGCATTAGAGAATGGAGATGCTCGTGCAAGAGAATGTGTTGACTTGATTCATTTCTGTCACGTCTGAGACATTTCTTCATCCCCAAACAGTGTGTCCTGAGACCACTGCCATTACACTTAAGAGATTCTGCTCACTTATGCAGACAGCTCAAGCCTCCTCTCTGACACTTTGAAAAGTCTTTATTGAAGGGTGAGGCAGAGCACAAGCCTATTTTGAGGATGTGTGTGAGCTGCAGACTGTAGTTAGCTCCAGTGTCAAATAAATAACACCCACACAAACCTGACTCTCATCTGTGTGGAGTTTTGGAGTAGGTGCTTGTGTCTGGTTGGCTTACGTAGTGTTGGACAGTCTTTTGATGCCAAAACTGCAGCTCATATAATGTTGCATTAACCCTCAGACCATTGAAAATAACATTGAAATTACTCCCACTGAAAATAAGTGTCACTAAATGACTGAAAAATAATGATATATTTTGTTTGTTTCCTGCATAAATAAACTTGTTTACACCTTTTTGAGGTTAAAAAAAATCTGTTATGTTTTTCCAAGTATAAAAATTGTACAAAATGTAAAATCATCTTTGGGGGTGTGTGATTTTACTCTTATATTTTACTTTTATATTCGCATTAATGCAATCTAATAATCTGTCTGGTATTATTATTATTATTAGAGTATTTGCTTCTTTGCTGTTCAGGTTTTTCTTTTTTTTTGTCGTGATGTAATGCAGAATGGACAAACACTGACAAAGTGGTTGCCAGATAACTAAAGACAGTTGGAATAAATGGACAAACCAGATTTAGAGAGCCTTTGTTAAGATGTTTGTCCTATTCCATCCATTGCCTTCCTCCTTATCTGAAGCCCAGGCATCCTTGTTAAAACCCCTCTAGCGCCTCCCCTTTGACCTAGCCCAAGACTTTGAAGGTCGGAGACCAAGTTGAGACAAAGACCAAGGAAGGGGGCGAGACCAAACTGACCACACAACAAACAAGTTTGTTCCACTGATAGTGTTTTCAGTCGTTGACTTAGTTTGAAAAAATGACAAAAGTTTCTTTTACAGTGAGAAATAAATGTGCATCTACATGACTAAAGGACTATTGCTTAATAGCAGGCTTTTAGCTAGGAGGGCGTCTGGGCATCTGCAAAACATGAAAAAATGGACACCCGATTCTCGACTGTAGCTTGGCCACCAGATTACGCTGGTATATGGCGGCATTTGGTGGCTAAGCTGCGGTCGAGAATCGTCCATTTTTTCATATTGTGCATGTTTTTAGGGCTGCAACTAAAGATTATTGTCGTTGTCGACTAATCTATTCATTATTTTTTCAGTGAGTCAACTGATCGCGATTACTTTTGTGTGGACCCATTTGGAATTTCAGTTGGAGCTAAAGTTGCTTAAATCCTCTCACTGTCTCACTCAGACACTATACATGATTAAACAAGTGTATTAAAATAATGACACAGAATCATGTATTAACCCTGTGAAGCATGAAGAGAGCTCCACTTCTTTAAAACTGCGGTCTTTATTGGTCTTTGAGAAGAATTTAAAATCATCACTATACATACATGTATCCCATCAACATCCACATCAAAAGGTCTTATTTGAATCGTAATCGATGTGTTCACTGTAGCTCTCTAGTTCAGTTCTGGTTGTTATTTGGAGGAGAGACACTGAGGACACTTCACTACATCACTGTGAAAAAAAAACCCACTCTAGTAGCACAGATGTGACGTGTGTGACACCATTAAAAGCAAATCAATCTCCTCTTACAAGTTAGTTCCGTGCTAACCGACATCCTAGCTGTCGCAGACATGGCACGGAACACTCGTTCATCATTCTACGATGGTGTCGAAGAAGTTTGCTGATCCGTAAGACGCGTTATCTTTGCACCAAAATGAAGGCACACTTTTGAACACTACACCGCTTGAACTCCTCCGTGACTGTGACTGAGGCGGTCAGCCGGAGGTGGTGACGTGCATCCTGGGGCGTACAGCGACGGCGCCCAGTTGGAGTCGGACCTCAGTTTCTCACTGCTTCTGAATAACAACCAGTTCTCGATGCACATCGCCCGTGTGTGTTTACACCAACAGCAACATGACACATCGATGCAGAGATTTTGACGTCAACGACTTATTGTTGCAGACCTACATCTTTTGCTAAATGCCTGTTGCTTACACATTCAGTTTGGTCTCAGCTACTCCTTCCCTCACTTGTGAACAATTCCCTAAGATTCCTGAACTGCTGAGAACCATGGTCTTGGACTCAGAGGAAGAGAACCGGCGGTGTCTGGCTTCGCTTAATAATTACCGATGACAGGTTCCGTCTGTGGTCTAAATAATGCGTCTTCAGTGCTCTCTCTTCTGAAGTGGTGGATGATCCAAAGCTGTCTGGGCACCTGCCTCTGCTGCAACGTGCAGTGCATCTAGAACTGCTGATAATTATTCTGCCTCCCTCTCGTAGGCTCCACAAGATCATCGATGTCAGACCACTGGCTGATCAGACTGACAGGAGACAGTGAGAGAGGCAGCATGGTGTCACGCTCCTCCACAGCCTGTCCATCTTTTCAGCCCGAGCCTTCGGACGCCCTGGACAATGAGCCAAAGGAAGCCAAACGTGAGCATTTCCTGTCTCTTTATAGCTTTTATCTTACTGCAGCTTGATGTGGATTAGAAATTCAAAGTTTACCTCGACTTAATCGGCAGGTGCAGCGGAGAGCAGACCCTTTGTGCGAGGTCAAAAAGGTCGGAGCATGAGCATGAGAGCCCCGACAAAAACCAAGGACACCTTGAGCAAGGTGCTCCCTGTTCGCTGGTCATTAGGCTCCAAAGAAAGACGAAAACCTGAGTCCGTGCCCACACGAGACCTGGATCCGGACCCGGCTGAGTTGGTGCAATACTTGGAGTCTGGTCGACGGCCGCGCTGCACCAAGGATTCCATTGTAACGCTCATGAATGAACCCAAAGGGGAGCCAGTCCAGGGCCAAGCCGGTGGCAATGTTCGGTCGCTGAGTGTTGGGAGTATAAGCCATGCGGCCAATGGAGGGAGTCAGCGCCGGGCGGAGTCTGGGCAGGTACCTGAGGGCCAGAGCAGACCGTCAGATAAAGTGGGAAGCACAAGGCGCAGCAAAGGAAGTCAACGGGTCGACGACGGGCTCTCGAATGTGACCGGCAGCTCCAGCAGCAGCAGCGGCCTCAACAGAAAGAAGCAGAGACTTCCCAGTGCTGGAGTGCAGACCAGCCACAGCTCTCCCACCATCCATGAAGGAACCCTGAGAAGACGTGGAGACAGTTCAGTCGGAGAGAACCAACCAACCTCGAAGCCCAAAAGCCACGAAGGTCTGCTGTCTTTTTTCAAAGGAAATTTCCTGAAAAAAGACAAGGAGCAAAGGAGGCCGAGTGAAACGGGGAGAACGGAAAATGGGGAGGCGAGCAAAGTGACGTCTTCTAGAGCGTCATTGTCCAACGGAGCCGTCGGAAACAGAAGTGAGCGACGCAACGGCTCGGGTCATGCGCGCACTGAACTGGTCAACGGACAGCTGGGGCAGACGACGCTGGATATCAAGCGATCTCAGAGCTCCATTAGCCTCCCAACCAAAACAGAGTCGGCCATGCGTCGAACCGGCTCCTTGCATCGTAATGGAAAGTCTGGCGGCCCAGCACGCAGCCTGACCACAGACAAGCCGTCCTACAGCACGCTGCAGAGGACACGTTACAGCACCACCTCGCTGGGTCGGAAAAAAGTCGTGCCAGAATCCAGCTTTTGAAGGACTCACAGGGGCGTTCAAGTGTTTGAACGGAAGTTCTTGAAGGTGAAAAGCAAATGAAGGATGTGCGTCAAAACTACTGTTTGGTTCTCGCGCTCTCTCACCAAGTGCCTGAGCAACTACTATGCATTTGTGGTGAAGACTTTATGTGCAGTGGCAGTGACACACACACACACACACACACACACAAACAAGCACACACACCGTTCAAGTGTCTTAGTGAGATGAATCGATGCTGCTAATGACACTTTTGATTGTCTTCTTTGACCTCACCACCCTCTGGTTATGAGCTTTGTGACTGAAAGAACGAGATGGTGGATACAAGCTGGCGTAATGAGTTTTACTGCGCTTATCCCCATGAAGCCAAGACGCTGGAGGAACACAGCACTGTGTTAAGGGAAGGTCTGGGACTCCAGGCCAGATGGTGAATTTACTCCAAATGACATTACATTTGTGTCTTAAAATGTAATGAGAATTAATGTGTCTTTTTCGTTGACATGTCCAACTCGAGGCTTCAGGGCCCAAATCCGGTACACCAAGCTTTTTCGTGTGACCTGTGAGAGCTTGAAATACTAATTGAAAACTTAGAAATTTGACATATTGTCACTCCTAAGGCGTCAAATAGCAACTATTTGGTAGTGGACTTTTTGCTATGTTGAAGCCAAAGTCAACCTCCTGCGATGCGTGCTAAGGTGTTTCAATGGAGTCGAGTCCTTCCGCTCCCAATAGCCAAAGGGATTGAGCTTAGGGGTCACGGGGGGAAGCTGAGAGACTCTGTCACTTGGTACTTATAGCACCATATGTGGCGCTCAGCTTACCCTAACCACAACCTCCATCTTTCTTTTTCATGGTGTGCAGCCAGGATATGCCACCAAAGGGAAAATATGCCACAATTGAAAGCTGTGGGACGCAGTAGTCCACTCGCAATTCGTCGCTGTTTGCCACATTAAAAGTGAGAATGTGTTGGTTTTGGTCAAAAGCGGATGTATTATTGTTCTCCAAAGAGTCTGACGTCATGAGTCAGTTTTCTTTTATGGCACACAAGCGATGATAAAAGGGAATCTGATGTCAGATTCTGCTGCTGGAGTTGCCAGTCCAGGGCGGCTCGATGAATGTTCATTTTTTCAGTCCCTCAGCTCAAACACTTTAGAATCTTGGCTCCTTGTGTGAGTGTGTGACAACCCTGCTTCACCACTTCAGCGCCAAACCGATCACAGGAAGACGCCGGACTCAAATATTTTGATTTGAGATTTACTGCAGAGGTGCAATCCTTGTCTCTTCTTTTAACTGCTGGGCGTCATTTGTGCCTTTCAAAGGCTTGGTGGGGTGGTCCCGCAGGCGTGGGAGTGGAAAACACTATCAAGACATCGAAAGTATTAAATGAACATCTGAATTTTCTTCTGCGCTTTCTGTCCTGGCCACACACTGTTTACTGAACCCTTTTTAATGAAGCTTTTTTTTTTTTTTTTTAATCTATGCCAGTTTTGTACATTTTCTACAGAATGTGTGTTTAATATTGTTCTGTATGTGGGTGTACATCACAGAAAAAGAACAAATCAGTATGAGGTGACATGGGTCTACTCCCATCAGACGTCAGTGTCTTGAGAGACAGTTTATCAAAAGATTAATAAAAGATTATATTTATGACTTACCCTCGCTGCTGTTCTTCCTGGATTACAGTTTCTGAGTTCATTACATCTCCTGCCACTCCTCAACTATTCCAGTTACTCAAGACGGTTGCATTCGGCAGCTGAGCAGTTGCTTCACACGTTGCTTCTTCTCATTAGGAACCAGACTGGGAAATATAAGCTGCCTTGAAACTTCCACAAACCTTGCGAAACTGTGGTTTTTATTTTTATTCTTCATTGTTTTGGATGGTGAAGTTAAGGGTGAGAGGCTGGGAAAGCATTCTGGCAATGAATGAATCACTAAAATAGCAAAACAAACATGCAGATGTGTCGGGGTGAAACTGTCAGAAACAAAAAAACAAACAGAGGCTCTGCCTCTGATGTCTCCATCTCTGCTTCTGCCTCACAAATAAGGTAAAGAAGGAAATGACACGTCTTCGCTCAGTAGGAGAAACACAAACCTGGCAGCTCCGTGTTGCATTCAGGGCCCCTCTAAATGCTTCTGTATACATGTCAAATACGGACATGGCGGCAAACGTACTGGGACGTCCGTAGCAAACTTGGTTGAGACCAACCCTTGCAACCGTGGCGTACCCTGATGCGGTAGGCAGCGCTTCACATAAAAAAAGATATTGACTGGTGTAAGGTTAAACCATTGGGGGGACGATCCCTTAAATGGATGAGGCTCATGTACGTGATAAATGAGGACATGTGAATGAGTATTATTAGGGAGACTGATCAAGATAAGAATCTTCAGAAGGAGTGAGTCACACTGCTACTCCATTGTGTAGAAACTGAATCTACTGGGACAGACCTAATATAATAAAACCCAATGATGTGAGCGCAGTGTCTTCTTTACTGAGACTGGCTGTGTGTCTGCACAATTCATATTAAAGCTCACACAATAGTAGCCTCACCTTTAAGAACATGAAAGCCTTTAAACATTCCTTTGACCCTCACAGATGAGTTGACATGAGAATGAGCATCGTCCTTCGCTGTGTAACACTTTCTCCAGATGGGAATAAATGAGTCTGAATGGAAGGCAAGTAAACTGATCAAATAAAATCCAGTTTTGTAGAATTCAAGCAATAACCAGAGCGCTCTTGCAGGGATGAGTCGGGCTTGTTCTTGTTGAGGTCGGACCCAAAGTTTTTGACCCACTTTGACATGCCAAAAATTCTTTCTTGTGTCATTGGTCAGACGTTTTTGGCTTGTGCAGCCAAATAAAATGCAGAAAATGAGTGGAAACCTTATCTTTCGCTTGTCAATCTTAACCTGGGTCATTCACACCTGCTGCCTGTCTCATACTGCACTGCAACAACTTAAGTGAATTCAACATAATTAGACCCAAAAGCATAAATGCGATTCACAATGATCTCAAAACATGAAGTTTTTTTTCTGAGTCATAATCTAATCCATGAGAAAATAATATTAAAGAGTGCAATTCAATTGCTTGTCCTCCATTGCAGGGCTGGACTTTCAAACGTCCTCAGTGGCCACATTACATACTGCGACAGTTGAGAGGGAAGCCAAGCCAAAGCCAGCAGGCGATGGGTAGATGAGGTATCATGAGACAGTATTGCAGTATTGCATCTCTACAAGATCAGTGTTATGGCTTCAGTGCGGCCCCGGGACCTCACTTGTATTGGGGCGACCATAACTTAAAACATATTTGCCACTATAAGCAGCTCAACCACTGGGAACCAAGTCACTGGGAACAACCCTGTGAAGGAGTGTGTTCAAACTACTCTGCAGCACATCGCACAGGTCCGGACATTCAGCCTCACAATGTACAAGAGGCGGCATATTGTGAGCCCACAAGCAAAGATCAGTGGGATGTTGTTAGGACAAGCAAGAGGGCACGACTCAGCTATTGTGTTTGGTGTTTGCAGAGAGACGTACCAATCCTCGGTGTGTGGATTGATAAAAAGCCTGTTGATCCCTGAGGCTTTAACACTCAGACACACGAGGATGGTGTTGTACAGATGTGGATATTTGTTTCATCCAGCCGAGACGCTGGTCTGGAAGACGTTTTACATTTGGATCAGAGCGGAGACCACAACATGATCCAGCGTTGGCTCGACCTTTGCTTGTTTTTCCTCACTAACCACCGTCACCGCACTTCACTGTGGGGTCTCACATTCGAATCCACCACAAACAATACATCCTTTGTAAAGGCTTGTCATTTCAGCATGGATGTGTGTGTTCATGTCCTCATGTGGACTCGTGTTTTTCTCTCTCCTGTCGACATGGGCTCTGGATTTTCTGTCTCTGCTTGTTACATTATTTTCTTCTGTTTGATTCCTCCCACTGGCTTTTCTTCTATGTCGGACATTCAACCATTTACTCAGCCTAACTTAAGTCTTTAGACGCTTATGACTGTTTATGGTAGCAACCGAACTCCACACAGCAAGCCACGTCCACACATAACTCAACGTACGAAAGAAAAAACAGCATATTTAAACACTCAGACCCTGAAACAGTCAATCCAAACTGTAATAACATACATTATAAACAAATAGATTTGACTAACCTGCGACAAGTGACCAGAGAAAACGGTAGAGTAAAACCATTCAGTCATATCGACTTGCACAAGTAAAAGTCATGTAGCACTGTGTCAAAGCTTGATGTCAAAAGTATATGTAAGAATGGATATAGTGATATGATAGTATCATTACCCTACTTTACACTGAATAACACTGTTATTACCTGCAGTTCAAGTTTGTTTTGGTTTCATGCTCAGAAAACCCCAAAGAAGAAGCAACACCAGATGAGGAGAGAAGAATGCAATAAAGTCTTTTTATCTCTAACCAACGAGAGGAGTTAGTGAAATCCTTGAAGGAGTCAAAATGGTAGGAAGAGACATTGCACATTCTTCATTGCTGTACAGGCTGTGTGCTTCATTTTTCAGTTTGAGGCTGATGCCACAGAGGCTTTGTCCTCCAGTTCAGCGGTTGGTTCTGACTCTGGCAGCTCCTGTTAGTCCTGCTGATTGGACCCAACGGACCTCTTGTGTCAGTCTCCACCACACTGCGACTGACCTCCTCTTCTCACCCATGAGTCTGTCAGCTCTGCCAGCCTGTGCAGCCCTGTCACTCATACTGCTGGAACAGTACACTTGCGGGGGAAATCCCTGCTTTATGGACCATGACAAGAAGTGAACATGTGATATGAACAAAGACTTTCATTTTTAGAGCAGACTCCTGTCTCGGATCTGAGTCCAGATAATTCATCACTAAGACAAGATGAAAGCAAGATCTTTGTGACATGCTTCTCTCCCTTACGCCACGCAAAGACTGGGAGAACATACAACTCCACTCAGGCCCAGTTCACTTCTAGAGTTGCCGCTTGCTAAAAAGCACTATCCACAATACCAACAAGGAAAGTCACTGACCATATCCATCCTCTCCTTGGCTCCTGCCTCATCTCCGCATCATGCTTCCACCTACATTCCTGACTGCATGAGCAAAAGCAGTCAAGGACTGCTGAGAGAGCTATGCGGTTCTGTGATAAAGAACAGAACCTGTTGCTCAATAACCTGTTGAAACTCAACTGGAAAAGGGTGGAATGAGTGCCTGCCTCAAGTGGAGAAGTTTAAGTATCTTAGGGTCTTGTTCACGAGTGGGGAGGGAGGGTAAGAGACTAGGAGATTGGTTGGCAAATCGGCGCAGCAGGGCCAGTATTGCAGTTGCTCTACCGCACTGTTGTGTGTAACAGAGAGTCAAAACGACAAAGCTCTCTGTTCACCCATTCACCTATGGTCATGAGCTGTGGGTCATGACTGAAAGAATGAGATCCCGGATACAAGCGGATGAAATGAGTTTTCTCCGACGGGTGGCGGGCGTTTCCCTTAGAGATAGATAGGGTGAGAAGTTCTGTCACTCGGGAGAGACTTGAAGTAGAGCTGCTGCTTCTCTGCCTTGAGAGGAGTCAGTTGAGGTGGACGCCTCCCTTTGGAGGTGTTTCAGGCTCGGCTGGGAGGGGTCGACCCAGGACCAGATGGAGGGCTTATATCTCTACACTGGCCTGGGAGCGTCACACGGAGCTGGTGGATGTTGCCCGTGAGAAGCGCGTTTGGCGTGGCCTTCTGAAGCTGCTGCCCCCGCGACCCGGCAGCAGATAAGTTGAAGCGGATGGATGGATGGAACCTGTTGAAACTGAAGGACATGTAGGCCTATCACTGACCCGCTACCTTTCAAGGGCCACATTAGATTTGGGAAAATTCTCACCGCATCCCAAATTTAAACTTCATGATTTGCAAGTGGATGTTTTCGTCTGTCACAAAGGGAACATCTGAGAGAGTTAGGCGAGGGATATATCCTCGTAAGACAGGATGAGCCTCCACCTTCTCCACATGTCCTGCACAGATGGATTATTTGGGAAACAAGGCTCCCTCTGCTGTTCTGTTGTCACCGATGTATGAGTTATACACCAACACGATTGAAGTTCATGACTGTGTGATGTGCTTTCCAGCAAATATTCTGTGAAACTGCAGAGCAAAGCAGTGACCCAACACATACCTCTGTTCATGAAGGCATTCCCTGGGTCCCACAGCTTCCATGTCAGGGTCATGTGAAGAGATGCTTTCTGGCCATCTTTCTTCCCCAGAGGTGAGTTTTGGAGACCTGGCTTCTCAAATGTTCTTTTGAATCTCTGTCAGATGCAGTTGTTGGGAAGCCTCGCTGGAGTCACTTCCCGCTGGCTGTCAGCCTTGTATCAGTCAGTCTCAGTGAGAGTTATAACCTCAGCTCTGTGGGCGTCCGAATCAGCCTTGGCCTTTGGTTTAAATCTAGGCCACGAATCGTGCACGGTAGAAGTGGTGCCAGTATATAACACCAGACGGCGCAGCTTTGATCTGGTGGGAATGTCATCTGACACCGAGGCGATTTCACTCTTAGTTGTCCAGATTCATTTCACAGCTTTGGGGCTTCTATAAAAACCTTTCGTTTCATGTTGATGTACTTTCTGTTTCAAAATCTCCGAGCCTGTCTACGCTATGAGAAAGAACCCTGACTTATCCTTGCTAAAACACGAATCTATTTGGTCACAGTTTAAAAAGAATATTTTTACTACAAACTGAAAAAAAAAACCATATAAAAAATTATCTTTTTGAGCAAGTTTTAAGTGTGGAAAATAAAGGCTCATCATCTCTGAGTATAATGGGTCCTCAAATATATTCGCAAGTAGAGTATGGAATTCATCAACTTGTACTTGTACTGAAGCACAACTTGCACCATGTCAACACACAAAATCTGGAGGCAGAACAATAGAACTACAAAGCGAACCCAGCTCCAGTCAACAAGTCCCCCAGATTTTACATGAGTCTGCATGTCACATGTCAGATCGAAAGTGTGCAAGCGGAAATAATCTAGTTCAACATTTACTTTATTTAAAGGAGCCCTATTATGGTCCACCATCTCAGCCACATGCTGTTTGAACAATTGGCCAGTGGCAAGTCAAGTGAAGATATGGCCCGGACATATCTGGACTAGATGTGGGACAAATGGGACAGTCAGACTCCAGAGAGCAGCCCACTACTGTTGTCTTGAAGCAAGTGTGTTTTGGCTGTGAAGGAGAGGAACATGCATTTGCGTTTCCTAAAAACCGTGCATCAACAGTGCACACAATGGAACAAGGCTCAGAGTTTGGGTCCAGTTGTGGTCCTTACTGGGTGGAGTTTGCAAGTTCTCCCCGTGTGTGTGTTTTCGCCAGCAACTCTGGTTTCCTCCCACACCCCAAACACATGCTCACTAGGTCAATTGGACACTCTAAAATTCCTCCTCTGTGTTATGTTTCATTTTTTCTGCTCTTATTTTGTTGTTTCCTTTTCATTCGTTCTGTTCAGCTTCACAGCAGCGCAGCTAGATCCCATCCGCTGATCAAGCCTACACCTGGGTTCCAGTCTGCGCTGCCAGATGGTTGCTTTGTGTTCCTACGGTAAACCCTTTCGACCCTCCGCTTTGCTTATTCTGTTTACGCCGCCTCCTCTGTTATTCTCCTCGCTTTGTTTTCTTCTGCGGTTTTACAATTGCGTGTGAGGGTTCTGTGTAACTCACCTTTTTAGTTCTTCTCTCGATATATATATTCTCCTCGTGTGAGCGTGTTCTATTCCACCACCAGAAAACAATGTTAAATTCATTGTTAATTCACTCTTGTGTATCTTAGTTTTCTGTGTACTGGCGACGATCCAGCACTTGGGTCGAACTCCTTGAGAACTCCTCATGACACTCGGTGTGTGTGTGCCCTGCGATGGACTGACTACCACTGGGATAGGCTCCAGCACTCCCCGCAACCATGAACAGGACTAAACGCTGGTTAACTGCCGATGTATATATGTATGTTTTGGAGGCAACACGAGTCTCCCCCAGTCCATGCAACAAACCAGCCATAATATAGCTGAACTCAAACGTCCATCATCATCTGCGACACTCATTTTTGTTGCAGACAGTTCAGACGACAATGGCTGTGTGTTGAGTTCTTTTAAGGGGATAACTCAAGCTGTACACAGACTACTACACACTGTAGCAGTGTGGCATGTCTTCAGTGTTGAGGAGTGTGCTCACTCTTGGGACGTACTCTTGGTGGTTGATTTTGGAGATCTGCCTCCAGAGCCCATCAAAACTCCTGATACTCCCGCCGAATGCAAAATGACCCCATCCGTGCACAAGCATGATGGTTACGGACGAGTGGGATGTATCGTTGCAGATCGCTTACTGGGGTGCGTTCAGCCGCAGCCTGCATGCTGAATTCAGAACCTCTTCTCTGCACCAATGATAAATGAGGCCCCAACAGGCTCCTCTCTGGAACGCTCCGTCGGTCTGAAGCTGTTCTAGTTTAACCCAGGGATGTCAAGATTTACCACTCTGTCCGGGGGAATGCGGTTTTGATGTTCATTTTAATGCCATGGCTACAGTACTAGCAGTGGAGTAAAGACTGCTGACACAAATTCAGAGTGGAATGAGAAATGAATTGGGTAAAACTAGTCAGATCATGTGACTTGTCAACGTTCCTCTTCGCTGAAACAGCCCTATTCTGTTAGTCTGCGCTTCACTGCTGCTGAGTTCACTCTGTGGACACATCACTTCTGCAAGCCTTTGTGTGAAATCTTTCTTTATCTAGCTGAACGATCGGACGATCGGTTGTGTCCTTCACTTCTGCTCTCCCCTCCTCGCACAGCGCTACTGACATCTTAATAGCACCTTTGCAGATGCCCATTTGCCCTGGCTGGTTATGAATGTGGAGCGAAGCTCTGCGAACACAGTAAAACTGGTGACATGAGAGCAATGCAGAGGGGATAATCAGAGCCTTTCTGTGTTCATGAGAGGGGGAACAGAAAACAAAGGGCTGGCAGCACAAGTAAACACACTGGTGACAGTACGAGGAAATAAATAAATATTGTTTGGAAAATCCTTTTGGATTCCTCTTGTTTCTGAAATTCTGAAAAAGTTGTAACATGCAGAGACAAACTCCAACAGCAAATCCGTCCTCAGACAGACAGTATAGAATAGCTCATCGGAAAACACGATGAACAAGGCCACACACCAGTGTATCACACACTTGAATCAATGGATAATTCATGTTCATATTTACAGCATGTTTAGAATGTGGTTAGCACCGCTATCACTTTGGATTTTAAAAGTCCGAACTTTGGTTTTCTGAGCCGCCATGTTACCCCAGCAACAGATTCACCTCTTTTTTTTTCCATCAGTAACAGGTTATGCTGAGGTACATGAATCTCAATGTAAGGATGCCAGAAATCCAACGCAAAAGGCATCCATCTACAGAGATCTCAATGTTTCACCCCAGACTGCTCTTGCATAACAACACATGGCCATGTTATGGGCAGCGGGCCAACTATTTTCGCCCAAATCAGACTTCAATAAACAGCTGCCAGTTACTCATCCGTCCTCGCTGACACATTTGTCAGTGACACAAATGTTCATGCCTTCACCCTCAGCAAAACCAGTGCTTTATTCAGTGCAGCCTGGCACGTCTTCTTACTACACACAAGAATGAAGAAGAAGCATGAAGGACGTTGCCTTGTCGCTACAATCTCTGCATAAGTTTGTGCACGATAATGCATTTACCTCTGGAACAGGATAAATTAACACCCATTTCCGATTTTTAATAGCTCCTGCAGTACGCCCCAAAATGCTTATTCACTGCCGCCTGAGCGCTAAATGCCCCTTTACGAAAAATACTATCTTGATATATCACTTTTTCCAGTGTTAGCAAACTGGTTTCCTCCAGTCTTAGTACGCTCATGATTCCTTCAGTCAGAGGCTGCAGGTCACATGATATCTGACCAAGGTCGTTGCCTCTATTTTGAATTATTTGCCACCAAAAATCGAACGATAGTTTTACCTTCATTGAACATCAACGCTGGACTTTTCTGCTTTGTCAGAAACATTGTGTCTCCCAGGAGGACGGCTTATTTGAAATTGATTCATTAAGTCTTCAAAGAATCACGGCCAAATTTCTATCGATCTTTTAGCTTCGTGGAGAGAACGTGCTTTTCAGTAAGACCAAAATCTCCCACTAAATCAAATAGAGAAATATGTGTGCAGAGTTTGATGTTGTTGATCTAGGAGATTTGCCGCCTTCGACATTGGCAGCAAAGGTCAGTCTTAAAGGAGCGTTTCACACCGATAAATTGGACAAATCAAAATTCACATGGCGAGTCACAGCACCTGTGGTGTCTGCAGACGGATCCGTCACCGTCGCCAGCAGGGACAATATTGAAGGTCAAGATCACGAAAGGTGCTCCCTGAGTGCCAGAGGTTCTTCCTCAGATATTGTTTTCAAAGCTGTGTGTAGTTTCTCTTTTTAAGGTTTTCCAGCCTTAAACATGGATGAGGGATCAGAGGGAGAGATGAAGGGAGTGTTAAAGACTGAAAGACTGAATCAGTGCAAAGATGAATGCATCTGAGAAAAGCATTGAAGTCATAAAGGACACATGCACCCTCACATCCTGCAGACTGTTCCTGAATGAATAATGATAACATGCCGTGTCTGGACTCAAACTGAACACTCCAAAGCCTCAGTGTACATGGTGTTGTGAGCCCTCTCTGCTTCACTCTGCTCCCACCTGTACTTTTATATCAGCATGTGCCCTAGAGATGTGTTTTCCAGAGTAGAATGAAGAGCTCTTGGAGCGAGGAACATGAGGGAGCAGAGGTCAGCACTTCACTGCTAATTCAAACATCCTATAGAGAACATCCGTCCTTTTCCTAAGAGTAAATAGAAAAAATATGGCTGTCCTCTGGGTTGGAAAACACATATTCTGCTGGATGGTCAAGGACAGTCAAGCCCCCAAAAAAAGCTTTTTCGGGCGGTTGTGGTACGATTTTCACAGGAGCTCAAAGCAAAGCCCAGAATTTAAGGGAAAAATGGCTCCAGCATAATAGACACTTTTCTCATGCTGGGAAAATGTGCTGGTGCTTGAGCAGCACCAGGAGTCTGACTGCGCACGTGTCTGCATGAACAAACAACAGGCAATGAACGCAGTGAAGTAGGATCTGCACCAGCGTGATTGATCAAGAGGATGGCAGGTAGTGAGCTGCATGTTCCCTCACTCATGTTGCTTTGTGTCTACTTAAACATTCTTTCAGCTTCAACAGATACAACAAGTCAAATCTGCCTCCCGTCACTTCTAGTGAGTCACTTCAAATCTAGTCACCTCAGATCTAGTGATGCTGTTTTGAATTCAGATTTGGAGCCACTGGTGGAGATGTTTTCACCTCCTTTCTCCTGTACACTTCAGTGTGGGTTCATTGCTCAACACAGGTCAATACAGGTTGGGAAAGTGGACTTGTGCGTCCTAGGAAGCGTCAAGGAAGACAGAGGGTGAGGTCAGGTGATGCACGGGATGGCGCTCCTTTTGTTCCTCAGGTAACGCTGCATGTAGACAATAGTGGTTTGAGCGAGAGAGCAAGAAGTGCAGCAGCAGCAAGCTCGATAAGGGGTCATGGCGCTCACAGCATTACGGGATCACGTGTGGTGTTTGGACTGTCTCTTCTGATCTCAGTAGCTTAGCTTCCATACTTGTTTACTCCAGAATTGACGTATCCAGTACTGACTGACTGTGATGAGGCAGCAGAGGTCGAATGCTTGAACGTGCTCAGCAACAGGTGGAGAGAATCATGAGGAGTGGGGAGGACTGGGTGGTTCAACTGGTCCTATTAGCTTTCATTTGCAACAATGAAATTCACTGGCTGTCCAAAAATTGAAACACACTCGTAATGCTCACGTTTCCTTCAGTTATGAGGGGCCACAGTGGAGATGTTGAAGGTGACCGCTGCAGGCCAACAGGGCATAGGACTTTTAACTTCTAACAGGGAGCACTGCTAGAAACATTTTGAACATTTTTTTGGCAAATGAAAAGCAAATCCACAAGTCCTTAAATTGCAGAATCATCTATTATTTATTTCAAATTGACTCTGTCTCAAGACATCAACACAGAAATGAATCATAATGGCACAAGATTGAACTTGAAGGGCATGTTTTGGTAACATAAAATTTCCAGGTTTTCAGAGACCATTAATGTTTTGTGTTTTCTTTTTTTTTTCTGTTCAAAAAAAGTTTTTTTAAGGGCTCATATCTGTAGTTTCCTTGAGCAATACAAAATAAAGTGTGGCTGAACCAAGAGCTTGTACATTGTGGCCCTTGTTTTTCTTGTGTCACAGCAGTACAAACCGGAACGTCTATCAGTGGCAGGAAATGTCAGAGGAGGATATTCAGAGCCAGTCACAGCGTTTCTACCATGACACTCGTGCATCCTTCTGTGAGCTGGTTAAAAGCAGTGCTGTGGCAGATTGAATGCAGAACCACTAAGGGCTGCTGGTTAACTACACCAGCATTAACAGAATAGCTCGGTCATTTCTTTTCTAACTTGGGAAGTAATTTGTACTCATGCAGGTGGGGAATTATTCAAAACAAATGACCTCAAGACGTACCATGCCTTAAAAACTAATCATGTTCTCCGTCGTGAGGCAATGTATTGTGTGCCATATGGAGGCTTTACACACACTCCCCAGTTCTCCATGAACAGAGACGTCTGTATTGGTGAACCACTGGTCAAAGTAAACACACTCCTAAGAGACCCAGGCACGTGGTTGTTGACTGCAGGTGCCATCACAGAATCTACACTTCTCAGTTGAGCGTAAGCTTGACAGTGATGGGAACAATCTCAGACCAAGATTGAATCCGAAAGTAAGTGAAATTTGGGTTTGGGTTCGAATGAGAGGGATTCAGAGGTCGGGATACCAGATGAGGAAAGGTTAAGAACAAACCATTGTAACACAAACCATTGTTTAAATTTATATTGACTTGAGTTTGTCGGTGTCAAAAACAACAAATAACAGCGAATGTGTTCAAAACTGAACAAAAAAACTGACATTGTCAAATAAATATTTAGTAGAAGTAGATTGCATGGGGGCGAGAGTGTCAT
The DNA here is from genome assembly GCF_027744825.2 of Synchiropus splendidus. NCBI lineage: Eukaryota > Metazoa > Chordata > Actinopteri > Syngnathiformes > Callionymidae > Synchiropus > Synchiropus splendidus. The sequence continues at coordinate 34,358,756 of NC_071335.1, forward strand.
GGTTGGCTCACGTGAACAGATCCAAGTGCTAGATAGTAAGTGGCTTACAGAAGGGTCGACGCAGACGAGGTTAAGTTTTAACAATATTTAACATATAACAGGGCACAGACGGGAAACGAAGAACTAAGGACGTCACTACCAAAAACACGGAGCAAGGGAAACACTCAAGGGAGGGGGAAAAGCAGAAGACAGAAAAGAATTATGATAAAGCCAACTAAAGGGGACAACAAAAACCGCACTCGGATATATCCACATGGCCCAACAACAAAAAACGCTCGGTGGTGGAAGACTCAAACACGCATGTGAGGAAGAAAAAGCCAACAAGAGAAAAAAAGACACAAGTAAGAAAAACTCTCGCTGAGTGCACAACGCGGCTATACAAGGCAGGAAACACACTAGAACAAACAAGGAAGCGGCAGAAACGACACGCACAATAGATGGCTTTCAAATAGCTAATTTTGAGGAGGACTTTACCGGAGGACGTGGAACAACCATCAGGCAGCGCAGATTGGAACCCAAGTGTAGAAATTAGAAATCAGTGCGGCTTGATCATCTGACAAGCTTCAGCTGCGCTGCTGTAAAGCTGGAGGGAATGAAAGAAAAGGAAAACACAGACAGGAAATAACAAAATAAAAACATAACAGAGGGACCAAAATGAATGGAAGGCTTGGTTTAGGGTTCGGGTTATCGAACATACTTGTGGACAAAATTGAAAAGCCATTTCTTCTTCCAAATATTTACCTCTACATCGTGGCATATGCTTTAAGTGTGGCAAGTTTCCAGGTTATTTTTTTGTTGACTTTTGCTGAGGAGGTTATTTTTCCGACAGCATTGGTTTGTTTGTGTTCAAAATGTCTGGAAAGTTATGGACAGATTTACATGGAACGTGAAACGGAACAAGGAACAAATGCTTCAATTTTAGTAGTGATCCGGACCACTCTTTTTCTTAAGGCTTCTTTGACATTGCGTGACCATTTTTGGTATTTGTGACTGATCAGGATTTACCTGGACTTTTTTGATGGACACTTGATCATTGTGTTCATGTTGGACTGATGCTGCTTGGCTCATGCTTGCACTCTCTGAGAGCTTGAGATCTTCAAATAGAAGAAAACAGCCTGTTGGAGGGCTTGTAGGTCATAGCATCAATGTGCTTGAAGGTCATCCACTTTTGAGCGCTCTGGAAATAACAATTGTACCTTTTTCTGAGTCAACCGCGTGTTTGTGAAAACATTTGGTGGGTCATGTTTGACGCCTGTGCCTCAGAGCCTGATGCAACACTTCATTGGTTGAGTTTCAGGCTGCGCTGCAGAGCTCAGTTAAGAAGCTTGGTCTGGCATCACCCAGTACGTGCCCAGCATTTCCTCTCATTAGTGAGAGTAAGTGTTGGCTGTAAACAATGCCAAACAAGCAGGGCTTCCATGCATCATTCGAGCAGTGCAGTGCAGACATCTGCGCCCAAAATGAGAAGGGCAGGTGTAGTTTAGAGAAAAGGTTGGCAGCTTTGAGTCGCAGATATTTTGAGGATATGCCAACAAAACATGTCGAAGGTTGGGAAAATTATATCATTCAGTGGAAGCTTTGCTGCCCCAAAAGAGTCTTTTTCTTTTGTTTATTTTGGTGGGAGTGCCCATTCTATGAATATTTTTCCATGTATTTTGAAGTGTTTGGTCAGGTGGGGTGTTGTGTAGGGGCAGCTTTCTCCCTCTCCCCTTTAGGAACGTCACATTTAAAAAGATTATGAGGTGTAACCGACAAGTTATTCATCATCTTCATCTAAGATCAGTCGGCATTACAGCAGAACACGTGTCAGTCACAAGCCCTCAAGCATTATCAGGGTAGCACTTTCGGAAACAGCCACCAATGTTGCCTGTGAGTGATTGAGTGTGCAGTCAGAAAAATGACAAGGTCATAATTCGGAATATTTTGGTGGAACGTCAGGACGCTGGAGTGAGCTGGAAGAAGAAAGTGGAAAAATCAGGATTGCAGCGAATGTGGCGCCCCATCATCAGCTGTGCACATTGCTGAATGTAGGACATTAAACTTAATACAGCTTTCTTCTCTGTGAAATGAGCGTGGCCAGATAGATATGTGTCAGAGCTGTGTTTTTGCGATTAAAGTCTATAGTTAGAAAAATGAACATGGGAGAGAGAAAGGCCCTTTCAAAGGCCAGTGGGGAAATAATAAGCAACGTAGCAATGAGGCTGAAGATCTCATAATGGGGGGAATTCTGAACGCGTCTCTAGTTGTAGGTTCTATTCCTTCCAGGTCCAAGCCATTGATCAGGTTTGAACCTGGACAACACTGGGATCCTCCACCAGTGGCGTCGAGTAACCCAAGCCAACCGCAGGAATACTGTATCAATGTTGCAGGAATTGTTGACGGAACCAAAAAGTGACCTCATTTTTTGGAGTCCAAGAAATGCTCAGGCCACAGTATGAAGGGGTTGATGGTGAAGAACATCTGAGTGTCTCAAGTGCAAGGAAGGGTGTAGAATTGATCGAGTAATCCAAACTAAACACAAGTTTCGGTTCTTAATATGTTGCCTGGTCGGTTGTCAGTTGTATTCTCTCTGTGGACTGAAGTTCTACCTCTGTATATACGGCCACTTGCTGATATCCTCAACCGCTTCCGGATGTTGTTCAGGTCTGAGGTCCTTTTTCCATCCGCCACTGTGAGATTATGCAGATCATATCCAACGACAACAACTGTCCGCCATATTTCGTCCTCACTGTTTACAAACACCGGACCAGTCTAGTAGCTACTCTGAGGCGGATGTCTGGCTGTAGGTTCGACTGAAAAAGTGTTCTGTTTAGTCCGTGCTCCGTCACTAACTATGGGGTACTTCAAAAAGGACACAAAGTATAAAGTAGAAAAGCATTTAATGAAGATCACAAGTAAGGTTTTACAATCACAGGGTCATGTGTGGCCAACTTTCAATTCGGCTTGAATGGAAAAAGGCTCCAAACAGAGGAACTCAACACCTATATATATTGTTGACACAAAGCTTGCTTCAATTATTTTTTTCTGGAATGGACTCCTCCTCTCCAGGGCAGGACCACGATGGTGAGTCCTCTTCCTTTCAGAGGTGGGACTCCTCCTCCCGGGGTGGTATTTCTCCTCTCCAGGGTGGGATTCCTCTTCTCTGAGGTGGGACTTCTCCTCTTATTCTTCCTCCTCTTTCCTTCCTCTTCCACCTCATTTACTTCCCTGAAACACAACAAGCCCGCGTGCACGTGCAGGTTTTTCTTCCCCTCATAAAAGTGGATTTGTGCCGAGGGATTTATCACTCTCCAAAACACACATTTTTCCTTCTCTTTGCAGGAATTCAGAACCACTCTGCAAAAGATGTTCTGCAGAATGAAGCACCTGGCAAATGTGGAAAAAAAGTCATGGCAGGCACGTGCACAGAGGAGGATAGAAGAAGGGGGTGAATGAACAGAAGAAGAGAGACAATACTCTTATATGTCAATGTCTTTATGGCTTAGAATGCTGCTGGAGATAAAGCCTTTGCATGAGATCTGCGTGCAGGCTGGTCACGCGGTAGCTGCAGTCTGTTTGACGGTCATCAGCTGGAAGGCTGTTAGTTACTGTCAGATGGCTCTGCAGATGTCACCATGGTTTCTGCTGGAGTACAGAAAAGACTGACCCTGGCGCAGGTGCAGAACAGGAAAGGTGATGACTCACTACGTTTTTTTCTGGACAGCCAACAAAAATAGGGAGAACCACTTGACAGAGACTAAATAAACCTCAGGAAGGAGAAGGCAGATGAGAAAGTATTGCTGTGACACGTCACAGGTTGATAAATATGCAAATGTTTTATATTTGTCTGCAGATACATTCTCAGATAATATGACGTCATGAAGCCAATAAAAAGCCAAGTGAAAGAGAAAAAGGAAATGTAATCAAACTGAAAAAAAGGCCTCCCATGAGAGTTCAAGAAACAATCACAGGAACAACAGAGTCGTTTCAGGACATCTATTTGGTGAAGATGCTTTGCAATGAATGGACGTTGTTGAGAAATTCTTGAACAAATCAGGTGCTCTCAGCATCGAACACTCCACACTGGTCGCTTTTCTTTGGTCTGTGAACTGGAGAACACTTGGCACCGTCCTTCCACCTCATTTGTTGGGCAATTTCAGTAATGCTCTCATTCATATTTCAAATTCTAAATCAAACAAACAACCCTCTGCAAACACAACCAAAGCATTTTAGTTGAGTGAACTGTTATTGTTGTGACATTTGGCAACCTGCAAGACGTGCATACAACCTGTTTAGTTGTGTTTGAAACAGTGGGGCTGAACACTCCTTCATTAGCTTTTTGTATTGTTTTGATGCACGTTTCACATTGTATTCCTGACTTAAGAATTTGATTGTTTGCCATTGTTTGACTTGACAGTGTATCATTGCTGATGTTTTAAACCTTATATACAATTTATACTTAAAGAAGTACAGCAGAGAAAAGTTGTTTGTTGCAGGTACTAGGTGGCATTATATTTACACACTCCCCATATACTTTATTAATCTGAATTAAAAGGATGAGAAGAAGCTTTTGTTCTTCAATGCTTCTTCTATTGACCTTCAATCTTAAATTGGAATTTAAATTGAATATTACATCATTCTGACAGCGTGAATTTGATTTCCTGGGTCGAAACTGAGGAAATATAATGTTCAGGGAGACAGTGACTGTGCTTCATTTTTTTTTTAATTACACAAGTAAAATGTAAATATGTGTTGCTCAATCTCATAAAACAACTTCAATGGTAAATAGATGTGAGAACAGACTGGTGAGTGGCCTCTTTTTCTCCTCACCGGTGGGTAATGGGAGCTTCCTAGCTCTACTGCCACCTTCTGTCTGGATGAGCTCATTGCCAGACAAAGTGATTATTAAAGATAAAATAAATACAGGGTGATAACATTGGATTTAAAAAAAAAAATGAGCGGCTTGGTGGATATTTTCACTGTCCCAGTGCCTTTCTAGCTTCAGTGCAGTCTAGTGCTGCTCTGGTTATGGTCCCACTCCAGTTTCTTTTTTGTCTAAATGAAACGTTTGACCCCTTCAAGCTTCTATGTGACACGTGTTCTTCTGGACTTGCGACTTTGCCTGGGTGACTCCCATGAGTTCCGACTAGCTTACCTGTCCATCTGACATGGTGAGTGTCACATCAGTTTCACATCAAAAGAAATCAATTTGCTGAAGCTATTCAGACTTGTAGTGAAGGCCACCTAATGTGAGACCAGAAACAATGAGGGGGAGAAGACCGAAGCCTAGACCGTAACCAAACTGAACACAGAATGACAGCATGTCAGCTGTTGAAATGTTTTGAAAATGGAAAATCTTTTCTAGTAAGACATAAATATGTGTGTGTGACTGTATGACTGTAACCTTATGCTTTGCTATTCAGTCTTGCGGCCTCAAACGCTTGTTCTTATCTCAGTTTCGCAGTGCTCTTCTCTTGGGTTAAGTGGTCTCGGTAACATCACTATCATTCACTTTATTTACCGTCAAATCCACAGGATGAAGTGCAGCACTTTTCCAGGTCTCCTCTGGTTTAGTGGCACAAGATTCTGACTGATGATACTAAAGCGTTTTGTATTGACATTCAAACTCCTGCGTCATTTTTTCAAACACTGCAGACATTAAAAAAGATGAGTACAGCTTTTTTTCCCCCTTTTCTTTCAATTGGGAAAATATTTTACAGAAAGTCAACTCACATCATGACTCACATCATCACTCACATCAAGAACATCCACATAAGAGAAGATCAGAAGAGTAAAACAGTCTGGAGCTTCAGTTTTCCAACAACAATGTCAATTATTTAATGTCTTCCACGCTCCAGCCATTGATGTTTAGAAGCTGCTTTGTTTGTGATGCATTCACTTCGTAAGCGGAGCCTTTCAGTTCGGATGAAGACCCTGTACTGAATGACTCACCATAGTGCAAACTCTGCTGAAATACTTACAATGGGAGACAAGCCAATGTAGACTGGAGTGTCCCTTTGATGGGCACTGGTTTCACCACAACACAGTACAAGACAGAGACCAGGAAACAGAACAACAGAACTAGTCCACAAAGTGCCACAGAAGCGGTCGCCAGCGTTGTTGGTCATGTTTTCATGCAACTTGTTCATTTTGAATGAGTCGACACGTTTTTGTTTTTTGTTTGTTTGTTTAAAAAAGCTAGAGTCAGCTCTCCTGTTCACTGAGTTGATCTACACAAATTTTCACACACCTTGCTTCAAGCGCTGGCTTCATGTGTAACACGCCATCTGCTCTGACATGACTGTGAAGTTGGTATAATGAAAAGCTCCAGTGATGCATCTGGGCATTTTGGCTGCCGATGAATGACACCAGCGCTGTAATCATGAATATCATATATTCAAGGAACACATCTATAAGTAGCGACGCATTGAAGTAAATTGCTGAGCTGGTGAAGCCAAGAGACACAAACAGGTAACTGATTGACAAAAGACACAAGCAGCTGCAAGGTAAAAACAAACAAATACATTACACCACAGCAGCTCTAAAAACATTAAGTTTGTTTGTTTTCTTAGGCAATTTAATCTTCAATCGGATGCGAAATTCATTCAACAGCGCCATATAAACTAGATCAGGTGTTGGGCAAACTGGTCCTCAAAAGGCCGGGGAGGTCCAACCGAACAAGAGTTCAACCGATCAGGTGTCAGCTGCTTGAGCGCAATAACAATCCACTTCTTGAGCCAGTGAGCGTGGAGAGGTTGTTCCATTGGCTTGAGGATATCCTGTGTTTTCTAAAGTCATCCTTTGTTTTCCTGGTTGTTTCACTGATGTCTGGCTTCTACCACGAACCAAACTCTTCTGTTGAGAGAAGCCTTCGCTTCAACCTGAAAGAGCACTTTACTCAGACTCCTTATTCGAAGGTAGCATCACCTCGCTCGCCGGGTTCTCCTGCTGAGCTTCCTCAGGTACCATCCTGACACTCAGACTCCCTCCATCCGTAGTGCTGGGATTCACTTGAAACTTCCTGTTGAGGGGCCGCACAGCTCGAAGGAGCTGCCTCTTGAAAGTCTCACTGAGCATGATGTAAATGAAGGGATTGATGCAGCTGTTGGCGTAGCCCATGCTGATGGCGATGTTGTAGGCGTAAGAGAAGGCGATGCTGGGCTTCTGCACTCCGAGATGGACCAGCTGCAGGATGTAGTAAGGCGCCCAGCAGATGAAAAAGGCCAGGCAAATGGTGACGGCCATTCTGGTGACTTTTCTCGTGCGCACCCTCAGACTGCGAGGCGGCAGGGGCGCCACGCTGGTGGACATGTGCTGCAGGATCTTCAGGAACACAACGCAGATGATGGCTAAAGGAATTGCGAAGGCCAGAAAGAATTGGTAGAGAGTAAACCAGTAGGTGTCGGTGACCGGGTTGGGGAGTAGGAGAGCGCAGGCCACCAAGTCTTCGGTGAGCGGCATGAGGCCGGCATACATCCACACTGGCATGATGGTGAACAGGGACAGGACCCACACCAGGACGATCACCAGCACCGCCACGTACGGCGTGCGGATGTAGTTGAAGCGGATAGGATGGACTGTAGCCAGGTAGCGGTCAAAGGTCATTGCCGTGAGGATGTATGTGCTTACAATCTGACTGTTGGAGTCGAGGGCCGTGATTACCGTGCAGAGGGTGGCTCCGAAATGCCAGGTCCCGTCGCCCAGCAGCTGATGGAGCAGGAAAGGCATTCCCAGGAGGAACAGCACGTCCACTATTGACATGTTCAGGATGAAGATGTCCGGGACGCTTTGTCTGGCTCGGCATTTGGTCTTCTTCATGATAGTGTAGATCACGATGAAGTTCCCCATTATGCCCAGAACGCAGATGATGCTGAAGATGACAGGGAGGATGACGCTGCAGTGAAGGGTTCCGTCCAGAACTGAAGCAAGAGAATACAAGAGCGAAGAGGTTGTTATGCGCATCACCCTTTTTGAAAGCACAGCAGACATCAGAAACACAAAAAAACAACCCCAAACAACACAAAGATGTTGAGGATATCTCAGGACCTGTGGGCCAATAAGTAGGGACGACCTGGACGTAATACATTACATGAATAGAGAACAGTGCACTTTCAATGCTTCATTGTTCCATGAGTCATTTCACCCCACTCCTCCTCGGTTCCCCCGTCATCCATCTTGTAGCGCTGCTTTGGGGTGGTGTGATAACAAAATAAACAATAAACAATAAACAAAATCCTCCTCACAAGGGGCACACGCTCCGAAAGTTAGGTCTCCTGAGACACTTGTAACCACACGTGTTGGCAGGTCTCAAGTTGAGTCAGTCTTGATTTTATTGTTTGCCATTTTATTAATTTTCGAGTCTCCCTGTCTCCACTACTTGCAGTTAATTCCACGTGGTTCTAGGTTTTGTCACATATCTACCGTACATTCACAAGGATCACCTGCTGTTGCTACAAAAGTGACTTGTACATGTGGCAGAAACTGCTTTTGAAATGTTCATTTAAAATCTCAATTTAAAACTGAATGCGTATAAGGTGGCAGGCCGGACAAACATGCTGTTGTTGCCTAACTACTTGCATTTTATTTCTCTATGTTAAACTTCCACAGTATACAGCTCAGTTTTTGTGGTACTGGAATAAATAACATGGTTGAAAAATACATCCAAACAAGTAGAACAATTTAAATCAATTGAAGAATGACGCAGGAATGGCAGTGCTACAAAGGACAGAAACAAGGCTGTATAATCCGATCAGCAGTTCAAAGGTCAGCCCTACTTTGACACTTGCCGGACTGCAGTAGTTACTGTCTGGCTTTTGTGCAGAAAATGACTGTGAAACTTTTGTACTCTGGCATGTGTACTTTGTAGGGAATTTTTAAACTTTTTGAAACAACAAAAAGTTACTTTGAGGGTTTTTTTCCATATATAGTGGTGCCTCGGTTTTCGAACGTCCCGGAATTCAAACAAATCGGAGTTGGAACAAAAATTTCGAGATTTTTTTGCTTCAGATTTTGAACGGAAATCCAGAACTCGAACGCCGCACATAACGTGCGTGGACCGATCAGCTGACCCACGACACGCTTTGATATTGTGTATAACGCAGCCTCTGTATGCAGACGTGTCCCGTTAGCTACATTTACTGACTGTTTTTTCTTCATATTGAGGTGTAAAACCTTTCCTGTCTCCGCACTGGACCGTGGTAGAGTGTCACAGGGGAGGTGCTCGCTCTCCACAACTCCGAGGCTCAGACAGGGATGAGGCGAGTCTGGGACAGAGCTAAGTTACTTGGTTTATGACTGTGTCACAGCCAAACTGCACAGAAGCGCACATTCAGAGCTGGACACGCACCGGGCACCTCTTCACTTCTGGAGAGACGTCACTCACTCAGCAACCCCTCCCACATGCAGCGGCCACACACATAGAGGAACAGTGCACCTGTAGCAGACACTCTACTTTCACTCCTACAAAAGCCTGTTTTAAGGCTTGGAACGCATTGTTTCTTTCTCCATTCATTGTAATGGGAAAAATCGATTAAGATTTCGAACAATTCGCTTCTCGAACAGCCGTCTGGAACGGATTGTGGTCAAGAACCGAGGTACCACTGTATATTGTTATTTGAGCAACAGTCCTCGTACGTTTTTCTTGTACATTGGCGATGGTCACAAGTTTCACTGCAGTACAAAGACAAATGGTATCAGTGGCCATTCTATTAGTATGAGTACTTAACCTGGTATCGGACCGGTATTCGTTCTTCATTTGATTTCTATTTTTCCCTTTTTAATTCTTGTGTTGAATGAATGATGCTTGAAAGAATATGGTGGTGGATGTCCTGAAACTGCACTGGTCTCCAGCAGTTTTAGCTACAGAGAAAGGACAGTACACTTCAATGGTCTCAGTTGTAGGTGCACTGCAACTCAAGTGTTGATCAGACATAAAATATGAAGGTATTTCCATGGCAAAAGATTAATGAGTGGCGTGGACCGAGGAGGGAGAGGGGAGACATTAGGCTGAATCACTTGTGGACAGAGAGAGCGAAGGGACAGTGTGTGTCATGAAAGACAGCGAATTAACCTTGCTGTGGTTTTATCTGATTTTTATCTCACTAAATGGTTCAATCCACTTACATTTGGAATATTTCACATCCAATCCCCACCATTTATCTTTTCCCACCATTTAGAATGTTTTTTTTTGAGAACGGTGACAGCTAGTTAAAGCTACTGCGGCTCAGCTCCACTCTAAACTGCAGGTTGTCACCTTCAAAAGAGCTGTGCTCCGGATGGCAGGAACATAGAACTTGCAGCCGGTTCTTTGAGGCGGAGAATTCTAAAAGCGGTGAGAGGAAACCTGGAGTAACACTGGTGCATCAACTGTGCAATCCAAAGAGGTGGTTCTGCTGGGTCTGATTTTGTGGACGTTGAATCAGAAAGTGTCGACGTTTATTGGCTGCTAAATGTTAGTCAGTATTCACAAGACAGTTGCTGTGGCCCAACATTCGTGCCACAATAGAACCACTTGATGAAGGACCCTCACACATGTATTTTTTAGGTTGTTAAAAAGTTGTCTGTTTGATGAGACCTGGGATTAAAGCATCAGTCAGAGGGTCTGCATGACAGCTGTCAGACTGCTGTCCTTTTTTGTCAAATATGATTTCAAGGCAGAAAGCTGAGTGTGAAACAGGCTCCACACCTTGGATCAAGTTTGACGGTACAGTCATTCTCAGCACGGTCCTGTGCTCTACATGAGTGACGGAGTGATTGTACAGATGCGTTCATTTTAAACTGTCAAAGTGTAAGAGTTTGTGTCTTTGTCCTAGATGGTGATTGTGTCGATGTGTGCGCTGTTGAACTCAGGGTCAGATACAATGTGAGGGTTTTGAGTTCACCCGTCTGTCAGTAGTGACACTGTGTCTGCAGTGATGCAGCTATCTGACTGGCTGTCTCTGTTAATGCTGTCCATAGGTTTGAATTGTTCCCTTCAAGAGTTATTTATGTAGAAGCCAAGTCTTCTTTTAGTTGAAGCTTCCACAGTCTGGTAGACCTCAGCGACAGTGCAGTCAGACTGAGCTGGTTAGATGGTATTATATTACTTCTGTCAAGCTCCAGGAAGTCGCTGCTTGCACTGGGACACTTGACCCTGTGAGTCCTGCCTTGAGTCCCAACTTGCACTGTGACAGAGGTAATGACTACACCATGTTGGTTTAAAACAAGCTCACAGGCAAGGAGAGGTCTTCTCATTTATATGGATATATATTTGCTTGCTTATTGTGTTGTGATGGTAAACCCCGTTGGGAAATTTACAAACCATAGATTTTACCCCAGCATTCTTCTTGAGTACACTTTAATAACTTTTTTTCCCTCACTGTGAAGAGCTCTGCAGGTCTGGTATGAACAGCTGTAACTTGTCTTGTTGTGTTTTAAAGACATATTTTCAATACAACAAAATAAAAAGCTACTTAATTGAAAGGTAAGTCTCTTATTTTGAAAGGTTCAGCTCCAGAACTATGTTTAATGGCCCATGTGAAAAGAAGATATTTTAGGATCTTACTGAGTTTTATTTTGCTGATAATATGATACAAAATATGTCATTTCGTTCAAGTTTAGTTTATGCTGTAAGCTGCAAGGTTTTGCTGACAGATATTGTGTGTTTGCATTAGACATTTTCACACTGTTGGCAAGTTACATTACTGTATTTCAGTAGAGAGGCTGATTCCACTGTGGTGGGTCGGCAGGGCTACCAAAATTATGATCATCATTTTCTATTGACCTTCTTTACATTATGAAAGTAGAGTGATAGATCAATATGATAGCGAAGTAGATGACTTGCTGACATTCAGGCCTTATACCTGGCCTCACATAGCACACGACTTGCACCTGTCATGTGACTGGCTGTTCACTTGTGTTATGTCATTCAACAGAGTCGAACCAGAGCCACATTCGGGGCCTGTCAGCAGAGATATCGAATACAGTGGTACCTCAGTTCTCGACCATAATCTGTTTCAGACAGCCGTTCGAATTGTTCGAAATCTGAATCGATTTTTCCCATTACAATGAATGGTAAAAGAAATCATGCGTTCCAAGCCTTAAAACAGGCTTTTGTAGGAGTGAATGTAGAGTGTCTGCTGCAGGTGCGCTGTTCCTCTATGTGTGTGGCCGCTGCATGTGGGAGGGGTTGCCGAGTGAGTGAGGTCTCTCCAGAAGTGAAGAGGTGCCCGGTGCGTGTCCAGCTCTGAATGTGCGCTTCTGTGCAGTTTGGCTGTGACAAAGTCATAAACCAAGTCACGCTCTGTCCCAGACTCGCCTCATCCCTGTCCCAGCTCCAGCCCACAACAGGACATTAAACCCTGGAGTGTGCGCTCCAGCCTGTCGAGAGCGAGCTCCTCCCCTGTGACACTCTACCACGGTCCAGTGTGGAGACAGGAAAGGTTTTACACCTCAATATGATGAAAAAACAGTCAGTAAATGTAGCTAACGGGACACGTCTACATACTGAGGCTGCGTTATACACAATAACAAAGCGCGTCGTGGGTCAGCTGATCGGTCCGCGCACATGATGTTTTTTCGAGTTCTGGATTTTCATTCAATATCCGAAGCAAAAAAAAAATCTCGAAATTTTTGTCCAAAGTCCGTTTGAAAACTGAGGTACCACTGTATATCTACTTGCTTTTTTAACCCACAATGGCCAAAGGAATATAAATAATGCACACTGCTGCTAAAAGACTTCCATTTTTTATTCAGATGCTTCAATGAGGTTGCAGCCTTGTTGGTGTCCATCTGATATTAGCTACTGATACTAGCTAAAATGTCCTCCCATTCTGGAATGAGTCAGAAACAGGATCCAACCTTTTGAATTCTCTCTTTGAAATGTAGCACTCCGGAGATCTGTATCCCTTCAGTGAGCCAAAGTTTCCCTCTCAGTAGCTCACAGTATTCAGTCACATCCCTGAACAGTCAGCTTGACCCACTATAACAGGTGGCGCCTCATTTTCACAGCTCAGACGGTGGCACTCTTGCTTTAAAAATAAAGTGAGCCGACTTGAACATCTCATCCTCTCATTCACTCTGGCTATGAATGGGAACTGTTGGAGAGCAAGCCTAACCCTAACCCTAACCCTAACCCTAACCCTAACCCTAACCTCTTTTTCGGCGTCCTCCCCGGTGAGTTACCCATGTGGGAGGAGTCCTCGGGGCAGACCTGGGGCACATTGGAGAGAATCTCTCTCAGTTGCCGGCTAACATTTCCCAGAAGAGCTTGAGGTCTCTGGGAAGAGGGCAGTCCCTTTCTCCAGCTTCTGCCGCTGCAACCCAACCTCGGATGACATGGATGTTGAATTAAAAACTCAGCACAGTGACAGTCCAGTGTTTTTAAATCCCAGGTGGCTCCTTATTTTCGAAGACTGGTGGTGAAGTTTTGACGTTGCATGTGCGTTCTTCATTTGTGGCGGCAGCATGAGTGTCATTCTTCTGCTGCCAAGCTGACGTGTGTTCCACTGCTTCCAATGGTTACAGCTCCAGCGTGTTCATTAAAATTTCTGGACTGCTGTTATTGTTGCCATTGATTTTACTCCATGCAAACATCAAGTCACACATGGCTATTAGGAAGGACATCTCTGACAGCCCTCAACAAACACTGCAGAAAAGGCAGTTTGATGCAATAAAATAAAAAAAATAAAAATAAAAGTTGAATATGCTCCTGTTTATGACTCTGCTGGCTTAATAGTTGCGTATAATAATAGAATTCTATTTAATACAGTCTGAAAGAACAATTCAGCATTTTTAAATGGGAGTTAAATAATTAAAATATAAATAATTATTTCTACAAAATATGCAAATATCAACTAAAAGGTGATGGATTTCATTAAGATGTGAATTTAAGTGTTAACCAACGGTGTGGAAAACGAAGAAATAATGATGAACATAACTTTCTCTTGTTAAGATCACACAAGCGTTAGTTCATATACAACTACAGTGGCAGTGCGACAAGACAACAAGAGGAGCAGAGGAACATTACGCAGGTGGTTCAGTTAGATGCTGCGATAAGTTCCATTCAAAGGACCGTGAACGTGAAGCGCACCCACCTGATGGTGACGTCAAGTTGGTGTCCGCCACGGAAAAATTGGAGTCGTCCAGGAAATCCATCTGAAGGAATACAAGTCGAGAAGCGTGTTCTTCGGATCCCAGAGGTGGGAATGATTCCAGCAGAAACGGACAGGTGGATGCGGGAGCGGGAGGTGAGAGGGAGCGCGCCGCTTCTATCCTGCGCTGTCTGCGCTGCGCGGCGCTGCTCGCCACGGAGAGAAAGCCGCCGCTTGAGCGTTGAAATGACCCAAACAAATGCACCATCCTCTTGTGCGCTGTTGAGGTGTGAGAGAGTCTGACTTTACTCTCAGCGTCTTTTTAATCAAACACTTGTCTTGATACTTATATAAATATTTCCCTTTAGTCCTCCACGCATCTTCCAGGGAAAGAAAAAATATTAATACAAAAAATAAAAATAAAAAGAAAAATTGACCAATATCAATGGTGTGACATTGAGAGATGGGATTTTTTTTAATGATTAAAAAAAAAAACTATGAGACACTTTATATACAAAGTTTTAGACATCTATTTTATAAAACGTAGAAAAAGAGAGATTGTCCATCTCTCTGGCTTCACCTCCATACTGCAGTTCTCCTGGTGCAGGGGACCCGTCCCTCAACATGCTCTGTTCAGTCCACACTTCAGTTATTTCATCACCACCTCAGAATATGAATAAGGCCCAGGAGCACAAGGTAATTGTTCACACTGCAAAGCCTGTTTGCTCAATCAATAACTTTATTCCTTTTTAAACAAACATGGATTCAGCCTGGACTGATGGAGGTGTGTGGTTTTCAGAGGCTACGATTCAGATGCAACTGCTTCAATGCATCTGATAACAAGCAAGGGGCATTTTCTTCCATCGTTTTGCTCGTCTCCTGTGTTTCTTCTTCTGCAGCATTATTGACAGACAAAAGTATCGATTGAGCTCGGTCTTTGTATTTGTTCTGGACTTGCTTGTCCCAAATTACCGTTATATGTGAGTAAACAGGAGTGATTGCACGGGTTCAATTAGGTGCTACAGCAGTTCAAGATGGGGTATCGATTAGAATACCGGAGGAGGTCGAAGAGAGGAGGAGGATGGTCCTGATTCAGAGGTGTTTATTTGCAGCACTCAGTACAGCATCAATATTAGTTTCTGTAATAAAGGAAATCACAATTCACGTCAGGTTACTAACTACTGAACAAAGATGCAGGCGTCTCTAAGTCCACATACAACACAAGCAACACAGATCCATAAACGGCCCAACGGCGACATCTAGTGACCGACATAGAACTACACGCAACTCGGACTCTGGGACAAGCGTTACGGACACATATAAACAACGACCTGTGCAACATGTGCATCCGTACAACACGGTGCTTAACATGAGTGAAGCTCAACTTACTTCTGCTCAGTCACTCAAACGCTTGAGTGCTGCTGAACTAGGACCCGACGCGACCACGACCGAACACGAGCTCCACACATAGGGAAAAGGAACGATGGGAAAAGGGAACGATGGGAAAAAGGAACGTGACGTAAATGCAAATGAGCAAAAGGCTCTTAAAGTGACAGACTCATGGTGGGAGCCTTTTATACAGCCGCCCCCAAATGTGTAAGGCACATTTGCTACAATAAATCTTAACCGTTCCTGACCATTGACCCTGAACACGGTGGAGGTTCTTCCTCCCCAGATGGAATAGCAGGTAGCACCACGAGCCGGGCAACTGGTCGAGTGTAGACATGTCCCTTGATGTTCACATCAGCTGACCGGATGCACCCGTCAGTACTGCGATGAACTTTCACCACGCGTCCTACAGACCATTGGGCGCGTGGCAATTGAGGCTCCACCACCATGACGACTGCTTCGTTCAGGAGTTCAGGAGGGGAGGAATTCCATTTCTGGCGGACCTGCAGACTGGGTAGATATTCCCTGATGAACCTGGACCAAAACTGATCCGCAAGAACCTGGGAGTGCCTCCATCGTTTACGGCTCAGAATCTCTGTTTCTGGGTAGACTACTTGGGGGAGGGATCCATCAGGCCGCCCCATGAGTAGGCTATTTGGAGTGATGGGGTCGAGATCTGCAATATCCGCGGACACGTAGCCTAATGGCTTTGAGTTGAGGATGGCTTCGACTTCCAGCAGAACGGTAAGTAGGACCTCTTCTTGGACTGGTTGGGAGCCTAGGCAGGCATAGAGGGCAGCTTTGACCGACCGAATTTCCCTTTCCCACACTCCTCCGAAGTGTGGGGCCGCTGGAGGATTGAAACAGAACTTGATCTGTTGCTGTGCCAGTTGGATTTGCAAGCTTTGGACCATGCTGCTATAGGCCTCTTGGAGTTCTCTTTCTCCAGCTTTAAAGTTGGTCCCTCTGTCTGACCACACCTCTGCAGGGGTTCCTCTTCTTGCAATGAATCTCCGCAAGGCCATCAGGTAAGCATCAGCATCCAGGCTATTGAGGAGATCCAGGTGCACAGCTCTGGTCGTCATACATTTAAATATGAGCCCCCAGCGTTTCTCATGTCGTCTTCCAACTTTCACCACCATAGGCCCAAAACAATCCACGCCTGTGGAGTAGAATGCTGGCTTGTGCAGTCTGAGGCGGGCAACAGGGAGATCTGCCATCCTAGGAACAGAAGGCCGCGCTCGCCAGCGTTGACAGTCAGGACACGTACGTTGGTATCTTCGAATCAGTTCCCGCCCTCGAAGGATCCAGTATGATCTTCGCAGCTCCGCAAAGACCCGTTCTGAGCCAGGGTGGTGTAGGTCTTTATCGTACTTCTGGACAAGTAGGTGTGTCGTAGGGTGAGAGGCATCCAGGACTATAGGGTGCAATGATGGGTGTTCTTGACCGGCCAAACGTCTGAACCGACCGCCGACCCTGATAAGGTTCAATGACATGTCCATTTCTGGGGAGAGGGTGAGCAAGCGACTCCCCGCTGAGACGGGCTTGCCTGCTGCTAGGAGCTTGTAGTCTTCAGGAAAGGACTGTTGTTGGGCTAGTCTAAGGACCTGATTCTCCGCTTGGTGGTAATGCTCTGCGATCAGGGAAGGACTACATGTCTCTGACTGGTACATGTCTTGTACAGTGGCATCTATGAGCTCCTGCCATGTGTTGTGCACCTTGTCACCTGTAAGAGGGGGTGAAGTAGCTGTTAGTCCACAGTGAGTGACCTTTCGGAGCTCGGTTTCCTCTTCGGCTGATGCCAGGGAAGGTTGCTCAGGCCAATGTTCAGGGCTTTGGAGGAGGAAGGTAGGTCCACAAACCCATCTATTTGGCTCTACCAGAGATGCTAGGGTCTTCCCCCTAGTCAGGTCATCGGCTGGGTTATTCTCGGACTCAACATAGCGCCAAGTGCACTTCTCAGTTAACTCCTGTATCTCTGCTACTCTCACCCCTACAAAGGCCTTGTACCGGCAGGACTGAGATTGTAACCAGGTCAAAACAGTTGTGGAGTCTGACCACAATACAATGCGGTCCAGATTCAGGGTGAGTTCTTTCTCAATGAGATAGGCTAATTTGGCACCCACCAGGGCTGCACAGAGTTCTAGGCGTGGAATGGATTGGATACGCTTGGGGGCCACTCTTGATCGAGCCATGATGAATGACAAGCAGGTCCCTACAGAAGGGCTTTGTGTCCTGAGGTAGGCAACTGCTCCGTAGACCTGCTCAGAGGCATCTGCAAAAATGTGGATCTCGTGAGTAGCACCCTCTAGCTGGATGTCCTTAGGCATATATGGTCGTGGGAAGGATAGGTGAGGTAGGGACTGCAGTTCGGCCTCCCAGTTTGACCAGGCCTGTAGGAGCTCGGGAGGTAGATTGGGATCATCCCAGCTGCGCTGCTTGTCCCATAGCTGCCGAATGATGAGCTTGGCCCGAGTAGAGAAGGGCAGTAGGAGGCCTAAAGGGTCATATTGAGAGGCAAGAACTCGATAGATGTTCCTCAAGGTAGGTATCTCATAGGTCACTGGCCGATGTTTATAACTCAGGGTGTCCGTGCTCCAGTTCCAACTGAGGCCAAGTGTTGACTCGAGGGGGTTTGACTTGTCCTGCATAAGCCACAGGTCAAGGCTCTCTGACCTGGCTTCATGAGGTAGGTGACTCAGGGCATCTGGATTGTTGCAGGCCCATTGTCGCAGATCAAAACCGGCGGGGGCCAGAAGTTCTCTGAGCTGATCAACTAAAAGTTTTGCTTCATCAGGAGTGCACACACTCTGCAGGCAGTTGTCCACATAGAAACACTTTTCAACTGAAAATCTCAGCTTATCACCTGGCTGGCTGTTGGCTGCAACGTGACTCTGCAGGGCGTAAGTGGCACAGCATGGGCTACATGTGGTGCCAAATGGAAGGACTTGCCACTCATATACCTTGGGAGCTTCATCCCCATTTAGGTCACGCCACAGGAACCGCAACAGTGGTCGATCTTCAGGTAGGAGTCGAACCTGGTGGAACATTCCTTTGATGTCTCCACTAACCGCCACAGGATATTCACGGAACCTTAGCAGGACTCCGAGCAGGGAAGCGCCAAGAGTAGGTCCAGGAAGAAGGTATTGGTTAAGGGTCTGTCCCAAGTATTGGTGTGAACAGTTAAACACAAGGCGATTTTTTCCATTGTGGCTGACAAGGTGGTGAGGAATATACCAACATTCTTTTGGTGGAATGGTTTCAGGAGCCACTTCTTGCACAATGCCAGAGTCGATGAGCCTTTGCATCTCCACCTTATAGGCTTTAGCTTGAATAGGGTTCTTACGGAGACGTCTCTCGGTGCTACGCAACAGCGGCATGACTGAATCAGTTGGAGCACTGAGCTGTGGCATGTTGGGATGGCGCAACAATGGGGTGGCATACCTCGAAATTCCATCCACCTTGGTCCGGGCAGTCTTGGTCTCAAGCACCGCAACAGCCAGCTTATCTTGCTTTGAACGAGTAGCCTCTTTCTCGTTTCGGTAGGGGACTGTATCTATCTCCCAAAGCCTTTTGACGTGCTTGAACAATTCATCGCCAGTCGATGGTGAGGATATGAAGAGACACTGGGTTTCGTCAGTGAGCCGCCCCGTGCTTCTCACAGGACCCTGGAGGGTCCACCCGAGTCTTGTGTGGATAGCTGCTGGACCCCCAGGCGGTCCAAGCCGGACAGGCTCCACAGGGGTGATAAGATGAGGCTGATCTGATCCAATGAGAAGGGAGGGCTGGGCTCCCTTCAAAGCTGGAATGGGAAGCCCTCTGAGGTGTCGAAACCTCCTCTGCAGGCGATCAACAGGATAGCTGTGCTGAGCCAGGCTGAGACGGCTAGCTGTGAACGCTCCTGCAATGTTGTATCTGTTCTCAGGGTTGGTAGCTGGGGAGACGCTGAAAGACACCTTATGGCCATGGAGCACCTGGATGTCCTGACGTACTGTCCGCAGTGGGAGATCTTCAGGAAGGCCCTTCATATCAAGGAACTTAGCTGCAGCAGGGAGAAGCATAGTTCTCTCTGACCCGTCATCTAGAATGGCAAAGGTCTCCAGAGTTCGCTTCCCATACTGTACGAGCACTGGCACAACTTTCAATAGGACTCTGTTCCCAGTTCCATGACGGTCAAGGTAGAGGGCATCTGAGGTGGAACTAGTTAGGCAGGCTTCTTCTCTAACTGCAGTATTCATGCTCCCACTTGTTGCTCTTGTATTTATTTCGTGAAGGGCCAATAGGTGTTTCTTCTGGCAAATGTTGCAGGCTTTCTTCAATGTGCACTGTGCTGCTTGGTGTTGCCGAGCACATCGCCAGCACCGATTATTAGCCTGGATCCATTCTTTCAGTTGATCTTTGGAAAGCTTGGCGACGTCACTGCATTGACTGAAATAATGCTCCTTGCTCTCACAGTAAGCACAGTAGGCTTTTGTCTTAGTTTGGTTCTTCACTGGACTCTCTTTACCTGGCTGTATGGGGGGCACTGGTGGCTCTTCAGCACCATGCAGGATTGTAGTTGTTTGTTTCTTGGGGCTCTCACTCTTAGCATAGCTTCGATCTCGGCTTCCTCTTCCCCCGAGCTGATTATCGAATCCTTGACACCATGACTCATAACGGAGCCACTCGGATAGCTCATACAATGTATGTCCAGCTCTTGGTTGCTTGCCCTGGTGTCTACGAAAGTCAGCTCGCTGTTCTGGAGGTAGTTTGCTCAGCAATCGAGCTACATGTGAGCCACAGTTCAGTTCAATTTCACCTTCAGGTCCCAGGGTCTGCAACAGGCCTACCAATGACTGGATTTGAAGTGAAAACCTTTGGAATGCTGCGGCATCTCCCCGCCTAACTTCAGGGGCCTCTAATACGCTAGCTATTTTTCGTAGAGCCAGGTGATGAGGTTGGCCAAACTTGTCATGTAGGGCCATCATTGTGTGAGTGTAGGGGGTTGGTGAGTTTAAATAAGCATCCGCTATGAGTTTGGCTTCATCGAACTTTAAATGATCAACCAGTACTTGGTACTTAAAGAGTTCAGTAGCATCGACTGGCAGGAGGTTTTCCAAAGCTATGCGAAGCCTCGCAAACTCACTTGGGTCAGGGTGCAGGAACTTTGGGATGGTCGGCTGTGGGCCTCTATATACCTGCTCAGGCACATGACGACCCGGGTTGGGTGACGTTGCATAGACTTCTGGAAGCTGATAGGCTGATGTAGACGTGGGGCGTGTGCGGCCTGGGTAGGAGGGAATAAGCCGTGGCTGTGAGAAAGTCGGTTGTCTTCGGGGAAAGGGTCCCGAAGCATGGGAGTGATCTGGTTGGCCTGGTTTCACCAGCGGTGGAGGGGGAGGAGGGTAGGCAGCAGCGTTGTCCGCGTAGTAGATTGGACCAGCATGTTGTCGTTGATCAAGCTGAAGGTTGTGAATACTGTCATAAAGGTCAGTCTCCGCTGAGGGCCAGGGTGGAGGATCAGGCCAGTTCTCTTCCTCGTCTTCATCTGTTGCACTATAGGTTTGGCAACCAACGACGACAGGTCTTGGCTCCCGACCTATGCGTGATGGAGCTCGACTAGCAGCTTGACCAATGTCTGCTTTCAAGGAACAGGCCAACTGGAGGAGCTCTTTAATCTCGCACCGCGCCTCGTCCAGTGCTCTCATGCCGGACTGAAAAACTTGTTGTTGTTGCATAAGTCGAGCATTCTCCTCTTGGATGGCTCTCATCTCGGAGTAGTAGGGCTCCTGACTTGAGTAGGAAGGTGAAGGGTTATCGGGACAGTGCCAGTCGCTTCCCTGGAGATGACCGGGGGTTCGTCGAGGGGTCTCTGGTTGAGCCGCAAGCCCTGAAAGTCCACTGTAGGGGGCTTGGTCTGAATAGCGGGGCATGGTACGCGATAAATCTTCTCTGGTGGTTGATGATGTTAATCCCTTCTGTCCACTGTGAGGGATGCCTGCATACTCCACTTCAAAGTCTAGAAGTCTGACAGGAGGACGTGTTCGTCGCCGAGGTCTGACGACAGGGTGGATCTCTCCATCTGAGTCCATCTTGGACGCTGTATCCGGCTCGAAGGACCAAATAAACAGGAGTGATTGCACGGGTTCAATTAGGTGCTACAGCAGTTCAAGATGGGGTATCGATTAGAATACCGGAGGAGGTCGAAGAGAGGAGGAGGATGGTCCTGATTCAGAGGTGTTTATTTGCAGCACTCAGTACAGCATCAATATTAGTTTCTGTAATAAAGGAAATCACAATTCACGTCAGGTTACTAACTACTGAACAAAGATGCAGGCGTCTCTAAGTCCACATACAACACAAGCAACACAGATCCATAAACGGCCCAACGGCGACATCTAGTGACCGACATAGAACTACACGCAACTCGGACTCTGGGACAAGCGTTACGGACACATATAAACAACGACCTGTGCAACATGTGCATCCGTACAACACGGTGCTTAACATGAGTGAAGCTCAACTTACTTCTGCTCAGTCACTCAAACGCTTGAGTGCTGCTGAACTAGGACCCGACGCGACCACGACCGAACACGAGCTCCACACATAGGGAAAAGGAACGATGGGAAAAGGGAACGATGGGAAAAAGGAACGTGACGTAAATGCAAATGAGCAAAAGGCTCTTAAAGTGACAGACTCATGGTGGGAGCCTTTTATACAGTGAGAGTATTATATCCTCCTGCGTCCTGTTTCACTGCTCCATCAGAATGTCTATTGCCATATCCAGATCAGAGCGAGGAGTTTGCCTTGATCCTGGGTCCAAGCGAACTCAAATGCAGGGAACAATCCACAAGGAAAAAAATGATGAAAACGCTGAGGAACCACAGAAGAAGACAGGTTCTGTCGTGTGTCATTCGCATTGCTAACCAAATGATGCACTAGCGTGGACTGAGGATGAGGTTGCACTGTCACTATGAGTCACACTTTACTATTAAGCCACAAATACAACAAAGCTCAACAAAGGAGATCAAACCCTCAGTGTCATGGAGTTTTGGTTTTGGCTCTTTGGTCCTAGATTCTAAGGAATAAACAAAGCAAAATCAAGCACCAAACCAGAACTGCGACACAACCAGTGCCTCAGTGCTGTCATTCTCTTGCTGTGCCCTTTTTAACTGAGTGTCAACTTCCTGTGCAAAGCGCCACAGAATCCGTCACAAGTGCAGTCTGATTCCAGTTGAGCTCGCACTTGAATAAATGTGGGACTGCAAAAGTTGAATACCAAAGTAGCTTATTTGGGCTTGACATTTCACATTTAAAATGCCAGTCTTGACTGAGGCACTAATTCCGTCTTCTCAACTGCCATGTACACATCACCCACCCACTGCCCTTCAGACGTTCACCTAAAGGGAGCCACACACATAGTGACAGTAGGGCTTTTCTTGTCCCAACTACTCCTTTCTAACCACGGATGGTAAACACCTCTTTTAAAAAAGACTCCTAAAAACACATGATCTTGTCCATGGACAACAAGCTCCTCAGGTGAAAATCTTAGTTCACCTCATGCTTGACAGTTGCAGCTGAGTACCTGGCTGCATTGGAAGGGGAGAATGGAAGCGTTGAACTGCATCAACATTGTTTCAGATAAGAAGTGGATCTAGGTCGGAGTGATGTCCACAGTACAGCAATTCAGAGTGAAGGTGATGGCAGCGCAGGTCCTTCGTTCTATCCTGGTAATATCATTTGTATACCTCAGAAGCTTCACTGTGTACTGAGTGACCTTGCCAAACTTTTTAACTGCATTAAAACAATGTGTAAAGCCCACAGTTTTACAGCAAGTCTCCCCTAAGTCCATGTATTTTCCCGTTATAACAGAAATTTTTCAATGCACAAAGAACCGTCACTTCAGCATTTCACATTTCCTCCAGTGATATTTGCCAGTTATTGAAAAAAAAAAAAAAGGAAATTATAAAAATGGCATTTCAGCATCAGAAAATTAATCAAAATGACTCTTATCCAAATGCAGGCCAGATCAGAGTGTAACTGCGTCAGCTAATCACTATATGTACAAGTTACCTGCATGTAACCCCAGTTCTATTTCGTACGTGCTCCGCCCTCCACTTCCTTCGCTATTGGTTTATCCTTTATAATGCGTCACCTTTGCCCTTAAGATCTCTCATATACTCTCCACCCTGAGCCCCTGATATAAACCCTCCACTACTGCGAATCAACCCAGTTTTTCACTCAGGTGTCTTGAATTGATCCACGTATAGATTACATTTGATATCCTTTACTTGTTCCACAGTGGGGAAATTTCGTGTGTCACAGCAGCAACAGCAAAGACATTTAAGAAGGAGGTGGATTTTAGCTTTGTCGTGGTAGAAACATCTCCCTGGACTGTCCGCAGTTAAAGACACTCTCCAGCTACAGGGGCCCGTGTGAGGAAGGCATTCATCTTTGCATATTATGCCTGGTTTTCAATACAATTGTGCTTTTTATTTACAATATTTACTTTTTAAAACATTTGTATGATGCATTTTTTCCTGTCTTTTTTTTCTAATTTTCCAGGGAATTTGATTTGCCAACCTGTGAGGACGAGCGTGGTGGATTAAGGTGTATCAACATCACTGAGGAGGCAATCGACAGAGTGCATGTTGGCATTTTCAACTGCAGACTTCCGAGGGAGTGAAGGCTCACAGGATGTATTATAATCTCAGATGATCACACTAATACCTGTGTCTTCGAGGATGATCTGAGAAATAATCGATTTCATTGAGGGCTGCAGACACGGCCATAACAGCGTGAGCAGACGAACTAGGAAGGACCACAAGTGTTTCATGTATCTGTATATTATGTTGTTTTGCCCTCAGTCTTCAGGCAACTCTCAAAATAGTCTGTGTTTCTGAACGACTGATGGACTGCTCCAGAGCGCACTTTATTACAGGGAGACTACTTGACAATTCATTCATAGTTTTCACAAAAGGAGTTCGGAGACTTGGAGAAACACATGTCAGTTCCTTGCTTGTTAAATGTAGTCACTTTAAAGTACTTTAAAGCAGGCAAAAACTTCGGACTTTTTTCTTGCTCTGATGATGAAAGCCGTATTTATTATTCAGCAACCTCACAACATTTACAAGGAAATTGAGTTGGAAAAATGCAGCTCAATCACCTTTAGAAAAAAGAATGACCCAGTCAACTATTTACCTGAACAAATCCAACTTGATCATCTATATTGGCTTTGCCATCTGAGGTTCATAATCTTGGCTGATCCGTTTGTATATTGCAAGGAAGGTTCATATACTGTCATGAGGTTGATAATCCTTCATGTGCACTGGAACCCACAGTAGAAGTCGAGCAGACTGCTCATAGAGACAACAACAACAGCTCGGCAAATCATTTATGTCTTGTTCGCTATTTTATTCATGTATTTTGCAGTTTTTCAGATGCATCCAAAGATCTGTGACAGAATCAGTAACCTTGGTTTCATGACGGCCCAGAAACATGTGCATTAGTCCTGGTAAGATAGAACTATAAAATGCGTTTTCGCAGCTTAGTTCGTTCATTGGGGGAAAGGAATTAAACAATTCTATATGGGACTATGCTACGGTACTGCACTGTTGGTACCGAGGTGATGGCGATGAAGACGTACAGTACAGACCCAAAGTTTGGACACACCTCTCTTTCAATGCTTTTGGGTTTTTTTTTTTATTTCCACAACTATTGACATTGTAGATTCTCAACGCAGGCATCAAAACTATAAAATGAACACATATGGAATTATGCAGTAAAACAGAAGAAGAAGTAGAACAGAAGTGTGTAATTACTCAAAACGTTATATATAATTTAGGTTCTTCAAAACAGCCGCCCTTTGCTGCGATGACTACTTTGATCACTCTTGGCATTCTCACGGTGAGCTTCATGATGTAGTCACCTGTTGGAAAACCTTATCAGGTAACTTATTCAGAAGGCCAAGGGTTTGCAGCGCTGCCAACAAAGCAAAAGGTGGCTACATTCAGTTATCTTATTCAACCTTTTTTTAATCTGGAACACCATCAACTGAATCCAACTGAATCGTCTGTTCGTTTTCTCCTCCAAATTTCATTGACATACATTCGTAATGGCGTGTTCCCTTTTGCCTACAGACTGCCTGAGAAATCGCCTCCAGCAAAAACATCTTAAAAGCGCGGTGAATGCAGTATATTCATTCAAATCATTTCACAGAAGTCATGACAGTCTCTGACTGTTACTAAAAAACTGACTGGAAAATAGTAGCAGGAAATTGAAATTGGAAACAGCGTCGCTCAAATGGAATGACTTGTTCAGAATATTAGAAACGATAGATTGACCATCACTGATTTCTTTTTTCCCCCGTTGACAAATAAAAAATGCAATATTTGGATTCCCTAAAAATGCAGAGATACAGCATGTAAAAAACAATCTTCTCTGAATGTCTTCACCGCTCACCACTTTCTTTAATCAGATTTTCTTTCTGAATTGTCCCCTTCTTTCATCTCTTGTGTTATTATTGAACCCACTCATGTATGAGAGAAATAAGGGATGATAATCTCAAACTTATGCCAGAGAGAGAAAATGTTGCACGAGCCCCATTCCTTCTTCAAAACATTAGAATAGCAACTTTTTATTTGACAATATAATAATACCACGGATTGACAGTCATAAAGTTCATTGACAGTCATAAAGTTTGTGGAAAAAAAGAGTAAAAAACACATATATAACACATACAAAAACACACACACACACATTGGGGGTGGTATTCCAGCAGTTACACTACTCCTTCTACTTCAGAGATCTGTGCTCTGACCTCAGAAGGCATTCCATATTGCAAATAATGGCGTGAAATATTCAATCACAGTCGCTGCGGTTGTGGATTAAAGTCTTGCTTTGGCAATGAATCCGCAATTGTATTTCCCTTTCCCTTGATGGGAAGCAGTGTCTGTCCCAGCTCTCCAGCGGCTGTCGGACTAAGCTGCGCACCTAGTGATTCCCTGGTGATCTGCTGTTAACCTGTGTCAATGTAATGATTTTGTCCTCTCTGTTGAGGGTGTTTGTTCACTGCACGACAGGACACTATAGGATGGACATGCAGAACTGACACCGTCGTGTGTGACTGGGGACGGTTCTGTAGGAAGTTCCTAAAATCGTTTTCCCTGCTCGCCACGGAACAGCCGCCGAGAAAATGAAATGGAACAGCAAAAGCCCCGACTTTACTCTGGCAGAAGTGGCACAATGGAGAAGGGCTGATTTATAGCTCAGCAGCTCTTTCTCTCTTTGTGTCAGGTGGGTCTACCTTTCCCCGAATGCTGCTCTTGCTAACAGGCAGGATCAAAGTCAAAACATGAACAATAACCAACAAAATAGAACGCGATGCTTTCATGAGCTGCCAAATATCAGCCACTTGAATATTAAAAATACTTTTTATTTTCAACGTAAACAGCCTTATTTCAAAAGTTTTTAAATTCATCTCTTGCCTAAAAATTCTACACACAATTTCCCAGTATGACAATGTGAAAAAATATTGGGATATTTTAACACATTTATTAAAAATAAACAACTATGAAATCACATTTACAGAAGCATTCGCAGCCTTTGCTTTATACTTGACAGCAATAACAGCCTTTTTGTAGATGATGCCACAAGCTTAGCAGACCTGGAAGGTTCTCCTCTCTCCACAGTGCAGCTCTGACAGAGTGAGCGTCAGTTTCTTGGTCATTTCCCAAACTTCTTCCATTCACGGACAATGGAGGCCACTGTGCTCACTGAGACCTTTGAAAGCAGCAGACATTTTTCTGTATCCTTCCCCAGATCTGCGCCTCAAGGCAATCCTGACTCAAGAGGTCTGCAGACAATTCCTCTGACTTCATGTTTGGCATTTGCACTCTCACATGCACTGTCAGCTGTGGGACCTTATGTACAGTAGACAGGTGTGTGTCTTTCCAAAACAGGTACAACCAACTAAATGTACCACAGATGGTCTACAATTGAGCTCCAGAAACATCTCAAGAATGATCGGTGGAAACAGGATGAAACTGAGTTCAGTTTGGAGCTTCACTGTAAACGGTGTGAATACTTACGTAAATGTGATTTCTTAGTTCTATATTTTTTAAATAAATTCGCAAAAACACCAACGACACGACTCAACAATGTTCAACTATGACTAGATGACTTTGAACTAGGAGTATAAGGATTCATCCATTTGAAACAGCAAGAATTAAGGCCATGATTTCACCGTTACTGAGGCTAGAAATTTGGCTTGTAAGAAACTCAATCGATTTCAAGTCACTGTATCATATTGTTCACAATGAACCGATATCATCCTTCAGTTATGTTGGTAATCTCAAACCATGATACCTTATCGAATCACTAAGTTTAAGGTCAGGAGGTTGGAGATATGATGTTGTGTAAGAATAAATCGGAAATTGACATTTGGCGGTAAGCGCATGCGTACATGGTTATATCGCGCAATGGTGATAACTTATTATAATGTTTGGGGTTTTTTTTTACTTAAAATAGTCTAGATTTAGAAAGTGTATGTTTTATCTTATATTCTACTTTTTTTGGGGGTTGTTTTTCAACGTAAACAGACTCAAGTGCTGCACCATGGCACCACGGTAGATATAAACCTTGTTCTGGTGCAGAAGTGCTCACTCCTGCTTCAGTTAAATCCATGTGAAACAAATGTAAGGAGAAATGTTTCTCATACAATAATGATAATACAATACATTGCACAGGTCAAATTTATTGGAGGAGGTTGAAATCTTATTAATTCAAAAATGCTGGATTAAAAAAATAATAACATCAGATAAAAAAACATACCATTTCTAAATGTAGACTATTTTAAGTAAAAAAAAATCATCACCTTTGCGGGATACAAATAAATCCTGCATTATTGAATCAATAAACATTTCAAGCTCCACCATTACATTTGACCTGCCCATTGTATTGCTTCTGATATATTATCATTATTGTATGAGAAGCATTTCTCCTTACATTTGTTTCACATAGATTTAACAGGAGCAGGAGTGAGCACTTCTGTCCATGTCCACGTTTATATTGGATAAAAAACAGATAAAAACATAGAATTTCCAAATCTACACTATTTTAAGTAAAAAAAAAAACTATTGTAAAAAGTAAAAAAAACATCACCTTTGCACGATAATAACCATGTACGCAAGTGCTTACCAGTCAGTTGGTAAAACATGCGTAATTGTCGGTTCCAGCACCAGAATTTCCATCTGACCAGATCAGGCAGTGACAGGCCCGTTTTATTTTGCAAGTCAGGCTTGTTAGTGCCATTTGTGGCTCTGATATCGGCCGTCCATCTCTGCAAACTGGAGCGGCCCGGCATGCAGAGTACAACTTCTTAAATCCCGGTAGTTTGCAAATGAGTATGTGCTGAATGGAAAATTGTAATTGAATTCTGTTTGGGCCCGCTGCCGACACATTTGTCAGATCATGAGCCCACGCTCCGCTGACCCTCTGTCCATAACTGGCTCTGAACGAGAGCGTGTCTGCTGATGATGAAGGTGCTGCGAGAACAAACTTAAAAAACAACAACTGTCTAGAGGCTCCAGGTCTCGCCCACTCGTGGTAACCAGAGATCTATGTCTGTGCCTGAGGTTATGCGGTTCATCACACATTTTAAATATGAACTGCGACAGTGAGGCTGATTTTACTGACAAATGGAAATGTTTGCTCAGTTGAATATGAATAGCTAGATATATATATATATGTCAGGCATCTTCCGAGGACTCTGTCTGAAACTGTTGACATCTATGAACTCAATCTTTGTGGGAGTGTTTCTGTTCTTTGTTTCATATATGCATTAAAGCACCCGCCCAAGTTTGCGAGTCAGAAGTTAAGAAATGAGTCACGTTTTGCTGTTATCAGACACAGTTGACATGCATGGCAGTTTTCACTCACTCTTTTGTGGTCTTCTGTGTCACGACTGTTGCTTTGTTTCCGGACAATCACAGATGATCCCCAGGAGGAAAGCTGACATCGCCCCATGGCTTCCTGTTTTCTCTTTCATCTGAAACAAAGCTCTGTGAAACGCACAGATGAGAAGTGAGCAAAGGTCGTGATGAGGACAGGAGAAGTGCCATTTGAGTTATATTTTGTATGAAATGACTGCTGTTCTCAATAGACTGCAGATATTACTGTCATGAGAAACATCATTCAGCTTATTTTAGATTGAAGAGAAAGTTCATTTTCCCCAGTTTCCATCTGTGCATTGAAAAACGAATTCAATAATCACTCATTTATGTAGATCCTGTTTTTAAATTGTGATGGCCATCTATTTGTTAGTTGAACGGTCAATGGCAAATTCCACTGACCTTTTTGAAAATGTGTCCATGTTTCTCTCTTTCAATGAAAGCACATTGCTGCATATGTCAATTACATTTTTGCAGTTTGTCAATGAATGTGAAAAAAATCTAAGAACTTGAATCCTCATCTACAAATCAAAACAAATAATCTCCTTTAAATACATTCATCTTGCTTCTGTCAATAACAAAGTGAGGACTACCTGCAAGTCCTAGAATGAGTTCCAAGGTTGCTGGTCATAGCTCTTATTTATTTCCATTCATGTTCTTTCAATTGCATTCATCTATTTGCAGAAATGGACATGTTACTGCAAAAAACATGAATTTACTAAAAAGAAAAAGCCACTGGTTCCTGATCCCAGGTCTGAAGGATGTATGCACTTCATGCTGAATTCTTTATTTTTTGAATTCCTAATTTTGACATGCTGTATTCGGACGGCAACTGAGGTTGTCTTTTATTTATTGAATATTCAAATTCAGTGAGAATTCCATTGTCCATTTGAAATCAAAAACCTGTAGCTACATTTGTTATGCTTTTCCTGTGAGGCAGAGATCATAAAGGCACAGTGGTGCACGAGCTCCACAGGTCACAGAGTACTGTATGTTATCTCCTCCAACTGTTAAAAACCTGCAGTGTGGTGGGCAGCTCTCAGAGTAAACATTTCAGTGAGAGGTTGTATCTCTGTGCTATTCTGCAGCATGGAATGGACACAGGTCCTGTGTCTTCTGCCTCTCGCTCGATTATCTTCTTTTGAAAAAGCGGATTGACTGCTGGCTTGACTCCTGAGGGGTCAAGAATTTACAGAACAGCCGAGGGTCATGTTCAGAACGTGGCCTCACTTGTACTGTTCAGGGGTAAAAGTTCATGTCTAAAATAAATAACAATGTCCAAAA
The DNA here is from genome assembly GCF_027744825.2 of Synchiropus splendidus. NCBI lineage: Eukaryota > Metazoa > Chordata > Actinopteri > Syngnathiformes > Callionymidae > Synchiropus > Synchiropus splendidus. The sequence continues at coordinate 34,389,405 of NC_071335.1, forward strand.
GGTAAATCCAAAGTGCGGTCAAATGGGCCAGAATGAGAGCAAACAGAAATGGGATCAGGACAGGCGGCTGGAGGCGTGATATTCTGCTGACAACATCGAGGACGAGCTGTTTAGACAGGGAGAGCGGAGGAGGACCAAAACAAGGAGCAACATAAATGAGAATCATGATGTCAAACAGAGGGGCCAGGGATTCAGTGCAAAAGGTGTTTCAGCCACATGTTTCATACTTACCTCATCCTTAGATCACAACACATTCCCTTGCCAAGGGGGTCAAATACCAGCCATTTGCAAGTGAACTTCTGCATCCCAGCGTTGAAGCCAACCTTCTGCATTTCATGATGATGCAATGTGGAGGTACAAAGGAAGAACTAGGTGTTCCATGTTTCAGTTATTCTGCATGTGCCATTGGAAATGGCCAAAATGTGCCTCGGCTGACTTGTTGGTTTCTTGTTGCTCCAGAGGGACACGTTGGTTCTCATCACTCCTTCATGTTCAATGTCACTTTGTTCACAGTTCACTGTATGTGGCTCAGTGCTTTAGCAAGTGAGTCTCCAGAGCAGTGGCTGAACACTAACCCCAGCCTCCATCTTGCTTTGCCCAGATGCATAAGCAGTGAAAACATGCTGTACATTGTGAAGACCCAAATGAATGTGTTGAAGCTAACTTAATCAGACATCTTCAATTATCTATTGGTGCTAGTTCCATCGCTACTTTCAGACCTTCATTCATCACCACCGCCTGGTGCAGTCTCCGCTCCGCTCAGAGAACATTAGACTGCTCAGTTTTTTTTTGTTCACTCATGCATTTAGAAGGTGTGCAGTGCTGCCTCAGGCTTTTCCATCGCCAGCTTTTGCTGAGGCACTTGCCAGCCTCCGGAGATACAGGCACCTCGTGCTGTAGAATCACAGATGGGTTTTTATCTGCCAACTGAATTTTTCATGTTTAACTATTACCTTTAATAAGTCTCCCAAGGTAAGTTCCTGAAGAACCCGAAGAACCCAAACAGATGTTTCTGTCAGTTCCAGAAAGAGAGAGGGAGAGAGACCTGCTGGAAAACCTTTATTTTTTCCCTCTCTATCCAGGAGATGGAGTGCTGAAGAGACCCTAGTTCAGTTTAGTAGAGTGTCAGCCGGCCATGCCTCCATCGCTTAGGGCTGTCTTGTGGAAATGGCGTCCTGATCCCAAATTGAAAGAGAGAAAGTTGCCCACAAACGCACCACGGTGGCCCAGATTGACCCAAAAGTGACTAGTGCTCAAGTTCTCCTGGGGTGGTCAAGACGGAAACCAAAGACAAACCGGCCACTGAAGACAACCAGCTTGGACACTGACTGACTCACATCCATGCACTAAGGTGTGATAAGTTCACGCAAAATATGGGTTAATAGCTTTCACTTTGGGAGAGTTCCACGTGTGGTAAGTCAGTGCTGTACTGACTTTGATTTTTATCTTGTCTAGGTCTACCCTTAACAAAAAGTAGTATACTTGAAGCTCATATTGTCAAGTATACTTGAGAATAAGTACAGCAAGTGTACTACCAATCAAATACTTCTATTTTACTAAAAGCATACTAATTTAATACTTCTTTGTCCAAAATTGGAACCTTCTAAGTTTACAAAAGTACACTTTAAGTAAGTCAGTAAGTATATAAGAAGTATACCACTAGTGTACATGGCATGTACTTCACATCCATATTTAAAAAGAATTGATGTATATTTTATGGCCACACTATTTATAGTCAAAATCTCTGTAGATCATGTACACCATCCCAAGGAGCACACATTCACCTCCCAGCTGTGTACAGATGGCAATGTGCGTATCGCCCTAGTACATCAAAAACTAATGATTGAAGAGTACAGTACATGCCAGATATGGTTGACAGCAGAGGGTTACAAAACTATTACAGAGCAAAAGTATCTTGCAATAGCAATAAATGTCTGTTTTCTGCCCCAGTCATCCACTCCCACAGCTAGCTTCTGGATTGCCTTATTAATATGCTTAAAAAAAGTAGTATACTTGAAGTTAACTTTATTTAGTATACTAGGGTGTAAGTGTAAGTACAGTAAGTATTTCAAAACTAGTATGTCATAAGTAAACTTCAAGTATACTTCCTCAGTTTTGGTATAAAATAACTACACTCATCGTACACTTGAATAAACTCTTTTTGCTAAGGGTAGACTAGGTCATGATAAGTGTTTCCTGCCGGACAAAGTAGTATTTCACTTTCATTATACAATGCTGTTTCTCTATTTTTTGTTATAGTATTAAAGCAGCTCTATACCCTGACATATGTACGACATCCTCCAGTCACTTTCAATTGATTTGTGTGGAAGACAGATAAGCCTTTGTTTTTACACTTTTTTTGATACCAACCTGGAAAATGTTCTGCAATGCAAACGTGTGTTTCCACGTGGTTTAAATGTGCCTTAAATGAGGTGTGTACCAGTCAGTGTCAAGTCTTGACTCCACCAGGACCCACCAGAATGGCTACAAAATGACTTCCCCGCAGCTCTTGTGAGTTTTTGTTTACAGTGTGATCCCAGGTGTCATGGCCATCTAGTGGGATGCAGGGTCGAGTTCCTCCACTATCGTTTCCTAGTGTCTTACACGCTGTTTTTGGTTCTAGGCACAGCATCCATTCCATTATCTGCATTGGAACTGGGGTTCTTTCTGAGGTATGTACACAACACACACGTCATCTGATCAGTCTGTCACCTTCCTTATTGCAGAGTAGAAATGGTCTCTTCTTCACTAGGGCTTGTATTCGATTTCTAGCTTTGCCGAAGGTCTCAAGCATGATACTATTGCATCAGACAATTTATTAAAGAATCACATAGTATAATGACTGACACACACCTGATTTGTCAGCAGCCAGGAGCTTATCAACTTTGTTTCTGAGGAAGATCACCTCTATATGTTAAAATGAACAATAACTTACTGCTGTGCTGTTGTCTACTGTCCAAAAACAGTGAGAATTTGTGCACTCATTTCTTGAGAACTACTTTTTTTTCCATTTAATTTTTATCAAAATAACGTCCGGCCAGAATGTTAAATATTTTCATCAAATAGCATTTATAAAGCTCCAATGCGTGAACTAGATAAAGACATATATATATATATATATATATATATATATATATATATATATATATATATATATATATATAATATAATATAAAATAAATTGTATAATATAAATAAATGTTGATGGCCTTGATCATATACTGCATAGCGGAAGATGAATAGAAGCTTTTAAATTCTCTTTACCTCTGGTTGGATCTGCGTGTCGCACTTGCTGACAAAGAAAAGCTTCATTCATTTGGCATCATACACTCCTGTTACAATGCTGCTGCTATGTGAGCTTCATTCTACTTCAATTATTTATGGAAAGTTAAGTCAAGTTGTGGCAGATTACTGAAGTCAGTCACGTTGTAAGTGATGCCCAACCTCAGCCCGAGTGAGTCACTCTTTTACACGTTCATGCTGTCACCTAAAATACCTTTGAATATGTGGGTGATAAATGATCGATATAAATCATCCAGATATATCTGAACCCTCCAGGTTATGAAACCGTACTCCTTGCCAGTTTGCATCAGCTCCACTAGATTACATCCAAAAGGATTTTCCCACCTTTGAAGAGCTCAGTGAAATGAAGTGTGTGCTGAGCCTCCAGGAGCTGCTCTTTAAGATTCACATTGGTAAACATTGGCAAACAGCATGGAGCAACTCCAGTTTATGGAAACCAAAAAATGTATTTGGACAAAGAGTCGTGTCAGTCGTCTGACAGACACATATTGCTCTCTAAATTTGACGCAACTCAATTGAATCTGAGAAAACACATTTTTTAAGCAGGCTTTGCATCCAAGAAAAGTGTTGGCTTTCGGTCACTCATGGACTATATATATGCTTGATAGTGTTTCCAGGGGAATGTATCCTGTCTAAGAAGCAGAAGGTCAATTCAAAACCCTCCCGTACAAAATCTGGTGGGTTGTCATGAGCAGGATTTGCAGCAGAGGGACCTGTGGACAGACACTTTTCACACCGTATATCCGCATCATAATGGGATATTGCACCTGCCTGTCACGATTCTCTATTGTTCCATGTTGAAGAAGAGCCTGTCAAAACAAAAAAACAAGGTGTGCACCGTTTTTAACACACCATATTCAGACATTATGGCATGTCGTATACTGTAAGAAAACTGATCCTTAATCCTGTGATTTTGGATGCGACACAAAGACGCAAACTATTTCACTGATGGAGGACAAGCAACAACACAGCTTTCACCTCTGGTCTGCAGGAACACAACACCATGTGACAATACACCTGATGGAGGGAGAGACTCTCTGCAGGTAAATGAAAAGCATTTATTCTTAAACAAACATGACACTGTCAGGGTGCCAACAGAGGCAGGCTGCACAATCAACCAGGCACCACCAAATCCGTGAAGAAAGGATCAACTGACCAACATCGCAAATACTGCGAATACACAAGTTGCGTATCACAAACTAGAAAATGTTGACTCATGATGGAGTTATTTCCTCACACGTATGGTCTGAAGTGTCACACTGTTCTAACATGTGGACTCACCTGGACTCTGTGAGGCGCACTGACTGCCTGACACTTGTTGTAGTTCCACTGTTCTGCCACTAGATGTTGGTCAGTTGAAATGATGCCCCTGTTTTTTTATGACAAATTCATAGGCATCACGAGTGGAAATTTCCATATGATGTAAGTTCTCTACTTACTCGTAGTTGGCAGTGATTCTTATTTGGAAATGATTTTTTAAATCTGTTGCCCTCTGAAAAAGCCTTCATCATTTCTTTCACTAGCAAGTCATCATGCCGACTCAGTAATCTCCATCTCAATGAATAGGCTGTGACAACTGACAAATTTGAAATTTGACTTGATCTTTGACATCTTGCATCTTTCTGAGCAGAATAGATGTAATTTTCTAAATTTCTAATTTTCAACAAAAGTGGAGGTACATTGAAGGTCCTGCTGATTCCAGAGGTTTCCTGTCGAGGTCTCCATTGTCCCCCAGGTAGCTCAAACATGGCTCTTTAGAATCAAGGACTGCCCTCTGGTGGACAAACCACAGGCAGAGGTTCCTCAAGAGCAGCAGAATCTCTGGAAGAAATTCAGCATCCTGTTTCGCCTGCAAGTTAAAATGTAAACGTTTTTGAATTTGCATCATTCCATTGCATCAATTGCCTTGGTTTGCACACTGAAATGCGCATAGCAGTTATCACCAGTAGCTGGCTTCATCTGACAAGCAATGGAAAGCTGTGAGACGTTCGCCTTTTGGTAAGGTGTTGCATGACTCCATTCAACGATTCCCAGGTGCAGGCATGGGTGTTGTAATGTTCTTGTGTAGCACCGTTGTATGAATCTCTGGTGTTTTAGAAAACACCCCTACTTTTCAAAGTTGTTGATAAAAATGCCCTGTCCTGACATGTCTACTGTAGGAGAAGTACTTGGCTTTCCTAAAGTGGAGAAAATGCCAAGGAATGGGACACACAAAAATGTTGACGTGTAATAATTTGTGCTCTCCAGACGACAGGGAACCTTTGTCAGTGCAGGAGTTCCTGGTCCACCGATCACACTGATGCACAAGACACGTGGCAGCTGGGATGATAACAACAACAACAAACATGGAGGAATCCCTGAACAAAAGCAAACAAAAGCATCTGTTTACTTTTGTTCAGGGAGGTTTTTCACTACACAATGGTCAGGGTTTCCACTACTCTGAATGTACTTGAAATTCTTATAACATTGAAATTCTTATACAAATATTTTCAAAACATTAAAAGAGCTTTAGTTTAAATAAGGTGATATAAAACCTTGAATATAGCCATCATCGTGATTCATTGTGCTATAGTCAAACTGATCATCAGCCACTACTATTCCCAGTGAGCTCCAGAATTATTGGAGCAACTGCATCAGGTTCCAGATTAAAATACTTCCAAGATTCTGAATCACATTAAACATTCAGTGTAGATGTGATCGTCACTTTTTTTCCAGTTGTGTTTCTAGGATGATCGATTGTATCTGGACATCATTTCCTCCACCACAGTGTTGTTGGTGTCAGGTTGAAATATGCGGTTGGCTATTGGTGTAAAGCCCTGGATGATATCGCCAAAGCTCCGAATCTTTGCCTCGCAGCTACTCACAACGGAAAGTTTGGGGAATACACAGGAACAAACAGCTGACGTGCACATTCCAAGGAGACTCAAATCCAAGCATGGACACTAAAACTTTTTCCAAGTACGTCGCGGTGCGGTGTCTGCAGACGCTGATGCAACAGCAGTAAACAAAGTGGAGTCCAGGACATAAAAGACTGAGACTGTGTAGCTCTTTATCTCGGTGTTTCTTGTGATGCAGTCCATCTCCTTATGCTAATGCATTGACAGAGAGAGATTATGTAGAGAGAGACACAACGAGTGACTGGACTGGAAGCACATTTTCAGCTGTGTCACTGATGAAACCCACCAAATAGCCGGACCACTGGTATTCTGTAATGGTCAATTCAGTGAGGACACTGCATGGACACATCTATGTGGCATGATCGCGAGATCCATGTGTAAACAGTGTTCCAGTTTTGCTCTGCTTTGATCCAAATCGTATGATATTACTTGACTCCGTGATCATTTCCTTGATAAAAAAAAATATGTTACCCCTGCTTAACATTTAAATATGCAGATATTTCAGGGTAAATACAGAACTGAAGGACATTTTCCTGCCGTCAGATTTCATATAATCTGTCTGGAAAATAATATGCACTAAAACGTGATTACTGATGAATGCATAACTGGGAAACTGTTCTCTCTTATTATTTTTATTTGTTATAACTTTGAAGCCGAAGTGTCCTTGGAAAGCTCTTGTGAACGACTGTTTTGAAAGAGCCCATCAAAGAGCCTTAAATCCCATCTCTACAGGGAACACTCTGGACTGCAACATACAGGGCTTGGACACAATAATGGAAACACCTTAAAGCTAAAAAAAAACTTTATTTCTATTCATTTTCATTCATTTCTCAGGAAACCAGTTTAAAATGAGACTCTTCAAAAGAGGCTTTCTCGCAAAACACATACCTTTCTCAGTTCACCAAAACTGATCAGTGGACAGTGATACACAAGTGTGTCAGTGCGAGTGTGTCCCGGCGCAACGTACAAGACTTTGAGGGTCTTCAGTATGTGATGTCAATTTAAACCAATAAGACTTGAAACAAGCGACTCAAAGTCTGTATGCCAGACAGAACAAAGATCTTTGAGTATCTGGAGATGAACATTCAGTACTTCTGAGTTTATTTTTTGCAAAAACATGCTTTTTTTCTTCATTTGACCTCAAGCGATTCACTACTTTTAGCTTTGATAGTCTTCAAGTGCCTCCATTTTATTTTGGCTCATCACGAAGCACATCGTGACGAATTGATGGCATCAACAACATTGCTGAATTGAGGGGCCAAGAACTTGAACCACGATGTCACTTGCTGAAATAAAGGAAAGCGGTATTTTAGTGCTTCAACAGTCCAGAACGGTCAGAACCAATGAAAAGATGCGAACCAGAGTTGGAAGAGAGTTGAGTAGCCAAGCGCCTGACAGGGCTTTTCCCCACGGTACTGAGGCGGGCCGTGAGATGGATGGAGGTGGAGGCTCTGTGATAAAAACAGGAGGTGTAGATGTCTGGGTTGACTCGACCCCGCTCATCTATTTCAATCCTTCGAGGCGCCCTCCTGGCCACACTCACTTGCACTAATGCGGCTGCTGACTTGACAGTCTGTTGCAGAGGCTGCCTGGGAGTTGCTTTGGGTCAAGCACCAAACCAGAGAACAACTCAGTAACCACCAGCTCTCCACCCTCAGCACTTTTGAGGGAATCATAAAGACAAAATGATTCTCTTAACAACAACCGTGCAGTGATTTAGAAGCTTTGTTTGACATTGATTTGGATTTTTCTCTGGTCGAATACAGCATCAAATGAATAAACAGTCCCCAAAAGAGTGAGGAAAATTGATGCTCTAATTCACTGAGCAGCTTTCGCTGGACCTAGCTTTGTCAACTGCGTTCTTCGATTACTTGGACAGAGCCCACACTGCGAGTGAACCCTGAAGAAAAGTCTGAGGTAGAAAGTACTTTCCATTAGTGAGATCTTACAGTACGTTGTCTTTCGTTTGCTGTCCCTGAACAAAATAGACGCCATTTAGTCTCTGACTTCTTCCTCCTTTGTCCTGAGTGTTTTCGCTGTGATGTTTTTGCGATCAATAGCACAACCAGACAAACATTTTCCCTCAGTTTCTCTCCAACAGCAATGAAAAAAGAAAAACTGAAGCTTGTGCCGTAGAACTTGAAATGCCTTTCTTTATTGTAAGTCACGAATTCCAGTTGCCAAAAATGTACGGTGATGTTTCAATATTCCTACCCACAACCAAAAACATACTTGGCGTATGCGCTGTCAACCCCCAAAGACAATAAAGGCCTTCAAATTAAAATCTGTGTAGATATAAAGCACCAGAGCACAAAGACATCGGTGTAAACACTTCCGAATGAAACAGAAGAACAGAAAACACTTTGGCTCTTACAACATGTGAGAAAGCTATTTACATCTGAAGCATATGTTAGCACCATTATTTGGTCACCTTTTGGTCTATTTTTACTACTGTTTTCAAATGAAACATAGGCGTAGTAATGTAAATGTTAATATTCTGACTTTAGCACGCTGAAATGACATATAAACTAATACTAATCCCTTCCTGGAGCAGACGCTAGGCGCCACGCTTCCTTTGCCTGTGGCTCGCCCTGCAGCACGCTGAGCGAGCTATGCAAGAGATATTGAACAGTTAAACGAATGACTTGTGGCAAAGAATGAACACAATTGCGCGAGGGGTGTGTTGACATGACATTTTGAATTTAATTAGCACTGTGGTTATTCTTCCGTAGCGTATAGACGACCAGCGAAGCATCCCGGAGCAGCAACATCAAACAGCTTTGGAGCAGATCAACGCCAGCGATGCTAATGAAACTAATGCCATTCCGGATGCAATTGCTTGTTGGATTAGCTTCAACAGCCACCCCCCAAATATTGCTGATGATGTGGCACTGTGTCAGCCTATCTGCGGAGCAACAGGGAGCACAGCATAAAAATCACCAGGCACAGAAAGCGCCTTGCTCCTCTGCCAACGTGGGGAGACTTGTATGTGTCTCAGTTAGTTTACTCAATGCTCAAGCTTGGATACACACACATTATTATAAGTCCAGCCTCGGCAACGTCTGAAGTGGAACCAGTCCAGTTTTTGATAGTGCTGCTCTACAGAATTCACTCTTCCTTGTTTACGTGATAGGCTGTTTCAAACAATCTTTTCAATCACTTACACTGAATGTTTTGGTTTTCTTTGTCTTGAAGGTATGTTAAGTACGGAGCCCTGGAGGTGACATGCATGACTTTATTATTTTAACTCGAGATCATTTTTATCTTGTGAAAATATGTATCTAGAGATAATTTTTATCTCAAGATACAATCGTAAACTGCCTCTCTAGCAAAGCATTTGTACACATCCTCCTGTAACCACTATGTCTCCCATGGCTTCGTAACTGTTCATCAACGTTGCCATTCACTGTCGTGCGTTTCTAACACTCTGATCAAGAGCTCCTCAAAATGATACCACATGTGGCTAAGCTATACGTACTGGAATTGACATGCATGACTTTATTTTTTTTCATCCCAAAAACACAACTGAGTGAAACACAAGAACAGAAAACACTTTGGCTCTTACAAGACGTGTGAAAGCCATTTAAATTTGAAGCATACCGGTATGTTAGCACCATTATTTGGTCACCATTTGGTCTATGAAACATAGCGGTAGTAATATAAATGTTAATTTTCTCACTTTAACCGAAATGATAAAATGAAAGTAATAATAATCCCTTCCTGGAAGAGACGTTAGGCGCCACACTTCCTTTACCAGTGGCATCACAAGATAACAATTATCTCAATTCTAATATGTATAGCTTAGCCACATGTGGTATTATTTTGAGGAGAAGGCACTTGATCAGAGTGTTAGAAACGCACCGACACCGAATGACAACAAAGCCATGGGAGATGTTTACAAATGCTTTGCCAGAGAAGCAGTTACACATGCGCTGCCATTTACGATTGTGTCTCGAGATAACAACTATCTTTGGATAAAAATAATCTCGAGATAACTGTTATCTCGGGATAAAAAAATAATATAATAAATCAATCAATCAATAAAGTCATGCATGTCACATCCAAAAAAATAAACACATGCATGTCACTTCCAGGGCTCTGTAGTTAAGCTCCTTTTCATCGAAGTTGCACCTCATAGTTCGCCCATGTATTTCTGTAAGAATAAATGTAATTAAATGTGTATTGTAATTTTGCCGTATTACTTAGAAGCTGACCATGCAAATATCCTATCAATTGCTTGCCTTTTTTTTAATCATGATAAACTATTTTTTTCTGATCCGCAGTGAGCTCAGTTCTCCAGCACTAACAAACAATGCTGTTCAAGATGTCTCATGTTTGATGAAAAGATACACACTGGAAATTGGTGTCATTGTTTATTACGCTTCATGAAATGGAGCTGAATAGGGTTTATCCCATTTGTGGTGTCCAAACATCTTTCTGGTCACTAGAAACCAAACAGGTCCAGTGTGGAGCTGTGAGCGAGCTCACTGTCAGGCATTGAGTCTGAAAGGTTTTTGAAAGGTTCAGGGTGTTATTTTACCTTTTTTATTTTTTTAGCACCGAGATTTTTTTTTATTTTTGAAAGGCTGAATCGACCCAGTATATGGGCATTTACCTTCAGGCCTTTTTAAGATGTGTGTTTTGTTTGGCAGCCATTTAAACAGCGCCTGCTCTTTGAAATGTTGCCCAGGCTTCACATTCTCGGATCAATGACCACCTTGCACTCATCCTAAACTCTTAGCGACAACTTTAACAATAGCTGCTCTTTTCTTGTGTTTCTAATGACACCATAATGGTCACCATTATGACCATTCTGCCTCGAATCCCACTGAAGGCCTATTTCAAAAACACTTAACTTTGCATGAGTATTGTTTAGCTAACTGGGCAGGTCATGTGACGTCCCATTGGATTAGCACGTGGATCCATATTTTGAACATTCACCACTCTGTGTCCGGTTGTTCTCCTATTTCCTGTTCCCTCGTTCTCTCCCGCTTCATGGGCGACACAGCTGGCGTTCATTTGATTTAAGCCTCCCAAGGAGATGAACCTGTCTACGCCAGATGGTTGCTTCGCACTCCGTGAAGATAAACTCTTCCAAGACTTCCAAGATCTTTCGTGCCATTCACTGACTTTTCTAAATCCTGTGTGCACATGAATTCCTATTCAGCCACTTCCATAGTTCCTCGTTCTTCCTCACTCCGTTTCTGTTTCTCCCCTTCGCTATTCAGCCCGTGTGTGAGCAGTTTTCCAGTCTCACTTTTAATTTCTCTTGGACATAGTTATTCGTGTGTGTGTGTGTGTGTGTGTGTGTGTGTGTGTGTGTGTGTGTTTCCACCACCGAGCGCTTTCCGTTTATTGAGTGTGTTTTGTGTTCTCTGTACTTCAGGCTTGAGTTCTAATTCACCTTTCTTGTCTTCCATATTCTTCCCAAGTACCTGCGTGTAGTTCCCGGTCCACGTTCTGGTTCCGGCTCTTTTTGTTCTGGTTATTTGTCTCATTTAGTGTTTCATTATCGGTTAAATTCTTTAATCTACTCTCATCTCCCGTACCTTCTGTTGACCAGCACTTCTTGCACCTGGGTCCCTCCTTGAGAAACCATGACAGTTTGAACGAGCTCATGGATCTTTCAATGTGAAAATGGTAAAACCATTGAATTATTGGTATATAATTATAAAAATGGTCCATGAGTGCATTGCAGACTTTTACCTCTGAAACAGTGGATGTTGTGAAAACGTAAGCCCTGGCATACAGCCAACAAGTGTGTGGGTGCAGGTACTTCAGCACCTCTGAGATAAACCGAAAGGCTGTGATTTTCCAGATGTTTCATTTTGAAATAATGAGAGCGGTGCGGTTAATAAGCTCCTGTGTGATGTACTTAGTACATGTCACCTTAGGGACCAGGAACTTTGTTTGTTTCTAGACCAGCATCAATGGAAATCATGTTATGTTACTAAAAAGAAAGCTTATCAACCTTCTAACATTTGAAATCAAATGTGTAGGAAACACACAGACGTTGCTTTCCAGCAGTCCAGGTGGGTGAAATAGTCATGTAATTAAAAAAAAAATAACAATGAAGTGTAGAATTCCTGCAGTCAATATTTCCAACTCCTTTGTTGCTGTCAGCTCACATGCAAGCAAAGAGGAAAATGTGGCTCAAACCTGCGGTGAAATCATCGACAGAATACAAAACCAAAAGTGAGATACTGAGATCGATGTACTGCTTTGTCTGTGTCTTGCTTTGTCTTAAGTTAATGATATTTTATTCATCGTGTCAGAGCCTTCATGAGATCAGTTAAAGAACATGGATGTCGCTTTGCAATACGCTGTTGCATTTGACATTTTTAGATGTCTGTCCTTGTTCTTTTCATTGCTTCCAGTCTCTTCCACACATCTATCGTTGCTGTGCAAACAGAGGTGAGTCTGACTAATTGATGTCGTCTCACAGAAGCCACAGCTCTGTTCAGAACATGGCAGGGAAAAAGAAAGCTGTTTGATGATGAGATGATGATCTTTACGGGTGCTAGAAATCGAATTATTACTTTTCAAACATGCACAGTCATTTGCAAGGAATTGAAATTAATATTGAACAAACGTTTCTCTACTTTTCATCTATATTTCAGTTCTTTTCGATTGGGGTGTTTGAGCACTTCTCATCGCATCACTTTCAAATTCCAAAGCAGGCACTAAATTGTCAGGGCAAATAAGGCATTAAAACGTTCTGGCAAGTCTCGATAAGAGGTGTGCCACCTGTCTCCATGAGTTCAGGGTCCTGTCAGTCCCTGGACAAGAGTTTCAGTCTGACCAGGGTGGTGGTGCTCTGCTGAGGCAACAGGAGCTGGACCTGCCCTTCTTGAGCATTTCTTATTACACTCATCAATTGTCATATGGTCCCTCAGTCTTTTACCCCTGGAGTGGTCACTTCACAACAACAGGGGCAGACTACAGGAAATTTAAACACAAAATCTATGATATCCCTTTTATTATTACAAGTAGCAAGTAAGCTTTACTGGCATGAGTACTGCTCTGTTTCAGGATTTTTTTGTGGACGCCTGAATATGTTCTAAAACTGGCAGATCAGTTAAAAATAGACATGCTTTCAGACAGGGCATTAATTTAGAGGCACTGAAGTAAAATGGATGTATGTCATATTGTGTATCATGGTTAATGCTTTAAATTATACTCTCTGGTAAAATATCTAGTTCATATTTGTTGTTAAACTTGTTTTTTTTGGGACAGATTAGTTGATCAGTCACACAGAAGAATTGTGTCTACAGATTGTGTCCATTAATTTTGTCTTTCAACAGTTTTGTTCTCTCTTTTTTCTTGGAAATGTGTCATATCACAATGAAATATTCATTCGATCATTAGGGTTTGCTTGCTTTTCCCTGCAACTCTGACAGCCGCAGACACCAGTCTTCAGTCATGAGTAGTGATGTGCTGTTGAGGCTTCATGGACCAGTGTCCTCATGTTCCAGTCCACTAGATGGCACTGTCTGCTCTGGAATCTTTGGATTTGAAAAACAGTTTAACTGAAACATAAGAACACAAAGCAGTTTCGTGAAGCCCCACTAGCCTGTCACTGATTCGACTGGTGAGGCTTCATGAAACAGTGTTGAGTCCACTTGACTTTCAGACTCCGCTAGATGGCACTCTCCACTCTTGAATTTTTTGATTTTTCACTGAGATGTCACATCATTTTAAAACACAGAGCGCCACCTACAGAAAAAGAGCACACTGTTTCATGAAGCCTCACCAGCCCATCACTAAAAAAGTGACCAGAGAAAAGATGTAAGGCAAACCCCCTATGCAACATGGAATCACGGCAGTTGGTGCTTCTGCAAACTTAATATGAATATTTTGAACGCCCATACATTTATGGATAAGATAAGAAAGACATTATTAATATCGCATAGGAGAAATATCAGGGAGTATATATGATGATGGTTGACTGGTAACTACACAGTAGAGTTGTGCAGTCTGACATTCACACCAGTCCACAAAGTCCATGATGGCCGACCGGTACTACAGCTCGTTCCCCTCAGACACACAGGCCACAATGATGGAGTCATCAGAGAACTTCTGGAGATGGCAGCTGTCCATGTTGTAAGTGAAGTTCGAAGTGCAGATGGTGAAGAGGGAGGGTGAGAGGACGGTGCCCTGGGCCGCCCCCGTGCTGCTGACTACCACCTCTGACTCACAGCTACGCAGCCGCACATACTATGGATGGTCAGTGAGATAGTTGATGGTCACTCACATAACTTTCTGTATCATGTTTTCGCTCCCTGGTGTGCGCTGTCTTAGGAGCCGGGATGGGGACCTTGTCCAGGCTGAGGCTCAGGTTGTAGATGTGGCAGAGGATGGTCGCGGCATATAGCAACAACTACTCCAGATTTGTCATTGTTCTGCATGTTAGTGACACTTAAATGTTTGTGTTTAAAAGTACCAACTCATGAAATCTTGTGTCTACAGTAAACACAAAGTGCAGATTTTAAATGAAGGTATTTATTAAAACCCATTTTTACATGCGCTGAAACACAAATGTGAGGAGACCGCTCCAGGTCAGTCAGGGCAGCAGTGTCTCCACTGAATTGTAGAATTCCGTCATCCTTCTGACACTGAAGCTGTATGATAACATGTAGGAAATGATTCTTAATCGACACTTTCCACTAACTTTCATGAAAGAGTTGACGTGTATGAAAGTGATTGGCAGATAGGAGCAACTAAAATGAACTAAACATAAAGAGAGAGAAGTGAGGGTGAAACCAATGAACTCTTTGCAGGTCACTTGTGCACCGTGGATAAAGCAGCTGTGGATTTCATGAAATATCTGAACGGTAAGTTGATTCATGTTTAACATTTCCCTCAATGAAACAGCTCTTCATAAACCTCTCTCTGACAGGCAGCCAGCGCATATTGATGTTTTGTACTGCAGTGGAAGAATTCAGGTGTCAATGCTCCGGTTTTATAGGCGAATACGAGACATTGAAAAGTAGCAAGGATACAGAAATGATGTTGGATGGTGTGGGTTTAAGTGTTGTCAATGCAATAAGAAATTATTTTCAAGGCAGAGTGGCTATGTCACTAACCTGTTCTCAAAGCTACCAGTGTCCCCAGCTTCCCCTGCTGTGTCCTTGCCTTGGAGCAGAGCGTTGTTTCACTTGTGCTTTAATGTTTAATATCTATCAGCGTATGGTAAAGTGACGGCAGCACAAGATGAACAAACCTTTATTTTCTTTTTTGTGTGTATATTATGCTAGCAGACAACCGTGAGTTGCAACAGATGGGTTCTGCCATTTTTGTGGACTGTAAATGAAAAAAAGGAGAGAAAAAAGAGTCACTTGTGGAAATGCTGGCAGTCCCACTGTGTGAAAATCTCACTGCCAAGAAAAGGCTTGACTGACAGCTGATCACACGGAGCCGCAGTCACAAGGCCGACGAATCATAGTTTCACATTGAACAGATAAAGACAGAGCCAAGCAACTTTAATTCCCAAGTTTGAGTGCTATTCAAGTTTCTCCTTGAACAACCTGTCTGCATCGCAAAAGCCTTTTCCTCTCCTCCAGTTTGATCCAAGTCTTTGTCTTTGGAAATGAGGATTTAGTGTACTGCCGATGTGATTGAATGCAGTGGGATTAGTTTTCATTAAATCTTTGTTTGAGCCATTATTACTGTGCAAGGACAGCATTAATCCATGCCCACTTCAGTGGAGAGAGGAGGTACATGTCTGAATCGATGACAGCAGTCCAAATATGATTTTTGTTTGTTTGTTTTTTTCTAATAATCTTGTTTTTTTTTAGTGCCAAGCGCTATTTCATTCACCTTCTGACTCTTGTTTGTTGGAGATCAAGTAGGTCACCCTGACTCCTCAACTTGAAATTCTCTTCCTTCCTCAGTTCATACATTTGTCTTCATTCTTGTTATGTACAGTTCACAGTTTACAGTCCACTGAGCCTTCCAAGCTTGGTTTTTAGGAGAGGTGTCATCAGCCCAGTGATACACATGAATGAGCTTTGTGACGTCCAGACTTCAGGCATTGCAAAGAAAGTGGATCATGCAGAATGTATCATATCCTGGAGGCTTATTTTGAAAACACTTTTCACGCTTGAGTACATGCTAAAGTGGCATTTCATGGAGATTTCTCTAAAAACATGGAAGAGTAAAATAGCGCCCAAGTCCACGGATCAAAAAAGAGGCATGGTTTTTTTTTTATCATTTGATAGAAGCTGGCGAGCAACGACCTCTGCAGGAATCTCATCTCTTTCACCCTAAGTGAAACTCTGAAGCTCAGTGCTCTGCAGGACACCACATCTTTGGCCTCCTGGTGATCATCTCCTTGAGCTTGTTAAATATATACTGGAGAATGTCATAAATAGTTCATCAAAGAGAGTGGTTATGGAAAAAGCAGAGGGCTTTTCAAGGTTGTACTAAATGAATGAGTAAATGTATCCCCAAGGCTTCCCATCAAAGCGATCCGTCCAACACCTTATATATATATATGTTACCCTATACCCGATCCGGGTGCATTGATCCGACCTACACGCTAACACGCTCTCACAAACATACATACAAGTTCTTCTTGTCAAAGGGAAATTTGAATGAACCCTAGTCATACCTTTTAATATGGAAGTTTATTTCTGGCTTTACATGAGTATATCATGCTCTTGCTTTAACCACTGCCTAGACCTTTATTAAAAATGGAGTTTGGAGCCCAAATTGCTGAAAATTCTGAAAATAACCACTGAAATTTCGTCTTCCTCTCACTACTCATAACTTGCTGAAAAAGCTGCTCACAAACGTCATTTTTAATAATCTTTCTGGGTGAGGAGTGCTCTCTGTCCTTAGAGGAAGTGGATTGCCTTTTGAAATTAAAGCCCTGTGAGAGAAGTAGTAGAAGTGCAAATATATACCAGTACACCAGAATCAATATATATAATTCAAAAGAAAGACACGTTAGACTAACGCGCAAGATGGTTCATCTACTACTTCTTGATTCTGCAACAGTTAAAAATGTTGTGTATTGTTGTTCTCTACATGGTCCAATTCAGTATCAAACGGCACTTTGTCATATGGATGAAAGTAAATCAGCATGTTACGGAGTTGTTGTAGTACATGTTGAGAATAGTTCTTCTTCAGCACTATTTAAAAGCAGCACATTGATGTATTGACTCTCTGGTTTTCTCCCACCGTCATTTTGGTTGTTTTGTTGTGTGCCCTTTGATAGAGTGGTGATCCATCCAGGGTGTCTCCCACCTCTCACCCCATGTATGCAAGCAACAGCACCACTGCTCCAGCTCTCTTACTCTGTGATAAAAAGAGCGAGCTGAAGATAAGTGGATGAGTGTAGAGTGATTTTATCAATTTCAAATTTCAAAGGAACATAGCACATGATCATAAAGGAAAAAATAGAATATTCAAGTTGAAGTGGAGAGGACACCAATAAATGTTACATAATTCTCATAGTAAAACTATCCTTTTGCCACGTACTAAAACACTAACAGGCACCTACTGAATGAATAAAACTCTGAGCTTTACATATGAAGTGAGGGAGGAGGAGAACATCTCAGGAGAATTACAACGCTCTTCAAATCAATGTCTCAGAAGGGGTTAGTGTGACATCACATGGTCTTGCATTTCGTAGTAAAATGCAGCAACAGACATCTTGCTGAAATGACATTCATGAACAAGCCTTCATTGAGGCTATATTTTTCATCAGCCAACCACAGCAGTGTTGTGGCCGCGGCACATCTGCCATTTTTGTAGTCCTTGTTGCGCTTTCAATATAAAACATATATATTTTTGCAATACTGCCATTTTAACTTAACTTGATACAGACAAATTATTTTTGATGCGAAGCTACAAACAACTTTCTTAGAATATACAACATACGGTACCACCATCATCCAGCAGGTGCAGAGCAGCTACTAACATGTTCCACTACCTGTGAAGTGTTGAGCTCCATGATTTGGAATTTATGAATTGAGAATCATCTTAATTTATTTAATATTTTTGGATTACAGTTGTGTTAGTAGTAATCATGTAATGTTCATCTGTACTTGTCAAATATCTAACTGGCAACTAGTCAAGGTTGCTTGGTTGGGACTCCTCCCATTTGTTGCCATGACCACTTTTTTAGATCCTTGGTCTTGTCTCAGACTGGGTGGACTCAAGATTTCTATTCAAGACCGGTCAAGAATACGGCAGCTTCCTTCCCGGGGTCACACACTGGTGACCATGCTCCCTCTGCACTGTGCATGAAGGCACAATTATGATTAAATACCTTGCTGAAAATAAATGTTGTGTTATATTTATTTAAAAGCGTTATTGGTGAAAGAAAAGGTGTGCCGTATTTTGCTGCACCTGTGGTGTGTTCCACTTCCTTCCTCAAGCCTCAATATCAGTGTTCAACTTCAAAGGACTGTCTAGACTCTTAGAAAGTTAAGTTGAGGCGCAAGATTGATCTTCCTCAATTTTGAGATTCACCAGCACCCACACTACTCAAATTGCCACAATAAACATTGTATCATCTTAACTCATTTTATGGATTATTTACCACAGTGTTGCATGACATTTACTTTTATTTTACAATCTTTTGTCTATCTTTTTTGTCTTCTGAATTGATAGCCTAAATGCAGATTTTGTGCAATGCTGGCCGCCACAGTCTAGGGATGTATCTGCATTAAGGGGGTGTCCCATTTATAAGTCATGTAGCCCTTAACCCTTGGTTTTGAGGGCTAATCTTGAGAGTTAAGGATTAAGGAAAGGAATTGGAAGTCAGCCCAAATAGCGACTCAAAAAACTCAAAAAGGTGTTTAAAGACTGTTGTCAGTCTGGTGCTGCTTGTTTCAGCTCACACCTGATTGGTTAACGTTAACCAATATGTACTCATTGGAACGAAAGCCTGCAACCACTGCAGCCCTGTGTGGAGCGCTTTGGTGACCCCTGTTCTTGGCTGTTGTCTGCACATTTAAATCTATTGCTGATAAAACCATTAATGTTCAAAGGAGCCAGATAGGCAGCTACTTCACAGAAAAATATCAGCCGAGACAGTGAAACCTGTTGGAAGAATGCATCATTTAATTTTATTTCAATGAAAAAAAAAAGCAGTGGATGGGATAGAGTGCTTCTGTGCAGACTCGGGCAACACAAGCACACTATTGATAAACCAAATAAACCGCTGATGTCACACTGGGCTGAAATTAAAATTACCAATGAAGTTGCCCAGCAGCATGAATACTGTCGGAATACAAATTTGATTCAGACCTTTGCCTCGACTCTTAAAGCGTTAGATGTGACAAGGGTCAAGCCTCATGAAACTTGAAATTTGAGTGCTGTGAGCTTTTACCTTCAAGCCATTGTTGATAGACCGCGCTGGTCATATGTGATTTTACCTTGAGCGGGAAGTGACCCCGAGGCTTTGAGTTTGCCTGACAGGTATGTACATTGAAGTAAGTGTTTTGGGTCAACAGGTGGAAATATTTCGGTCTTTGCCTAAGCTTTCTAAAAAGTAGATCTAAGACATTCTGTTTCCGACGGTTGAGCAAGACTGTCGCCATATGATAACCTATCTTGCTAGAAAAAGCATGGTGTTGATTCTTGACCTTTTACTGCAAATGTTGATCTATTGAATTTGTTGTTGTGACAAACAATGGGTGAATAAATCATGCACTCTGTGAGCCGACAGAGAACTTACATCCGGCAAAGCTCAGAGTCAGAGGCTGAACAACCCTACACAACCTGGATATTTGTGATGTAATGAACAAATAATAACTTGTATTAGAAGGTAACTGTGGACACTTTTTAAGATCCTGTTTGAAGAATAAAGACAGTCTCATAGAATCACTAAGCCGTTTTTGTTATGGTCAGTTTCCATGCCTATATATTTTCAAACAATTAAAGGTCATTCTATATAAAATATATATAATGATAACAATCTGACTCTAAAATAATACAGCAATGAACAGGGATGTACACAGACATTTTGGGGCCTCAAGTGCTCAGCAAGAAGCTACTTAAAAGGTGGAGTACTAACTAAAGTTCAGAATCCGACTATGTAGAACCTAATACTGATGAACAAAAAGGGAATGTTAGGCACACTTTTATCTGCCTTTGTTCGGTACCCTTCAATACGTGGGTCATGCATGTAATATTGAATTAACGCGTCGGCATGTCACGAAGGCAACAATTCGCGACGCATATTTGTCCGACAGCATGTGAACGCAGCAGTAGTCACGCGTTGTTTGCTTCGGAGCGCAAACATGGCGGATGGAAGTGAGACGCTGGAGTCTTGGCTGAGTAAGTTTCTACTGCGACTCTTTTGAGTTACTGCGTTTATTCCGATGACAGTAGCGCCTAACCGTGCCTTTAAATGTGTCCTATTGTCTTTGGGTGAATTCATCCCACATGTCGCAGTTGAGACTCAACTGTTCCAGTGACTAACAGTTGAGACAGCTGCTGCTGCTGATACTGATGGGAGTCATCTGCTCAGAAAATGAGCCTCGATTTGGACCGCTGACCTTGTTTTGTGTTTTGTTCATATCAAAGGCTAATGTTTAGGGTTGTTTTCGTCGTCTTCACAGTATGCGCTGGGAAGTTTCGACTACTGTTGATGTAAACGTCCTCTGGCGTTTAGTTATTTAAACAAAACAGAACGCACTGAGTTGAGTAGAAAGCTCACATCATCGTTTTATTTTGTGACCTTTAGAGCATCAAACAACTCACCTCTATCGAAAATTGTTTTCCATTGTGAAGTCGCTGTCTTTTCGTACAGATCGAGCCACAAATCCCTCCAATCGCGAAGAAGACCGGGAGAGTATTATGGGATTCTGCGATAAAGTCAACAAAGAGCTTGAAGGGTAAGGCCATGTTGATTTAATAATCTAAAATATTTCAATGACTGGCGCTGTTTTTCACCTTGTGGTTTATGGTGCTGTCATATATTTCAGGCCCCAAATATCTGTGAGGCTCTTGGCACACAAGATTCAGTCCCCGCAGGAGTGGGAGGCATTACAAGCACTAATGGTCCGTTGAGATCCATATTTTCTATAAATCCTCTGCAATGTCCTTGTTAACTTGCCTCAAACCTTTTGTTTATTTTTTTCTGGAAGGTTCTGGAGGCTTGCATGAAAAACTGCGGACAGAGGTTTCACATTGAAGTTGGGAAATTTCGGTTTTTAAACGAGTTAATTAAAGTTCTTTCAACTAAAGTAAGTGGAAATGTGCCTTTGGATTGAAAGACGATTGCTGCTTTTTAAGACTGGGCTGCTTGTTCTTGTTCTGCAGTATTTAGGTGATCACATTTCAGAGAAGGTGAAGACGAGAGTGACTGAGATGCTGTACAGTTGGACGTTGTCCCTACCTAAAGAGGAAAAGATCAGAGAAACATATCACATGCTGAAGAAACAAGGTCAGTTTTATTGATTCCTTTTGCTCCATTGAAGGAATTGTTATTGTTGAAGTCACAGGGTCGTAATATGTTTGTCATTTATCGACATAAAAAAAATTCACATTCAGTATCTGTTTTATTGAAAACTTACCTTATGGTAATTCTTCTTTATATACATGTAGAAGTGTAATAGAATGCATCAAACCATGTTATCTACTTTTTGTTGTAGTTGTAAATGTGGATCATTTTTCATTCGGTTGTGTTTTAGGTCTTGTGTCAGCTGACCCGAAAATCCCCCACGATGCCACACAAGCACCATCATCAACACCCCAAGTGAAGAACACCGTTTTTGATGATGAAAAGAAGAGTCGAGTAAGTCCTTATTTTATTGCGTTCTTATTGTGACCAATTCATTAAATGTCTTCCTTTATTCCCTCCTTATTACTCTTTAGTTTATAATATTTTATGACGGGGCTGCTGCGCCATGGTTTCAAAAAAATTGCTGCACACACCCTGTATGCATAATAACCATGGAGTATGTTGATCAAACCCTATTCTGGATATTTTGCTGCATTTTTTGCTCTCTTTCTGCCCCTCCACATCGAAAATGCTGCCATTTATAATGTGTTGTCCAATTTATTAAGCAGATCAATTAATTCTGTTTCTTTTCCCAGTTTTTTTTTTCTTCAATTCATGTGCATGTAAATGGCTAACCAAGGAGATAATGTGCTGCATTTTAGAATATAATTAGATAATATGACTCATCAGTGAACCATTAAAACGTCTGACCTGAATGATTTTCTGTGATGATATTGAAGTAATTTCACTGTTGTAAAAACTCATTTTTTCAAGCTGACTTTTATGTGTCTTACTGGATTCGTAGATGGGACTTTTGACTTACTCTGTTATTTTAGTGTCATGCGGCATTGTTCTCTCTTGTTTCTCTGTTTATTTGCCTTGTTTTATCTGTGTATTGTACTGTTTTGCTGCTACGTGTCATGTCCAATTGCTTCATGTTGATTTTAATGCTGTTTATGTACAGCTCTTTGTGACTTCCTGGTGCTTTAAAAAAGTATTATTTCAATATTTATCATGTAGTGAATGAATATGTGTTTTTCAAGGGCTCATTGAATGTTTAAGAAATTAAAGGAACAAGAAAAATGGTCAGGTGGTTCATAATCTATCATCGACAGCAAGGACATTGCGTCAATGTGAAAAAAATAACTTGAGTAATTTCCGAACGTGCACGTCTTGCCCCCTGAAAGAACATCAGTGCGGCATCGTACTTTTCTATAATAAACGTAACATGTAGCTTGGTAAATGGAATGAAGTGCAGATGGAAAAACACATCCGTGAATTTGATCTTGCTGAGTTGACAAGGTTATTTCATTCAATATATCGTTGCAATTTAAATGAGTTTTTAATTACTTTGGAGCCATTTCTCACTCACTCCCTCTACTGAACTAACCCGCACAACCTGCTTTTGATACTTTGGGTTGTATATTTAGTCTTCCTGTATGAAAATAATTATATCACAAACGTGTTCATAATATTTTCATTCATAGATTCATGCCCAGAGCTAACTTTTACTTTCAGTGGCAAACTGCAGCAACAGTCTAAGTTATTCCCCAGGTGCAACAGTTCAATACAAAACTCGATGATACATTACCGATACTGTGGCTTATCAACCTGTTGGGAAAGAAAATATGGAAGTTTTAAGTTGCTTGTCTCGTGTTTATTGCGTGGTGTTGACTTAGTCTGACGTATTCGTGTTTGCTTTCCTGAATGATGCAGTGCACCCCCTCCTCAATATGTTTGTGTAACCTTCAGGTTGTGTGAATCTGTCTCTCGGTCTAATATCTTTTTGCTCTGCAGAAGCTTTCGGAGCTACTCAAAAGTAAGAAACCTGAAGATCTGCAGGAGGCCAATAGGCTCATTAAGAACATGGTCAAAGAGGTCTTTTTTTTTTTTATTAAACCTTTCAAAGGTTGTTCTAGAGAGGCACGCAAGCTGAGCGATAACAGTCCTGTTACCTTGTCTGTTCCACCTTTTAGGATGAGCTAAGGATGCAGAAGGAGAAGAAGCTCACAAGCACACTAGAGGAAGTCAACAATAGTGTTAAACTCCTTAGTGAGATGCTGGCTTGCTTCAGTGTTGAAGACTCGACTGAGAGCGACACAGAGCTGATTAAGGTTTGTGCTTCTATCAATTTATTTTTGCATATATTGACCTTTTCTTAATAATGGCCCGCATTCGCCAACAAAAACAAGATTATTTACTTTTTTGTCCACCTGTAGTTCAAGATTGCTTTTGATGGTTTTTCAATGGGTATTAATTCTGATGTTTTATATGATGTCATGATGTCAGGATGCTGCTTTGTCGTTCCTAATAATGCAGCAGGAAAATGGTAGGTAAAATGCCAAAATGTATTTAGAAACAGGGCAAACAATGAGCCTTCACCAATAGACGGCAGGATTTCAGTTGAAGCATGCACCCCACTGAGTTATAATAAGACATGTCTCAGCCCTGGATTTCACTTGAACCCATTTGAACTGATTTTTAGTAATGATTTAACAGATAACTTGTTTTTTTTAGGAATTATATGATGAGTGTGACAAGCTCAGAGAGAAAGTGTCTCAGCTGGCATCAGAGACTGAAGATAATGACACTAAGTTGGGTAAGGATTTCTCCTATTTATGGTGAACTCTTTCTTCGCAAAGAGCTCGACAGCATTCACTAAAACCGCCTGTAGTGCTGTAGCTTCGTTTTTATTCTTTTTTTAGGTGAGATTCTCCAAGCAAGTGATGACCTCTCCCGAGTCATTCATTTGTATAGAAGGACTGTGGAAGGTCACAGCACAGATGAAGACAGAAAAGAGGCACGGTCTCGGATAAAAGCAGGTAGTCAACTGTGTACGTTGAGAAAAGGGAAAACTAACACTGAAGTCCCAGTGGATCTTAATTCATAGGATCTTATAGTATTTAATGGGTACTGTGATTTTCACCAAAAGAGAGAGTTCCAATGAACCTGATTTCTTTATCGCCGCACACTTGTCTGCACTTGCTGTCTGATACACGTCACATGACCACATTACTATACATGAGTAGAGGCATATCAAAGTGTTTGGAAGTGACTGATACAGACTCAAAACTATTTGACGACTTCAAAAACATGTATAAAGGTGCGCTTAGGGGAGGAGCATCTGCAAATGAAACTGCACAGTTCATCAAACACTATCATTTCAATATGTCATATTGCCACTTGGAACCATTTTTTTATTATTATGCCATTACACCATTATTTACATCATTAGACTCAATGTTTAACCCCCGACACATCGTACTGATTTGTCCAATGTTTACTGACGTATGACGAATTTGGCAAACACACTGCCGTCCATTGAATAAGTTGGGGACAATAAGTTCTAGCAACTTGATGCTCACTGGTATATGTTGTAGTATATGTAGTATATGTCAAGAAATGCATCACTACACGAGATGGAGGATTTGGTTTCCAGATGTTCTCAAGCAGTTTGGAGGTGACTTGTTCTAATATGTATCTATAATGTATTACGACAATATATCATAATACCCAGAGAGTAGGATGTAGAGCAGAGAGAGGATGAGACCAGGAATGTGCTCCCTGCCGGAAGTTCCCCTGCTGACTTCCGGCATCATTGTAGTGTGCTGTGGTTTCAATTCACACGCAGCATTGTAATTGACTCACAGGGGGCGCTAAAATCATCCACCTAAAGCAGAGTTGAACTGCATGCACTAAACAAGGAAGTATACACTCACATAGTCCATTGTTCAGTCTTACAACCATGACAATCAGTTTGCAAATCTAACCCAATATGTCGTGACTCTCACTTGTTTTGACTCATTGACAACCAGAGAAGTTTTCTTGCGCCGCCTTCATTGAACTCGCTAGTTCAGAACGCCCCCTTCTGGCTGATCAAGACAAGTAAATATGTATTTGCAGAAGCATACATGACCAGCGTGTAACAACACACTCTGCATTTCTTTCTGAATGTTTTATATATGGCCAAACACTAGCTAAAAATCTCAGGAATGTGACTGGACCCTATAGCAAAGTAATAATGAGGATCATCAGATAAATGTGTCAGATGGAAACTTAATGCATTCTGTCCCTCAACAAAAGTGTCTCTGATAGAAGACAATAAGTGTACAAGATGATGCCCACACAGCTTCGTTGCCTTTAAGAATAAAATCATGCCTCATATGAGATTATGAGTTAACATGAAAAGGGATTAACATGTGCCATTCACTCCTTTTTGCTTTGTGAAATGAAACCTGGGCTGCAGATTCACCGCTGCATCATTGATATTTTTGCTTTTGTTGGAAAACAAGTAATTTAAGTTCCATAGCTACTATTGATGCTAACTAATAGTTGGAAAATGTAAAACCCTTAATCTCGATTTCTTCTCTCAGAGCCAAATCGATCGCTCTTGGAGCTTGAATTTTGTGTCATGAACACCAACCGAAATTTGACACAACCACTATACAAGCCCCTCTCGCCCAGTGACTAGTGGGAGAGGCTCCAGCACTCCCCGCTACCCTCGGCGATGTATATATACAGTCCCCTGTTGCATTCACTATAGACAGCAAACTAAAGCAGCCAGTGGGAAAATAATTATGAAACAGTCTTTTTTTTTCGGTCAAGACATTGACTCTATTCTCTGTATCACCGTGCAGCTCAATTTCACCCAAAGAGCTTTCTCTGCCAATAGTCTCTTCGTTGTTGGCATGGCTTTACTCACTTTTTTTGTACTTTTATCATTTCAACTTTTGAATACTCCGCAGCCTCCTGGAAATGTTTCAGTTTAGTTGCATTCAGCTTTGCTTTTCTCACTTTTTTCCATGTTTTTGATGACTGGTGGTGCTTGTATTATTTACGGCACTAAAAAATAACTTGAATGGTTATGGACAGATTTGAATAAAATTTTCATGATATAGGTGAAATGGGACAAGGACCCAATGATTGAATTTTGGGAGTGATCCAGATCACCGTTTGGATCCAGCAGGTTGTTTTTAAAGGATCTTCTGCGTAGTCTTGTGTTGAGGCTGGTCGGTGGAGGATCCCAAGTGTTTTTCTAGTTTTATTTTCTAGTTTTTAAATGATAATGATAGTTCTGGCCTTTTGATTTAATGAGTCCATTATCTTTCTATATTAAAATCTGAATTCAGGAATGGAGTTCTAATTCAAAAGTTTTGAGGAAAGAAGGTTGATTTTGTTGATGTGTTTTTCTTGTTATTTTAAATCCAACCTATTGTCTTTTATTTGCTGATGACTGTTTAGAAACACAATGCTCCTATTTTGTCATGTTATTTAGAGAAATTGAAAAGAAGTTGAGTGAGTCTCTCCCACTTTTCTTTTGTGGCATGGACAATTGTCAGCCGTTTGTAGTGTTTTCCATTTCAGTTGTGAGTGAGTTCTGTTCTTCTCTGATTAACGCGCCATTGTCTCAGTGCTGCTGTTATTTACTCTGTATTTTCTATTTAACTGTCAATCCAAACTTCAACCCTCTTGGTTTAGTGCTGTTGTCCATTATTCCTCCAGAATGTAAGGCCGCATCTCAGTCCGAGATTCTCATTGACCTGACGTGTTTGGACACTCCGAGTTCCATTCCACCCAAACAGCAGCCTTGCTCTTCGTCGCTACCTGAGGATCTACTGTGTGTCCCTGACCCAGACATGCCTGCGTGCACTGAGCCTCCTGCTGCTCTTACACTGCTGGATGAAGAGCTGCTCTCTCTGGGTATGATCACAAAAATATTATTTAGCACATATATCAGAAGTCATTGATATTTAATTCTCTTTAATGCTTCCTCCTGACAGGTATAAATGACCCTCTGCCTCTGCATCACAATTTGATACCACTGCAGGTATAAACACAATTTAACTGCTTATTTTGTTCACAGCTGTCAGAGTAATTACACTACAATAATCATTTTATTTACAGGATTCCAATCATAACTTAGTTCCTTCAGCCAGCAACATAGCTGCATGTTCACCCTTTCTCATGGACACTGTAACTACGACGACAGATTCCTCAACAAGCGTCCCCACTGTCGCCCTCCCCTGTGCATCTAGTCCTCAATCAGTCAACAAAGTGGGCGCAGTTCCACTGGCACCCATGGTGTCAGCTTTTCTTGCGACATCGCCTCTCACTACATCTAGTGCCGTTGCTGCTTCCCAAGAGATCCCTGCTCTGGTTGAGCCAGCAGTATTGTCTTTGGCCGACAGACCTCTACATGAACTTGCCGTGCTAGACATGGCCAGTCCAAACATGTGAGTATCTTGATGTGTCATTTGTTTCCATTTTTTTAACATTAACTTGTGGAGCAGGTTATATTCCCCTTGTATCCTTGGGTTTACTAATAAAATTAGACTTGTCTGAGCACTCAAAAAGCCATTTGTAACCCTTCTTGTCATAAAAACGTGGGGTTGAAGTCGGAATTAAATAGTCATGTTATGTAGCACACATAAGCACTGAACAACCTCAAGCTGCCCAATAACACACCTGGCACATACATATGTAATATTTATTATTGTTCGTTTCCAAATAGAATCAATGTCAGTCAATACGTTTCAGTGAAGTGCATTTCTGGGGCAGTGCTTAACTCCCCTCTGCCTCCGCTCCACCTCAGAAACTGTTTTGTAACTTTCTCTGCGATGTGAATGCTTCAAGTTGGAGTAGAGAGGTGGATCGTTCAGAACGGTCATCTGTCTGTGAAAAGTAACGTGGTTCTGGCAAGTTATCGTAATAATACATCATGTGTAGAGTTGCATTTTACTGTGAAAGAGCAACAGAAACATGGCGTTATAGACTTCCCCTCCACTGCCTGTGTTGAAGTCTGTGGCCCTCCTTTCATGACAAGAACAGACATGAGACAGGCCTGATACATTTCATTACTCCTACCACTCAATATAGTGTCACAGGAGACAGATTTGAGACAACAATTTGACCTTTATAGGTTTTTCTTTATGAATACTTGTTGTAATTCGTTGCTGTTTTTATTACACGTGGCTGTGAGAACCCTCTTCTCTTCCCACAGTAGGTCTCCTGGAGGTTTTGGCACTTTCTTACCTGAGAAAAAGAAGCCTGACCATCCTGGTCCTTTGTCCTTCGGTGATAGTCCACTTCTAGTCACGGGCTCTCCAGGAGGATTCACTTCTCCACCAACCAATTGCAACGGTGGCGACCAACTGATGAATTCTCTGCCCGACTTCCTCCACCTTTACCAGGCTAGCGCAGAGAGGAAGGAGGAGCTTTCCCTGGCTAATGTCTCAGTGCCACTGGATGCTATTAAACCAAGTAAGTATGAGCAGTTCCTATAGTATTGATGTGCAAAGACAAGAAAAAAGTGTTTTTTGAGCAGCTGTGCCAGGAGTTGGCTGTTGTGTTAAATTCTAAATGTAATTTTCTATCTTAAAATGTTTATTGAAGTGATGTGGACCAAGGTTACTTTTAAAAGTATATTGATTTTAGTTTGACTTGATTCTATTACATAACAGTATATACTGTGTGTGTGTGTGTGTGTGTGCGTGTTTCACTGTTGCTTTACATTTGAGGTACAGGTTTGGTACAGTTTGGGGCTAGAAATGTGACAGTGCTTCTCCTCAGTGGTGATGTTATGCAACTACACAACGCTTCATGTTGTGTTTTATTAAGTCTGTTTTTGTTTTGTGTGACTGTCTTTTAGGTAAGGTGTCCCCGGTGACTGCGTATGACAAAAATGGAATCCGTGTCCTGCTGCATTTTGCTGCCGATTGTCCACCAGACAGACCCGACGTTCTAGTGATGGTGGTATCCATGCTGAACACATCCCCCTTGCGGGTCAGCAGCATGGTGCTGCAAGCTGCGGTTCCTAAGGTGACGACCCACTTGGCAGTAACCTTTGGACTCTTTGGATATGAGTCAACTGAAATCAATTCTGTCCGTAGACCATGAAGGTGAAGTTGCAGCCTGCTTCTGGGTCAGAGCTTGCTGCTTTCAACCCCGTGCTCCCTCCTGCTACCATCACACAGGTCATGCTGCTCGCCAATCCTCACAAGGTAACAAGACTGGCTATTGATGTTTGGTTTTGAAATCTGTCACTGCTGTGATACCAGAATACATGAGAAAAAATAGTAAAATGAGTACATTTGTTCCATTTTATCTCAACTGTTGATGTGAGCGTTTTTAAACGCATCATAATAAAAGATAATTCCCATGTGTACACAAACGGTGGAACTTAAAAGTGACTGGCATCTCTAAGGTTTTTGTTTTTTTTTTAATGGCGTACTTTCCAAATATGATTTACACGTCTCTTCTTTTGCAGGAAAATGTAAAGATGAGATACAAACTGACGTTCACGCTGGGAGAGCAGCATCTTACAGAAGTAGGGGAGCTAAATGAGTTTCCTCCTGCCCAAAGATGGGGTTCACTATAGTCCCTCTTTCCTTAGGACTGACTAGACAGCACACTAGTTTATTTCAGCGCTGCACATCAGGGGTCCGGAAGTGGGTGTTTGATACATTTAAGTAGCTGATCTAAACATGTATCGCTTTGGAAGCGTTTCCGGTTTGCCGAAGTTGTAGCTCAGAGCACATATTTATGAAGCAATAACCGTTATTAGAAGAAAACGGATATACTTATTTATTTTTTAAGACCATTTTGATGACGACAACGGTGCAAATAGTTACCATCATTTTATTTCTGGCTGTGCTTGTCTTTTTTTTTCTCCTCCTTTCTGTGACTCCAATTTCACCATGGAATTTGATAGATAATAACCATCTCTGTGTTGAGAAAACTAAAGGAATCCGGTTGCTGTCAGTTTTTCTATTGTAGTTTTGATATTGAAAGAAATATCTCTTGTATTTTTGTTGAACTATTACTTCTAATAGTTTTAAATGTTAAATGAGTCTGACATGATGCATTTGTGATAATGCGTGGTTTACACTTCAGTTCTGTGTCCTTGTTTAACTTATTTTAAAAATGTAAAAAAAAAAAATGTGAGAAGTCTTTTTATTTTGAAGTTGGTTTGTCACATGAATTCTTTGTTGCATAATGTGTTCTGGGACATTTAGGAAGTGAAACTCTCTCTTCTAAACTATGCATTTGTGAGGTCCAATCTTGTTGTTTTTCTTATTTTGTGTGTCATCTTGTCCATTTGAGAGGGGCCTCTTTCTATCTGTCTTGACCAATGAAGAATATTATCTGTGTACTAATAGGTGTTTTAATTCTTCCAAAAAAAAACAATTTTGTCATTTCTTTTAAACATTTGTGCAACACAACAAATAAAAAAAGATTTATTTATAATACTATATGATTGTCTTTGGCTCCTTATCAGTACTGAGATCCATGGTCTATGTTAATACTCAGTTATGAGTTTGTGTGTGTGCAGTTATGATCTATTACACTTCAACCCCACTGTAGGAAGTGTTAGATAATAGCGTCACATGATGGTTTGTAAACAACAGGCTTGTAAAAGATAAAATGCTTGGCTTGTAGTTTTTTTGCGCCACTGCATTAGTATGGCAGCAGTGTGTGTTTTGTTTATAACAACTTTATAGCCACAGATTTTAGTCTTCTTGCCTCAGTCCTGATAATAATTGTTCCAAATGCAGTCTACGTTCATATATTTCAGGATGGCACAAATTTGGCCACGTATATTTTTAAGATCCTGATGTTTCATCCTGAGCTTTTGGTGCATACTTCAATGCACATTTTGGTTCTCCGGTGTTTATCCATCCCTGATCCATCACGACTGAGAGTCCAATCCTATCAGGAAATGTCATGACACACTGGCACTAGTTGGAAGAGAAACTGAGTGGTGCACCTCCCTCAGAGGAACACAGTTTAAAGCCCTTGTGCGGTGTGTTTTATACATGTAAACAGGCTACTATCAGCCCTGGGAAG
This sequence comes from Synchiropus splendidus, assembly GCF_027744825.2. Classification (NCBI taxonomy): domain Eukaryota; kingdom Metazoa; phylum Chordata; class Actinopteri; order Syngnathiformes; family Callionymidae; genus Synchiropus; species Synchiropus splendidus. Next base: position 34,420,911 of record NC_071335.1, read on the forward strand.
TCTGTCCACAAAATATCAATCTAGAGACATTTGATCTAACTAAATATGTAAATATAACAAGGGAAAACGCTGGGATCTGTAACCAGCGTCGCGATATACAAAACAAAAATCGTGTTCTTTAAAAAAGTATAATGGTTTGGATGAATCTATTTGGCATCTGATGACGCGCAGTCATTTGGCGCAGCCGCGTTAGCTGGAGTTGACGCAAAGCTGCGCGCCCGACGAGCGGAGACGCCGCAGACCAGATCCCCACGTTAGCAGCAGCCGCAGCAGCAGCTATGGCAGACGAAAAGCCAAAGGTAAACCAAACCAGTCATAGCGTATATTCGGTATCATCCTCCCGCCGTGTATGTTGCCGAGACAGCGGTCAGTCGCTTAGAATAAGCCTCGGGGCGAAGATAAATGGCACTAAAACGAACATTCCTGAGCGGAACCGGTGCTAAAGAGCGTTAGCATGCGACGTTAGCACAGCAAGGCTGGAAACGTAATCCATGGTATAGCAATGCATGAAGCAGAGTTCTACTGTAAACGAGAGCTCGTGGACGCGTTACACTCTGTGCAGCGGTGAATTCAGTCGAATTTGGGGGAATATATCTTGAAATTAGATGTAGTATTGACCAGACAACAGAGCGGCCCAATTCACACGGCCTTGTCGCCACTGCAAATATATGTATTGAGAAGTTTTCTTTTCACAGTTTACTCAAATAATAACTGAATGTTCGTGGAGATTATGCAGTCGTTTGCCGTACTGTTGCTTTAGTTGAATTGTGTGCCGTAATAGTGACTAGATTCACTCTTTATAAGAAACAAATGTAATAAACTTTAACAGAAATAGTCCGTCAAAGTCCCGCCTTCCTGGTGTTGTACCTCAAATGAATCTCAGTTTTTCATCACCAGGATTTGACTGTGTTTATGTTCGTCTTTCTCTCAGGAGGGAGTCAAGACTGAGAACAATGAGCACATCAACCTGAAGGTGGCAGGGCAGGACGGCTCGGTGGTCCAGTTCAAGATCAAAAGGCATACCCCTCTTAGCAAATTGATGAAGGCGTATTGTGAACGACAGGTAAGGCACGGTTATGGAAGGTGCTTGGTTTGCACCAGAACATTGTTTTGGGTTTTTTTAAGAGCCGAAGAAACTGAATCGCCGTGTCGTTACATTGGGGATACATGCTAAATACATCAAATATAAAAAGCAGGATATTTGAAATCATGTGTGCAAACGCCATGGCCGTCTTAATGTGCTTCATGATCTGCTCACCTGCTGGAAAACCTTCTCAGGTGACAACCTCATGAAGTTCATTGACCTTTTTTTGTTGACTACGTAATTCCATTTGTGTTCATTCATAACCTTGATACCTCCAGTCAGTATCTGCAATGTGAACAGTCATGAAGGAGGATGCATTGGATCAGAGGTGTGTCCAAACCTTTAGCCTGTACTGTATACATTAGCACTGTCAAGGGAATAAAAACAGTAAAAAAAAAAAAAGGTATGATCCGTTGCCAAGCAGATCATGGAGCTTATTCTTAAATTGCCAGTTACTTTGGATTTTTCAGGGCTTCCTTTTGCTGGACCTGTGAGAAACACACACGCTTCCATTTACTCTTGTTGTTTGTGTCAAAGTTGCCAGTTGGAGCGACAGGTCTGCGGAGTCTGATGTGTTGCAGACATGCATTATTTTCTAGTAAACGGCCATTGATTGTTATAACATGAATGCAGTACCTGTGTTGATATGTGTAATTATCACTGGACTATTTCATTCATGTGAGTGAATGAGCAAGTGTATTCTATGTACAAAGGAAATGAAAGCTTTTTAACCCACTTACCCAAGGGTGTTGCCCTGGAAACGAGGGAAAGTGACCAAATAAATGTGCGAGCCAGAGACGTGGGTCTGTAATTTCCCATGCACCTGCGTTGTGAGAGGGAAAACAAATAGTGCAGTGTGCAAAGTTGTGAATCCCATGTGCTTTGGAGAGGTGGAACTGGGAGCCAGCTGTCATGGCTCGGCACTTCTGCTTTCAGTGGAAACTAGGGTAACTCGGTGGACGTGTGAGAAAAGCCTTGTTTGCGAAATCGACTGAGCCAGCCTGCACACCAATAGCTTCACCCCGGTCAGAGTCGGCTGTAAAGAGCTGCCTAAATGCAGCGTTGATGACTGTTGCGCTCTCTCTGTCTCGGATCCTGTGGCTGACACATCGTGGCTATGCCCCTTCAAATGGGTGGCTACCAAAGTACAGCCTCAACTGCGCCCCAGTATTTGAGAAGGGCTGGATTAATGCAACCATTTCATACCCCTTATATGTAGGGTATATGCGAGCATATGAGCATCATCCTGATTGAAGTATTGCGTTTGCCAGAATTGACAGAACTCTGTAATGTATTTGGTTGTTTCTAATAAAGAATTGTGTTTTCAGGGGCTGTCAATGAGGCAAATTCGATTTCGGTTTGATGGTCAGCCCATTAATGAAACGGATACACCCTCTCAGGTAGGCCACGATTCCTGTCAGGACCAATTTAACATAGAATGTTTATGAGTATGTTGTTGCTATGTCACGTCATCACTTGGTTATACAGTATATAAACAACTGCAATCATAGCACATGTATTAGTATACAGTTGACATGGCTGCCTTCTGGAGCCCATATTGCTTTTCCTTTGTGAAAAAATCATTTGAATCCAGCCAAATCAGTCCTTTGTGCTTACTTTATATTTTATCCTGTCAGAATGAGTCATTAACGTTTTATTTTTCCTTTTCAGCTAGAAATGGAGGACGAAGATACAATTGATGTGTTTCAGCAGCAAACTGGAGGCTTGCTGCTTTGAGGACTGTTTCCTGGAAAAAAGATCCCTACCTCCTCGTCATTTTTCTCTTTCCCCCCCTTTTATTTCCCAATATCTTTCCTTTTGTGCGACATTTGGTTATGACCGTTCTTAGTGCCAGAAATGGAGAACTAAAACAAAGATGGCGGCAGTACTGCCTGAGTCGACGGTTTCTGCAGCAACTGTGTTGACCTGCCGCTGTGGTGCGCGGTGTATGCAGTGGAAAGTACTGAGAAATCATGTCTTCCTTCTTCCCGGAGGCTGCGGAAAAAAAGTTCTTCAGTTTTTATACGTTTGGCACGCTGGTTTTGATTCACACAACATTTTTTATGTATACTGACATCTATTGTTATGAAAATATGTTGAAATAAATTGAATCCGTTTTTTTAATACCGTGCATTTATTTTTTGGGGGGAGTCATTGTAATGGGCCACTGGGGCGTCATGAAGCATTACCTCACTTACAGAGATTTTATTCTTGTGAGTCTATTACTGCTCACAAAATAATAATTGAACTAGGACCAGACGTCATTGAAGGTCTGAAATTGTCACTCTACACTTTGTGCATCTGGTCTTTACTTGTATTTCAAGCGGCCCTTCAGCTTGCTGTAGCACAATATGTTTTTCAAAAGTATAAAAGAAACCTTTTCAGTTTAATAGCTTTAGTACTGGTGTTGGAAGGTGCCATGTTGTCCGAGTGTCAAAAATGATTACATTTAATATTTGTATTTGATTTTTCATGGCCTGGCAACTCAACTCTATAAATATGTAAATCCATAATAAATGAAACTATATTGCTCATTCCAAAACACTGTTCACAAAGTGAGCTACAAAGCAGACTTGAAAACTAGAACACTAGGCACATGCGCAGGGGCATGGCTTTTGACAATCTTGAAAAACGGAAGTTGCGCTCCCTGACCAGCAACGTTCTATTCTGAAAGAAAGTAGCGGAAGTTCGCTCCCACGATGCTAGTTTGACCACTCAGACTATGGAGCAGGTTGACTAGACAGTGATGAGGTGGTGAAGTGCAACAACAACCAATTCCACTGTATTTTAGCATCCTTTGCCTTGTAACGCATTTCTCCCTGCACAACATGACGACTACTAAAACGTACACAGGGATGGAGCCCGGTGCCAAGAACAGCTCCAGGTAAGAGGCGTTGTTCCTTTGCTGCTGCTGCTGCTGCTAGCAAAACCGTGGGAGCATCACGCTCCACATCCCGTCGTCCTCTGTGTAGAACCCCAGCATGTCCGTCCCAAGCACATTTTAACAAGCGCTAAACGCCTCCTTAATGCTCTTTATCTATTAACGTGGTTCAAAAGGAGTCGTTTTAGCTCGCACTGTCGCCTCCCTTTGTACAGCTGATGCTAGCTGGCGGACGAGGGCGCCATACCCATTAACCTCAGCTGCGAGATAACTCTGTGCACCCATAGCGCTGGTGTGTTAGCTGGGAATTAGCTATGCATTTTAACAGGTATATCTTATCAATGAAAGCGTGAAGCCCCCGTCTGCGCCTTTGGGTGGGGCATCATGTCTCATCTGGTCCCTGGTTAGTAGCGTCCAGTTTTTAAGTATGAGTATTTCGTCTTTATTTAATGGTTTTATACGCTTTTAACTGCATGTGTTGCGTTTTTCCCTGTGTGGTCCTATAAACCCAGATAAGTACAATGGTGTCTTTAATATTCTTTGAATGTACGTTCCTGTCTCAATATATTGGGGAATGTAAAGTTCTCATGTCCTCTTCATATTGTCCCTCATCACATCCATGAACCTCAGGGTTGTCCTTATCTTCCTCTTCTCCTTTGACTCGATACTGTCCGCCATCGCTCCTCTCCCCGTATCCAAACCATCTGTCCCTGTTTACTTCTCCGCATTAAGTGTCCCTCTCATGTCATGGTCCTTATTAGTTCCAGTTGTTTATAAATGGTTATCTTATTACTTGACGGTACTTTTATAAATTTTCTTGTCTCACTTCAACCTTATCCATGCATCATTTGATAAGGATTATCTTATCATGAACTCCAAATTGCGTAATACATAAAGTCTGTCCAGATCTAGTTTGTTTAGCCAAACATTTTTGAAGTCGCCAGTCTTCACTGTTAATAGTTTTTTTTTTTCTTTTCTTAACTGTTAATCCAACAGTTCAAAGCTTTAGCTATACTGGGCTTTCCTGCTTCTGCTGGTAGCCTCTAGTTGACCCCACTGCCAATGCTGGAAATTCCCTCTTATTTGCAAGCTCTGATTATATTCACGATAGTTGTTTATGGCAGCAATATGTGGTCGGTAAAAGATTAAATTAGAACTTCCCCTGATTTAAAGCTTGGCCTTTGTGCTAATATAAACAGATAATGTAGAGTGCTGCAACTCTGGACTTGCTATAATTCAATGATTAACAAATGAACTAAATATACATAAGTAAAGTGAATTAAATAATTAGGAATTGCATCCACAAATTTGGGATAGCTTTCTTCTGTTGCAAGCCTCTTTTTAAACGTGTTTGTGACTGATACCACATCCTCTTGTTACTCCAGGGTTTTGCAGCCTCCTGGTGGTGGATCCAACATCTCATTCGGTGCAGATGAGGAGAAGCCCCCTGTAAGAAAAAACAAGATGGCCTCCAGTGTTTTTGCTGAACCTGAAGACCCTTATGCAAATCGAAGGAATAACCCTCCAGGTACCGTGGCCTTCCACGCTATGACCATAACTGAGGCTACAACCGCTGGTGGCATGACTGACGTTAGGACACATGTTTCAGCTAACCCAGGATTGGCTAACCTATATGTGCTTGTACAGCTGTAACACAAACCTGCACTGACTATGGCCCTCTTGTGGACCAGTTTGACACCCATGATCTTGGCGATTTCTGTTTCTTGGAGAGCCCAGCTTCTTAAACTTCATGGAATTTTAACATCTGCACATATAGAGTTGTACTTTTTCGTCCGGTGGAAAACCTTACAATGCCTTAACCTGTATCTAATGCACGTTTTCTTCTAAATGCTATGATAAACGTACTTTCTCGGAGCTGTAATGGTGATTTTCTTTGAAGGCGACACACCCATCAGTATCAGAAGAGCAGTAGTGTCATGTGATTTTCATGCATTGATATGCCAACTCCTCTCTCTCAATAACAATCCTGCTGTTGTTTTAATGAGTTCTTGGCTGTGATTAATAGCTGCTCATTTCCCCATTCAACATGATCTTAAGGGACAGTTCATGTTGCTCACTGCTCCAAGATTTCATTTGTAAATGCTGAAGCTGATTCTACAAAATTGGCTCCACTCAATTGCATGAGTAGAAATGATGGTCAGCTGCCAGGGACACTGAGTGAACCCTGGAGTCAGGACTACAAATGATAGTTAAAGACGTCTTCCTGTGAGGGAAATATTTTCACTGTTGACCTTCTGTCTTTAACAAGTTCCTTCCCCCCTTAAGATTTGTATTCATGTGAATATCTGAGTGTTTAATGGTCCAACACATTGCTCTGCTAGAAGCTCTACTCTTAACTCACTTCTTTCAACCAGAAGGAGAAGAATGCTAAACCCAAGTGCCTCGGGTTGTTACAGGGGTGACAGCAGAAAAGGCTTCATTCTTTAGGAATGCAATCGAACCTTCCTACCTGTTATCGTTTATCTTATTTATTCACTATTCTGCTTTGACATTTTTCTATGTTTCCACTGCAGTTGCGCTATTCTGTTTAATCAGTACTTATCTCCTTCGTGATTTTAAAGGTGTCATTCCCTGAGTAAACTCAGCGCTATGACTGAAATGAGGCGTTTTTTCAAAGAAAATGAATGTTATTCCGACCGATGAATAATGACCTTTGCCAGCAGGTGGTGACAATGAGTCTGAGATTATATGGACGCAGCCAACGAGGGCTAGTGAAATCTCTCTTGTTGTTGCCCAAGCTGCAGGTATTTGAGGGTAGATAGTATGTGGAAATCTGCAGGTCTAACTGGTTTCAGTTATCTGTTGCAGCACGCTTGGAAAACAATATAAAGTTGTTACAGCACCGGCCCGTGCTTTGGTTAGTTGTTTTGTCTGCCAAATTAGGGAATGCTGGCTGTCTGAATGCATGACCTAAAATCTAAATAAGATTTAAATCACCTATTAACCAGACTGGACAAGACATACAACCAATCTTTTTTCTAGTGTAAATGATAAGTCATCGGATTCATTTCTCTGTAACCTTCAGTAGGTTGTGAACACAAGCATGCAGAAAAGCCAGACTCCATTGTATTTCAATTATAGTTCAATCTTTATTTCATCATTCATTTAATGCTTCTATCGTTCAGTGTGGGGTTGATAAATGCGTCAGTAGTCTTTTTATTGCTCTGCAATTATAGCTCCGCTTTGGAAAGTAGGGCTTGGTCATATCTCTGTTTAATAAGTCATCGCTCCATTCTTACAAACATCCGTTGCAGCAGCTGATAGTCAGGCAGGTCACCTCGGTTGAGCAATTCTCTGCTTCTCTGCTTCCTCTCTCATCACGCAACCACACTTCCTTCTAGTTCCATTTTACACAATCACTTTTCATCACAGTTTCAGTTAAGATTTGGGTTTGACCCCTGTTCACACACCCCTGTCCCTTTCGTCCTTCAGGTGGGAAGCCAACTGGTGTGCTTTGCGGGGAGTCGTCAGCCCCCCTGAGGAGAGGAGGGAATCAAACCGTGGACTCTGTCACAGACGACTCTTGCTCTGTAAGCACACCCTTTTAAAATGTGACAGTCAAAACTAATATGGAGGCCAACCTGCAGCCAAAGTAGTTACTACGAAGACGTAACTGCTGAGAGTCCTTGCCTGTTTAGGGGTGGATGCATACTCCCGACAGAAACAAAAGCTTGCTCTGAACTCAGAGTTACCTGAACATGGTGCCAGCCGCTGGAGTTGTCTGTTGATCTTCAAATTCCTGTCCCATCAAAAAAAAGTCCTTTGAAAAGACACAATGACATGCTTTGACAGTCTGAGCAGCACATCAAAACAAACAAGCAAATACATGTTGCGCTGAGACGGTCACACAAATTGTCAATAGCACCGCGTTCACACAGCTTTCCGTTACGCTTGCGTAAGTTGTGCTGTTCTCAGCCAAGTCGCCTCAGTTGTCCTAACAGCTTCTGTCAGCTATTGTCAGTACTTTAATAACGCACAAGAATTTTGAAAGCTGTGCAGTGTCTCAGAAGATTAAGTGCTCTGGTGCATAGAACCCTGACCTTGAATTTCAGGCTAACGCTGGAGTATGATTTCTACAGTGGAGAGTTTGGCCACTACTCCACAAATTGTATTATTCTCTGTGGCTGTTCTGCACATAACTAATCCCTGCTTTCACTTTTAGTCAGAGCTCTGAACTTTTTATTTCACTTAGTTATCTTGGCTTGTTTATTAAAGGCACACTTACTTTTTCAGACTTTTCAAAGTGGATAACTCACTTGTATTCAAGTACTGACCTAGTATTTTTACCTGTTTGGTGGAATGAACGCTCCTTCCTGCTGTGTAAAGTTCAACATCTCAGGTGACGTTCCTGATAGAGAAGTAAACTCTTGATAGATGCTTTCTCACCACAAGTGTTGTTTTAGTCATGATAAAAAAAACACTTCTCTGAGGCATTGTTTGATGTTCAGTGATGTTTATGAAACCTCTTCTCCTTCCTGCAGAACAAAGACCAGTCGGGGAGTGAGACTGGTAAGACCTCGCTGCTTTTATAGATCATTTTCTGGCTGATACGATCTATTATGATAATCCAGACCAACTGGCTCCAAGCACATTGCACTGTTGCTGTGCTCGCTGAAACATCAGATCAGAAATCAACATGCGTCTTGGGAAACTTTCATCAGTTGCATTAGATATGGCACTTTAATTTTTAGACTCTCATTTTGTATCCTCTCCGCCTTCATCTGTTAACAATAAACAGTTTACGCTTCAAGGCTTGTGCATCGTCCCACGCCTTCCTCTCTCTTTAGAAAACAATGCAGCAGAACCAGAGCACCAGAATGACACCCCTCAGGCGGAGGAGCCGGGGGCAGGTCCACCTTCCGGCCGGAGGAACCCACCTGGGGGCAAGTCCAGCCTCATCCTGGGTTGAGTGTCGGCTTCCCACCCCACCGTCGCCAGACTTCTCTCCGAACTCTTTATTTTCAACCGTGTTCTCCCACATCCAAAGTGCATTGTTTTGATACCTCCTTTTGAAGAACTGTTTTGTACTGTTCAGGTTGTTTCTTCCTAAAGAAGCACTTTATGTATTTCTAAGTTCATAGTGTCACGTCTGGAATTACCTTGCTGCGTGGGTGTGGAGGCTGCTGACTCTTTCCTCATCGTGACAGGCAGTAAAACAAGTTTGTAAAACCTTGATGAACCTTGGAAAAACAACCCGGATTTAGACTCCTCTCGCATGCTCGTCCGGACTGGACACTTCTGAATGTGAAGTTGTTTCTTTTCTACGATGATGTGGCTGGATTTTGTACAAAGAAGATGTCGCTGCATGATATTTGTCTTGTGTTCTAGTGTAGCCGAATGGACACAGCCCATTCTCTGACTAAACATTGTGCTCACCTCTGTGTTGTAGAACTCACGTCAGGTGACCGAATAGAAGAAGTTACTGTTGAATGTTGTGACATCTGTGCAGTTTCAAGTGCCGAAGTTTGACTCCTCAAAAGCCTGTGCCTGTGTGACGGTGCGTTTGTGTGCTCTGCCAAAGTCAGACGTTCCCACTTGTGATGTTGCTTGACTGTATTCATGTGGTGTGAGTGGCAAAGAAATTGATGATGCTAATCCTGCGTTTGTTGTTTTTATTTTAGAATAGATCAATGTCTTTCACATATCAAACAAAGAAAGAGCATTGGTATCTTGCTCTGAAGTATGTGGACGGTAGTGTGAGGCTTCATGATTTACCCGCTGTACTTGGCCTCTGGCTCCAGCGGTAGATTGATACGTGATTCATGTGACGGTGTTTTTTTTCCCCGGAACATGGACAGAGCTTTCAAGCCAGGTTGGATATTCCACTCAATAAAATGTTATCTGCCTGCTGATATAATCCATATAATCATAAAAGTTGGATCGTGTTTTGGCTCCAGAGAAGTGATGTTGCCCTTCACACCTGGAACAGACTGGTGCCCCTGGTCTGAAGTCTGGGGAGTATGCACCCGTATCTGAGGTCTCACATCAGGGCAACAGTCGCCGTAACTTTGGTTCTCAGCATTCCACCCTTTCCTGAGAGATCGGCATGGTCTGCAACTCACAAATTCACATCCTCATTGTGGATCTTTTAAACAAAATTATCAAATAGAAATATTATCAAATAACAGATACTGTTGGCATACCATGGCAAGGTGTAATTGTACTTAATAATAATAATACTGTCATATTTTTTAAGAAATTGAATAGAATTTTTATTTTATGTATGAGTATTTTTGATGTATTTTATTTAGTTATTTATTTTGCCATGCTGTGCCCCTCACAGTTTTCACTGTGGCCCCTCAGGTATTTTATTTGCCGACCCTTGCGCTTATACTTTAATGCTATAGATAACAGACTATAGAGAGAACACAATCCAAACCAGAAGTTTGACACATGTATGTCGAATCTCCGGTTGGCCCTTCAGTTTTGATCGGTACTGACCACTGCAGACTTGCAATGAGCTTGTTGGCCACACAAAAATGACAGTTAGTCAAAATGTCAGGAGTAATGTTTGCGAATCTAAAGTCGGTTTCCAGTGAACAAACAACTCATCTATGCCAGTGTCCTTAATGGAAAACAAGCCGGCTGCGTCGAGTCATAGCGAAAGTGAAAGTACAGAGGACACCGCAGTTCAGGCTCCAGACGGAGAGCAGACGGCGTTCAGAGGAGTCGTGTGTCACTCCGTCGACTTTCTTCTCTTCCCTGTGCTGTGCGAGACTGCTGTGCACCGGTTGTGAGGTGGACGCCAGATGACAGGTGAGTCAGCGCGCGCTGCTCTGCTCTCTTCACCGACAGGTGAGGACCGAGTTTGACCGCGTAAGCGGCGGTGCGGGGCACGCGTTCGTAAGTGCGCGCGGTGTCCGTCTGACTGCAGGGTGTCTCCGCCACGGTCGTTCTAAAGCAAATCATTTAGCGCAACAATGATTCATATTTACTGATGGAACATATAAATATATATTTAAATTCAATAATAAATGATAGTGCAGTAAATTAAGTATTGACGTAACGAAAGATAACGGAACAATCGCTGCTTGAAATAATTTTGTGTGTAGTCAAGTAGTCAAGCTCGGTGATGCAGATTCATCACAGACAAGTCACATTTAAAATTGTATCAGAATTTTTTTATTTTATTTTTAACTGTTCGGAAATTGAACGGCATTCTGGATTTTTTTTTTTTCTTACCGTGATGCAGGATTAATGACATTATAGAATTCAAAGAAAAAAAACTACAACACGCCTAAAGCATGCCACACTGTGTTTTGATCGAACAGCAAATAAAACTGCCTGGAAGGTGAATCAAAATCTCAGGTTAATTTCAAACACATTTGTTGAGAAAGTTAAAGTTAAAAACACATGAGCAGGAAGTTCAGAACTTGAAATGCACAGCGCTGGTCAACTCCTTCTCCGACAGAATACCTGATTGACTGATGTGAAATAGAAACAGTTGAGGTTGCCAGTTTTTTTTTATTTTTTATTTATTATTTTTTGCGCTTTTCAGGACTTGTGTCTTATGCTGATCGTCTTCCACACTGGGAGACTGAGGACACAGGTCTTCACACTCTGAAGAAGCAGAAAGCAGGAAGGATGAAGAGGAAGTGTCTGACTGTCAGACGCTCTGTGAAGCAGATTGTTTCCCTTAATAATGCTCAAATGTCGATTTCATCCCTGTAATAGCTACCTCTTTAATTCGTGGCTCTTACATTTACATCCCAGGTGAGATCTTCATTTGTCATCATCTCCGGTGAATCAACATGGTGTCCTTTGCCGTGCTTCTGCTTCTGCTGCCCCCTGTGGCCGCTTTTGGAAGTTCAGTCTGCAGTAAGTGTTGGCCTCATCTCAGATCATGGAAAGATGAACTGCTCTAGAATGATGTTCCTTCTTCTCTTTTAAAGACTTAAATTGCACCAGCCACATCGAGGAGCAGGTGGGTCACATGTCCGTGCTCAACTGCCTCGTCCAGACTGACAGTATACAGAGAGTAATTTGGAAGAAAGGCGTGGATACAGTTGTGTCCTATCATGATGGAGATGAGAGAATGAAGGACAAAGAAGGATATGTTTTCACCAAGCCACGCTGGATCAGGGACGACTCAGCCTTCAACATTTCCTTGACCATCCAGAACACTGCCATGGACCATCGTGGTGAATACACTGTCATGGTAATCACACACGTATGCGATGCCAATGCCAAGGTCTACCTGGACGTTACAGGTGAGACTGCAGATGGAGATGGGAGTATCTGCTGCAAGTGTTTCTACTCATGTTGATGCCTGCATTTACACTTTGTACATCCAAGCTCTTATGAGGACCCTTTGACCCTCCATGGGCTCCTTTGGCTTCCACTTGTTAGCTGCAGCGTCACACGCTGAGGTGTTGTTTTCTTTTTGGAACCAGAGTTTGGATGATCACAAGAGACTTCTGAATGTGCCTCTCTTTCTTCTTCTGTATATATTACTTTAAGACTTGAACTTTCTTTTTAGAATTCAGATGTTATAATGATGAAAAACTGTGATATTACTCCACAATTGTCATTTAATCCTGCTCATGTCAGCATTCCAGATTCTGGTTTTATCATCTTGTATATAAACAAGTCTCTTTGGAATGACAATAGATTTACATGTTTGTATGAGAGATTGAGAAGTGGAATCATATGCTGTAGTTATGCTGCTCTTGTTTTTTTTTGGTTTGTTTGTTTGTTTGAGTTCATATTTTTCACTTGAAACAAAAGTTATGCTGACATCACTTACTCTGAAAATCTTTTCTTCACAGGCTATAAAAAGCTGCACGAGAATCCAGGTACTAGTTTCAAAATTAAGTCTTAACTGTTTTTTAAATTACTTGTCGTTGTGAAATAATGTTGATGGATCTCTTGCAATTTGCAGATGTTTCGGCTACTCCAGCCCCCCCGGATAAAACCGTGCAAGTCGTTGCTCCACTGGTGGTGATTGGATCTCTCATCGTTGGATTGCTTCTGCTTCTGGTCTACAACAAGAGGCGGGCTGCAAGTGAGTCAAGTGAACAATAACAACATACCCCACTACATGATGATCATTTCTCTTGTTTCACATGCTATTTCCATGCCACAAGTCCAGAGCCATTGCGATGAAAATAACAGCAGCTGTAGATCTTCTGTTTTTACGTGTGTCTTGCTGACGTCGCTCTCCTCGAACTTGTTCTTTCTGTCTCTCCAGTTCGCCACGAGCCAGTGGAGACTGATGAAGCTCCTGAGCAGTTGGTCGCAGTGTATCATCTGGAGATGCCTCAGGAACAACATCATCCCGATCCTGATCTGAATCTTTGCTAATCCTGGTTAATCTGCGTGATGGAACTACAAGATCCTGTTGGTGATCATTCAACCAAGTCATCTTCATGAATTTATGATGGAAAAGAGCATTGTTTGAGTGCTTTATGCTAAATACTATTGGAACTGCCATGTACTGGTTACATGCAGCACAGGATATTATCCAGCTAATGGTTTCACCAATATACTTTCCTAGTTTGTGACCTTGTAACTGCGGGATCAGAAAGTGACACACTGATTTACTAACAGCTATGATGCACAGATATTATTCATTTAAAACATATCGCTACAAGTTATCACTGTGAAAACAGGATTTGTTATTCAAGATTTTGTTCGCAACAGAATAGAATCTGCACAAAACAGTCGATCAAAATATTTGGAATCAGTGCTGCCATCATTTCTTACAGGAAAGTTAAGAGACAGCTGAACATAGGACGTAAAACGGTTCTTCATTGGAGCTCCACACAGCTTTGAACAGCACTGGTGGTCAACACTGCTCAGTCGATGCAGAGCTAGAGCCAAGTCAAGCTGGTGCGGCACAAATATGCACTTTGAATGAAATCATGCAGCGGGTAAATCTTCTGGAGGGAAGGCTTTAGGCTGTGTGTGGGTGTGTGTTGGTGTGTGTGTGAGTGTGTGTCGGCCTTGTGAAAGAAAAGTTCCAGGAAGTAGAGTTCGAAAATGTGACCGGTCAAACATTGTCTCTCAAACAAACACATGACTTAGAGAAACCATTACATCCCATGAATGAACTGGTGCAGATTTATCAAGCTCACACAATGGTTTTCATGATTCAAGAAGCAGCTTCTGGAGCAACAGACATCTGAGGAGCACATTTCATCCCTGATAATCTTTCACTTTGCGTTTGTTTCTCTTGGCTGCCTCAACTGTGACTAACCACACCTGACGTCACGTAATGGAGAAGCGACCTGTCGTGACAGATAACTGCTGAACGACTCATCGAAGATGATTTCCTTCATTTGCTTTGTAAACCAAACTTGAGTGTCTGCCAAATAACTGCGGTGCTTCACGATCATTCCACACTCTTCACAGATATTCACAGACTAGTTTGGTCACTGTAATTCAGCGCATTGTTTTGTCTTGATCCTTCTGCTAATGTTGAAAGCTAAGTGTGCTAGCACGCTAACAGGGGAGCGCGCGGTGAAATTGGTGCTGGAAGTGGCGGGAAATACTGCAACATCTGTAGCATTAAGTACAGACAGATGCTGATCAGAGACAAGGAACAAACACGTTTAATTGTACTTATAAGCTTTGCATCTGAATGTGAACGTCTTCCGCCTCGACCAGCGATTGTTGCTGACAGTGGCAAATTAGTGAAACAGACTGTTGGGTGCTTTTGTGTTGGAGGGAAAGTCCACAGTTGTGAGACTGAGAGTTTCACTCTCCAGCCAGTAGAACCAGCTCAGGCAGAGGAGAAAGCTACTGAGCCAGTTTCATCATGTACCTTCACACTCGACCAGCCAGAGCCGAGTTGCTGTCTATGATTGTTTTTTCTACTTTGATCTGTATTTTTATATGTTGTGCAATAAACGTGTGACAACACTTCATGAAAATGACCGTTTTGATTCGTCTCTCTCCCTTTCTGCTCGTGGACGAACCACTGTGTTACTACTTCGCTCTCATTCTTACTACCATCAGCTGGTCATTGGATCAAAATGTTATGTGGCACCACTTTGTTTTCTGAGCTGCCTCAGGCCATGTTTTTTGTTTTGTTTTTCCTCTAATATGCTGCACGTGATTTGCAGAGCTTTGCAGCAGAGTGAAAATAGAGTCAACTCTTCTTCATTCAGATGCAACACGTGTCAGTGATAACTCTCTTGAGAGTTGAAAGGTTTCCTCAGTGTTTCATTGAAGAAGAAGAAGGAATGTCCATATTTGGGGACTTTTCATCTGCGGGTGAATCATTTCCTCTCTGCATCTCCCTGAATGAATTAAGGCTGAAAAATGATGATTCCTTTCAGTTGCAAACCCATTGTCCCGTGATGATGAAACGTGTCAGTGACACTGAGCAGCAGGAAGTCAGCGTAGCAACCTGGTCGAGCAAGACATCACTCTTGATCTTTCCTGGTTATGGGTTCTGTGTGAATCTGTTTGGAATAAAATCATCGACAGTCATTGATTTAAAGTTATGAAAAAGAAATCTGCATGGGAACATCAGTACCAAGTGAATTGTCCAGTCAGAGTGTTGACAGTAGACAGTGACCATCACAAACACGTCTCCTCAGCACGGCTTGCTCTATAAAGGAAGTGGGTAGCCCAGACCTGCGAAGGTGACATTGCTTCAAAAATCTCACTGAACAGCTCATGTTTAGGAACACAGGAAAATTTGTCCAGATATTTGCCTCATAGATCCTGGTTTAGCTTCGGTAGCCACTAGTGCTCACTTCAGGACATTTGGACGTGTTCTCACTAACTTTTGACAGTCGGCGACCTTCCAAACGTGTTGGCTCTTTATACTTGCACAGAAACACGAGGCAGGCAGCGCAGACTTAGTAAATCTCTTTACTTCATGTTCCCATAAAAACAGTCCATGTCCGACTTTGTTCTAGGATCCTCACATTGGTTCCTCTTACACAACACAACAGAGCTTTTTCCCTCTTCAAACATTCCATGTTTCAACCTTCACCATGGCACTCACTTCTAAACGTAAAACACCTTCTTCTTTTTTCTTCTTTCAAACAAACACCTTATAAATCCTTATAAAGCCTGAGTGACATATAGTGTTTCCCTGCTAACCAGCACAGTTGTGTCAATGTTATGCAACTCATTTTTTTCATGTGTCTCGGGTGATGACTGTTAGAATGAAGGATGTTGTATTGTCCGCAGATGTGTGCCATTTCTTCTGATCTGTTCTCCATCTGCATGTATTATGTAGGACCAGGGTGTTGATGCATGCTGCACCACAGTCCCTTCCTTCTCCTCTCTGTGGACCAGGTCAAAGCAGGTGCAAAGGATGAGCTCTGTAGCGTAGGTTGTATCCCTGTTGTTGTTTCCCCTTTGCCTGCTTTTCCATCTTCCTGAACCTTCTGACGTTGGGTCAACAGGACTGGAGTAATGTTGAGAACTGTGGTATTGTGGAAAGAGTCTGTGCTGTCTGTGCTGGTAAGTAGCCACTCTCCAGCGGCGTGGCACGGTGATCCAACCAAGCCTTTGCTTTCTCTCCTCCTCCCTTCCACAAACCTTTAACTGTTGCCACCGCCCTCTCTGCCCCACCATTTGCTTGGGGATATCTTGGGCTAGTGGTGATGTGAGTAAACAGCAGCAAAGTCCTTCAAGGTGGACCCACTGCACTGTGGCCCATTGTCTGCTTCTGGCACCCCGTGATGAAAGAAACACATCCTTCAGCTTCGCAGCTACAGTCTCTGCTGAGACGACATTTAGTTGCGCCACCTCAATGAAATGTGAAAAGTCATCCACAATTACAAGATATGTCTTTTTTTCCCCAAAAGAACAACTTTTCCTTCTCATGCTAGTATGGTCCGGTGGGAGGGAATGTTTTTTCGGGCCAGCCCTTCTTGCAGTAGCTGATGATTTCCGTGCAGACAGGGTCAACTCTCTGTTTTTCGTCTCTCTCCTTCAGTCTATTTTCAGAGGCAGGGAGACTTTGAATGACTGCATCCACAAACACATGAACTTCTTCTTCACTCTCTTTCTGTTCTTGAGTGGATGGGTGTTTCACAAGGGCTCTTGATAATGTGATCTGTTTCTAATCTGAACTTCAGGCCCAGGAGATATGATGAAAGACGTTCACACGCCATTACTGGCCAAAAGATGATGCATCCGCTGAAACACAGGTCTCCAAAGCAGGAGAATATGGGGCCAGGTTCTTCTGTCAGTCTTTGAAATGCCTCCCTCTGTGGTGCATCCCAGAACCATTCATTCTTCTCCCACAGCAAGTCTTTGATGGGGCGTGTGTATGAGGCCAGGTGAGGTCAAAACTTGCTCAGGTAGTTTGCCATCCCCAGCACTCTGTTCACACCATCAACATCTGTGGGTTCAGCCATCTCCTTTATCGCTTTGGTTTCTCTGGATCTGCGTCATACCTTCTGCTGTGACTCTGTGCCCTAGAAACATGAAACTGCTCTTTTCAAATTCACTTTTTTTTCCATTCAGCGTCAAACCCTCTTTGTCCAATTTCTTCAACACTTGATGGAGTCTCTCTCTGTGTTGATGTGCATCTTCTCTGGAGTGAGACCTGACTGGCAAATGGCACTATGAAAAGAGAGAAAGAGCTCTCTCATCCCTGCGTGGGCTCGGACCACCAGCCTTTCGAGTCACAGCCGTGCCAAGCTGTAAAAAAAAAAAAAATATATCGGAACAAAAATGACACTCACAAAATCCTACAATCTGTTTGGACAGTATTTGCTTTATTACTTTGAGTTGAAGCAGTTGTTGGACCGAAGTGTGCAAGAGTCAGTCAGGCTGCAATGCCAAAATCAAAACGTGTTGTTTGCCACCATTCATTCAGAAGAACAACCTCTGATCCCATGCAACCTGAGGGCGGAGCATCTGTGGACTGTTGGAAAAGTTCTTCACCCTCAGCGTCTGACAACTGCAGAACTGGGAACTTTTCTCTTTGTGCTGACATTTGTGACTCAGCTGTTGTCAGCTCAGATGACAAATTGATCAGCATCAGGAAATCATGTGACATTTTTCTGTGATAAAAATGAGTTAATCTGGGTTTTTTAATGGCTGACACTTGGTGACATGATCAACTGAACACAGATGGTCACGGTTTCAAGAGGCAATATATTCCCGAGCAAGCAGATCATCCGTGTTTCGTTGGATTCAGTAACAAAAAATACAAATAATTGGGCAATTTTTGTGAGTTTCCCCACATCTTAATCCAGCTCATGCAAGTCACCATGAACCATGTCATAAACATGCACAATTTGTCATTTAGACTCAAACCCAAAGCCTAAAAAAATTATTTTGTTTCTCCCAAACTACAAATTAAAATGTCCATTTAAATGTAATTCGCGTTTTCGCCAGGCGGTGGAAACAAAGGCGAGGCGAGTGACTAACGTAGGTTGAAAATTACTACTAAAAACTACCTTTTTCCCCCGAGTTTCAAATCATCTATAGCGTTAGAAAAATACTACTAAATCAGCAGTTCTACAAGCGCACTGTGTTTTCACTTTAGATAGGTTTCCTATACGTTTCTATTACACACGAGACTCGTGCGTCAACCACGATCTGACACCTTCTCCCAGTGTGCTCCCCTACTTCGTATGATACGACCATGTTTAAAAAATAGATCCAAAATTGTTTTTCTTTTTTTGTTGTCATGATGCCTTCTTCCATGTATTGGCGTGTTACACCACACACTAAATGTCGAGCAACGACCCACGTCTGGCCCTTGCTCTTCGAGTGACATCTTGAGAGCAGCGTGTGTGTGTGTGTGTGTGTGTGTGTGTGTGTGTGTGTGTGTGGGTGTGTGTGTGGGTGAGACACGGCCGGAATGCAGCGTTTGGCCACTACTCCAAACATTGTATTATTCTCTGTGGGTGTGCTGCTTCCCTTGACCATCATCATCACATAACTAATCCCTGCTTTCACTTTTAGTCAGAGCTCTGAACTTTTTATTTCACTTAGTTATCTTGGCTTGTTTATTAAAGGCACGCTTACATTCAGTATCAGACTTTTCAAAGTGGATAACTCACTTGTATTCAAGTACTGACCAAGTATTTTTACCTGTTTGGAGGAATGAACGCTCCTTCCTGCTGTGTAAAGTTCAACATCTCAGGTGACGTTCCTGAAAGAGAAGATGTTCAGTGATGTTTATGAAACCTCTTCTCCTTCCTGCAGAACAAAGACCAGTCGGGGAGTGAGACTGGTAAGACCTCACTGCTTTTATAGATCATTTTCTGGCTGATACGATCTCTTATGATAATCCAGACCAACTGGCTCCAAGCACATTGCACTGTTGCTGTGCTCACTGAAACATCAGATCAGAAATCGACACGCGTCTTGGGAGAGTTTCATCACTTTCACTAGATATGGCGCTTTAATTTTGAGACTCTCATTATGAAGCCTCTCTGCCTTTGTCATCATCTGTTAGCAATAAGCAGTTTAGGCTTCAAGGCTTGTGCAACGTCTTCCTCTCTCTCCCTCCCTCTCTCTCTCTAGCCGAATGGACACAGCCCATTCTCTGACTGAACATTGTGCTCACCTCTGTGTTGTAGAACTCACGTCAGGTGACCGAATAGAAGAAGTTACTGTTGAATGTTGAGACATCAGTGCAGTTTCAAATTTGACTCCTCAAAACCCTGTTCCTGTGTGACGGTGCCTTTGTGTGCTCTGCCAAAGTCGGACGTTCCCACTTGAG
This sequence comes from Synchiropus splendidus, assembly GCF_027744825.2. NCBI lineage: Eukaryota > Metazoa > Chordata > Actinopteri > Syngnathiformes > Callionymidae > Synchiropus > Synchiropus splendidus. Next base: position 34,440,546 of record NC_071335.1, read on the forward strand.
ATGTTGCTTCTGTGAATTATGCGCCCGAAGCTGAGGTCACACACCAGGGCAACAGTCCCAGTAACTTTCGTTCTCCTCAACATTCCACCATTTCCTGAGAGATCGCCGACCTGCCGACCACTCCAGGAAGAATTGCTGAAATCCCTTCCGGAGAATCACTTCACTGTGTTGAGGTCCTGACTTGAAAAGTAATCCACAAATAAGAAGCTGGTCATAATCTTGTTGCTATCCAGAAGGGGTCAGATGAAGCTGAATGGAACAGTGTATTCGTTTCATCGATCTGGGTCAGAGGTGGGCAGAGTGTGGCCCTTAGCCTGTATTTATGGGGCCCTCATGACGTCATAACTAACCTAACAAAGTTCTAAATATAACTTTTAGATGTTTTGTTTATTTTCCTTTTCTCTTCATTTAACCCTTTTTAAAAGAGATATTGTTCCAATGAGTAATGTCTTTCCCATTGTTTGCAAGATACTAACCACCTGCTAGACGGCCCCTCACAGTTTTCACTGTGGCCCCTCAGGTTTTTTATTTGCCGACCCTTGCTCTTATACTTTAATGCTATAGATTACAGACTATGGAGCGTCATCTGCTGCACTATGAAGACGAGGTTTGCTTCTGATCACAATCCAAACCAGAAGTTTGGCACCATGTATGTCGATTCTCAGGCCCTTTTTAAGTTAGGTTAAGTTAAGTTTTGATCGGTACTGACCACTGCAGACTTGCAATGAGCTTGTTGGCCACACTAAAATGACAGTCAAATTGTCAGGAGTAATCTAAAGTCTGTTTCCGGTGACCAAATAAGTCATCCAAGCTCGTGACCTCTCGGGAAAACAAGTCAGCTGCGTCGAGTCATAGCGAAAGTGAAAGTACAGAGGACACCGCAGTTCAGGCTCCAGACGGAGAGCAGACGGTGTTCAGAGCGAGTCGTGTGTCACTCCGTCGACTTTCTTCTCTTCCCTGTGCTGTGCGAGACTGCTGTGCACCGGTTGTGAGGTGGACGCCAGATGACAGGTGAGTCAGCGCGCGCTGCTCTGCTCTCTTCACCGACAGGTGACGACCGAGTTTGACCGCGTGAGCGGCGGTGCGGGGCACGCGTTCGTAAGTGCGCGCGGTGTTCGGAACGAGTCCGTGTCTCGGAGGGGTCTGACTGAAGGGTTTCTGCGTCACGGTCGCTCTTTAACAAATAATTTAGCGCAACAATAATTCACATTTACTGATGGACAGTATTTAAAAACCTTTCAATAGTAAATCAAAGTGCAGTATATGAAGTTTTGACATTAAACTAAAGCGAGCGAAACAACCGCTGACTGAAATACTTCTGTGAGAATAATACTAGGTAGTCAAGCTCGATAATGCAGATCCATCGCTGACAGAAACGTTGACAATCTTATTAGATTTTTTTTATTTTTATTTTTTTAGTTTGGCCCCCTGAAATGATAAAAGTCAATGAAAAAAATCTGCAACAAATCGAAAGCATGTGACACTTCAAAACTGTTTTAATCAAATAGCATATAAAACTGCCTTAGAAAATAAAACAGCCTAAATCTCAGGTTAATCTTAAACACATTTATTGAGAAAGTTAACTGTTAAGTTAAAAACACATGAGTGGGAAGCTCAGAACTTGAAATCCTCATCCCTGATCAACTCCTTCTCAGACTGTCACACTGCTGCGTGGCATTTTCTCTCAGCATCCGGTCATTCAGGCCAGGGCTGATGTGAAATAGAAACAGTGCCAGAGTTCCCTCTTTTAAATGAACTCTTGCAGCTGATCTAAAGTTGATGTCTGGTGCTGATGGTCTTCCACACTTGTGCTGGGAGACTGAGGACACAGGTCTTCACACTCTGAAGAAGCAGAAAGCAGGAAGGATGAAGAGGAAGTGTCTGACTGTCAGACGCTCTGTGAAGCAGATTGTTTCCCTTAATAATGCTCAAATGTTCATTTCATCCCTGTAGTAGCTACATCTTTAATTCGTGGCTCTTACATTTACATCCTAGGTGAGATCTTCATTTGTCATCATCTCCGGTGAATCAACATGGTGTCCTTTGCTGTGCTTCTGCTTCTGCTGCCCCCTGTGGCCGCTTTTGGAAGTTCAGTCTGCAGTAAGTGTTGGCCTCATCTCAGATCATGGAAAGATGAACTGCTCTAGAATGATGTTCCTTCTTCTCTTTTAAAGACTTAAAATGCACCAGCCACATCGAGGGGCAGGTGGGTCACATGTCCGTGCTCAACTGCCTCGTCCAGACTGACAGTATACAGAGAGTAATTTGGAAGAAAGGCATGGATACAGTTGTGTCCTATCATGATGGAGATGAGAGAATGAAGGAGAAAGAAGGATATTCTTTCACCAAGCCACGCTGGATCAGGGACGACTCAGCCTTCAACATTTCCTTGACCATCCAGAACACTGCCATGGACCATCGTGGTGAATACACTGTCATGGTAATCACACACGTATGTGACGCCGATGCCAAGGTCTACCTGGACGTTACAGGTGAGACTGCAGATGGAGATGGGAGTATCTGCTGCAAGTGTTTCTTCTCATGTTGATGCCTGCATTTACACTTTGTACATCCAAGCTCTTATGAGGACCCTTTGACCCTCCATGGGCTCCTTTGGCTTCCACTTGTTAGCTGCAGAGTCACACGCTGAGGCATTGTTTTCTTTTTGGAACCAGAGTTTGGATGATCACAAGAGACTTCTGAATGTGCCTCTCTTTCTTCTTCTGTATATATTACTTTAAGACTTGAACTTTCTTTTTAGAATTCAGAAGTTATAATGATGAAAAACTGTGATATTACTCCACAATTGTCATTTAATCCTGCTCATGTCAGCATTCCTGATTCTGGTTTTATCATCTTGTATATAAACAAGTCTCTTTGGAATGACAATAGATTTACATGTTTGTATGAGAGATTGAGAAGTGGAATCATATGCTGTAGTTATGCTGCTCTTGGTTTTTTTTTTGTTTATTTGTTTGTTTGAGTTCATATTTTTCACTTGAAACAAAAGTTATGCTTCCATCACTTAATCTGAAAAATCTTTTCTTCATAGACAAGACACCACCACACCTTCCAACAGGGAGCGCACTAGGTGACTACTTTCAAACCTACAGTCTTAACTGTATACAGTATACTGTACTTGTTATGATATAATGCTGATGGATCTCTTTGCAGAATCTCCTGAAGGTCAAGGGTCACAGAATAAAGCCGTGCAAGTCGTTGCTCCACTGGTGGTGATTGGATCTCTCATCGTTGGATTGCTTCTGCTTCTGGTCTACAAGAGGCGGGCTGCAAGTGAGTCAAGTGAACAATAACAACATACCCCACTACATGATGATCATTTCTCTTGTTTCACATGCTATTTCCATGCCACAAGTCCCGAGCCATTGAGATGAAAATAACAGCAGCTGTAGATCTTCTGTTTTAACGTGTCTTGCTGACGTCGCTCTCCTCGAACTTGTTCTTTCTGTCTCTCCAGTTCACCACGAGCCAGTGGAGACTGATGAAGCTCCTGAGCAGTTGGTCGCAGTGTATCATCTGGAGATGCCTCAGGAACAACATCATCCCGATCCTGATCTGAATCTTTGCTAATCCTGGTTAATCTGCGTGATGGAACTACGAGATCCTGTAAATTCAGCGCATTGTTTGAGTGCTTTATGCTAAATACTATTGGAACTGCCATGTACTGGTTACATGCAGCACAGGATATTATCCAGCTAATGGTTTCACCAATATACTTTCCTAGTTTGTGACCTTGTAACTGCGGGATCAGAAAGTGACACACTGATTTACTAACAGCTATGATGCACAGATATTATTCATTTAAAACATATCGCTACAAGTTATCACTGTGAAAACAGGATTTGTTATTCAAGATTTTGTTCGCAACAGAATAGAATCTGCACAAAACAGTCGATCAAAATATTTGGAATCAGTGCTGCCATCATTTCTTACAGGAAAGTTAAGAGACAGCTGAACATAGGACGTAAAACGGTTCTTCATTGGAGCTCCACACAGCTTTGAACAGCACTGGTAGTCAACACTGCTCAGTCGATGCAGAGTTAGAGCCAAGTCAAGCTGGTGCGGCACAAATATGCACTTTGAATGAAATCATGCAGCGGGTAAATCTTCTGGAGGGAAGGCTTTAGGCTGTGTGTGGGTGTGTGTTGGTGTGTGTGTGAGTGTGTGTCGGCCTTGTGAAAGAAAAGTTCCAGGAAGTAGAGTTAGAAAATGTGACCGGTCAAACATTGTCTCTCACACAAACACATAACTTAGAGAAACCATTACATCCCATGAATGAACTGGTGCAGATTTATCAAGCTCACACAATGGTTTTCATGATTCAAGAAGCAGCTTCTGGAGCAACAGACATCTGAGGAGCACATTTCATCCCTGATAATCTTTCACTTTGCGTTTGTTTCTCTTGGCTGCTTCAACTGTGACTAACCACACCTGACGTCACCTAGTGGAGAAGCGACCTGTCGTGACAGATAACTGCTGAACGACTCATTGAAGATGATTTCCTTCATTTGCTTTGTAAACCAAACTTGAGTGTCTGCCAAATAACTGCGGTGCTTCACGATCATTCCACACTCTTCACAGATATTCACAGACTAGTTTGGTCACTGTAATTCAGCGCATTGTTTTGTCTTGATCCTTCTGCTAATGTTGAAAGCTAAGTGTGCTAGCACGCTAACAAGGGAGCGCGCGGTGAAATTGGTGCTGGAAGTGGCGGGAAATACTGCAACATCTGTGGCATTAAGTACAGACAGATGCTGATCAGACACAAGGAACAAACACATTTAATTGTACTTATAAGCTTTGCATCTGAATGTGAACGTCTTCCGCCTCGACCAGCGATTGTTGCTGACAGTGGCAAATTAGTGAAACAGACTGTTGGGTGCTTTTGTGTTGGAGGGAAAGTCCACAGTTGTGAGACTGAGAGTTTCACTCTCCAGCCAGTAGAACCAGCTCAGGCAGAGGAGAAAGCTACTGAGCCAGTTTCATCATGTACGTTCACACTCGACCAGCCAGAGCCGAGTTGCTGTCTATGATTGTTTTTTCTACTTTGATCTGTATTTTTATATGTTGTGCAATAAACGTGTGACAACACTTCATGAAAATGACCGTTTTGATTCGTCTCTCTCCCTTTCTGCTCGTGGACGAACCACTGTGTTACTACGTTGCTCTCATTCTTGCTACCATCAGCTGGTCATTGGATCAAAAGTTATGTGGCACCACTTTGTTTTCTGAGCTGCCTCAGGCCATGTTTTTTGTTTTGTTTTGTTTTTCCTCTAATATGCTGCACGTGATTTGCAGAGATTTGCAGCAGAGTGAAAATAGAGTCAACTCTTCTTCATTCAGATGCAAAACGTGTCAGTGATTACTGTGAACTCTCTTGAGAGTTGAAAAATACAAAAATAAAAATGACACACACACAACTTCCTGTAATCTGTTTGGTATAAAGTATTGTTTTCATTAGATTGATTTGAAGCAGTTGTTGGGCCAAAGTGGACAAGAGTCAGTGATGCTGCAACACCAAAATCATAATTTGTTTTTTGCCACCATTCATTCAGAAGAATAAGGGACAACCTCTGATCCCATGCAAGTATTTGCAGAAACTAACTGCATAAATATGTTTTAAATATGTTTTAAACATGTCCAGAAAGGGGTGGGCAACATGGCAAAATATATCATGATTTATTTATTTATTTACTTCCTTTAAATAACGTTTTTATCACTTTTCTTTCTGCACGATTCTGTTGTAGTTTTGAGTTTCCGGATAAATCCTTAGCATTCTTTGCCTGAACTAATAGTAATGATTTAAAGTCATCACATCACCCACCTCTATCTCTGGACAGATGAGGTGAAATTGGATCATTTTCCCATGGCACCCTGGTTGAACGTCACACTACAGGCTGTTCAAAAGTTGTGTGCTGGCATCTGCAGAACTGGGAACTTTTCTGTTTGTGCTGACATTTGTGACTCAGCTGTTGGATGTTCACAATGACCACAGATTTTAGGTGAATTAAATCTGTTTTTATTCCCCTTGGCTCAGCTCAGATCACAAATTGATCAGCGTCAAGACGTGGGATTTTTTCTGCGATAACAATACATTAAATAGAGTTGTTTCAAGGAAGTGATTCATTTGTGATATAAAAGTTAGGGTTTTGCCATTGTAAGGTCACAGAACTGTAACATAGCGTGACACGAAACATTGAAATAAAACGAAAGAATTACATATTGTTTTGCTTTGTATCAGACAAATGATTTCATATTTTTTGTGAACTGCAAAACATACATATAATGCCCAGAAAACAATTCAATCTTCAATCGTCAAATGAGAACATTGTGTCTATTATTAGTGACATTTAGGATTACATTTTTAGTATTATTTTGGCCATTATTCGGGATATATTAACGTGACTGGTCTGGACGTCGACTTGGATCTCAGAACTTCTCGCAGCGGTGTTTTTTAATGGCTGACATTACTCTCTGCTTCCCTCTAGCGGTCACTTGGAGCCATCACACGATTGAACCCCGGTGGTCTCGGTCTCAAGAGGCAATATATTAACGAGCAAGCAGATCTTCTGCGTGTCATGCATTTAACATGCATGTAACCAAAAATACAAATAATTGGGCAATTCTTTTCCCACATCTTAATCCAGCTCATACAAGTCACCATGAAATATGCCAACAGAAAAACGTTATTAATCCCAAGGGAAATTATGTTTGTAACATGCGCTGTACTCGGAATAGTTGAAGTCCGTCGTGTAAATGGTGAAGAGGAATGGAGAGAGAACAGTTCCCTGTGGTGCCCCGGTATTAATAACTACTGTGTCCGACACACAGCCCTGCAGGCGCACATACTGTGGTCTACCGGTCAGGTAGACCATAATCCAGGACACAAAGGGGCATCACAATAATAATATTAATAACAAGCAAATTTGTAATTTTGACTCAAACCCAAAGCCAAAAAAGTTTTTTTTTCTTTTTTAATGATTACTCTAAAACAAATACAATAATAATAATAATTTAAATGCAATTCCGGCTTTCGCCAGGCGGTGGAAACAAAGTCCAGGCGAGTGACTAATGTAGATTTAAAATTACTATACAAAAATAGAGCGTAAGACAGAACAAATATGAGTATTAAATTCCCAATAAATATTTTAAAAATGTTTTTTCTCCTCTTCTCTGTGTATTTTTAATTTTTTTGATTGATTGATATATTTTTTAATGTTCGATATTTTTCACTTTACATGCTCGCACTTGCTGGTTTGACAAAAGCTGAAGTGGCAAACGCTTGTATGCTTGTTGCAAACTAATCGTGGGAGGAAGTTTGACCTCCACTTCCTCAAATGAAAACATGGTTGTAGAAGCTAACGTTGAAGGATTTAACGTCATTTCCCCATAGGAAAGGTAAGAGTTTGTTTGTCTTCGCGAACAAGTGCGCAACGCAAAACGGAGTTTTAAGTCATCTGAAGTATTAGAAATATACTATTAAATCAGCAGTTCTATGGTGATGGTTACAGCATCGCATTAATACGGTGTGTTTTCATTTTACATAGCTTCCCTGTATGTATTACGCATGATACGCGTGCGTAAAATGCGCACACCACGGTCTGACACCCGCCCCCTGCGTGCGCTCCTACTTCATATATTACGACCATGCAGCCGCACAAATGAGTATCGAGGTCTCCCTCATCATCATCATCATCATCAGCAGCAGCAGCAGCAGCATCGAGCGGAGCCCGCGCTGCAACATCATCCACCGTCATTACGCACCAACTCTGAACCAAGTCGACCTCGGTCCCTGTCCAGCCTTAACGCAGTGAGGAGCCTCGATCGTACCGGAGCATGAAGAAAACTGCCAACTCAGGTACACAACTGTGTCACATTTTCAAACTAAGTGATTCGCGTGAGTTTATAAATCTGACGAAATGTTCATGAAACTTGAGTTTTCTATTTAAATGCCGAGCGTAATACCATTCAAGTCTACTGAATAGTTGTGTTGCTCGTCAAATGACCACTTCTGGTGATAGTAAATGTTCCACCTCTGAAAGTACTCGTCCTCGCATTTACTCCACCACCGGACGCGCTTTACCGGCGCAATGTGGCATTAAATAAGGCAGAAACTTCTGATCAAGTTCAAGTTCTGCGCGTTAACTCGCAGTGTTGGTGAGACATGATGGTCCAATATGACAAAATATGCAGTATTTTTTTAGAAGGGGAATGTTGATTTTACTGTGTAATTCTATAAATCCTGTAAAGCTTGTCATTTAACGAATTCTAAATGTGTTAACAAGTGTTATAATAAGTGTTATAAGATATATATAAACATATTTTGAAACCAAATGAGCGCCATTGTGTGAATAACCCTTGATATAAGGTATAGTCTTCAATGAAAAAAAATAAATAAATAAAGGAATTGAAGACAACAGGAAGAAAAAGAATTAAGTCTTTTTATTCCTCAGTATGACTGAGAATTACAGTCAGAATATTCTGCAACATATGACATTTTCAGTCAGTTACATCATGCTCAGCATCTATATTGAAATAAAAAAAAAATCATATATATCAATTTATATTAATTTGCATATAAAAAAATAGATGATTTCGCTGGCCAATTCCACAGTAGCCTTCTCCACAAATAAGCAGTCCAACGTTACGAGAGCTGCAGGCTGCACTCAGATGAACGAACCACCTCATCCGTAAATTTAAATGATTCCAGATTTAGGTCACGTTTATATATGCTGTTGGAATAATTGTCCCGTGACTCATGGTTTTCTGAGTCTCTGGATGCTCACTGATTTTGAGTGGGAACATGAAAACAGAGATGATTTGACTCCGAATATAGACCTCAGATCCAGTTCAAAGCTTCAAAGAATACAGTTATATGAATATGAATGTACCAGTGGAACTCTCATTCATTGTTTGATACAGAGAGAGTGTGAGATCTTGTCTAGTGCTTTGTTTATAAAACAAACCCACCAGCTTTTTTCATGCTTGACCTTTGGGCTGGACCTTTAAAAGGCCATTTATATAGGTGTTGCACTGTCTGTCAAACACCCCTGAAATCTGTGCAGGCTAAACCCAGCTGTTGGTTCCGTGGTGGACTCCATTCTGACGCTCAGCTGCCTACAGTGCTAAAACACAAGTGCTGCGTGGCTGTGTTTCCAAATGGAGATGTAATATTCCCCACTCATTTTTACGTTATTGGCCCTCTAGTTTGATCAGTTTCCAAACAATCAGCCCGGTTCCCCTCCCCAGAGCTCCAAACAGCTCTAACATCTTGACCTTAAGCTGTCTGACTATCAGTGGGGCACTTCATGGCCGAGCTGAGACACAACCCAATTAAGCACAACCAAAACATCCTTCCTCTGAGTTCCATGAAACTAGGTCCTTCAAAGCTCACAGGGACAGTAACCAGACACGACAGGCAAAAACACACGTGACGATTTTGAACTTAAAGCTTTACTTTAAAAAAGTATTTTAATAAAAATCTTGCCTGCTTCAGTATAGACTGGTAGTTTTCTTGCTCAAAGGTCGACTCAAGCCTGTTGTGCCCATGTTTCATTTGAGTTGAAGGACATGAGGATTCAATCCATGATGACGAATGTGACGCGCGGAAATACTGTTGATGCTGAAACAGAATACAGAGTTGAAATAAAGGAGAATAATTTACATTTTAAATATAGATTTTTTTGTATATATTTTTAAAATATATATAAAAAATAATTTGTTTACATACTTAGTTTGTTGGATATTGAAGTTGATCATGTCTCCTCGCTCGGATCAGTTTTGTGTCGGCTGTTTTGTTTTGAAAGCGAGTGAGCAGTGAGACCCAGGGGAGCTAAATGCACTACATTTGTGTCTTTGTTGCTCCGTCCGCATGAGAGATCCCAGTCAGCTGTGCTCTCTGCCCTGTTTTCTCATCAAAGATCGCTATAGCAAAGGACATTTGCTGCGGGCTGAATGTGAGGACGTCCTTGGTTGTATATGTTTCGTAAAACTGTGTCTGTGGCTTCACAACATCAGAAGGTTCTGTGGAGCCCACTGTCGTCCGTGTCATCTGACCTGCCTGATAGTGTTGTGGCAGGCTTTTGCCGTGCTGTCGGTCCAGTATTCTGGCTTCTATGACACGGCAGTGCCAGGATTATTCTGGCCGGCGTAATACTTATATCATAACTAGAACCACAGGCTTCCGTCTGCGAGGGCTTTTGTAAAAGCTAATGAGCCCTATAAATAGTAAGAGGGTAGAAATACAGATTATAATTCTCGACTATCTGAGTCCCTACTTGGTGTCAGGACTCTGACAGTCTTGTTTAATCCAAGCCACCAGTGTGGAAATCTAATCCCTAGATTTCGTCATCCGTCTTCCGGCTTATGAACAGAGTCAGGAGTCGTTCAAGCAGCTTTTACGGTTAAAAAGTAATGGAAGTGTCACTTACTGTACTACCATGAAGAAATACACTTTTATTACACTATGTAAATCAGTCTTTTGATCTTTTATTTTACATAAATGGTGATATAATAAAAACACTTTCACAACTGTTGGAATTCACTTTTAAAAAATGCTATTTTCTTCACAAAAAGCATGTACTTGTCTCTAATCTTGTCCGTCCTCCTCACTCCAAATAAAAACTAACTCTCCTTCCTGTTTACGTGTCAGAGCTACTGTATACATGCATCATGGCAGGCCTCACTATTGTCTACTACCTACTACTCTTCCATCACGTACCACCGGTCTCCACTGGTTCCACCCTGCCTGCACTCTCCTCTTCACCTCCCATGCTCTCTGCCCTTGCTTCAGATGCTTGATCCCAAATTCTTGAATTGTTTTCACTGCTTCCCCTCATCATCTTCACTCTTCCTTCCACCTCTTCCCACATTCCTGCTCCTCACCCTCATCTCTCGTTCTCTCTGTCAAGACAAAAAAGAAAAATATAAAATTCTAGTCACTAATGCCAATGACCAACCAAAAACTGTTGATATTTAAATGTATATACAGGAGCTTGCTTCAGTAGTGACTGGCCTCAGTGTTTGGGTGGCAGCCCAGTTCTATTCAACGCCTGCGTCCACTAAAGCAGGATGATGGAACCTGTCACTGGTTTGTGCGCCTGTTGTTCTCTGCCCATTGTTGGCTCAAAGTGGCTCTTTGAAAGTGCAGCATCACATCATGTCATCCAGCCCCGCACTTAACAAAACCACTGGGTCATGCAGGCAACCACCAGATGAGGAAAGTCAATGCGGCTCTTTATTTCTCAGCAACAATGACTTCTCAGTGACGGCGGAGCCAGATTCCCCTCGGTCTGAGTCATGCTCTGGCTTCTAGTGAAGCTGCTGCGGAGGGACTTTTAGCTAAAGTACTGTAACTGATGAAGGCTTTTTATAAATGTCTCTTATCAAAATCATGTGTCTTTCAGTCGGCGGCTTGTTATAATCTGTCGCTCAGATAAGAGATTAGCCACAAACTTCCCCTCAGTCCCAGCTGAGGTAGCGAGTGAGTGAGCTTCAGTAAGCCAACTAGTTTTGTAATACGTGTATGACATCACCGTGACAGGCTATTAATAGAGATGCCCGACTGTGACGTCTTCATTTAAGAAGCATCCATGTGCACAGCATGAGGACGAAAACAGGCGTCGTCTGCTGAAGAGCAGCCGCTGAGTTCCACACTTTAAAAAAACAAACATCACCTAATCTCATGCAAAGACGCTTTTGAGAAACGTACCATCACAGACAGAAGTTTTGTGGCTGGTGATGCTGTGAAACCCATTCTCGTCCACCTCCCTAACCTTCTTTCTTCTCCATCCGTACCGTAGTAAGCATCTTACTGTCACTGCAGTTCAGAGCTGAACCTCTTAACCGGCTATTTCAGGGCTTGAAACACAAACAATTTTACATACAAAACCTCAAATGCTGCAGAGCAAGACTGCGCAGCACGACCATAAATGAATGTGTCCAGTGAAGATGGTTCTTTGCTCAGTCAATCAGAGCCCTGAAAAGCAAGTTCTGTCTCATCCCTGGCCAATAATGGGATACGATTGTTATTATCTTGACAAAGTGTTGTGTATATGTATGCATTTCCATGATGATATTAAATATGGACATTTATCACAAGAATTGACGCTATAAATCGTAATTTCCAGACGATAAGCAACTACTTTTTCTTGAGGTCTGAACCCTGCGGCTTATACAGAAAGCTAATGTGTGGATGTTTACAGGCTAAAGAGCGTCATGCTGCCAAAATGTTGAGCCTCAAACCGATGAAATGAAAGTGTTTCATTTGCCTCAAAGCGCTCAAAATGCGCTGTTTGAAAAAAGCGCATTTTGAGTGTTTTAATGTAAATAAAAGATGTGAGGAGTTTGTGAAATCCAACTTCCAACATCCGACATCCATTTTGTTGAAAACAAAAGCAGAAAGCGACAGAAAAAAAACAAAAAAACAACCTGCATTGAAGAACAACAAAATCAGCCAAAAGTAAATCTAGAACTCCTCACTGGATCCACACAGATGCTAACACTGTCTTGTGTTCTGCTAGCTGCTACTCATTTTGGCTTCTGTGAGATTGTAAAAGCTGAATTAACACTTTCAGTTTGGTCAAAAGTTGAAAGTTGGAGTGGGCTTTTGTGACTGTTTGTACTGTGTCTTTCACATGTTATAACTAGAAGCGCACGATTCTGATTTTTTTTAGGAAAGTAAAATAAGGAAATTATAGTCACGCTATTAAATTCTGCATCGCAACATTTTTTGAATCAGAATTGCAAGATTATGGTTATTTAAACTGCCTCCCACGTATAGTGTGTCAGCCGTAGGACAAACCAGCTCAAGCAGCTCAAGCTTATGAATAATGAAAGAAAAACCAAACGCATGGAGGGAAATCTGTGATGTACGATATGATAATATTGTGCGATCGAGTCAGTCTTGTGTGGTAAACCAGCATTTCCCCTGCTGATCTTGAGCAGCACGACTCACCTTGCATCCGTTGAGGTCTTGTACCCCTGCCAACTTTAAATGAACCGGATTCGCAACAGGGATCATGTGTCAGGACTTGGTGTATGTGCTTGAAGTGAGCGTGTGAGCCACTCCAGCATCTGGGTCCAAGTGGTCGGATTTAGACTTCAGGAGCTTGGCATGCTGATTACAGAGGTTCCAAGCCACAAGGAACCGCAGGAACTCTCTTTTCTTCCTTCCTTCGTCTCTCTCTTTTTTTTCTCCAGCATCATCCCTTCATCAGGACGGAACCTCTGGATCGTAGTGTTGCTGTTGAACAGTCAGTGCAGTCACTTGTGACCTGGCCAACATCACAGTCTGCAGCTGAGCACTTGGTACAGTGGACGTCCATCATGTCAATTCATATTTTAAAAGCCCAATATCAGAGTCTGGTTTGATAATAGCACGGCCCTGAAGCTTTGCTCCACCGACACGTTTTCACATTTCAGCGTAACCTACTTTATGAAGTATGCTGCCAGCTTCCTCTCACGACTAATAATTACCTTATGGTGTGGAGGAAGCAGCCAGGAGTTACCACAGCCGGGGTTGTTACGGACAGTGGAGCTCACTGCCAGCACTTTATCAGCCTCTGACAGCCCAAATGACCTGAAAAGTGGGATTCAAATTGTCAACCAACTGGAAAAAAAAAGGATGTATGACTTATAACTGAAGGGTTTTCTGTGAACTGGGTTTGACCAAAGCGATTCTGCCTGTGTGTGCTTCGTGATCAATATGTTTGGTTATTGTTACGCTCTGGTTTGGTTTGCGGGAGGTCTGCAGTAAGCGCTCTGGCGCTGACTCATGGTTTGGCTTTCAGTTTGAGTCTTGTTTCGGCCTCGTCGTTGCATGAGATGCACTGCAGTTGGTGCTCGATGGAGGCTTCTGACGTAACGGGATTCCTTCTGGTTGTATTTCTATTTATACTCTAGACTGCTTCAACTTCCTGGCATTGATCGAGTTTCCACCAGGATTCCTTTTATGTCGTGGCTCGTATTCTGTTTGTCCACTTCTAAGGTTTGTGACTAGTTTGTCTCACTGTCTGAGTGCGCCGCATTGTCATACTGGATTCTACTGACAAAGAAAACTTCCATGTACAGATAAAATATACAGTACAGTTCAGTCGACAAAACGGCTTTCATGTCAGGCCCATTTCATGACTTCCCAACGTGAAAATCTATTTAAAACCATCATAAATGTCATATGAAATATTACCAATGACACAATTTCTGTTTCACTGCCATTGTTAAAAATCCTACACTGGAAAGTCATACAATAACAATACCATTATTATTATGATGCTTTGAAATAAAAGCCTAATTTCTAGTATAAGAGTCATGATTTATGTCCTGCAGAGTTACACCCCGTAACGCTTTCAGGTTCTGGCAAAGGCACTGTTTCTTTAAAGGAACACGCCACCTCTATTCTGTAATGAAACACTGTATGATTTTTCCTGATCTAGGACCAGTTGATACATTCCTCACTCTTCTTGCATTTGACATCAGTAATATCGTAGCGCTTCAACAGTAGAGTGAAGTGAATTCCACTGTACATTATAGCCCTTTTTAAACATCTACGATGTTTCTTTCAGAAATGTTCTTTAAAAATACGCCAAATCATGTCCACCTCCATGATGTGTTACGTGTTATCTGCTTGTCTTGATGTTCCCACTTCATGTAATACGTTTTTCTCACGTGAGATTTCATCTTTATAAAGTGACAAGAAGGTGTGCCGGCTCTCATTCATGCTACGATCAGACTGTACACAAGAAACATTCTGTTCTTCCTTAAAAAAATATGGTTGTATAAATAAATATCCACAGATATCAAATTATTTTTATTTTTGGTGGTGGGGGATCCTCATACTGTATAATGCTGCTGCTACATGGCAGTGATGTACGGTGCTGTCTGTCTGTAAACTTTTTGAAGTTACATGAATGGCACCTTTACGATCATAAAACGTTTCATCAGAACCAGACTCTTCTCCAACTAAGCTGGTGCTACAACCTCACTGAAGTCCACTGCATTTATCCCTATTTGCGCTCATCTCTTCCCTCTGGAATCTATTCCTACATGCTGCCATTGAGCCAAACGTTATGAGTAGAACTATCAAATAGTCGTGCTTCTTGATTACCGTAATGGCGTGGTCTTACCCCGAACATCTGTACAGCACATGTGCTATTTCAGTCTGGGGCATCATCTTTGTAAGAGGGGTGATGAAATGAAGTCCAGATTCTAAACTTAAACAGTAAGAGAGATTTCTTGTGGACTACTTTTTTATGAGACACGTTACTCTCAGAAGAGAATGGCTGTCCCTTTTATTCCACTGCCTTGTGCTTCTAGACTCGTGTTCTATATTTGGCTCGTGTAGATGAGTGATGTGAAGAGTTTTGTCGTCCCTGTGCCTGCGCCCCAGGTTCGATGTGTAGGCTCCAGCAGCAGGGAACAAAAATAGGGAGGACAGTTTCTGTCTCTCCATTCACCAGTGTGTGTGTGTGTGATGGAGATGAAGCAGGAGGGAGACGAGTGTTGCGTAGCACTCTGGTGAGGTCATCAGGCTGTGGCTTGCAGCGCCACATCACTGGAGCCGGATTCTTCACCTTCTCCCTTGAGTGGACAGCAAATGTGGACTTTAGGGGGAAAAACAAAGTGTGTGTGCAAGCTATAACGTAGTCGGGGTCTGCATCGTAGCTTGTGTCAAAGATAGTATTTTTGTGTTGTGTGATGGGTTTGAGTCCAGCACGAGGGAACTCTCCAACCTCACCAGCACTGAAACGCTTGTGCTAGATCTTCGCTCTGAGGAGCTCTGGCTATTTGAGACGGTCTGGTCTCGGCCTCTGACTTACCTGTGCAGTGCTCCAGAAAATGAATGCTGACCTACAAATGCGTTTCTGCTCACCTGACTCCAACACCATGACTCAAGCGTGCCCCCTTTGAGATGTGCGCTTGACTGTAATGGACATCTCCTACCTTATCTCTTTATTCTTCCCCTCCATTTATCAACTTCACCAGCGTTCCTGCCTTCTCTTTCCCTTTTATCTTTTCCTCCTTTCTCCCTCATCGTGCATCACTGCCCCGTGGACATCCCTTTAGTGTTCGCTGGCATGCTGGCTAGTTTTTTGCTTGACTGTTACATAACTAGCTTTAGCATGTTTGAGTCACGCGTTTGGCTGAAGGTTGCGCTCCGATGTGACGGCTTGTATTAATGGGCCGCCCCAAGGCTCACCATCCACTTTTGGTCGATGTGTGATACAAAGTCTTTATGGGGGTCGTGTGTGTTTGAGTTTCGTTTGCATGAGTGAGCCAGCGCACGTGTCGTCTACGCCGTACAACCATCTGCCTCGTCCGCTTCAAATATAGGCCACGTAGAAGATGTACGGTGAAGCTGTGTTTGACAAGGCAGCGACTGTGTTGGCATGTGTGGCAGCAGAACATGCTGTCATGCTAGAAGAATCTGCTTGAATAACCATTTCATTTGATCACATGTGTGTGTGTTTTAAGTGGCTCTCTGTATCCTCATAGCCACGCAACTGTCCGCGTGCGTGTGTGTGTGTGGAGGGAGGATCTAGTTGTATTTCAACAGCAGGTCGGGATGATGAAAAGGTGAAGTGGTGAAAGGTATGAGAAGGGAGGCCCACTTGTTTTGCTGCCCCTCAATCTTCAATGCTTCAGTGATTTCCTCTTCCAACCGGATTTAACCTCAGTGGACTATGTTTTCTTTACTCTTCTGTCCTTTCATTGATTCACTTTTTATACTGCTGAAGGTTTGATATTGATATCTTACATTGAGATCGCGATTACTTGCTAAAAACATTCCTCCAACGGTCCACACGCGAGTGATGGCACGTTCATGAATTGCTAATCGACCCAGTGTTTTCAGAGTGAAGGAGGTGGCAGAAAATGCTTTCTCATCATTTATTTGGGACATTTTAAGTTGAATATTATGGATTTAAATGTATCGATCAGAACAGCCCTTTGCACAGTCATGTCCTCCTACGGTGGTTGTACGTTTGTAAAAGTAAGAATTTTGCAGTTCATCGCTTTGTAAATATGAATGAATGAATGAGGCGTCTGTAATGCCGATCCATGTTATTCTTTTGGAACCAAAATTCAGACCGCCTGTTTGAAGATTCTGTCGCGGGGGCAGCACCCAAAGTCCAGAGTCCCAGATTTCATCATTACAAAATGCCCAAACCACCTCAAAAGACGTCTCTTGATGCGAAAGACTGAGAGTTAGACTCCTAGCATCTCACGAATGACAAGCTCATCTTGGACACTTGGATATGGACTATCACTTTTCCAGTGCGGCAACACCATACAGTACACTGGCCGTGTCGGGAAGGGCTGTTGAATAGTAATGGCTGACAGTGATGTGTTGTTAATGCAAAATGCTAAACTAAACTTAATAATACTGGAAGAAAGTGCAATACTGCTGCAAGGGGAAAAGAATGCTGTAATAATTTTCAGCAGAATACTTAAACACATACAGATAATTTAAAATAAAAATAAAATAATAATACAATAATATAAATCTGTTTTATCTATGAATACACATAAATAAAAAAATATTTTCCAAGTAATTACTAAAAAGTATACAAAATTTGAAAAAAATGTAAAATTTGAATATTAAAAATATTGTGACTGAACTGGGGGAAAAAAACAGCAGAGGGAATTTAAGGTTTTATATTAATACAATTAGATTTCAATGATTTCCAGGGGTGAATTAATACTTGACAACCGAAGTGAATAGCAGTACAATTATTTGCCGTTTTTACTAAACAGCTAGACACAACAGAAGACAAAACATTTCTTCACTGGACCACACACCTGACCATAGTCCGTCCTTCCATCACATGAGGGCTTTGTTTTAAACCATGGAAGGACATCCCAGCCTTTTCTGTTAGAGGACCATGTACATGTAAAAGATCGCTGTAGCCCTACTACTTTTTCAATACCTTCCAGTTTGCTATGAAGATAGCGTGTGCCAAAGCCTCCTTCCTGGTGCAGCTGGATGCTGCTTCCAAAGTCTGCCCTGCTATTGGTTCCATTTACCAGTACACCGTATTGGAAAGCTTTTAGCTCAGCAGCTCCAGTGCAACTGATTTTGACATGACCGGAAAGTGAATCCTGTTTTGTGTGCGAGCTGTCTAAGATTATATTTGGTGACACAGTGTCAGGGATTGGTCATTGGCAGTGTCTCTGTTGAGAAAATAAGAGGGGGGGAAGACAAAATAAGAGAGTCCATATGAGTAGCACATGTCTGCTTCCTTCTGTTGTCCTGACAGACTGAAGACATTAGAAACTTGGAGTAAGCAAAAGCAGCAGAGACCGAGGGAGGAAGAGGAGGGTGGAAAGAGGGAGGGCTGAGGGAAGGGGACAGAGTGACTTAGTCAGGAGAAAGGGGAAGTCTTGGTGAAGAAAAAAGGGAGGGAAGGAAGACGAATTGAGAAAAGTTGATGTGGCTCTCTGAGGTAGCCTTTGAGTAATGGAGCGAGACAGAATAGCCGGTAAGTTGCACTGCTTCCTCACTTTTTCAACGTTTATTTGACTGAGAGGAGAGACTCTCTGCGCTGAGCTTTGTGAAACCTGCAGCTTCTGGCCAATTGATCTGTGTTTGCTTTGCTTGGTTTTTAAGTGCTGTTGGGCAGTGTGTGTCTGGGTGTCTGTATGTAAACATTCCTGTCTCACACACCGCCAAAAAACAGCCTCTCAAATATTCCTGCGCGGCACATTTTTCGAAGAGTTCATTTACTCTGTGGGAATAGCTTCCATATGCAGAGCAGCGGCGAAGAAAAGCTGTTGGAAGTTCAAGGGTGAGGAAACCCAATCATCCTCTAACGCAAAGTGGCTGCTCACAGCTGACCCCGCTACACAACTGCACTGACAATAGTTGGTCCTTTGACCGTCCTCACATGATCAGGCGTGCGGCTAATACTGACTGACACATGGTTTATTTTAAGTGACTGAAGCGAGGGAGATTATGTGTCAGCAAATATATTGTGGGTTTGTACTGACTCTTCTCTTCGGTAGTAAACATCATTCAATGCCTTCCACTTGGGAATCATATTCGAGAAGAAAACTGAGGTGGGGTGTCATGGTGCTCTGATATTAACACTTTATGAAGGTGGTCTTTTGCTTGAATCTACCTCTGGGGGGCAGTGTTGAAGTTCCTCCCACTGCCTGTGCTGCTTATTGTACCATGGCTCTAATAGTGTGCACACGTGTCAATATAACTCAGTCGGGAGTTTTGGCTCAAAATCTGAGATATAAAGAAATGGTTGCACATTTGGTTTTCATGAAGAGATTTGAGAAGGCATCACTTCCCCACTCATGGAGCTGGAAGTCTGAGCTACTTCCTGATTCTTCACTTTGTGCTGTGTGGCAATATTTAGAGCGGTTGCCATGGCAACATGGCCGCTACTCCTTATTATCTCGCACTGGACTTTATTAACGTCAGTGGAAGAAGGTCGCAGCTCTCTCACAACCTAGTTTGGTTTTCAGTATGTTTCAATCTTCTCTTTAATGTTAAAAAAAAAGCATATTTCAAAAGGTGGTTTGACGGGTTCTGTGTTTGTATGATGGATGAATAAGTATGTTCATAATAAAACCCAGCAGAAACCCGCAGTGCTCTGAAAAATGTGTTCAATTTCAGGGGCCATGAGTCTGTGAGATCATGTTGTTGATCACATGCCACCGAAAGTTGCTCCTTTATAGAGAAGTAGCCGCTAGTTTGTTGGATGTCATGCTTCTTCACAGTTATATGCCACTCTCTTTGCCTTATATATTTCATGTGACCCACTTTTTTAAAAATGGTCTTTTCATCTGCAGAATCCAGTCTCCTCCACATAGCTTTTTAAAGGCAAAACACAGCAATGTGTGAGGGGAACTGCAGTACCTTCCAGTGTCTGATGTCATAATCCAAGTCCACAGTTGAACTGAATAAACCGCAGTTCGGATATGACATTAAAATGAATCATCACCCCACTATATACTTACTTAATAGCATAGCTGTTTGCACCGACAGCAGTTGACGTCTCCAAGTTGAAATAGTTTCACTGCATGTCCAGAAATCCAGAGTGACCGAAGCTTTAACTGCAGCAATGAAAATAAACAGAACAATTAGAAGTCAGTTGAAGATTTTTCATGCTGTTTCGTGTCCGTGTACAAAAATCCAGATGGAGCATTTTTCCAGTGTGTTAAATTGACCCTCATTGTTTCTTATAAAGGGCATGTGGCTTTGTCCAGGCACAGAAGACCTTCATGTGGCTTCAAATTGCTTCTTTTCTATTTTTCCAAGAGTGAACCAATTTGTTTGGGTGTCATCATAACAAGCTCTTCACTGATGGACAGCAGATGCAGAACGACATATTATACTTACAAGTGAGAAGTACGCAGTGTAACTTGCTGGGCAGCATCACTGTTTGCTTACAAACTAGTGTTTGTGGTTGCCTATGTGAATTGTTTGGCAAAGGCAGACATGCTTGTTTAAGCTCTTACATGATGATGATGCTACGCCTCACTGAAAGAACACATTTTATGGAGTCCATCTCAGTACTTTCTTTTTCATTTTCAATTTGCTAATGCATTACATTTTTGTACGAAACAAATTAACTTATAAAAAGGTTAAAATGTCAGTTTTAATGTTTTAGTTTGCAGTTGAACAGTTTTATTCCAACTTACACTGTCGGAGAAGAAGAACAACTACTTTCCAAGAACGTCCTCTGTTCAGTCCTTTTTCCACTAAGACCATTCAATACAAGAAAATAACAAAAAATACAGTTGTGGAATTGGTTTTGCCAGGACAAGGTTCTGACCTGCAGGCTGTGAGTCGAACTGACCTCAGTGGACGAGCACATCTGGAACCTCTGAGAGATTTCAAGACACAGTCTTCAGCTCACCTCTGTCAAGATCCTGAATTATAAATTCCAATATTGTTCTTGGAAGGAGCGGAAGAGTTGACGTGTTCAGTGTAAACATTAACTATAAGATCACTATTACTTGTATGATTGTGTCCATTTGTTACCTTGTCTGGAGTTCAGCGACAGGAGCGTGACAGAATTAAAGTCAAGATATGATCCATTGTGACTCACTCACAATCTCAGCGGAAAATCATAGCGAGAGGAAATCAGTGAGGTCGCTGTGTTCCATAAAAGAAGTGTACAGGATTTCCTCAACAAGTTAACACCTCCCATTGGCCTCTAGTTTCACAATTGATGTTGTTTCCCCAATGAATATTGAGTTGAAATCAGCAGAAACATGGAACAGAGCGTTCAGGAACCAGCGAGCAGGAAGCTCCACCTTCTTTGATATTCAGACATTATTTCTGCGACACTATTCAGAGTCCATTTTATAATGGTTTTGCATTTTCTGTTTTGTGTTTAAAGAAACTGAAGGCATCAGTGCATGAAAAGATTATGTGTGACTCTTTTCTTGACAGTTCAGAGGGTTAAATAAAAACATTTTCACAGCTGCAGTTCACTTCAATACCTGAGTGGCAGTGATGCGCAACACAGAAGAAGAAGAATCACTGGGTTTGTTTTTGTTGGGACTTGTGTGGTCTGCTTTGCAGAACTGTTCAATTCTAACTATAAACCAGTGATCCATTAGCATATTGTTTCCAAGGATGCGTCTTCAAATCCACTGTATGTATCAGGGTTAGACTCAGGTTCGATACGTGGGTGCGGACTGAACCTCACATGGCAGGTGATCTACTGAGATAGCTTTCCTATTAAAAACAAGAGGCTGTTACTGTCAGAGATTTGCTGTATCATGGGGTGAGTTAGGACTGAAACAAGCAGAAGAAGGCAACTTCATGATTCACACCATCAGATACACCACTGTTTGGACTTAAGTACCCAGTACCGGTCCACCTTCAGATTGTGGTAAATAAAGGTGCAATGTCAATTTTCGACCAAAGTATAGCATCTTTTCTGTTACTTGCAGTTTCACTGCCCAATTTTCACACCACACACTGTCATCTGTGACACCCTGGACATTTGCCTGTTCACCACAGGACATTCATAGACAGACAACCACTCAGTCTCAAACTTTACATTAAGTCATCAGGGAACCTCTGTGTGCGTTCGGATTGTGGGAATCTGGATAGAAAGCCCACACAGGAAAGAGCCATGTTTTCGCCAAACCTAGAGTTGCCTCAAGCTGGATTTGAACCCACGACCTTCTTGACGTCAGGCCGCAGCACTAGCTGTTGAATTGCGTTGTTTCCTCTGTAAACACAGTATTGCCAACATTATGTTCTCTTTCCTTTGAAAGGTCGTGTTAGAGCCCTTCTCCAGAGATCATCAGATTTCTTAGTGGGTTGAAACAGCCAATTTCGTCCGGCTACCTTCCAGTTCCACGGGCCTCAGCCCCTGCGAGACGCAGTGGCTCTGGTCCAACAGATTTACTTCTCTAGACCTGTGTTTACGCTGCTATTTCAGGGGCACTGAGTTACACGTAAACAACCCGTGTTCCGATCCACCGCCGTTACCAACCGCACCAGCACTTGTATGCACAGGCACATACGCACATTGTGCTGCTCTGACTTCTCACACACACCTGCACACTCTCTCCAGATGTTGTTTTGGAGCTTTGCCTCATTCTGTCGCTCAGCGTGGTCCTGAGTCCATGTTTAGATAAATATACACTGGAGGTGCTTATTTCTCGCACTGTGTGTTTTGGTTTAATTGAGTGCTGCAGAGCGGCGTGGCACACAGTTTATAGTGCAGGAAGCTGCAGAGGGCATCGCCACTGTTGGGCCACACACTGTATAAGAGTAAAATGTTCAGCCTTCAATGTCAACTATCCACCGCAAACATAGTCGTTGATTTTATGCATTTATAAAGCAACTTAGTTGGGACCCACTTTGTGATTGACAGGATCCGCTCAAGTGGGTGGAGGATCCTGCTCCTCATCATGAAACACCTTGCAGCAGTTTTATGGCGTAACTAGAGTGCACAATAAACTCAGTGTAATTCCATGGTGCAGGTGACCTCCCAGGCGTGAGGGCTAGCGTCTTGACCCTGTTTGTGCGCCCTGTAAATGGGGGTTTTCATTCAGTCTAATGATGCCAGGGAAGTGCTGGGAAGTGCTGTCACACCTCTGGCCTTCCAGTGTGTTTTTGGGAGTGACACTTCGTGAGAATACAAAGCGCTTTTGTGAGTCTGTGCGCCCTAGTTTTGTTGTCCAATGCTGTCCATCTCATGATATCACCCTCTAACATGTGTTTTCCTTTCCTTTTTTGTGTTTTCCTCTTAGGCAGAATCAATATAGTTATATCTGGTTTTTATTTCAAACTGGTAACATGTAAAACAAACTGTTGCCTGCCTTTTCTTATGCGTAGTTTTGGGATACATTTTGGACTTGTTGCCGATTCAGCAAATTTTGACAAAGCAGTTGCAATGTAATTCGGAGATATTTACTATACTTACAATACTTAATTTCCCACGCTTTCTCCTATATTTTGACCATGACAGACGAACGCCGAGCACTGTGCATTCATCGTAGGCTCATGAGTTCTGGCACTATTCTTCTTCTGCACACAGACTATGACAGCAAAGGCCCCTTTTTGGGGGGTTGATATTGATGAACACAGGCCCCTCAGAAAGTGCAGCTAATGTGAAATGATCTGCAAATGGATTAGAATGGCAAAATGACCAGTAAAATGACTGCCATACCATCAAGGCCAAGTCGCGGCTGTTACTTGAGAATGGCATCAGGAGTGGGATAGAAGCCCAACCTACTTGGGTTTTTTTGTCTGGTTTAAGGCGCCGCCCACACTGAGACTGATCCAAGCAAGTTCTGTGTCGGATAGGCCTTTCATCCACACGGATGCCAGTCACCATATAGTTTTCAGACCGGGTCACAGAGTGCTGAATTTAAAAAGGGCAAATCCGAATCTCTGCGGACGACTGATCCACAACTTTTTGAAAAATGACGTCTGCCTTCCAAGTGCCCATTTGGCAACAACTGTTCAGTTTATTCTTAATGTTCACAGAAAATCTTCTGCCTCGCTTTCATAATAATGAGCATCAAACCATTAGTTTAAGCCGTTAACACCTGAAATGGCTCAGTTTTTATGGAGGACTTTTTAAAAACCACCTTGGTGAATCATCGGAAACTTTGTGTCTCTGTGTGGATGCACCCTAAGTATCCACTTCTTCACTTGTGCTGTAGCCTTCCTCATCCCATTGGGAAATGAACTCAGATGAAATAGCAGCAGTCAGACAGTAAAAGCTTAAACCTCAGTTGTGGCAGTGATTCACAAGGCCCGACCGCCAGTGACCCTTCTGCTGTTTGTTATTTCTTTCACTACAAAGGACAGGAAGTGCAGCCCCTGACACATCTTCAATGTTTAAATTGTCTTTGGAGTGCTTTTTAGAAGTCCAGTACTGATGATCTGGCCAGTTGTAGACCTCCACGTCCTCCTCAGAGGACTGTCCCGGGTGGGATAGTTGAAATATCTGATCGCCCGGAGGCCACTTCTTCCAGGAATGTCTGCAGCCGCCACCTGATAAACTGCACTTTGGTCACTTTGTCCGCTAATTTTTTACGGCTGTTTACTTGAAAGTGGCACCTGAGACTGTTACTTCATTTCCCTCCGTGTCTTTTCCTGTGGTCATGTAGCGAAACCTGAGTTTACTTTAATCAATCTCACTTGTACTTTTGATTGGCGCGTGTGACCATGTTCAAGTGAGAACGGCATGAGTTGCCACGGGAGAAATGAGAACTGGGAGCCACTTAACTCCGCAAGGGTCTGGAGGTATGACATGGTCTGTGGTGAATGCTTGTGGGCACATGTAGGAGTGTGTGGGGGGCTGGGAAACACACTGAAACATGGAAGAAGCAGGGGGGAGTGTGTTTTAGCTCCAGGAAGGGGTGGACTAGGAGGAGGCTTGCCATTTCACCCCTCTGAATGCTGCATTTTACACTCTTTTTGAGATAAGTTTCTGGAAGGACATTACAAGATGGCTGAGTCCGGGGTCAATCCTCATCTGGAGGGGATTATATCAGATTTTGAAGGTAGGTATTCTTAACTCTCTGGAGCTACATACACTAGATGAAGGGCCGACGTAAATGAAGAATATAAAAAATATATATATTTGTCCTAATAGTTATTTGAGGGATTGGTGAGGGGTTGTGTTTGTGTGCGCACCTTTATATAGACCCCCGGCTGTGGGGCCCGTAAGAGCCTCTGGCCCATGGTCTGTCATTGATTATTCCCCAGTTACGTCATTAAACAGAAAGAAAGGAAGCGCTCACACCTCACTCCTCCTACACCGCAGTGCCTTCAGCAGTGAGACAGCATCTCTGCAACTCTGGACTCTTAAGAACTAACATCTGTCCAACCTTGTGTACAAGTTTGTCTTTGTGTTGCTTGGTGTTTGGAGCTCACACTGATTCCCATTGTCCTCATCTTCCGCTGTGGTCTTCCTTCCCAGCGTCTTCCTCTTCCTCCTCAAGCCACGCTGGGTTTCGCCAGATGTTGCTCGTCCTGATGTTTTGTCATGGACAGAACAAGTTCATGTCCTCAGTTATGCCCCACATCAGTTTCAGCTCATTCTGTCCTCAGCGTATTCCACCTTATGACTGACCCAAAGTTTACTCTGTTCTCATCGATGAGTTTCATAATAATCTTCATTATTTACACATATTTAAAAAGAATAAAATATGTGTTTCAATGTTAATCTTGTCGTCACATGTAAAGACATGCGTCATATTAACATATTAACTTAGTTGCGACTGAGCTCTGAAGACAGTTTTCTTTCCTTGAAGCGAAACCTGCTGAAGGTCCCGACCGCCTGCTTCAGATTTTAGACGTCATATCAATGGTTTCTAACCACCGATCGCCAACCGTCATCAGGTTGACGTAATGCTTTCGCTGTCCTTTTTTAAATGACAATCCTAGTTGCTTCTCTCTTGGGCCCCATAATGCAACATGACAGGTTGGCCCTTGAGCTTCTCACGTGTGCTGTGTGGTGTCACAGCTATGTCTTCATTGCTTCGCATTTATTCAGAGACATTTAATGGAACTTTAAGCATTATTTAACTTGGGAATTCATTTGAGTTTGTCAGGGAATCGCAAGCGGTTGGTAGAAGGATTTCTGTTTTCAGTGAAACAAACTCGTAAATCCTGACTTTTATGTCTCTTTCTATCAAATCTGTTTAGACAATACAAGTGATGACTGAGCTTAGGAGAAAAATATTGTAGCTGTTTTGACTTGAGATGAACAAAGAAATGTTGGCAATCTAATCATCAGGTATCATATAGGAAGCTGCGGAATTTTCTGGCTGGATTTTTCAACATTGGTGTTGATTCAACAGTTAATGCTATTGAGCACATCCTCTGGCATCCAGCCTATCCTCCTCCTATCATCATTCAGAGCAGACCTGGCCATAGTTGTCTCTGTCATTTTTGTCTTGTGCATTGTTTTTTTTTCTCATTTTTCGTTTTATTATTTTTCTTATTTGTAGGCTAAGTATTTCTTACATGAGAATTGAAAGTAGGTTTTGAAATCTACGAGACACATCTTTAAATATAATGTGGTTTAAAGCAAACAAAACACAACAAACCAACATTTTCTGTGCATTTTTAAAGTGTAATTCCAGAATCACACATGCTGTCTTCACTGGATTTTTATTTTCATCTCTTACCCTACTTTCTTTGGGTTTGACAGCCCCAACAGTCACAGTATATAACCTGACCCTGACAGGGAATTCAATTGGCCACCTCTGATTTAGAGCATCGCTGAACCTCACTGATCGTCCATCTCTTCTCATTTTACCATGAGTCTCTCCCACTGAAAAGCTGAGCATCTTCATCTCTCCAACTCTTCTCACTGTCTTTGTGCTACTGACTCTAAACCAAACATAATAGTAGCATTTTTTACCCTCCTATAGAGCATCTCTTTCACTCTAGCAGACACTCACCAACCCACCCTGCCTGCACTCTCCTCTTCACCGTTTACCCTCACTAGCATTTGAACCAAGCTGTCTGCTGCAATGAAACCCATTCATAAAGGGAA
Source organism: Synchiropus splendidus (assembly GCF_027744825.2). Taxonomy (NCBI): domain Eukaryota; kingdom Metazoa; phylum Chordata; class Actinopteri; order Syngnathiformes; family Callionymidae; genus Synchiropus; species Synchiropus splendidus. The sequence continues at coordinate 34,467,560 of NC_071335.1, forward strand.
AGTACGCAAACACAATAAGCAATAAGCAGTTTTTCATTAGAAATGTTTTTATTTGCCACCAGCTATTTAAACGGCAAGTTGCCTGCAGGAGAACGTGTGGATTAAAAGTTGCAGCAGAAGGTTTTCGGGAACAGTTTCCCGTGGTTTTGTTCATAATACGGTTGGAAGAAGTAAATGCTGGTCATTGTCTGAATGTTTCTGGTGATGAATGTCAACCCACAGAGCTGATGTTTACAACAGTCGTAAAAGCCTTGGTCTGTGTGTTTGAACTGCATGTTAGCTTAATTGAGAATTAAGTCTCTCCAAAGAAAATGATGTGGTTTCTTTGAACTCCGCCAGTTTTCTGACCACAAGTCGAGACCAATCGGAGCAGATTGCTGTCTTCCCAACTACTTGGAAATGTGTTGCTAAAAAGTCATCACGGATTAACAAACTCATATGAGAGATTATTCTTTAATTCAATATTCATTCGGGAAAAAAAGATAAATGAATATGGTTCTTTATCTTCTTGCAATGTGTTGTAGGAATCTGTCTCAACATGGAGGTTAGCAGGAGTGAGTCATGGTGCTAGCCTGAAGTGTCCATATAAATTGGATTCATATATTCCACCACAGTCGTGCTTGCTCTTATCCGGGAGGCTTGTCTTGAGTGACCTTTTTCCAAATGGCAAAAACCACCTGAAGGTCTGCTGCCACTGCACCCTTCACACGTTTGTCTTCCCTGACTCGTGGCTTGAATGCCGGCCGTGTCAGGTGTTCGCTGTGCTCAACAGTTAATTGAAGAATCACAGAAAATACAGGTGTGTGTATTGGAATGCAGCTGCCGCCGTCATTCTTTCACTCCTCACTGCTGTAAGTCAATCAGTCGACAAAATGGGTTGTTAACATTCGACCGATCAAAGGAGCGGCGCCGGGATTTAGCTGTCAGAGGCTGAAGCCTGAAGCTGAGTAGCAGGCTGGTGTGTAACAGCTGTGTGTGTGTGTCGGTTTGTTATAGTCAGTTGGGGGTTCATTTCTCCTCAAGATGTTGTGTTGACTATGAAAGTGATCAGTGTTTTGTTAATCCTACATTTGTTCTTCAACTTTCCTCCCTTGGTCCAAGAGCAGCTTTCAGGTGTCCACCTCTTTAAGCCATTTACTATGGTTGGAACAATGCAGCAGAGCTTTATCTAACTGTCCCCTTTCTCTTATGGATCACCTGTAATACCCCCTCTCCAACTGGGGAAAGTTACAGCTGCCTGTTGTGACTATTGATGTGTCAAACTCAAGTGCTGGGGGCCAGATTCAGCCCACCCACTGCTTTAATGTGGCCCAGATTAGATCACGAATGTAAAATATATATAGTAGTTTGCCAGAATCAATAGTATTTTAGAGCAATGTCAACTGTCAAATTTTCCAGTTAAGTGACGCAAGACTTAAGCAGTGTATTTTTTATCCCATTTGCTGAGATTGTTTTTTAACCAATGGGGTTAGTTTTGTTGGAATAATACCCTGCACCCACTGCGGGTTATTTGTGGATCAGTTCCCAGTATATACTGTATTCATCTTTCATCTCAGTCTCGACCTCCGAAAGTCTTGGTCTTGCCTCGGTCTTGATACTCTACAGTCTCGATATTGTCTTGGTCTCAGTTGCTGTGGTCCTGACTACAATACGATTGACACGTCATACACGTGCGACTATTTTATGAATACTTCATGCACACAGATGTGGACAAAGTTTGACTAACAGGCATCACCATCTTTAGTCGCTATCTTTTGGCGGAGTGGAATCCACTCCACACAACAGTCGCAAAAAATGTTCATGCTATGAAAGGTATGTGGGGCGATCTAGCTTCAGTATATGATGTGTATATTGTCAAATGTTATATTTTGTACATTTTGGCTGGCTGGAACGTCAGTTATTAATAGTCGAAAATGGAGAAATGATGTCAAGATGTATTGACACCATCTTCGACTGCGTTGCCGAGTGGCTATAGCCCTATATAGAGCAGAGTAACACCTTAGAAGCAAGTAGATGAACATGTAAACCTTCAGTGCTGCTTGTTAAGATATAATTCTATGTGAAATACTGTCAGGATTCATGTGAAGTGCAGAAAATGGTAAATTCCACGGGCTACTCCCTCAGACTTTTTCAGGAGTTGAGCACCTGATCATCACTTTTATCAATGAAAAAATGACTGTTTATTTGAAACACCTGCAAGATCCAGCAAACCTGCAAGTGTTTAATCCGAGCAAAGTCCAGACCATCATAAATAACAAAGAGGGTTTAAATAAGGAGACAGGTTTAATAGGAAGAGCTCATCGCCCAGTCACCTACTCAGTCTCTCCACCGCTTGTTTCCTTCTTTCACTAAACACCTCCAACACATCCAGAGAATTCCTATGTTGAGGATGCTGGTTGTCGGCCAGACCAGAACCAAATGATGCAGTCAATCTTCTCCAGTTAAGACGGAGCTCTGTTTAATAGCCCGTATTTGTCTTACAAAGAAAATGACTGTGAGCGCTTCGTCTTGTTGTTTGGCCTTGTCTTGTCAGAAACGAAATGTTTTCTTGACTGCTTTGACCATGTTGACTTGTGGCTGCTGCTATCGGACCGACCCAAGTGGGAAGAGGCTTTCACATGATCAAGGTTTCGAGGAAACGTCTTCATCGTCTTGTTGCTGGACGCCGCGATCGCTGGAGTGATTATGAGTTCAAGGTCTTGCTTGACTTATTATGGTCAGGACCATTACAGCCAACGCCAACACATTTAAGAAGCCAGATTCAGAAACATCCAGTGTTTCCATGTCTTCCTGACAACCAACAGTTTACAGACTTCCAGTCTGAGTTCAAATAAATTACAAGCTTAATGAATATAATTGGTTAGTAGATGGAGAAAAAACAAACATTGAATTCCATTTAATTCAGCTGATTTTCTACAGGTTTCTAAAAGGAACTTTTACAGTTCAACCAAAAGCCCATTTGAGGTCATGCAGGGACGGTACACTTGAGTAAGCAAGAAGCAGAGGAACACAGGAAAAGCACAGTTGACAGGCCAGCGTGAACTTTGACCTGGAGGAAGGTACTCACTGAAAGCAGGCCGGAGGAGCTTTCACTGAGCCTGGCTCCCTCGCTGTCTGGTTCTGCTCTCTTTTCTCCCCTGGCTTATCTGTCCGTGCACCAGGGCTGAGGTGGTCCTGGATGTTTGTGCCCTTGAGAGAAAGTGATGCCGCGGATGGGTCCTGTGAGGACATCTGAACCAAAGCAAGAGCATTGCTTTCGAAGCGCTGGAAACCTGAGGTCTCTTCTCATGTGGGACACGTGGTCATGATTTGCAGCGCAGGGAGACACGACCCTCAGCTGGTAATGAAAGTGCACCTTTGGTTTCCAGCTCATGGTCTAGGAATGCAGCGTCTGTGGGAACGATACTTCCAATCTAGTATTATTCAATGTTGCTTCCTTTGAGTTTGACAGTTTGGTCAAAGCTCTCGCTGCCCCTAAGTGCTCTTCAAGTACGGCTTTAACTGAAGTTCCCAGGAGCCAGTCGGCACATGGTCAAAGGGAGATGATTCATGTATTTATGTAAGACTTCTACTGGGTTGTTGGAGTTCAAGGACACTGGTGCCACCTACTGTTCCACTCTGCTCATTTGAATTTGACTATAACGTTTATAATATTTCAACTGGTAAAAGATGCACCTAATGGTATAGTCCGAACTAGCAACATTGACTCTGTGGGAGGACCTTGGGACCAGAAGTGGAATTGTAAAACAATTCATTGTCAGTTTTGGAAGGGGCTACGTTTCTGACACGATGGGACACGCACAGATAGCCCCCTAGTGGTCCTCGTGCACCAGCCCCTCTTTTTCCTAGCATGATAAAACTGTTTTTCCTCATTCTTAGATTCTTTTGAAAAAAAGTATGAAGTATTAAAAGTCGAGCAACCCATCCCTTCATTGCAGTATGTTGTATGTTGCCACTAAATCTTGCACACGAGTAACATATATTTGTTGACTAAGTTATTCCAGTGACAACAACAACAAAGCTTTGCGGGGGATATTACTTCGATGTTTATATATATATATACATATATATGTATATTAATTCAGAGTCAATGTGATTCCCCCATATAATCTCCCAATACTGCTCGAGACCAGAGCAAACAGCGACTAAGACTTTGAGGAGACCAAGGCGGGCAATACAAAAGCCTAAGTCTACTAGTCATACAGACAATCAAGTTTATTTCTGACTGCAAAAGAAACGTTAGTGATTTTTTTTCCAAAATAAATCAAGAATTGAAATGTATTTATTGGAACCAACGGTTACTTTGTTCTGTATTCCATTAGGTTTTATTTCTTGCCCCTCACTGGTCTTGGTCTCAACTCGGTCTCAGGCCCTGAAAGTCTTGGTCTGCACTTGGTGCTCATGGTGGTCTCTGGCTAGGGGGTCTCAGCTACAGTAGAGCTCACCAAGTCAATGCATTTACTTCTGTGATTTATGTTTTGGTGAGAACCGCTGCCAGGAATCGAATCTTGGCGTCCTGGGGAAAAGCTGCTTCGTCACTTCACTGCATATCAAAAGAATAAAGTCCACATGAAAGTTGACTTATTTTTAGTGATTCAAATATTTTGCCGTATTCAGCTCAGCACATGTGAAGCAGCAGTTGGATATTCACTCGTGAAACCTGACGCGGGAATGATAGAACGATCATCTGCTCTTTGCCCCATTAATATGAGCATAATATCAATGCATTTCATTAAAATACGTTCATTCATTTTGAAAGTTATTTTGCTAACAGACTGACATAGCAATCACATGACCTCCTAGATGGAGATAATACATGTATGAGATGCATTATGGGAGCATGTGAGATGCATGACGGAGGTATGCGCTCTCTGAGCGCTTTTCTTTTTAAAGGTGTGTTGAATTTACACAAGCTACGTTGTGTTAGAAATGTGTGATTGATTCGTCTTCTCCTTTTTTTCCACCCGCCTCGTCTTCCTTCAGTACCGTCCTCATGTTTTATTTAATTTTGTAACTTAATGTTCAACTTTTTCTAAGAAACCAATGCCTCTTTTATGTCCTATAATTTTGGGCTTTTTAGCCAAGTCTGAGCCTGGACCTAAAAACAAGTCTCTTATGTGGCCGGCCTGTAAAATAAACTACCCATCTCCTCTCTAAGCTTCATTGTGCACACTTGAGTTTGCTCTGTTACTTTTGGCGGCGTGGTTGTAACGCATTTGTTTGTGGTGTGAGAAGCATCCATCCATGGTTTAGTTTGTAGTTGTCAGTACTTTGAGATGAACTAGTGTACTGCGTCCTGGACCAAGATTGCCTCCTCTGTGGGCAAAACGGCTTCACGATCATCATGTGTGTGTTCTCATAACATGCAACAAGCAGTCCAATTACAAGGAGTTAGGTAGACAGCCGCACATACCCACACGCAGACACACCACAAGCCACAAGCAGATTAAATAATGAGAACATGCTCTTGGATTGTAGGAAACAGGAGATGCTCTTGAGGCGAATTCGTGAGCGGGCGAGTGTGTCATTATGATACCAGCTCCTGGCTAGTGGCTTGGCTCAGGAACTTTGTGATGGGACTCAAATTCATGCTGATTTACAGCCACTGTTTTAGCCAGGGGCTGATTCCATCTCTTAGTGTCTTCATCTTGGACTGAGCAACTACTTTCTTCCGTCACGACCAACTGAGATGAGCCTCCGTCTCTGTGTTCATCTCGCTGACTTGTGTGAAGGAGGGGGAAATTGGGACTAAATGCTCCACAGAGTGCAATGTTTGCTGGACTGTGTGCGCTATTGCATGTCATTAAATGCTTGACTAAGCGCTTGTGCCGCGAATGTCTCTCCCTCACAAGTATGAATAACAATTTTTATTGGTTTCTCCCTTCTCGCATGGTTTGAATTTTATCTTCACGCTCATCCAGTTTTCAAAGATGCTGTCTGTTTCGAGGAAATCATGCTCTTAAAAACCACAACATTGTGTTATTGTTGCTGTAACTGCTGCGATTAATTCTTTTCATTTGCATTTTTTTTCCCAAATCATATTGTTTGGGTTCATTTAACAGTAGCTTTTTTTAGTTTTCAAGAGAAGGAACTGTATATTTTATGGTTATTATGTGTTCAAGCCTTCAAAAAGTTGAGTTTTGTTTTGATAACAGACACAGTTCAATTTGAATGAATTTGGTATATGACTGAATCAAATGATGGACCCATACATACATTTAAACAACAAAATATTGCTTATTTTTCATCAGTTTGACAGTAGCACAATAAATCTCGATGGCGGCTATATTCAAGTTTTTATATCACCTTATTTAAACTAAAGCTCTCTTCATGTCTTGAAAATATTTGTATAAGAATTTCAATGTTATAGGAATTTAAGTCCATTCAGAGTAGTGGAAACCCCGGCCATTGAGTAGTGAAAAACCTCCCTGAACAAAAGCATACAGATGCTTTTGTTTGCTTTTGTTCAGGGATTCCTCCATGTTTGTTGTTGTTGTTATCATCCTAGCTGCCACGTGTCTTGTGCATCGGTGCAACTGATAAATTATGTATATACTGTTGTCTGAACTACAACTTTTCGCTTCCTGACAATAAAAATATTTTGTTGTCTCTGAAATAGTGTTAACAAAAGAAGTGTGATGGGCTGAATGTGTTTCTGTTTCCCCTGCAGCTCTAAAGAGGTCTTTTGAAGTGGAGGATGTGGACACTTCAGCAAACTCGTCCCCCGGCTCCCGTCGCACAACCAACTCCCCTCACCGTAACGCCATGTCCCCCACAAGCATCTACTACCGCGACCTGGGCACTGCCGCTCAGACCAACAACAACAACCTCAACTACACTCAACCCCGCTCCATCATGGGCGGCGGAGGCTCCAGAACCCCCGAACCTGTGTCCCGTCGCTCGGAACTTTCCATTGACATCTCGTCCTCCAGCAAGCAAGTTGATAACATGACTAGCCCTGCGTCAATGCGCTACGTCAGCAACAGCTCACTGAAGCGCCCGGAGGTCCTCGGCCACAAGACCCCTGAGATGACCCACAAAAGGGAGGTCACATTCGCCAAGACCCCGACCGACTCCCCGGGGATGCGCAGGAGTGAAGGCAACAACAACAACGGGACCAGCCGGACCCCTGAGCACAACCACACTCGCAGGTTTGAGCCTCCAAGTCCAGGAGACGTCCGCAAGCCTGAAATCAGCATCACCAGGGCTCCGGTGGAGAACAACGGCCACCACGCGGCAGTGCACCACCCGCACCACCCCAACCCCCACCACAATGCCATCGTCACCACCTTCCGCTGTGCGTCGCCCAACCACGGACGCAAGTCTCCAAATCCCGACAGTATGTTCCTTTTTCCTTTTGATGAAAGAGAAATTCTGCTGAATTGAAGACTGCATTTTCTTGCTTTAAAGCTTCTCAAGGTCTCAGTATCAGTTCCTGCTTTTGTTTCTCTAGTTGTTAGCGCACTGCTAGCATTTAGCATAGGATTTAGCATAACAAGTGTGGCAGCTTGTTATGTGCATGTTAGCATTTTAAGCATAAAGTGGTAATATTGCAACTTTTCTGACCAGTCAGACTTGAGACTTTGCGATCGCGTGTGCTCACAAAGCGTAATGGGTTCTGGATCTTTTAAAACAATTTTGTACCAGACATAAAAGTTGAATTGAAGTTTAAAACGAATCTCATTCTCACATGTGACCAGCAGTGTCAGATTATACGTTGTCAGCTGTGGGGCAGTTTAGCGTAGATCTCCTTTGCTTAAAATGCTTCTGGCACTTTTTCCATCGAGCTCTCTGTTGAACTTTAATTCAGATGGACTCTGTATCCTGCTGCGTCTTTTCCACAAACCGTTGAAACAGATTTCCCCCAGTATCGGATCTCTCACCACAGTAACAGAAGCTGCTTGATTCATGTGAAGTCTGTCAGTAATACAAGTAAGCGTTTCTGCGGCCTTCAGGGTCGTCTGTCAGTACAAGCCTTCCGTCTCCGTTGTGGTGGTTTAGATGGCAGCTCTTGATGTCGGACATCTACTGTAATATACAAGGTTAAATCTGACCTCAGCTGCTCTACAGCGTGATTATGGCTCTTAAACTGTAGTCATATGGCGGATATTAGGAGCTAGACTGTTAGCAAGGGTTAACACTCGGCAGCTCTTAAGTCTTTCAGACACCCACTTGACTGGGCCTATTTATCCACAACTGTCTTGACACCTTCCCACCGACATGTTCTCAATGGCTTTCTAGCCTTTGAATCAGGTCCTCCACCCCTTGCTTCTGCTCGCTCCCCATACTTGCTCCTCATCTCATCACATCATGAGTCTCTCCAGTCCTAATCCTTATGACTCAGGTTCATGTTTCCGACCTCATTTCTTTTGATGGGATCCAGAAAAATAGCATTTTAGTGAGTTCAAAGTGGTTCCTCCTGTGTGACGTGGTAGGTCATTAACCTGCTTTGCTGGCTCAGAGTCCTGTGTTTCCTTCCATGTTCTCTCGGCAGGTTTGCTCCTCTGGAGTAACGTCCTCTCTCGGGTCACAAAATCTCACTCCGTCCGCTTCCGAACAAATAGAGCTGTTTGGTCTGAGATACTGTGTTGTGTTTCAACAGTCGGAATACGATTGATTTTTTAATTTATTTTTTGCTTTCTCTGCACATGCAGTTTTAAGATGAGTATCAAACAACTGCGTCACAAAAAAAAAACTCCTTGCTAGACTCACTCCCATCCAAATGGGCTCCCAATATGAAGCAAATGTGGAGGCGTTTTATCAGACAGGAAAGTACTTCATTAGTCTCCCTGATGAGAAATGAACACAGCAGCTGGGAAACGGGGTTTCGTGCGACAGTTTGATCACATCGCTTAAAAAAACATGAGATATCTTTCTGTCAAACCCTGTGGAAGTAAAGCGCTGGACATATTTATTTTAAGTAAGGAACAGGGACGGGACCACAACCTTTCAGCTGTTGTGGAGCTGCAACTGTAGCTATAGCATGAAACAGTGTCTTCATTTTCATTGCTCAGTTGGTGGCGCTCTATCTTTTAAAATGATTTCAGTGGAACGATTTTCCACTGAAGAAGAAGCGTGGCGCCCTCTGGCAGCGGTGATTCTTATCAAGTGTGCCTCCGGCTGTTGAGTCAAACATGGGCTGTTATCTCCACACACTGGTCTGCCATCCATCCATCCATCCATCAAACAGAGCTTTATCACACATCTCAAGTCAAACTGGTGAAAAGATTAAGATTTCGGACGACTTTCTCTATCAAACGCTTCTTTCAGAACATGGAAGCACTGAAGATTTACTTACATGTCATTATCAACACATCATCGGCATTAATGACAAATGGATAAAATATAAAGCTGCACCAGGTCACTACAAATATAATTAATTAAAGAAGTAAATACATAATTATATACATAAACATCCATCTTTCTTAACACTGGGACAAAGTTCATCTTGCTGATTCCTTGGATTTCTGTCAAATATACTCCTCAGAACTTTAGTCATGAGTCATGACTGAACATGGTTAAAGGTCTGGATCACTATTCGGCAGCAGAGAAGCTGCAAAGTCAATATGAATGAAAACCCCTGTCAACTTGACTAATATGTAAAGCTTGACTTATCTTTTTTTGTCTACAGTTTTCTCAAACAAGCGCACATCCTTTTTCTATTCTTATTAAATCAACCAATCTATAGATAAGCCTGTGGAAACCATGCTATGTGATGGTGTTGTTGGCAGCTGAGCCATGACGTCTCCTCTGCTCAAACCTGAGCGACAGCCTGTCACTTGGCATCAGTCCCTCACCATGACTGTGCTTCCCTACATCACCACCAGGAGGCAGTGTGTGTCAGGGGAAGAAACCGTTAGTCATTCGAGCCTTCAAAGGGCCAAAAGCTCAGGAACTGTGTGGTGAGTCAGAGAAGACATACATTGGTCGACGTCAAATCTTCTCAGTTCACGGTCAATGTAGCATTTTAACCCTGGGATGTTTGATTTGAAGTGACAGGCCGCCCGCAGCGATCTCCGGCTGCGCTTTGAAGTGTGCTGACACTTTTACTGCGCGACATTAAACATATTCTTGTGGATCATGTGTGTTAGTGGAGCACATAGCGCAAGGCGCTGAGACAAAGAGGAAGTGGACGGCCCCTTCCCCAGATAATGACACACACACAAACACCCACACAGCTCCCCTTTAGCCCAGATAAAGCTTTGGGAAGTTGCCGTTTACATAGGGGGACGGCGAGAAGTCAAGGGTTAAAGAAGTTTCCCACCAGTGCAGAGGCTTTGTTGTCCTCAGATATACAGCCAACATGCATTGGGATGTGAAGATATACCACCCGGTGCAAAGGGGACCACATTAGGTGCTAAATAGTTATCGAGTCTATGGGAAAATATAGGTCATAATTGTAAAAAATAACAGATAAAAAAAAAATCTCGATACATAAATAACTGTAAATTAAGAAAAATAAATAAAACAAAGTTGCAAGTTTCTCCCCAGAAAATGCATCAATATATTATATAAAATAAAATATGAAGAAAACAATTGAGTGGGTGCAACAAAAAGATAAATACAACATTTGCAATGTGACTGACCTCATTTGATTGAAGTATTTCACTCTTAGATGTGTGTGTATCTGCTCACAGAGAGTCAGTGTTCTGAAGCATTTTGCAAGATCAAAAGTCAAGTAAAAGGACATGACTTGTTACAGTGCAATGAAGCACACAGTGATAACTCAGTCTTGCCGCTGACTCCGGATGTCTCCTCCATCCTGTTTGTACAGATAAGTGGAATTGCTTTGTTGTTCTCCAAAGAGATTGGAAAGTCATGACTCTTATCTTGGCCATGAAACCAGAGAAGCGAATCGATTCGTGTCATCACTCAAACGCAGCTAAGTTTAGGCAGGATGATGAGCGGCCAGGTAGCCAAGCCATCTGTCTTGTGGAGAAGATCAGTCCCAGCAGGTCTTCTGATCTCGACCAGCAACTTCACAACGAGGCTTGAAAGTATGTGTCCCATGAAAAGGGTTCATTTTAGGACGCTCATCTCCACGAGGGCTGGTTACGATGGAACGCTGGCAGACGTACGACACTGTGCAGCGACGATAATGTGTGTGTGTGTGAGTCTGCACCAGCAGATGGTCAACTGCGCCACAGTCCTGCCATCTGCACACATGAGAGCGCGGGGATCCATGTGTTGTTTAAGTCCATTAACTTCAGGGAGGAAGCACTGAGACAGGGCTAATCAAAAACAGGCAAAATACAACCTGTATTTGACATTTGTAGATGTTTACATGCTCTTCTTCAGGTGCTAAGGTCATTCTCTTCTTCCTCATTTGCAACCTCTATTACTGTACTTCATTAACATTATTATATAATCCTGCTGTCTAGTAAATTCTTCTTCCTTTTTTTTTATTGAACCACAAATATCTGATATATATCAAGGAGATCAAAGCTGACTTGCTGTGAGGTAATGTGGTCATAATTGCACAAAAACCTAAAAACTAGAGGTGAACAAAAGGCGATAATAACGGTGTTTGAGAATATCATTGGAAACAATGTTGTATGCAAGATGATGACATATAAGCAGAAAGCGAGTGTGACATATGTATGGAAATATGTACATTGTAGAAAACAAGATTTAATTCGATGGCCTTTAAAAAAATGACCCCAAAAATAACAAGAAAAATGTCAAAATAATATGCGAATATAGAATATATTATAGAAATGCAAATGAAATGAGGGGGTCTGCAGTAGAGGAATGAAATAATGATCATCTGAACCAGGCAGGGAGGATGATCACAACAATTTGTTCTTCTACGGTTATTTACTGAAAAGCGTTACTATACTGACAGTTCGTAAAACCTGCATCACAGTAACAGAAGTAGTTAGTGATGCTGCAGCTTTGGTAAGTTTGCAGACAAGAATCCTCTGCACTGTGGATCAGACCACAGATGAACGTTCCGGATCATCTCAGAAGGCCAGACTGAGACCTGCTGGTGAAAGTGTTACTATTTTAACAGCTTGGAAGCAGCTTTGGTTTAATCTTCAAGTCGGGCTAAAGCTCCACTGGGGCAGATATTTAAATCACATTGAACAACTGAGCCGGTCTGGGATTATATCGCAGGCCAAGATTCGCAGAAATCATTTAGACTTTGTGAAGTTTGAGAAGTGTGAGGGACGAGGCGGAGAAAACCACAAACAAAGTGTAAGATGAGGGAGGTATCAAGGCCTGACGCATTGATGTTATCCTCCTATAGTGACACTGCGTGTTGATGCATTAGATTTTCAACTGATGCACATGTTCCACCCTCCAGGGCAGAGTTGACACCATGGGCAATGCCACACTTAAAAACAAAAAAGGTTGGGGTTTAGCACCGCCTTTTGTTCTACCTTGAACAGTGTGTTAATATCTATTTCAAGCCACTTAAACGTCTATATGTTTTGGAGGTGAGTCACGTAAGTGACAATAAATAGCTACTGACATCCAAAATAATTCAGAGAGGAGATCTTCCCAACATTGCATCCCTACCTCCTTCCCCTAACTTTCTTCTACTCCACTGAAACGGCCATGCTTCAACGTGCAACATTGAAGGCTGGCTTTGGCTTCAGTATAGGACGCAAAAGTCCACTTTCCTCACGTCAGTATGTCACGCCATGGCACTGAGGATAGGTTGAATAGAGAAGTCCAGTGGTCATGTAGACACACCCACTTATTTATTCCTGCAGAACAAAAATATTTTTTTTCAAAATGCATTATGAACTGAGACTCCGTCATTGGAACAAACTTTAGATCAGTCTTGGTCTCGTTCTCAACTTGTTCTCGGGCCATCAAAGTCTTGGTCTTGGACTTGGTCTCTGCATTCTTTGGTCTCAGTCTTGACTCTGTCTTCGGTTAGTTGGTCTCTTGTGGAGTCCCACTGCATTGCAGCAGTTATAGACAAAGTTTAATTCAATTCCACATGGATAGAATCATAGGTCAAATTAAATTTGTCCCAGAAATTCAATAAATCCGGCGCAGCAGATTTTATGATGAGGAAAGAAATGACAAAAATGTGTTCGCTGACAGACCTCGAATATGTCCGGGATTGAGCTTTAGCGTGTGGAGATTGAAAGTTCAACATTATTTTGTCCCTCACATTTGGAGTTCTCATGGTTTGAGGAGTCATGTTGCTGACCCACGCAGATTCAGCTTGGGGGCCAGGGTTTCCCCGGAAGGCCGGTCCCCTGGAGTCCCTGTGTTTATTGTTCATCAGGGATGGATTGAACAGCAGCTAGTTGGTGAATGTTCTGTGGGAAGCGCAGTGAGACAGAGCACGAGAAACGCTCTGAGAAATGGAGTTTGATCGCAGTGAGATTTACAGCGCTGACATAGAAGCTATTGGTGAGTATGTGATTTGTTGTCTGTGCATGTCACCGCTGATCGGAACATATGTTTTCTCAGATGTGTGAAGGCTCTATGAGTCAGTGTGTTTCTCTAGAAACATAAAATTCCCAGCGTTCTTGTGGTGCGCTTGGGAAAAAAAGAGCATTTTAATAGCAGAAGTGGATCTGGTTGTCATGGTAATGAAAGGCAGTTGGGGATCTGTCTTGGTCTTAACTGGTGTGGATGCTCTATGTTTAACACACAAAAACATGTGATCTTTCTGGTTTGACGTAGACGTGCACAGTTTTAAACAAGAGCGCTGGATGAGTTTACTCATTACAAGGCCACGTCAGCGATCCATTCAGCCAAGTTCATCGCACACATGCTCTCTTCATTTGCACCACCGGGGGTGGGGAGGGGGGTGGGGGGGTGAAGGACACACAACAGGAAGCATCAAACACACACATGCAGTCCAAGACAGATGTTCTTCCTCTATCTCTTTCTCCCATTCTCTGACCACTCCCCCCTTCTGCTCCTCGGTTCCTGCCTCTGTCCCCTCACCCTCCTCATACGCTGAACTTTCCCTCTGCTCTCAGGCTCAATGTGACACAGTCATGCTCAGTCATGTGGCGACTCAATTACTGCTGACCCTCTGACCCTCTGTCCACAACCCTGGTGTTCTAGACTAATAATAACACCAATTTATTCCGTTTTGTGTTTCTTGACCGCTGACCCACCACAATCTACCCGAGTGTCAGGTGAAAGAGCCACACTGAAAGCGATGTTGTGAATGTTGACACACATTTTTGTAGCTGAACACTGACCCAGAATGCATTGCAATAGTTGAGGGACTGATATAGACTTGACGTCTATTGTAGGTTTCACTCCTGCAGCGTAGTCATATGAGTGTCCTCAGAAACATGGCGTATTTCCATGGCAACAAACTGACACTACAGCCAACACATCCATCTCTCAGCATCGGCCCTGACAGGAAGGAAGCTTTTGTGCTGAGTGTTGTAAAAAGTGCTCTCAGAGAACAGTCATGTAAAGAGGTGGAAAAAGCTCACATCAACAAAGGCACAAATAAGTCATTCTTTTCCTGTTTTTTCCGACTGAGATTTTTTTAAAAAGAAGTTGTTAAATGACTTTAGAAAGCCTGTTTATGTTTGATTCAAGATACATGATCTCATTCATCTCTGATCTCTAAGCAAGAGCAGATGCGTCCCTGCGGCCTCAACGTTTAGGGATTTATCAGAGTGAATTCAGCTGAAATAAGCAATCTTTGTTCCCTTTTCTCATGAGCAAAGATCAAACACACATTGGTGATTGTAGAGTGTTTCCTCAGCTGGAGTTTAGGATTTGTTTGAATTTGATAGGTACTTTATTCTGTGTGCTTAGATCGGTCACTTTCATTTTCAAATATGTGATGAGAAAACACACGTCCAGATTTCACAACAGTATGCATGACATTCATTTAACACCACCAGTTATCCCCGTGGAGATGACTTTCCAGAGTGTCCTTGGCCTGCCCCTGGACCTCCCCCCAAACAGAACATGCCTGGGACACATCACAAGGCAGACAATGTTTAGAGGGAGTTCTACTCTGACTGAGTTCTACTCTCTCCTTTTGTCTATAGACGCCCAGAATACCAAAATGATCAAGAATGAAATATGAATGTTGCTTTACTTAATGATCGATTTCTGTGTTCTAAATGCTCGCTGCAGGAGGACACAAATCCACTTTACATGAACAAGGTGTGGCCCGGAGTTGAGGACAGGTTGTCTGTTAGTTCAGTGGCAAACCATGCCATTAAATTTAGTTGAACAAATAGAGTGCTTTTATCGAATGTTCATGTTATTTGTACAACTGGATCACCTGTGAACGTGAAGACAAACAGCTTGTGTGGAGTAAAAATGCATATTAACAAGAAGCTGGAGAAGAAGCTGCTGGCTCCATCATGTGCTTTTCGATTGAGATCCAGGGTTTTCTGAATGAGGGGTGTGGCCGCAGGATACTTCCTGGCCACTTGGGAGACTGGTCACATGACACCCCCGTGGGGGTGTGGTGAAGACGGTCCTGCCTCACCAGCTGGAGCTGGGATTGTGAAAGGAAGAGTGTGGGAGAGAGGAAGAAAAGGAGAGAGAAAAGGAAGGTTTTTTGGTGAGTTTTGTGTTTGTAATGTGCTTTTGTGACAGATGAGAGTGATGATCTGGGTGATTTAGCAGCAGGCAGAGTCGGGGTCTGACGTTTCAAAGGGGGATTAACTTCTGAGACTTTTTGGGTGTCTGAAAGTTAGTTTGACTAATGTGTGCTTTGATGAAAGTGTAGCGGAAAGGTTAAGTTGTGGCATGTTTTTTTGGCTCCAGATCAAAAGCAGCGCTCCATATATTGCAAATGTAACAGCCTTCAACTCTTTCTCTGCAGTTTTTCCCATTGTGTGGCAGCTTGGGGGGTCAGAGTTACTCCTTCCCCTCCGAACACACTCTCCTCCTCCTCCCTCCCTTTGTGCTCCGTAGCATGCATGGACAATCAATCGGCTATAAAGGGATGAGTGTCAGCCCATCGGAGTGAACCCTATCACTTCTGGAGTTCTCCTCCGGCCTCCCTTCTGCGGGCTCTCTGGCTGCCTTTGATCCGGTGCAGGAGATTAGCTGGCTCTGCTGGAGCGAGATGTTTTGACGTGATTTCACTTTGCTCCTCAGAGAGTTCAAGAGGAGGTGACCAGGTCATCGCTCCCCTGCAGACTCAGTCATGAGCTGCATGAGCGGTGATGTTTCACTGAATATATGTTTGACTAGCAGAAGCACATGTGACTCCAAACGCGACAAACCAATACAGGAACACAAAGCAGTTTTTTTGCAGAAGCTATGGTTTGGAAGGATTGCCTGTCAATGGCCAGCAAATATCAGGCTTGTGTCATCTCTGGAGGTTAGTATTATTTGCCGTGTAGATGAAAGGTCTGTCATCTTAATGATATGATGACGGTGGGGTTAGATCAAAGGACGACTGTGATTTCACTGTCATCCATAGGTGAAGTGACTTGTATGCTATAATTTGACATGCATATTGTAGCACAAAAGAAGTGTATAAACAATGAATGGAAAAGTATGTTTGCTCAACCAAAAAAAGAAAACAATTCTCATGTCATTAGCTCGCATTATCGAAGGCGCGTCTCGTGCGTCGCTCACATTTCAAACACTCTTCAAAGGGGGATTTCTGTGTTTGAGGTCAGCATGATTTCCTTTATGCTGCACAGCCTGGTGTAACCTCAGCCGCTGTTCTCACTTCAGAATGTGGCCTGAAGGCATCACATTTGAAAGGTGATACATTTGCATATTTTACAGTTAAGAAATTCTTGTGGAAAAAAACAAGCGCCTCTCGACACAAGTTATGATGTTGTGTTGTCGGAGGCCTCAGCTGTGGTGTTCCACACGTGTGTCGATGGCATGAGCAGCACAGATGAGTGTAGCTGAGCTGAACTTCAGGTGAGGTCAGTGCCACTGATGTCCCATAATGCCTCTGTATTATATGGTTAAGCAAACGTAGTCCTGAGTGTATTACTGCTATTTATATACATTGTATTTTGTAAGTGTGTGAGGGTGACCTGTTTTATTGTATTCATGTTGACTTTTTGAGTTTGTCACATAACGTATTTCATTTCTTTGATTTAGCCAATTAATTTTTATATTATATGTATTATATTACAGACATTTACAGGATAGGGCTGCCATTATTCACGTAATATGCAGCTTAATTCAATGTTCAATGTGCCACCATTATTTCATGAGTCTTTTCCCTGTGATTTGTTTCACAGGACTGTTTTCAAATATGGAATTATTTTGTTGTGGGTGTTGAACATTGTGTCGAGAGATGGATTTACTCAACAGATTGTGTTGTTTTGTTTTTAACTGATTAGTTTAAATTTATGAAAACAAGTGGAATCATGTGGCACAAACATGAGGTTAATAGAGTCTGATTTTGAGGTTGTAAATTTAAATATAAATAAATAAATAAGTACATAAAATTGACCCTAACATGTTGATATCAATAGGGAATTGAGAGCTAAAATTATATTATGAAGAGAAACTAAATAACTTTATTAAAAGTTGCAGGTTAAAATAACATAATATTATGGAAGATGCAAATGGAAAATGGAATATAAAAAATGTCAGATATGTGCACTAAAAGTAATCTAAAGTAAATTTGGTATCAGTTGGTGAAACAGTTCCTGACTGTGTAAACTGTTTTGGACAGTGACACCATGTGGCTGGAGGGTGTTCTCGGTCCTGCACATTACCTTTGCCTTATTTGAGTAGGCTGACTGGTAGTTTGGACGATGACTGGTGAGCAGAGTCTGTAAATAAGCCCCATATGTCGGTGTGGTTGGTGGTACATGTCGGAGCCTTTGTTAATTTAAAGTGATGTTCTGTGGGAAGCAGTTTAAGTGATGATCAGTCACTCGTCCTGTTTTCCCAAGTGGCCTCATAACAACACATCCAAATGTAAAACGTTGAACCCATTAAAAGAGCATGCCATGTGAAACTTGTGGAGAACCGTCCACGACGTCCTGCTTCTCGTTTCCTTCCAGTTAGTTTGAAACCCGCAGCTCCATTTCCCTCTTCATTCTTGGTTGTGGTCGCGCCATTGAACTGCGGGTGGGTTCGTCCTTCACCAGTTCCCTCGACGCTGAAACGCCGATCATGCTCAGAGTTCCTCTTCCCCTCTGTGGTCAATTTGTTAGCAACCTCCAGCTGCCTCTCAAACATGTTCCGCCGCTCTGTTACTGTGTCGTAGCCCCTCCATCTGCAGCGCTCGGTCTTCTTCTGTCCTCACTTGCCTGTTTTGGGACGGGTCATTATCTGCACCACCAGACGTTTCCAGGAAGAGCGCTGCATGTTGTTGCAGCACTGAGCAGTACCATCTGCTTTTCTACACTTCTTTTTTGGCTTAATAGTTTGAATTCTCCGTGGTCCGTCGCAAATGTCACCAGTGAAAGATGTGTGCTCCGGAGGCGTTCCTCACTGCTCGTCTGAAGCGCCGACATGCTATTCCCAATAGTTGTCCGTGGAGCGGTGGCCATGATGATTTTGCTGCCAGTTCAAATTTAAGCTAACTGGACCATCAACTACTTTTAGGGAGATTCGATTCGGTCATGTAGCTCTCCCTGTTCTTGCAGGGCTTTCCTCCAGGCACTCTGATTTCCTCCAACAATGTTGGTGACACCATCAATGACCTCTTCTTAAATGACTTTAATAGATAAACGACTGAGACATGATGAATGTAGACATCCACATCATAAGATTTTGAATTAGCAGACGCCAACCTGAGGACGTTTGGTGTAAACCTGAAGCATTTTGGGGTTGGCACGACTGACTCATAACTGCTACCCACTTAACCGGCTTTGAGCAAGGAGGGCGTCTGGGCGTCTGCCATACATGAAAAAATGGATGCCCGATTCTTGACCGTAGTTTGGTGGCTAAGCTACGGTCGAGAATCGGGTGACCATTTTTTCATGTTTTGCAGACGCTCTCATAGCTAAAATCTGCTGAATCTATAAACTTTTGTTTGAGATTTCTTCAATATTCTTGCCATCCAAACCCCAATGATCCTGAGCATTTCTGACATGACATGACCCACAAGCTAATACCTGCCATTTTAAGAACTTAAGTACTTTCCTCTTCTCACTAGCTAAACTGTCTGCTGTTGAGATCAAGCCAGATTAACCCCTCATGTTAGAGCTATTCAAGTGTGATGTTTTATGTCTCACTTGTTTCTTACTGTCCAGGTCTCGCCATTCTCTGATGATGAATATGGATTCTGCTATTGAGGATTAGCAGGCTTTTAGCTAGGAGGGCGTCTGGGCGTTTGCAAAACATGAAAATATGGACGCCCGATTCTCAACCGTAGCTTTGCCGCCAGCTATGGTCGAAAATCGGGTGTCCATTTTTTCACGTTTTGCAAATGCCCTCCTTGCTAAAAGCCTGAGGATTAGTGATGGGTGGGAGACATATATCCTCTTCAACATTCTTGAAAGATATTTTTATTGTTTTAATCTCACTTTTACTACTATTGGGGCATCCTCCAAAAACCCTCCAATCTTTTATGGAGATGTAGATCTAGATGAATTTGCCATGTCGCTTCTGTTTTTTTTTTTTTATTTTCAGTCTTTAACATTCTTCAAGTTGGACTCATCTCCTGAAACTCTTCTTCATGGCTTTTATCATCTGGTTAATGTGCATAAAATATTTAGAAAATAATTTATTGGTTTGATGATTCATGAATCATTGAGTAATTCTTTGTATGTTTTTAAACCTTTATATTTTTGTTATATTGGTTGGTTTATGGCCTCTTTGGAAATATGCTTTTCCATTTCTTGAGAGATTTCCCAAATCCATTCCATTGGAGAGCACAATGATCTGACTGTAGACATGGAGACAGACTCCTGTCAAGTCCAGGAACAAAACGAAAACAATTATTCCAAACCTCCTGCAGCGATTGACCCTCCAGGTTCCGGTCATTAATCCAGCCGTTTTGTTAAAGTTGTGCCTCAGTTCTTGCCACTGACCTCCCTCCGTCTCTGAAAA